>NW_027660231.1:0-650000 GCF_963210335.1 Falco punctatus | reverse complement strand
AGATGTAAACTTAAGACTTAACTTTAGGAATTAACCCTGACACTTAACCTTAGGCTTAACCCTAAGACTTAAGCTTAAGGTTTAAACTTAAGACTTATCCCTAAGACATAAGCCTGAGACTTACCCTAAGACTTAACCTCAAGATTTAACTTCAAAACTTAACCCTAAGACTGAATCCTAAGACACAACCTTACCACGTAACCCTGAGACTTAACCTTGAGACTTTACCTTGAATTTAACCTGGGATTTAACCCTAAGTCTTAATGCTAAGACTTAACTTTAAGATGTACCATTAAGACTTAACCTTAAAGCGTAACCTTAAGATTTACACTCAATACTTAACCCTAAGACTTAACCCTATGATTTAAACTTAAGGTTAAACCTTAAGACAAAACTTGAAGACTTAATTCAAAGACTTATCCCTAAGACTCAACACTGAGACTTAAACTAAGATTTAAGACTTAGCCCAAGACATAAGTCTAAGACTTAACTTATGAATTAAACTTTAGACTTAACCCTAAGACTCAAGCCATAAGACTTCACCTTAAGACTTAACCTGAAGACTTAACCTTAAAATTTAACCTAAGACTGAACCCTAAAATATAACTTTTAAGACTTAACAATAAGACTGAACATTAAGACACAACTTACGACTTCTACCCTGAGACCTAACCTTGAGACTTAACACTGAGATTTAGCCTAAGACTTAACTTTAAGATGTAACATTCGGACTTACCTTAAAACTTAACCCTAAGCCTCAACCTTAAGAAGTAACTTGAAGACTTACCCTGAGAATGAACTCTAAGACTTCAACTTAATAATTAACGCTCAGATATAACCCTCAGACTTAAACTTAAGAATAACCCTAAGACTTAACCTTAATATTTAACTTGAAGATGTAACCTTAAGGCTTAACCCTAAACTTAACCCTAAGAGTTAACCTTAAGTGTTGACCTTACAGATTTAACCCTAAGAGTTAACCTTAGGACTGAAACGTTAAGACTTATCCCCAAGACGTAACTCTAAAGAGTTAACCCTAAGACTTCAACTTGTGATTTAAACTTTAGACTGAACGCTAAGACTTAAAATTACGATTTAACATAAGATTTAACCATAAGACTTAACCCTAAGACTTCAGGTTAAGTTTTAACCTTAAGACTCAACCCTGAGACTTAGTCGTGAAATTTATCCATAAGACTTATCCCTAAAACTGAAAACTGAGACCTAAACCTAAGATTTAACCTGAAGACTTAACCCTAAAACGTAGCCCTGAGACTTATCCTTGAGCTTTAACCTTGATACTTAATCCTGAGACTTAGCCTAAGACTTATCCCCAAGCATAACTCTAAGGCTTAACCCTAAGACTTAACTTAAGGCTCAACCTAAGACTTAACATTAAGACTTAACCCTGAGACTTAACCATAGACTTATCCTCAAGATTGTACTCTAAGACTTAACCCTAAGACTTAAGATGAAGACTTAACCCTAAGACTCAATCTATGAGATGTAAACTTAGACTTAATTAACCCTAAGGCTCAATCTATGAGATGTAAACTTAAGACTTAACCTTTAGGAATTAACCCTGACACTTAACCTTAAGGCTTAACCCTAAGACTTAAGCTTAAGGTTTAAACTTAAGACTTATCCCTAAGACATAAGCCTGAGACTTAACCCTAAGACTTAACCTCAAGTTTAACTTCAAAACTTAACCTAAGACTGAATCCTAAGACACAACCTTACCACGTAACCCTGAGACTTAACCTTGAGACTTTACCTTGAAATTTAACCTGGGATTTAACCCTAAGTCTTAATGCTAAGACTTAACTTTAAGATGTACCATTAAGACTTAACCTTAAAGCGTAACCTTAAGATTTACACTCAATACTTAACCCTAAGACTTAACCCTATGATTTAAACTTAAGGTTAAACCTTAAGACAAAACTTGAAGACTTAATTCAAAGACTTATCCCTAAGACTCAACACTGAGACTTAAACTAAGATTTAAGACTTAGCCCCAAGACTTAGTCTAAGACTTAAACTTATGAATTAAACTTTAGACTTAACCCTAAGACTCAAGCCATAAGACTTCACCTTAAGACTTAACCTGAAGACTTAACCTTAAAATTTAACCCTAAGACTGAACCCTAAAATATAACTTTTAAGACTTAACAATAAGACTGAACATTAAGACACAACCTTACGACTTCTACCCTGAGACCTAACCTTGAGACTTAACACTGAGATTTAACCCTAAGACTTAACTTTAAGATGTAACATTCGGACTTAACCTTAAAACTTAACCCTAAGCCTCAACCTTAAGAAGTAACTTGAAGACTTAACCCTGAGAATGAACTCTAAGACTTCAACTTAATAATTAACGCTCAGATATAACCCTCAGACTTAAACTTAAGAAATAACCCTAAGACTTAACCTTAATATTTAACTTGAAGATGTAACCTTAAGGCTTAACCCTAAACTTAACCCTAAGAGTTCACCTTAAGTGTTGACCTTACAGATTTAACCCTAAGAGTTAACCTTAGGACTGAAACGTTAAGACTTAACCCTAAGACTTATCCCCAAGACGTAACTCTAAAGAGTTAACCCTAAGACTTCAACTTGTGATTTAAACTTTAGACTGAACGCTAAGACTTAAAATTACGATTTAACATTAAGATTTAACCATAAGACTTAACCCTAAGACTTCAGGTTAAGTTTTAACCTTTAGACTCAACCCTGAGACTTAGTCGTGAAATTTATCCATAAGACTTATCCCTAAAACTGAAAACTGAGACCTAAACCTAAGATTTAACCTGAAGACTTAACCCTAAAACGTAGCCCTGAGACTTATCCTTGAGCTTTAACCTTGATACTTAATCCTGAGACTTAGCCCTAAGACTTATCCCCAAGACATAACTCTAAGGCTTAACCCTAAGACTTAACCTTAAGGCTCAACCTTAAGACTTAACATTAAGACTTAACCCTGAGACTTAACCATAAGACTTATCCTCAAGATTGTACTCTAAGACTTAACCCTAAGACTTAAGATGAAGACTTAACCCTAAGACTCAATCTATGAGATGTAAACTTAAGACTTAATTAACCCTAAGGCTCAATCTATGAGATGTAAACTTAAGACTTAACCTTTAGGAATTAACCCTGACACTTAACCTTAAGGCTTAACCCTAAGACTTAAGCTTAAGGTTTAAACTTAAGACTTATCCCTAAGACATAATCCTGAGACTTAACCCTAAGACTTAACCTCAAGTTTAACTTCAAAACTTAACCCTAAGACTGAATCCTAAGACACAACCTTACCACGTAACCCTGAGACTTAACCTTGAGACTTTACCTTGAAATTTAACCCTGGGATTTAACCCTAAGTCTTAATGCTAAGACTTAACTTTAAGATGTACCATTAAGACTTAACCTTAAAGCGTAACCTTAAGATTTACACTCAATACTTAACCCTAAGACTTAACCCTATGATTTAAACTTAAGGTTAAACCTTAAGACAAAACTTGAAGACTTAATTCAAAGACTTATCCCTAAGACTCAACACTGAGACTTAAACCTAAGATTTAAGACTTAGCCCCAAGACTTAAGTCTAAGACTTAAACTTATGAATTAAACTTTAGACTTAACCCTAAGACTCAAGCCATAAGACTTCACCTTAAGACTTAACCTGAAGACTTAACCTTAAAATTTAACCCTAAGACTGAACCCTAAAATATAACTTTTAAGACTTAACAATAAGACTGAACATTAAGACACAACCTTACGACTTCTACCCTGAGACCTAACCTTGAGACTTAACACTGAGATTTAACCCTAAGACTTAACTTTAAGATGTAACATTCGGACTTAACCTTAAAACTTAACCCTAAGCCTCAACCTTAAGAAGTAACTTGAAGACTTAACCCTGAGAATGAACTCTAAGACTTCAACTTAATAATTAACGCTCAGATATAACCCTCAGACTTAAACTTAAGAAATAACCCTAAGACTTAACCTTAATATTTAACTTGAAGATGTAACCTTAAGGCTTAACCCTAAACTTAACCCTAAGAGTTAACCTTAAGTGTTGACCTTACAGATTTAACCCTAAGAGTTAACCTTAGGACTGAAACGTTAAGACTTAACCCTAAGACTTATCCCCAAGACGTAACTCTAAAGAGTTAACCCTAAGACTTCAACTTGTGATTTAAACTTTAGACTGAACGCTAAGACTTAAAATTACGATTTAACATTAAGATTTAACCATAAGACTTAACCCTAAGACTTCAGGTTAAGTTTTAACCTTTAGACTCAACCCTGAGACTTAGTCGTGAAATTTATCCATAAGACTTATCCCTAAAACTGAAAACTGAGACCTAAACCTAAGATTTAACCTGAAGACTTAACCCTAAAACGTAGCCCTGAGACTTATCCTTGAGCTTTAACCTTGATACTTAATCCTGAGACTTAGCCCTAAGACTTATCCCCAAGACATAACTCTAAGGCTTAACCCTAAGACTTAACCTTAAGGCTCAACCTTAAGACTTAACATTAAGACTTAACCCTGAGACTTAACCATAAGACTTATCCTCAAGATTGTACTCTAAGACTTAACCCTAAGACTTAAGATGAAGACTTAACCCTAAGACTCAATCTATGAGATGTAAACTTAAGACTTAATTAACCCTAAGGCTCAATCTATGAGATGTAAACTTAAGACTTAACCTTTAGGAATTAACCCTGACACTTAACCTTAAGGCTTAACCCTAAGACTTAAGCTTAAGGTTTAAACTTAAGACTTATCCCTAAGACATAAGCCTGAGACTTAACCCTAAGACTTAACCTCAAGTTTAACTTCAAAACTTAACCCTAAGACTGAATCCTAAGACACAACCTTACCACGTAACCCTGAGACTTAACCTTGAGACTTTACCTTGAAATTTAACCCTGGGATTTAACCCTAAGTCTTAATGCTAAGACTTAACTTTAAGATGTACCATTAAGACTTAACCTTAAAGCGTAACCTTAAGATTTACACTCAATACTTAACCCTAAGACTTAACCCTATGATTTAAACTTAAGGTTAAACCTTAAGACAAAACTTGAAGACTTAATTCAAAGACTTATCCCTAAGACTCAACACTGAGACTTAAACCTAAGATTTAAGACTTAGCCCCAAGACTTAAGTCTAAGACTTAAACTTATGAATTAAACTTTAGACTTAACCCTAAGACTCAAGCCATAAGACTTCACCTTAAGACTTAACCTGAAGACTTAACCTTAAAATTTAACCCTAAGACTGAACCCTAAAATATAACTTTTAAGACTTAACAATAAGACTGAACATTAAGACACAACCTTACGACTTCTACCCTGAGACCTAACCTTGAGACTTAACACTGAGATTTAGCCCTAAGACTTAACTTTAAGATGTAACATTCGGACTTAACCTTAAAACTTAACCCTAAGCCTCAACCTTAAGAAGTAACTTGAAGACTTAACCCTGAGAATGAACTCTAAGACTTCAACTTAATAATTAACGCTCAGATATAACCCTCAGACTTAAACTTAAGAAATAACCCTAAGACTTAACCTTAATATTTAACTTGAAGATGTAACCTTAAGGCTTAACCCTAAACTTAACCCTAAGAGTTAACCTTAAGTGTTGACCTTACAGATTTAACCCTAAGAGTTAACCTTAGGACTGAAACGTTAAGACTTATCCCCAAGACGTAACTCTAAAGAGTTAACCCTAAGACTTCAACTTGTGATTTAAACTTTAGACTGAACGCTAAGACTTAAAATTACGATTTAACATTAAGATTTAACCATAAGACTTAACCCTAAGACTTCAGGTTAAGTTTTAACCTTAAGACTCAACCCTGAGACTTAGTCGTGAAATTTATCCATAAGACTTATCCCTAAAACTGAAAACTGAGACCTAAACCTAAGATTTAACCTGAAGACTTAACCCTAAAACGTAGCCCTGAGACTTATCCTTGAGCTTTAACCTTGATACTTAATCCTGAGACTTAGCCCTAAGACTTATCCCCAAGACATAACTCTAAGGCTTAACCCTAAGACTTAACCTTAAGGCTCAACCTTAAGACTTAACATTAAGACTTAACCCTGAGACTTAACCATAAGACTTATCCTCAAGATTGTACTCTAAGACTTAACCCTAAGACTTAAGATGAAGACTTAACCCTAAGACTCAATCTATGAGATGTAAACTTAAGACTTAATTAACCCTAAGGCTCAATCTATGAGATGTAAACTTAAGACTTAACCTTTAGGAATTAACCCTGACACTTAACCTTAAGGCTTAACCCTAAGACTTAAGCTTAAGGTTTAAACTTAAGACTTATCCCTAAGACATAAGCCTGAGACTTAACCCTAAGACTTAACCTCAAGTTTAACTTCAAAACTTAACCCTAAGACTGAATCCTAAGACACAACCTTACCACGTAACCCTGAGACTTAACCTTGAGACTTTACCTTGAAATTTAACCCTGGGATTTAACCCTAAGTCTTAATGCTAAGACTTAACTTTAAGATGTACCATTAAGACTTAACCTTAAAGCGTAACCTTAAGATTTACACTCAATACTTAACCCTAAGACTTAACCCTATGATTTAAACTTAAGGTTAAACCTTAAGACAAAACTTGAAGACTTAATTCAAAGACTTATCCCTAAGACTCAACACTGAGACTTAAACCTAAGATTTAAGACTTAGCCCCAAGACTTAAGTCTAAGACTTAAACTTATGAATTAAACTTTAGACTTAACCCTAAGACTCAAGCCATAAGACTTCACCTTAAGACTTAACCTGAAGACTTAACCTTAAAATTTAACCCTAAGACTGAACCCTAAAATATAACTTTTAAGACTTAACAATAAGACTGAACATTAAGACACAACCTTACGACTTCTACCCTGAGACCTAACCTTGAGACTTAACACTGAGATTTAGCCCTAAGACTTAACTTTAAGATGTAACATTCGGACTTAACCTTAAAACTTAACCCTAAGCCTCAACCTTAAGAAGTAACTTGAAGACTTAACCCTGAGAATGAACTCTAAGACTTCAACTTAATAATTAACGCTCAGATATAACCCTCAGACTTAAACTTAAGAAATAACCCTAAGACTTAACCTTAATATTTAACTTGAAGATGTAACCTTAAGGCTTAACCCTAAACTTAACCCTAAGAGTTAACCTTAAGTGTTGACCTTACAGATTTAACCCTAAGAGTTAACCTTAGGACTGAAACGTTAAGACTTATCCCCAAGACGTAACTCTAAAGAGTTAACCCTAAGACTTCAACTTGTGATTTAAACTTTAGACTGAACGCTAAGACTTAAAATTACGATTTAACATTAAGATTTAACCATAAGACTTAACCCTAAGACTTCAGGTTAAGTTTTAACCTTAAGACTCAACCCTGAGACTTAGTCGTGAAATTTATCCATAAGACTTATCCCTAAAACTGAAAACTGAGACCTAAACCTAAGATTTAACCTGAAGACTTAACCCTAAAACGTAGCCCTGAGACTTATCCTTGAGCTTTAACCTTGATACTTAATCCTGAGACTTAGCCCTAAGACTTATCCCCAAGACATAACTCTAAGGCTTAACCCTAAGACTTAACCTTAAGGCTCAACCTTAAGACTTAACATTAAGACTTAACCCTGAGACTTAACCATAAGACTTATCCTCAAGATTGTACTCTAAGACTTAACCCTAAGACTTAAGATGAAGACTTAACCCTAAGACTCAATCTATGAGATGTAAACTTAAGACTTAATTAACCCTAAGGCTCAATCTATGAGATGTAAACTTAAGACTTAACCTTTAGGAATTAACCCTGACACTTAACCTTAAGGCTTAACCCTAAGACTTAAGCTTAAGGTTTAAACTTAAGACTTATCCCTAAGACATAAGCCTGAGACTTAACCCTAAGACTTAACCTCAAGTTTAACTTCAAAACTTAACCCTAAGACTGAATCCTAAGACACAACCTTACCACGTAACCCTGAGACTTAACCTTGAGACTTTACCTTGAAATTTAACCCTGGGATTTAACCCTAAGTCTTAATGCTAAGACTTAACTTTAAGATGTACCATTAAGACTTAACCTTAAAGCGTAACCTTAAGATTTACACTCAATACTTAACCCTAAGACTTAACCCTATGATTTAAACTTAAGGTTAAACCTTAAGACAAAACTTGAAGACTTAATTCAAAGACTTATCCCTAAGACTCAACACTGAGACTTAAACCTAAGATTTAAGACTTAGCCCCAAGACTTAAGTCTAAGACTTAAACTTATGAATTAAACTTTAGACTTAACCCTAAGACTCAAGCCATAAGACTTCACCTTAAGACTTAACCTGAAGACTTAACCTTAAAATTTAACCCTAAGACTGAACCCTAAAATATAACTTTTAAGACTTAACAATAAGACTGAACATTAAGACACAACCTTACGACTTCTACCCTGAGACCTAACCTTGAGACTTAACACTGAGATTTAACCCTAAGACTTAACTTTAAGATGTAACATTCGGACTTAACCTTAAAACTTAACCCTAAGCCTCAACCTTAAGAAGTAACTTGAAGACTTAACCCTGAGAATGAACTCTAAGACTTCAACTTAATAATTAACGCTCAGATATAACCCTCAGACTTAAACTTAAGAAATAACCCTAAGACTTAACCTTAATATTTAACTTGAAGATGTAACCTTAAGGCTTAACCCTAAACTTAACCCTAAGAGTTCACCTTAAGTGTTGACCTTACAGATTTAACCCTAAGAGTTAACCTTAGGACTGAAACGTTAAGACTTAACCCTAAGACTTATCCCCAAGACGTAACTCTAAAGAGTTAACCCTAAGACTTCAACTTGTGATTTAAACTTTAGACTGAACGCTAAGACTTAAAATTACGATTTAACATTAAGATTTAACCATAAGACTTAACCCTAAGACTTCAGGTTAAGTTTTAACCTTTAGACTCAACCCTGAGACTTAGTCGTGAAATTTATCCATAAGACTTATCCCTAAAACTGAAAACTGAGACCTAAACCTAAGATTTAACCTGAAGACTTAACCCTAAAACGTAGCCCTGAGACTTATCCTTGAGCTTTAACCTTGATACTTAATCCTGAGACTTAGCCCTAAGACTTATCCCCAAGACATAACTCTAAGGCTTAACCCGAAGACTTAACCTTAAGGCTCAACCTTAAGACTTAACATTAAGACTTAACCCTGAGACTTAACCATAAGACTTATCCTCAAGATTGTACTCTAAGACTTAACCCTAAGACTTAAGATGAAGACTTAACCCTAAGACTCAATCTATGAGATGTAAACTTAAGACTTAATTAACCCTAAGGCTCAATCTATGAGATGTAAACTTAAGACTTAACCTTTAGGAATTAACCCTGACACTTAACCTTAAGGCTTAACCCTAAGACTTAAGCTTAAGGTTTAAACTTAAGACTTATCCCTAAGACATAAGCCTGAGACTTAACCCTAAGACTTAACCTCAAGTTTAACTTCAAAACTTAACCCTAAGACTGAATCCTAAGACACAACCTTACCACGTAACCCTGAGACTTAACCTTGAGACTTTACCTTGAAATTTAACCCTGGGATTTAACCCTAAGTCTTAATGCTAAGACTTAACTTTAAGATGTACCATTAAGACTTAACCTTAAAGCGTAACCTTAAGATTTACACTCAATACTTAACCCTAAGACTTAACCCTATGATTTAAACTTAAGGTTAAACCTTAAGACAAAACTTGAAGACTTAATTCAAAGACTTATCCCTAAGACTCAACACTGAGACTTAAACCTAAGATTTAAGACTTAGCCCCAAGACTTAAGTCTAAGACTTAAACTTATGAATTAAACTTTAGACTTAACCCTAAGACTCAAGCCATAAGACTTCACCTTAAGACTTAACCTGAAGACTTAACCTTAAAATTTAACCCTAAGACTGAACCCTAAAATATAACTTTTAAGACTTAACAATAAGACTGAACATTAAGACACAACCTTACGACTTCTACCCTGAGACCTAACCTTGAGACTTAACACTGAGATTTAGCCCTAAGACTTAACTTTAAGATGTAACATTCGGACTTAACCTTAAAACTTAACCCTAAGCCTCAACCTTAAGAAGTAACTTGAAGACTTAACCCTGAGAATGAACTCTAAGACTTCAACTTAATAATTAACGCTCAGATATAACCCTCAGACTTAAACTTAAGAAATAACCCTAAGACTTAACCTTAATATTTAACTTGAAGATGTAACCTTAAGGCTTAACCCTAAACTTAACCCTAAGAGTTAACCTTAAGTGTTGACCTTACAGATTTAACCCTAAGAGTTAACCTTAGGACTGAAACGTTAAGACTTATCCCCAAGACGTAACTCTAAAGAGTTAACCCTAAGACTTCAACTTGTGATTTAAACTTTAGACTGAACGCTAAGACTTAAAATTACGATTTAACATTAAGATTTAACCATAAGACTTAACCCTAAGACTTCAGGTTAAGTTTTAACCTTAAGACTCAACCCTGAGACTTAGTCGTGAAATTTATCCATAAGACTTATCCCTAAAACTGAAAACTGAGACCTAAACCTAAGATTTAACCTGAAGACTTAACCCTAAAACGTAGCCCTGAGACTTATCCTTGAGCTTTAACCTTGATACTTAATCCTGAGACTTAGCCCTAAGACTTATCCCCAAGACATAACTCTAAGGCTTAACCCTAAGACTTAACCTTAAGGCTCAACCTTAAGACTTAACATTAAGACTTAACCCTGAGACTTAACCATAAGACTTATCCTCAAGATTGTACTCTAAGACTTAACCCTAAGACTTAAGATGAAGACTTAACCCTAAGACTCAATCTATGAGATGTAAACTTAAGACTTAATTAACCCTAAGGCTCAATCTATGAGATGTAAACTTAAGACTTAACCTTTAGGAATTAACCCTGACACTTAACCTTAAGGCTTAACCCTAAGACTTAAGCTTAAGGTTTAAACTTAAGACTTATCCCTAAGACATAAGCCTGAGACTTAACCCTAAGACTTAACCTCAAGTTTAACTTCAAAACTTAACCCTAAGACTGAATCCTAAGACACAACCTTACCACGTAACCCTGAGACTTAACCTTGAGACTTTACCTTGAAATTTAACCCTGGGATTTAACCCTAAGTCTTAATGCTAAGACTTAACTTTAAGATGTACCATTAAGACTTAACCTTAAAGCGTAACCTTAAGATTTACACTCAATACTTAACCCTAAGACTTAACCCTATGATTTAAACTTAAGGTTAAACCTTAAGACAAAACTTGAAGACTTAATTCAAAGACTTATCCCTAAGACTCAACACTGAGACTTAAACCTAAGATTTAAGACTTAGCCCCAAGACTTAAGTCTAAGACTTAAACTTATGAATTAAACTTTAGACTTAACCCTAAGACTCAAGCCATAAGACTTCACCTTAAGACTTAACCTGAAGACTTAACCTTAAAATTTAACCCTAAGACTGAACCCTAAAATATAACTTTTAAGACTTAACAATAAGACTGAACATTAAGACACAACCTTACGACTTCTACCCTGAGACCTAACCTTGAGACTTAACACTGAGATTTAACCCTAAGACTTAACTTTAAGATGTAACATTCGGACTTAACCTTAAAACTTAACCCTAAGCCTCAACCTTAAGAAGTAACTTGAAGACTTAACCCTGAGAATGAACTCTAAGACTTCAACTTAATAATTAACGCTCAGATATAACCCTCAGACTTAAACTTAAGAAATAACCCTAAGACTTAACCTTAATATTTAACTTGAAGATGTAACCTTAAGGCTTAACCCTAAACTTAACCCTAAGAGTTCACCTTAAGTGTTGACCTTACAGATTTAACCCTAAGAGTTAACCTTAGGACTGAAACGTTAAGACTTAACCCTAAGACTTATCCCCAAGACGTAACTCTAAAGAGTTAACCCTAAGACTTCAACTTGTGATTTAAACTTTAGACTGAACGCTAAGACTTAAAATTACGATTTAACATTAAGATTTAACCATAAGACTTAACCCTAAGACTTCAGGTTAAGTTTTAACCTTTAGACTCAACCCTGAGACTTAGTCGTGAAATTTATCCATAAGACTTATCCCTAAAACTGAAAACTGAGACCTAAACCTAAGATTTAACCTGAAGACTTAACCCTAAAACGTAGCCCTGAGACTTATCCTTGAGCTTTAACCTTGATACTTAATCCTGAGACTTAGCCCTAAGACTTATCCCCAAGACATAACTCTAAGGCTTAACCCGAAGACTTAACCTTAAGGCTCAACCTTAAGACTTAACATTAAGACTTAACCCTGAGACTTAACCATAAGACTTATCCTCAAGATTGTACTCTAAGACTTAACCCTAAGACTTAAGATGAAGACTTAACCCTAAGACTCAATCTATGAGATGTAAACTTAAGACTTAATTAACCCTAAGGCTCAATCTATGAGATGTAAACTTAAGACTTAACCTTTAGGAATTAACCCTGACACTTAACCTTAAGGCTTAACCCTAAGACTTAAGCTTAAGGTTTAAACTTAAGACTTATCCCTAAGACATAAGCCTGAGACTTAACCCTAAGACTTAACCTCAAGTTTAACTTCAAAACTTAACCCTAAGACTGAATCCTAAGACACAACCTTACCACGTAACCCTGAGACTTAACCTTGAGACTTTACCTTGAAATTTAACCCTGGGATTTAACCCTAAGTCTTAATGCTAAGACTTAACTTTAAGATGTACCATTAAGACTTAACCTTAAAGCGTAACCTTAAGATTTACACTCAATACTTAACCCTAAGACTTAACCCTATGATTTAAACTTAAGGTTAAACCTTAAGACAAAACTTGAAGACTTAATTCAAAGACTTATCCCTAAGACTCAACACTGAGACTTAAACCTAAGATTTAAGACTTAGCCCCAAGACTTAAGTCTAAGACTTAAACTTATGAATTAAACTTTAGACTTAACCCTAAGACTCAAGCCATAAGACTTCACCTTAAGACTTAACCTGAAGACTTAACCTTAAAATTTAACCCTAAGACTGAACCCTAAAATATAACTTTTAAGACTTAACAATAAGACTGAACATTAAGACACAACCTTACGACTTCTACCCTGAGACCTAACCTTGAGACTTAACACTGAGATTTAGCCCTAAGACTTAACTTTAAGATGTAACATTCGGACTTAACCTTAAAACTTAACCCTAAGCCTCAACCTTAAGAAGTAACTTGAAGACTTAACCCTGAGAATGAACTCTAAGACTTCAACTTAATAATTAACGCTCAGATATAACCCTCAGACTTAAACTTAAGAAATAACCCTAAGACTTAACCTTAATATTTAACTTGAAGATGTAACCTTAAGGCTTAACCCTAAACTTAACCCTAAGAGTTAACCTTAAGTGTTGACCTTACAGATTTAACCCTAAGAGTTAACCTTAGGACTGAAACGTTAAGACTTATCCCCAAGACGTAACTCTAAAGAGTTAACCCTAAGACTTCAACTTGTGATTTAAACTTTAGACTGAACGCTAAGACTTAAAATTACGATTTAACATTAAGATTTAACCATAAGACTTAACCCTAAGACTTCAGGTTAAGTTTTAACCTTAAGACTCAACCCTGAGACTTAGTCGTGAAATTTATCCATAAGACTTATCCCTAAAACTGAAAACTGAGACCTAAACCTAAGATTTAACCTGAAGACTTAACCCTAAAACGTAGCCCTGAGACTTATCCTTGAGCTTTAACCTTGATACTTAATCCTGAGACTTAGCCCTAAGACTTATCCCCAAGACATAACTCTAAGGCTTAACCCTAAGACTTAACCTTAAGGCTCAACCTTAAGACTTAACATTAAGACTTAACCCTGAGACTTAACCATAAGACTTATCCTCAAGATTGTACTCTAAGACTTAACCCTAAGACTTAAGATGAAGACTTAACCCTAAGACTCAATCTATGAGATGTAAACTTAAGACTTAATTAACCCTAAGGCTCAATCTATGAGATGTAAACTTAAGACTTAACCTTTAGGAATTAACCCTGACACTTAACCTTAAGGCTTAACCCTAAGACTTAAGCTTAAGGTTTAAACTTAAGACTTATCCCTAAGACATAAGCCTGAGACTTAACCCTAAGACTTAACCTCAAGTTTAACTTCAAAACTTAACCCTAAGACTGAATCCTAAGACACAACCTTACCACGTAACCCTGAGACTTAACCTTGAGACTTTACCTTGAAATTTAACCCTGGGATTTAACCCTAAGTCTTAATGCTAAGACTTAACTTTAAGATGTACCATTAAGACTTAACCTTAAAGCGTAACCTTAAGATTTACACTCAATACTTAACCCTAAGACTTAACCCTATGATTTAAACTTAAGGTTAAACCTTAAGACAAAACTTGAAGACTTAATTCAAAGACTTATCCCTAAGACTCAACACTGAGACTTAAACCTAAGATTTAAGACTTAGCCCCAAGACTTAAGTCTAAGACTTAAACTTATGAATTAAACTTTAGACTTAACCCTAAGACTCAAGCCATAAGACTTCACCTTAAGACTTAACCTGAAGACTTAACCTTAAAATTTAACCCTAAGACTGAACCCTAAAATATAACTTTTAAGACTTAACAATAAGACTGAACATTAAGACACAACCTTACGACTTCTACCCTGAGACCTAACCTTGAGACTTAACACTGAGATTTAACCCTAAGACTTAACTTTAAGATGTAACATTCGGACTTAACCTTAAAACTTAACCCTAAGCCTCAACCTTAAGAAGTAACTTGAAGACTTAACCCTGAGAATGAACTCTAAGACTTCAACTTAATAATTAACGCTCAGATATAACCCTCAGACTTAAACTTAAGAAATAACCCTAAGACTTAACCTTAATATTTAACTTGAAGATGTAACCTTAAGGCTTAACCCTAAACTTAACCCTAAGAGTTCACCTTAAGTGTTGACCTTACAGATTTAACCCTAAGAGTTAACCTTAGGACTGAAACGTTAAGACTTAACCCTAAGACTTATCCCCAAGACGTAACTCTAAAGAGTTAACCCTAAGACTTCAACTTGTGATTTAAACTTTAGACTGAACGCTAAGACTTAAAATTACGATTTAACATTAAGATTTAACCATAAGACTTAACCCTAAGACTTCAGGTTAAGTTTTAACCTTTAGACTCAACCCTGAGACTTAGTCGTGAAATTTATCCATAAGACTTATCCCTAAAACTGAAAACTGAGACCTAAACCTAAGATTTAACCTGAAGACTTAACCCTAAAACGTAGCCCTGAGACTTATCCTTGAGCTTTAACCTTGATACTTAATCCTGAGACTTAGCCCTAAGACTTATCCCCAAGACATAACTCTAAGGCTTAACCCGAAGACTTAACCTTAAGGCTCAACCTTAAGACTTAACATTAAGACTTAACCCTGAGACTTAACCATAAGACTTATCCTCAAGATTGTACTCTAAGACTTAACCCTAAGACTTAAGATGAAGACTTAACCCTAAGACTCAATCTATGAGATGTAAACTTAAGACTTAATTAACCCTAAGGCTCAATCTATGAGATGTAAACTTAAGACTTAACCTTTAGGAATTAACCCTGACACTTAACCTTAAGGCTTAACCCTAAGACTTAAGCTTAAGGTTTAAACTTAAGACTTATCCCTAAGACATAAGCCTGAGACTTAACCCTAAGACTTAACCTCAAGTTTAACTTCAAAACTTAACCCTAAGACTGAATCCTAAGACACAACCTTACCACGTAACCCTGAGACTTAACCTTGAGACTTTACCTTGAAATTTAACCCTGGGATTTAACCCTAAGTCTTAATGCTAAGACTTAACTTTAAGATGTACCATTAAGACTTAACCTTAAAGCGTAACCTTAAGATTTACACTCAATACTTAACCCTAAGACTTAACCCTATGATTTAAACTTAAGGTTAAACCTTAAGACAAAACTTGAAGACTTAATTCAAAGACTTATCCCTAAGACTCAACACTGAGACTTAAACCTAAGATTTAAGACTTAGCCCCAAGACTTAAGTCTAAGACTTAAACTTATGAATTAAACTTTAGACTTAACCCTAAGACTCAAGCCATAAGACTTCACCTTAAGACTTAACCTGAAGACTTAACCTTAAAATTTAACCCTAAGACTGAACCCTAAAATATAACTTTTAAGACTTAACAATAAGACTGAACATTAAGACACAACCTTACGACTTCTACCCTGAGACCTAACCTTGAGACTTAACACTGAGATTTAGCCCTAAGACTTAACTTTAAGATGTAACATTCGGACTTAACCTTAAAACTTAACCCTAAGCCTCAACCTTAAGAAGTAACTTGAAGACTTAACCCTGAGAATGAACTCTAAGACTTCAACTTAATAATTAACGCTCAGATATAACCCTCAGACTTAAACTTAAGAAATAACCCTAAGACTTAACCTTAATATTTAACTTGAAGATGTAACCTTAAGGCTTAACCCTAAACTTAACCCTAAGAGTTAACCTTAAGTGTTGACCTTACAGATTTAACCCTAAGAGTTAACCTTAGGACTGAAACGTTAAGACTTATCCCCAAGACGTAACTCTAAAGAGTTAACCCTAAGACTTCAACTTGTGATTTAAACTTTAGACTGAACGCTAAGACTTAAAATTACGATTTAACATTAAGATTTAACCATAAGACTTAACCCTAAGACTTCAGGTTAAGTTTTAACCTTAAGACTCAACCCTGAGACTTAGTCGTGAAATTTATCCATAAGACTTATCCCTAAAACTGAAAACTGAGACCTAAACCTAAGATTTAACCTGAAGACTTAACCCTAAAACGTAGCCCTGAGACTTATCCTTGAGCTTTAACCTTGATACTTAATCCTGAGACTTAGCCCTAAGACTTATCCCCAAGACATAACTCTAAGGCTTAACCCGAAGACTTAACCTTAAGGCTCAACCTTAAGACTTAACATTAAGACTTAACCCTGAGACTTAACCATAAGACTTATCCTCAAGATTGTACTCTAAGACTTAACCCTAAGACTTAAGATGAAGACTTAACCCTAAGACTCAATCTATGAGATGTAAACTTAAGACTTAATTAACCCTAAGGCTCAATCTATGAGATGTAAACTTAAGACTTAACCTTTAGGAATTAACCCTGACACTTAACCTTAAGGCTTAACCCTAAGACTTAAGCTTAAGGTTTAAACTTAAGACTTATCCCTAAGACATAATCCTGAGACTTAACCCTAAGACTTAACCTCAAGTTTAACTTCAAAACTTAACCCTAAGACTGAATCCTAAGACACAACCTTACCACGTAACCCTGAGACTTAACCTTGAGACTTTACCTTGAAATTTAACCCTGGGATTTAACCCTAAGTCTTAATGCTAAGACTTAACTTTAAGATGTACCATTAAGACTTAACCTTAAAGCGTAAATTAAGATTTACACTCAATACTTAACCCTAAGACTTAACCCTATGATTTAAACTTAAGGTTAAACCGTAAGACAAAACTTGAAGACTTAATTCAAAGACTTATCCCTAAGACTCAACACTGAGACTTAAACCTAAGATTTAAGACTTAGCCCCAAGACTTAAGTCTAAGACTTAAACTTATGAATTAAACTTTAGACTTAACCCTAAGACTCAAGCCATAAGACTTCACCTTAAGACTTAACCTGAAGACTTAACCTTAAAATTTAACCCTAAGACTGAACCCTAAAATATAACTTTTAAGACTTAACAATAAGACTGAACATTAAGACACAACCTTACGACTTCTACCCTGAGACCTAACCTTGAGACTTAACACTGAGATTTAACCCTAAGACTTAACTTTAAGATGTAACATTCGGACTTAACCTTAAAACTTAACCCTAAGCCTCACCCTTAAGAAGTAACTTGAAGACTTAACCCTGAGAATGAACTCTAAGACTTCAACTTAATAATTAACGCTCAGATATAACCCTCAGACTTAAACTTAAGAAATAACCCTAAGACTTAACCTTAATATTTAACTTGAAGATGTAACCTTAAGGCTTAACCCTAAACTTAACCCTAAGAGTTCACCTTAAGTGTTGACCTTACAGATTTAACCCTAAGAGTTAACCTTAGGACTGAAACGTTAAGACTTAACCCTAAGACTTATCCCCAAGACGTAACTCTAAAGAGTTAACCCTAAGACTTCAACTTGTGATTTAAACTTTAGACTGAACGCTAAGACTTAAAATTACGATTTAACATTAAGATTTAACCATAAGACTTAACCCTAAGACTTCAGGTTAAGTTTTAACCTTTAGACTCAACCCTGAGACTTAGTCGTGAAATTTATCCATAAGACTTATCCCTAAAACTGAAAACTGAGACCTAAACCTAAGATTTAACCTGAAGACTTAACCCTAAAACGTAGCCCTGAGACTTATCCTTGAGCTTTAACCTTGATACTTAATCCTGAGACTTAGCCCTAAGACTTATCCCCAAGACATAACTCTAAGGCTTAACCCGAAGACTTAACCTTAAGGCTCAACCTTAAGACTTAACATTAAGACTTAACCCTGAGACTTAACCATAAGACTTATCCTCAAGATTGTACTCTAAGACTTAACCCTAAGACTTAAGATGAAGACTTAACCCTAAGACTCAATCTATGAGATGTAAACTTAAGACTTAATTAACCCTAAGGCTCAATCTATGAGATGTAAACTTAAGACTTAACCTTTAGGAATTAACCCTGACACTTAACCTTAAGGCTTAACCCTAAGACTTAAGCTTAAGGTTTAAACTTAAGACTTATCCCTAAGACATAAGCCTGAGACTTAACCGTAAGACTTAACCTCAAGTTTAACTTCAAAACTTAACCCTAAGACTGAATCCTAAGACACAACCTTACCACGTAACCCTGAGACTTAACCTTGAGACTTTACCTTGAAATTTAACCCTGGGATTTAACCCTAAGTCTTAATGCTAAGACTTAACTTTAAGATGTACCATTAAGACTTAACCTTAAAGCGTAACCTTAAGATTTACACTCAATACTTAACCCTAAGACTTAACCCTATGATTTAAACTTAAGGTTAAACCTTAAGACAAAACTTGAAGACTTAATTCAAAGACTTATCCCTAAGACTCAACACTGAGACTTAAACCTAAGATTTAAGACTTAGCCCCAAGACTTAAGTCTAAGACTTAAACTTATGAATTAAACTTTAGACTTAACCCTAAGACTCAAGCCATAAGACTTCACCTTAAGACTTAACCTGAAGACTTAACCTTAAAATTTAACCCTAAGACTGAACCCTAAAATATAACTTTTAAGACTTAACAATAAGACTGAACATTAAGACACAACCTTACGACTTCTACCCTGAGACCTAACCTTGAGACTTAACACTGAGATTTAGCCCTAAGACTTAACTTTAAGATGTAACATTCGGACTTAACCTTAAAACTTAACCCTAAGCCTCAACCTTAAGAAGTAACTTGAAGACTTAACCCTGAGAATGAACTCTAAGACTTCAACTTAATAATTAACGCTCAGATATAACCCTCAGACTTAAACTTAAGAAATAACCCTAAGACTTAACCTTAATATTTAACTTGAAGATGTAACCTTAAGGCTTAACCCTAAACTTAACCCTAAGAGTTAACCTTAAGTGTTGACCTTACAGATTTAACCCTAAGAGTTAACCTTAGGACTGAAACGTTAAGACTTATCCCCAAGACGTAACTCTAAAGAGTTAACCCTAAGACTTCAACTTGTGATTTAAACTTTAGACTGAACGCTAAGACTTAAAATTACGATTTAACATTAAGATTTAACCATAAGACTTAACCCTAAGACTTCAGGTTAAGTTTTAACCTTAAGACTCAACCCTGAGACTTAGTCGTGAAATTTATCCATAAGACTTATCCCTAAAACTGAAAACTGAGACCTAAACCTAAGATTTAACCTGAAGACTTAACCCTAAAACGTAGCCCTGAGACTTATCCTTGAGCTTTAACCTTGATACTTAATCCTGAGACTTAGCCCTAAGACTTATCCCCAAGACATAACTCTAAGGCTTAACCCTAAGACTTAACCTTAAGGCTCAACCTTAAGACTTAACATTAAGACTTAACCCTGAGACTTAACCATAAGACTTATCCTCAAGATTGTACTCTAAGACTTAACCCTAAGACTTAAGATGAAGACTTAACCCTAAGACTCAATCTATGAGATGTAAACTTAAGACTTAATTAACCCTAAGGCTCAATCTATGAGATGTAAACTTAAGACTTAACCTTTAGGAATTAACCCTGACACTTAACCTTAAGGCTTAACCCTAAGACTTAAGCTTAAGGTTTAAACTTAAGACTTATCCCTAAGACATAAGCCTGAGACTTAACCCTAAGACTTAACCTCAAGTTTAACTTCAAAACTTAACCCTAAGACTGAATCCTAAGACACAACCTTACCACGTAACCCTGAGACTTAACCTTGAGACTTTACCTTGAAATTTAACCCTGGGATTTAACCCTAAGTCTTAATGCTAAGACTTAACTTTAAGATGTACCATTAAGACTTAACCTTAAAGCGTAACCTTAAGATTTACACTCAATACTTAACCCTAAGACTTAACCCTATGATTTAAACTTAAGGTTAAACCGTAAGACAAAACTTGAAGACTTAATTCAAAGACTTATCCCTAAGACTCAACACTGAGACTTAAACCTAAGATTTAAGACTTAGCCCCTAGACTTAAGTCTAAGACTTAAACTTATGAATTAAACTTTAGACTTAACCCTAAGACTCAAGCCATAAGACTTCACCTTAAGACTTAACCTGAAGACTTAACCTTAAAATTTAACCCTAAGACTGAACCCTAAAATATAACTTTTAAGACTTAACAATAAGACTGAACATTAAGACACAACCTTACGACTTCTACCCTGAGACCTAACCTTGAGACTTAACACTGAGATTTAACCCTAAGACTTAACTTTAAGATGTAACATTCGGACTTAACCTTAAAACTTAACCCTAAGCCTCAACCTTAAGAAGTAACTTGAAGACTTAACCCTGAGAATGAACTCTAAGACTTCAACTTAATAATTAACGCTCAGATATAACCCTCAGACTTAAACTTAAGAAATAGCCCTAAGACTTAACCTTAATATTTAACTTGAAGATGTAACCTTAAGGCTTAACCCTAAACTTAACCCTAAGAGTTCACCTTAAGTGTTGACCTTACAGATTTAACCCTAAGAGTTAACCTTAGGACTGAAACGTTAAGACTTAACCCTAAGACTTATCCCCAAGACGTAACTCTAAAGAGTTAACCCTAAGACTTCAACTTGTGATTTAAACTTTAGACTGAACGCTAAGACTTAAAATTACGATTTAACATTAAGATTTAACCATAAGACTTAACCCTAAGACTTCAGGTTAAGTTTTAACCTTAAGACTCAACCCTGAGACTTAGTCGTGAAATTTATCCATAAGACTTATCCCTAAACCTGAAAACTGAGACCTAAACCTAAGATTTAACCTGAAGACTTAACCCTAAAACGTAGCCCTGAGACTTATCCTTGAGCTTTAACCTTGATACTTAATCCTGAGACTTAGCCCTAAGACTTATCCCCAAGACATAACTCTAAGGCTTAACCCGAAGACTTAACCTTAAGGCTCAACCTTAAGACTTAACATTAAGACTTAACCCTGAGACTTAACCATAAGACTTATCCTCAAGATTGTACTCTAAGACTTAACCCTAAGACTTAAGATGAAGACTTAACCCTAAGACTCAATCTATGAGATGTAAACTTAAGACTTAATTAACCCTAAGGCTCAATCTATGAGATGTAAACTTAAGACTTAACCTTTAGGAATTAACCCTGACACTTAACCTTAAGGCTTAACCCTAAGACTTAAGCTTAAGGTTTAAACTTAAGACTTATCCCTAAGACATAAGCCTGAGACTTAACCCTAAGACTTAACCTCAAGTTTAACTTCAAAACTTAACCCTAAGACTGAATCCTAAGACACAACCTTACCACGTAACCCTGAGACTTAACCTTGAGACTTTACCTTGAAATTTAACCCTGGGATTTAACCCTAAGTCTTAATGCTAAGACTTAACTTTAAGATGTACCATTAAGACTTAACCTTAAAGCGTAAATTAAGATTTACACTCAATACTTAACCCTAAGACTTAACCCTATGATTTAAACTTAAGGTTAAACCGTAAGACAAAACTTGAAGACTTAATTCAAAGACTTATCCCTAAGACTCAACACTGAGACTTAAACCTAAGATTTAAGACTTAGCCCCAAGACTTAAGTCTAAGACTTAAACTTATGAATTAAACTTTAGACTTAACCCTAAGACTCAAGCCATAAGACTTCACCTTAAGACTTAACCTGAAGACTTAACCTTAAAATTTAACCCTAAGACTGAACCCTAAAATATAACTTTTAAGACTTAACAATAAGACTGAACATTAAGACACAACCTTACGACTTCTACCCTGAGACCTAACCTTGAGACTTAACACTGAGATTTAACCCTAAGACTTAACTTGAAGATGTAACATTCGGACTTAACCTTAAAACTTAACCCTAAGCCTCAACCTTAAGAAGTAACTTGAAGACTTAACCCTGAGAATGAACTCTAAGACTTCAACTTAATAATTAACGCTCAGATATAACCCTCAGACTTAAACTTAAGAAATAACCCTAAGACTTAACCTTAATATTTAACTTGAAGATGTAACCTTAAGGCTTAACCCTAAACTTAACCCTAAGAGTTCACCTTAAGTGTTGACCTTACAGATTTAACCCTAAGAGTTAACCTTAGGACTGAAACGTTAAGACTTAACCCTAAGACTTATCCCCAAGACGTAACTCTAAAGAGTTAACCCTAAGACTTCAACTTGTGATTTAAACTTTAGACTGAACGCTAAGACTTAAAATTACGATTTAACATTAAGATTTAACCATAAGACTTAACCCTAAGACTTCAGGTTAAGTTTTAACCTTTAGACTCAACCCTGAGACTTAGTCGTGAAATTTATCCATAAGACTTATCCCTAAAACTGAAAACTGAGACCTAAACCTAAGATTTAACCTGAAGACTTAACCCTAAAACGTAGCCCTGAGACTTATCCTTGAGCTTTAACCTTGATACTTAATCCTGAGACTTAGCCCTAAGACTTATCCCCAAGACATAACTCTAAGGCTTAACCCTAAGACTTAACCTTAAGGCTCAACCTTAAGACTTAACATTAAGACTTAACCCTGAGACTTAACCATAAGACTTATCCTCAAGATTGTACTCTAAGACTTAACCCTAAGACTTAAGATGAAGACTTAACCCTAAGACTCAATCTATGAGATGTAAACTTAAGACTTAATTAACCCTAAGGCTCAATCTATGAGATGTAAACTTAAGACTTAACCTTTAGGAATTAACCCTGACACTTAACCTTAAGGCTTAACCCTAAGACTTAAGCTTAAGGTTTAAACTTAAGACTTATCCCTAAGACATAATCCTGAGACTTAACCCTAAGACTTAACCTCAAGTTTAACTTCAAAACTTAACCCTAAGACTGAATCCTAAGACACAACCTTACCACGTAACCCTGAGACTTAACCTTGAGACTTTACCTTGAAATTTAACCCTGGGATTTAACCCTAAGTCTTAATGCTAAGACTTAACTTTAAGATGTACCATTAAGACTTAACCTTAAAGCGTAACCTTAAGATTTACACTCAATACTTAACCCTAAGACTTAACCCTATGATTTAAACTTAAGGTTAAACCTTAAGACAAAACTTGAAGACTTAATTCAAAGACTTATCCCTAAGACTCAACACTGAGACTTAAACCTAAGATTTAAGACTTAGCCCCAAGACTTAAGTCTAAGACTTAAACTTATGAATTAAACTTTAGACTTAACCCTAAGACTCAAGCCATAAGACTTCACCTTAAGACTTAACCTGAAGACTTAACCTTAAAATTTAACCCTAAGACTGAACCCTAAAATATAACTTTTAAGACTTAACAATAAGACTGAACATTAAGACACAACCTTACGACTTCTACCCTGAGACCTAACCTTGAGACTTAACACTGAGATTTAGCCCTAAGACTTAACTTTAAGATGTAACATTCGGACTTAACCTTAAAACTTAACCCTAAGCCTCAACCTTAAGAAGTAACTTGAAGACTTAACCCTGAGAATGAACTCTAAGACTTCAACTTAATAATTAACGCTCAGATATAACCCTCAGACTTAAACTTAAGAAATAACCCTAAGACTTAACCTTAATATTTAACTTGAAGATGTAACCTTAAGGCTTAACCCTAAACTTAACCCTAAGAGTTAACCTTAAGTGTTGACCTTACAGATTTAACCCTAAGAGTTAACCTTAGGACTGAAACGTTAAGACTTATCCCCAAGACGTAACTCTAAAGAGTTAACCCTAAGACTTCAACTTGTGATTTAAACTTTAGACTGAACGCTAAGACTTAAAATTACGATTTAACATTAAGATTTAACCATAAGACTTAACCCTAAGACTTCAGGTTAAGTTTTAACCTTAAGACTCAACCCTGAGACTTAGTCGTGAAATTTATCCATAAGACTTATCCCTAAAACTGAAAACTGAGACCTAAACCTAAGATTTAACCTGAAGACTTAACCCTAAAACGTAGCCCTGAGACTTATCCTTGAGCTTTAACCTTGATACTTAATCCTGAGACTTAGCCCTAAGACTTATCCCCAAGACATAACTCTAAGGCTTAACCCTAAGACTTAACCTTAAGGCTCAACCTTAAGACTTAACATTAAGACTTAACCCTGAGACTTAACCATAAGACTTATCCTCAAGATTGTACTCTAAGACTTAACCCTAAGACTTAAGATGAAGACTTAACCCTAAGACTCAATCTATGAGATGTAAACTTAAGACTTAATTAACCCTAAGGCTCAATCTATGAGATGTAAACTTAAGACTTAACCTTTAGGAATTAACCCTGACACTTAACCTTAAGGCTTAACCCTAAGACTTAAGCTTAAGGTTTAAACTTAAGACTTATCCCTAAGACATAAGCCTGAGACTTAACCCTAAGACTTAACCTCAAGTTTAACTTCAAAACTTAACCCTAAGACTGAATCCTAAGACACAACCTTACCACGTAACCCTGAGACTTAACCTTGAGACTTTACCTTGAAATTTAACCCTGGGATTTAACCCTAAGTCTTAATGCTAAGACTTAACTTTAAGATGTACCATTAAGACTTAACCTTAAAGCGTAACCTTAAGATTTACACTCAATACTTAACCCTAAGACTTAACCCTATGATTTAAACTTAAGGTTAAACCGTAAGACAAAACTTGAAGACTTAATTCAAAGACTTATCCCTAAGACTCAACACTGAGACTTAAACCTAAGATTTAAGACTTAGCCCCTAGACTTAAGTCTAAGACTTAAACTTATGAATTAAACTTTAGACTTAACCCTAAGACTCAAGCCATAAGACTTCACCTTAAGACTTAACCTGAAGACTTAACCTTAAAATTTAACCCTAAGACTGAACCCTAAAATATAACTTTTAAGACTTAACAATAAGACTGAACATTAAGACACAACCTTACGACTTCTACCCTGAGACCTAACCTTGAGACTTAACACTGAGATTTAACCCTAAGACTTAACTTTAAGATGTAACATTCGGACTTAACCTTAAAACTTAACCCTAAGCCTCAACCTTAAGAAGTAACTTGAAGACTTAACCCTGAGAATGAACTCTAAGACTTCAACTTAATAATTAACGCTCAGATATAACCCTCAGACTTAAACTTAAGAAATAGCCCTAAGACTTAACCTTAATATTTAACTTGAAGATGTAACCTTAAGGCTTAACCCTAAACTTAACCCTAAGAGTTCACCTTAAGTGTTGACCTTACAGATTTAACCCTAAGAGTTAACCTTAGGACTGAAACGTTAAGACTTAACCCTAAGACTTATCCCCAAGACGTAACTCTAAAGAGTTAACCCTAAGACTTCAACTTGTGATTTAAACTTTAGACTGAACGCTAAGACTTAAAATTACGATTTAACATTAAGATTTAACCATAAGACTTAACCCTAAGACTTCAGGTTAAGTTTTAACCTTAAGACTCAACCCTGAGACTTAGTCGTGAAATTTATCCATAAGACTTATCCCTAAACCTGAAAACTGAGACCTAAACCTAAGATTTAACCTGAAGACTTAACCCTAAAACGTAGCCCTGAGACTTATCCTTGAGCTTTAACCTTGATACTTAATCCTGAGACTTAGCCCTAAGACTTATCCCCAAGACATAACTCTAAGGCTTAACCCGAAGACTTAACCTTAAGGCTCAACCTTAAGACTTAACATTAAGACTTAACCCTGAGACTTAACCATAAGACTTATCCTCAAGATTGTACTCTAAGACTTAACCCTAAGACTTAAGATGAAGACTTAACCCTAAGACTCAATCTATGAGATGTAAACTTAAGACTTAATTAACCCTAAGGCTCAATCTATGAGATGTAAACTTAAGACTTAACCTTTAGGAATTAACCCTGACACTTAACCTTAAGGCTTAACCCTAAGACTTAAGCTTAAGGTTTAAACTTAAGACTTATCCCTAAGACATAATCCTGAGACTTAACCCTAAGACTTAACCTCAAGTTTAACTTCAAAACTTAACCCTAAGACTGAATCCTAAGACACAACCTTACCACGTAACCCTGAGACTTAACCTTGAGACTTTACCTTGAAATTTAACCCTGGGATTTAACCCTAAGTCTTAATGCTAAGACTTAACTTTAAGATGTACCATTAAGACTTAACCTTAAAGCGTAAATTAAGATTTACACTCAATACTTAACCCTAAGACTTAACCCTATGATTTAAACTTAAGGTTAAACCGTAAGACAAAACTTGAAGACTTAATTCAAAGACTTATCCCTAAGACTCAACACTGAGACTTAAACCTAAGATTTAAGACTTAGCCCCAAGACTTAAGTCTAAGACTTAAACTTATGAATTAAACTTTAGACTTAACCCTAAGACTCAAGCCATAAGACTTCACCTTAAGACTTAACCTGAAGACTTAACCTTAAAATTTAACCCTAAGACTGAACCCTAAAATATAACTTTTAAGACTTAACAATAAGACTGAACATTAAGACACAACCTTACGACTTCTACCCTGAGACCTAACCTTGAGACTTAACACTGAGATTTAACCCTAAGACTTAACTTTAAGATGTAACATTCGGACTTAACCTTAAAACTTAACCCTAAGCCTCAACCTTAAGAAGTAACTTGAAGACTTAACCCTGAGAATGAACTCTAAGACTTCAACTTAATAATTAACGCTCAGATATAACCCTCAGACTTAAACTTAAGAAATAGCCCTAAGACTTAACCTTAATATTTAACTTGAAGATGTAACCTTAAGGCTTAACCCTAAACTTAACCCTAAGAGTTCACCTTAAGTGTTGACCTTACAGATTTAACCCTAAGAGTTAACCTTAGGACTGAAACGTTAAGACTTAACCCTAAGACTTATCCCCAAGACGTAACTCTAAAGAGTTAACCCTAAGACTTCAACTTGTGATTTAAACTTTAGACTGAACGCTAAGACTTAAAATTACGATTTAACATTAAGATTTAACCATAAGACTTAACCCTAAGACTTCAGGTTAAGTTTTAACCTTAAGACTCAACCCTGAGACTTAGTCGTGAAATTTATCCATAAGACTTATCCCTAAACCTGAAAACTGAGACCTAAACCTAAGATTTAACCTGAAGACTTAACCCTAAAACGTAGCCCTGAGACTTATCCTTGAGCTTTAACCTTGATACTTAATCCTGAGACTTAGCCCTAAGACTTATCCCCAAGACATAACTCTAAGGCTTAACCCGAAGACTTAACCTTAAGGCTCAACCTTAAGACTTAACATTAAGACTTAACCCTGAGACTTAACCATAAGACTTATCCTCAAGATTGTACTCTAAGACTTAACCCTAAGACTTAAGATGAAGACTTAACCCTAAGACTCAATCTATGAGATGTAAACTTAAGACTTAATTAACCCTAAGGCTCAATCTATGAGATGTAAACTTAAGACTTAACCTTTAGGAATTAACCCTGACACTTAACCTTAAGGCTTAACCCTAAGACTTAAGCTTAAGGTTTAAACTTAAGACTTATCCCTAAGACATAATCCTGAGACTTAACCCTAAGACTTAACCTCAAGTTTAACTTCAAAACTTAACCCTAAGACTGAATCCTAAGACACAACCTTACCACGTAACCCTGAGACTTAACCTTGAGACTTTACCTTGAAATTTAACCCTGGGATTTAACCCTAAGTCTTAATGCTAAGACTTAACTTTAAGATGTACCATTAAGACTTAACCTTAAAGCGTAAATTAAGATTTACACTCAATACTTAACCCTAAGACTTAACCCTATGATTTAAACTTAAGGTTAAACCGTAAGACAAAACTTGAAGACTTAATTCAAAGACTTATCCCTAAGACTCAACACTGAGACTTAAACCTAAGATTTAAGACTTAGCCCCAAGACTTAAGTCTAAGACTTAAACTTATGAATTAAACTTTAGACTTAACCCTAAGACTCAAGCCATAAGACTTCACCTTAAGACTTAACCTGAAGACTTAACCTTAAAATTTAACCCTAAGACTGAACCCTAAAATATAACTTTTAAGACTTAACAATAAGACTGAACATTAAGACACAACCTTACGACTTCTACCCTGAGACCTAACCTTGAGACTTAACACTGAGATTTAACCCTAAGACTTAACTTTAAGATGTAACATTCGGACTTAACCTTAAAACTTAACCCTAAGCCTCACCCTTAAGAAGTAACTTGAAGACTTAACCCTGAGAATGAACTCTAAGACTTCAACTTAATAATTAACGCTCAGATATAACCCTCAGACTTAAACTTAAGAAATAACCCTAAGACTTAACCTTAATATTTAACTTGAAGATGTAACCTTAAGGCTTAACCCTAAACTTAACCCTAAGAGTTCACCTTAAGTGTTGACCTTACAGATTTAACCCTAAGAGTTAACCTTAGGACTGAAACGTTAAGACTTAACCCTAAGACTTATCCCCAAGACGTAACTCTAAAGAGTTAACCCTAAGACTTCAACTTGTGATTTAAACTTTAGACTGAACGCTAAGACTTAAAATTACGATTTAACATTAAGATTTAACCATAAGACTTAACCCTAAGACTTCAGGTTAAGTTTTAACCTTTAGACTCAACCCTGAGACTTAGTCGTGAAATTTATCCATAAGACTTATCCCTAAAACTGAAAACTGAGACCTAAACCTAAGATTTAACCTGAAGACTTAACCCTAAAACGTAGCCCTGAGACTTATCCTTGAGCTTTAACCTTGATACTTAATCCTGAGACTTAGCCCTAAGACTTATCCCCAAGACATAACTCTAAGGCTTAACCCGAAGACTTAACCTTAAGGCTCAACCTTAAGACTTAACATTAAGACTTAACCCTGAGACTTAACCATAAGACTTATCCTCAAGATTGTACTCTAAGACTTAACCCTAAGACTTAAGATGAAGACTTAACCCTAAGACTCAATCTATGAGATGTAAACTTAAGACTTAATTAACCCTAAGGCTCAATCTATGAGATGTAAACTTAAGACTTAACCTTTAGGAATTAACCCTGACACTTAACCTTAAGGCTTAACCCTAAGACTTAAGCTTAAGGTTTAAACTTAAGACTTATCCCTAAGACATAAGCCTGAGACTTAACCGTAAGACTTAACCTCAAGTTTAACTTCAAAACTTAACCCTAAGACTGAATCCTAAGACACAACCTTACCACGTAACCCTGAGACTTAACCTTGAGACTTTACCTTGAAATTTAACCCTGGGATTTAACCCTAAGTCTTAATGCTAAGACTTAACTTTAAGATGTACCATTAAGACTTAACCTTAAAGCGTAACCTTAAGATTTACACTCAATACTTAACCCTAAGACTTAACCCTATGATTTAAACTTAAGGTTAAACCTTAAGACAAAACTTGAAGACTTAATTCAAAGACTTATCCCTAAGACTCAACACTGAGACTTAAACCTAAGATTTAAGACTTAGCCCCAAGACTTAAGTCTAAGACTTAAACTTATGAATTAAACTTTAGACTTAACCCTAAGACTCAAGCCATAAGACTTCACCTTAAGACTTAACCTGAAGACTTAACCTTAAAATTTAACCCTAAGACTGAACCCTAAAATATAACTTTTAAGACTTAACAATAAGACTGAACATTAAGACACAACCTTACGACTTCTACCCTGAGACCTAACCTTGAGACTTAACACTGAGATTTAGCCCTAAGACTTAACTTTAAGATGTAACATTCGGACTTAACCTTAAAACTTAACCCTAAGCCTCAACCTTAAGAAGTAACTTGAAGACTTAACCCTGAGAATGAACTCTAAGACTTCAACTTAATAATTAACGCTCAGATATAACCCTCAGACTTAAACTTAAGAAATAACCCTAAGACTTAACCTTAATATTTAACTTGAAGATGTAACCTTAAGGCTTAACCCTAAACTTAACCCTAAGAGTTAACCTTAAGTGTTGACCTTACAGATTTAACCCTAAGAGTTAACCTTAGGACTGAAACGTTAAGACTTATCCCCAAGACGTAACTCTAAAGAGTTAACCCTAAGACTTCAACTTGTGATTTAAACTTTAGACTGAACGCTAAGACTTAAAATTACGATTTAACATTAAGATTTAACCATAAGACTTAACCCTAAGACTTCAGGTTAAGTTTTAACCTTAAGACTCAACCCTGAGACTTAGTCGTGAAATTTATCCATAAGACTTATCCCTAAAACTGAAAACTGAGACCTAAACCTAAGATTTAACCTGAAGACTTAACCCTAAAACGTAGCCCTGAGACTTATCCTTGAGCTTTAACCTTGATACTTAATCCTGAGACTTAGCCCTAAGACTTATCCCCAAGACATAACTCTAAGGCTTAACCCTAAGACTTAACCTTAAGGCTCAACCTTAAGACTTAACATTAAGACTTAACCCTGAGACTTAACCATAAGACTTATCCTCAAGATTGTACTCTAAGACTTAACCCTAAGACTTAAGATGAAGACTTAACCCTAAGACTCAATCTATGAGATGTAAACTTAAGACTTAATTAACCCTAAGGCTCAATCTATGAGATGTAAACTTAAGACTTAACCTTTAGGAATTAACCCTGACACTTAACCTTAAGGCTTAACCCTAAGACTTAAGCTTAAGGTTTAAACTTAAGACTTATCCCTAAGACATAAGCCTGAGACTTAACCCTAAGACTTAACCTCAAGTTTAACTTCAAAACTTAACCCTAAGACTGAATCCTAAGACACAACCTTACCACGTAACCCTGAGACTTAACCTTGAGACTTTACCTTGAAATTTAACCCTGGGATTTAACCCTAAGTCTTAATGCTAAGACTTAACTTTAAGATGTACCATTAAGACTTAACCTTAAAGCGTAACCTTAAGATTTACACTCAATACTTAACCCTAAGACTTAACCCTATGATTTAAACTTAAGGTTAAACCGTAAGACAAAACTTGAAGACTTAATTCAAAGACTTATCCCTAAGACTCAACACTGAGACTTAAACCTAAGATTTAAGACTTAGCCCCTAGACTTAAGTCTAAGACTTAAACTTATGAATTAAACTTTAGACTTAACCCTAAGACTCAAGCCATAAGACTTCACCTTAAGACTTAACCTGAAGACTTAACCTTAAAATTTAACCCTAAGACTGAACCCTAAAATATAACTTTTAAGACTTAACAATAAGACTGAACATTAAGACACAACCTTACGACTTCTACCCTGAGACCTAACCTTGAGACTTAACACTGAGATTTAACCCTAAGACTTAACTTTAAGATGTAACATTCGGACTTAACCTTAAAACTTAACCCTAAGCCTCAACCTTAAGAAGTAACTTGAAGACTTAACCCTGAGAATGAACTCTAAGACTTCAACTTAATAATTAACGCTCAGATATAACCCTCAGACTTAAACTTAAGAAATAGCCCTAAGACTTAACCTTAATATTTAACTTGAAGATGTAACCTTAAGGCTTAACCCTAAACTTAACCCTAAGAGTTCACCTTAAGTGTTGACCTTACAGATTTAACCCTAAGAGTTAACCTTAGGACTGAAACGTTAAGACTTAACCCTAAGACTTATCCCCAAGACGTAACTCTAAAGAGTTAACCCTAAGACTTCAACTTGTGATTTAAACTTTAGACTGAACGCTAAGACTTAAAATTACGATTTAACATTAAGATTTAACCATAAGACTTAACCCTAAGACTTCAGGTTAAGTTTTAACCTTAAGACTCAACCCTGAGACTTAGTCGTGAAATTTATCCATAAGACTTATCCCTAAACCTGAAAACTGAGACCTAAACCTAAGATTTAACCTGAAGACTTAACCCTAAAACGTAGCCCTGAGACTTATCCTTGAGCTTTAACCTTGATACTTAATCCTGAGACTTAGCCCTAAGACTTATCCCCAAGACATAACTCTAAGGCTTAACCCGAAGACTTAACCTTAAGGCTCAACCTTAAGACTTAACATTAAGACTTAACCCTGAGACTTAACCATAAGACTTATCCTCAAGATTGTACTCTAAGACTTAACCCTAAGACTTAAGATGAAGACTTAACCCTAAGACTCAATCTATGAGATGTAAACTTAAGACTTAATTAACCCTAAGGCTCAATCTATGAGATGTAAACTTAAGACTTAACCTTTAGGAATTAACCCTGACACTTAACCTTAAGGCTTAACCCTAAGACTTAAGCTTAAGGTTTAAACTTAAGACTTATCCCTAAGACATAAGCCTGAGACTTAACCCTAAGACTTAACCTCAAGTTTAACTTCAAAACTTAACCCTAAGACTGAATCCTAAGACACAACCTTACCACGTAACCCTGAGACTTAACCTTGAGACTTTACCTTGAAATTTAACCCTGGGATTTAACCCTAAGTCTTAATGCTAAGACTTAACTTTAAGATGTACCATTAAGACTTAACCTTAAAGCGTAAATTAAGATTTACACTCAATACTTAACCCTAAGACTTAACCCTATGATTTAAACTTAAGGTTAAACCGTAAGACAAAACTTGAAGACTTAATTCAAAGACTTATCCCTAAGACTCAACACTGAGACTTAAACCTAAGATTTAAGACTTAGCCCCAAGACTTAAGTCTAAGACTTAAACTTATGAATTAAACTTTAGACTTAACCCTAAGACTCAAGCCATAAGACTTCACCTTAAGACTTAACCTGAAGACTTAACCTTAAAATTTAACCCTAAGACTGAACCCTAAAATATAACTTTTAAGACTTAACAATAAGACTGAACATTAAGACACAACCTTACGACTTCTACCCTGAGACCTAACCTTGAGACTTAACACTGAGATTTAACCCTAAGACTTAACTTGAAGATGTAACATTCGGACTTAACCTTAAAACTTAACCCTAAGCCTCAACCTTAAGAAGTAACTTGAAGACTTAACCCTGAGAATGAACTCTAAGACTTCAACTTAATAATTAACGCTCAGATATAACCCTCAGACTTAAACTTAAGAAATAACCCTAAGACTTAACCTTAATATTTAACTTGAAGATGTAACCTTAAGGCTTAACCCTAAACTTAACCCTAAGAGTTCACCTTAAGTGTTGACCTTACAGATTTAACCCTAAGAGTTAACCTTAGGACTGAAACGTTAAGACTTAACCCTAAGACTTATCCCCAAGACGTAACTCTAAAGAGTTAACCCTAAGACTTCAACTTGTGATTTAAACTTTAGACTGAACGCTAAGACTTAAAATTACGATTTAACATTAAGATTTAACCATAAGACTTAACCCTAAGACTTCAGGTTAAGTTTTAACCTTTAGACTCAACCCTGAGACTTAGTCGTGAAATTTATCCATAAGACTTATCCCTAAAACTGAAAACTGAGACCTAAACCTAAGATTTAACCTGAAGACTTAACCCTAAAACGTAGCCCTGAGACTTATCCTTGAGCTTTAACCTTGATACTTAATCCTGAGACTTAGCCCTAAGACTTATCCCCAAGACATAACTCTAAGGCTTAACCCGAAGACTTAACCTTAAGGCTCAACCTTAAGACTTAACATTAAGACTTAACCCTGAGACTTAACCATAAGACTTATCCTCAAGATTGTACTCTAAGACTTAACCCTAAGACTTAAGATGAAGACTTAACCCTAAGACTCAATCTATGAGATGTAAACTTAAGACTTAATTAACCCTAAGGCTCAATCTATGAGATGTAAACTTAAGACTTAACCTTTAGGAATTAACCCTGACACTTAACCTTAAGGCTTAACCCTAAGACTTAAGCTTAAGGTTTAAACTTAAGACTTATCCCTAAGACATAATCCTGAGACTTAACCCTAAGACTTAACCTCAAGTTTAACTTCAAAACTTAACCCTAAGACTGAATCCTAAGACACAACCTTACCACGTAACCCTGAGACTTAACCTTGAGACTTTACCTTGAAATTTAACCCTGGGATTTAACCCTAAGTCTTAATGCTAAGACTTAACTTTAAGATGTACCATTAAGACTTAACCTTAAAGCGTAACCTTAAGATTTACACTCAATACTTAACCCTAAGACTTAACCCTATGATTTAAACTTAAGGTTAAACCTTAAGACAAAACTTGAAGACTTAATTCAAAGACTTATCCCTAAGACTCAACACTGAGACTTAAACCTAAGATTTAAGACTTAGCCCCAAGACTTAAGTCTAAGACTTAAACTTATGAATTAAACTTTAGACTTAACCCTAAGACTCAAGCCATAAGACTTCACCTTAAGACTTAACCTGAAGACTTAACCTTAAAATTTAACCCTAAGACTGAACCCTAAAATATAACTTTTAAGACTTAACAATAAGACTGAACATTAAGACACAACCTTACGACTTCTACCCTGAGACCTAACCTTGAGACTTAACACTGAGATTTAGCCCTAAGACTTAACTTTAAGATGTAACATTCGGACTTAACCTTAAAACTTAACCCTAAGCCTCAACCTTAAGAAGTAACTTGAAGACTTAACCCTGAGAATGAACTCTAAGACTTCAACTTAATAATTAACGCTCAGATATAACCCTCAGACTTAAACTTAAGAAATAACCCTAAGACTTAACCTTAATATTTAACTTGAAGATGTAACCTTAAGGCTTAACCCTAAACTTAACCCTAAGAGTTAACCTTAAGTGTTGACCTTACAGATTTAACCCTAAGAGTTAACCTTAGGACTGAAACGTTAAGACTTATCCCCAAGACGTAACTCTAAAGAGTTAACCCTAAGACTTCAACTTGTGATTTAAACTTTAGACTGAACGCTAAGACTTAAAATTACGATTTAACATTAAGATTTAACCATAAGACTTAACCCTAAGACTTCAGGTTAAGTTTTAACCTTAAGACTCAACCCTGAGACTTAGTCGTGAAATTTATCCATAAGACTTATCCCTAAAACTGAAAACTGAGACCTAAACCTAAGATTTAACCTGAAGACTTAACCCTAAAACGTAGCCCTGAGACTTATCCTTGAGCTTTAACCTTGATACTTAATCCTGAGACTTAGCCCTAAGACTTATCCCCAAGACATAACTCTAAGGCTTAACCCTAAGACTTAACCTTAAGGCTCAACCTTAAGACTTAACATTAAGACTTAACCCTGAGACTTAACCATAAGACTTATCCTCAAGATTGTACTCTAAGACTTAACCCTAAGACTTAAGATGAAGACTTAACCCTAAGACTCAATCTATGAGATGTAAACTTAAGACTTAATTAACCCTAAGGCTCAATCTATGAGATGTAAACTTAAGACTTAACCTTTAGGAATTAACCCTGACACTTAACCTTAAGGCTTAACCCTAAGACTTAAGCTTAAGGTTTAAACTTAAGACTTATCCCTAAGACATAAGCCTGAGACTTAACCCTAAGACTTAACCTCAAGTTTAACTTCAAAACTTAACCCTAAGACTGAATCCTAAGACACAACCTTACCACGTAACCCTGAGACTTAACCTTGAGACTTTACCTTGAAATTTAACCCTGGGATTTAACCCTAAGTCTTAATGCTAAGACTTAACTTTAAGATGTACCATTAAGACTTAACCTTAAAGCGTAACCTTAAGATTTACACTCAATACTTAACCCTAAGACTTAACCCTATGATTTAAACTTAAGGTTAAACCGTAAGACAAAACTTGAAGACTTAATTCAAAGACTTATCCCTAAGACTCAACACTGAGACTTAAACCTAAGATTTAAGACTTAGCCCCTAGACTTAAGTCTAAGACTTAAACTTATGAATTAAACTTTAGACTTAACCCTAAGACTCAAGCCATAAGACTTCACCTTAAGACTTAACCTGAAGACTTAACCTTAAAATTTAACCCTAAGACTGAACCCTAAAATATAACTTTTAAGACTTAACAATAAGACTGAACATTAAGACACAACCTTACGACTTCTACCCTGAGACCTAACCTTGAGACTTAACACTGAGATTTAACCCTAAGACTTAACTTTAAGATGTAACATTCGGACTTAACCTTAAAACTTAACCCTAAGCCTCAACCTTAAGAAGTAACTTGAAGACTTAACCCTGAGAATGAACTCTAAGACTTCAACTTAATAATTAACGCTCAGATATAACCCTCAGACTTAAACTTAAGAAATAGCCCTAAGACTTAACCTTAATATTTAACTTGAAGATGTAACCTTAAGGCTTAACCCTAAACTTAACCCTAAGAGTTCACCTTAAGTGTTGACCTTACAGATTTAACCCTAAGAGTTAACCTTAGGACTGAAACGTTAAGACTTAACCCTAAGACTTATCCCCAAGACGTAACTCTAAAGAGTTAACCCTAAGACTTCAACTTGTGATTTAAACTTTAGACTGAACGCTAAGACTTAAAATTACGATTTAACATTAAGATTTAACCATAAGACTTAACCCTAAGACTTCAGGTTAAGTTTTAACCTTAAGACTCAACCCTGAGACTTAGTCGTGAAATTTATCCATAAGACTTATCCCTAAACCTGAAAACTGAGACCTAAACCTAAGATTTAACCTGAAGACTTAACCCTAAAACGTAGCCCTGAGACTTATCCTTGAGCTTTAACCTTGATACTTAATCCTGAGACTTAGCCCTAAGACTTATCCCCAAGACATAACTCTAAGGCTTAACCCGAAGACTTAACCTTAAGGCTCAACCTTAAGACTTAACATTAAGACTTAACCCTGAGACTTAACCATAAGACTTATCCTCAAGATTGTACTCTAAGACTTAACCCTAAGACTTAAGATGAAGACTTAACCCTAAGACTCAATCTATGAGATGTAAACTTAAGACTTAATTAACCCTAAGGCTCAATCTATGAGATGTAAACTTAAGACTTAACCTTTAGGAATTAACCCTGACACTTAACCTTAAGGCTTAACCCTAAGACTTAAGCTTAAGGTTTAAACTTAAGACTTATCCCTAAGACATAATCCTGAGACTTAACCCTAAGACTTAACCTCAAGTTTAACTTCAAAACTTAACCCTAAGACTGAATCCTAAGACACAACCTTACCACGTAACCCTGAGACTTAACCTTGAGACTTTACCTTGAAATTTAACCCTGGGATTTAACCCTAAGTCTTAATGCTAAGACTTAACTTTAAGATGTACCATTAAGACTTAACCTTAAAGCGTAAATTAAGATTTACACTCAATACTTAACCCTAAGACTTAACCCTATGATTTAAACTTAAGGTTAAACCGTAAGACAAAACTTGAAGACTTAATTCAAAGACTTATCCCTAAGACTCAACACTGAGACTTAAACCTAAGATTTAAGACTTAGCCCCAAGACTTAAGTCTAAGACTTAAACTTATGAATTAAACTTTAGACTTAACCCTAAGACTCAAGCCATAAGACTTCACCTTAAGACTTAACCTGAAGACTTAACCTTAAAATTTAACCCTAAGACTGAACCCTAAAATATAACTTTTAAGACTTAACAATAAGACTGAACATTAAGACACAACCTTACGACTTCTACCCTGAGACCTAACCTTGAGACTTAACACTGAGATTTAACCCTAAGACTTAACTTTAAGATGTAACATTCGGACTTAACCTTAAAACTTAACCCTAAGCCTCAACCTTAAGAAGTAACTTGAAGACTTAACCCTGAGAATGAACTCTAAGACTTCAACTTAATAATTAACGCTCAGATATAACCCTCAGACTTAAACTTAAGAAATAGCCCTAAGACTTAACCTTAATATTTAACTTGAAGATGTAACCTTAAGGCTTAACCCTAAACTTAACCCTAAGAGTTCACCTTAAGTGTTGACCTTACAGATTTAACCCTAAGAGTTAACCTTAGGACTGAAACGTTAAGACTTAACCCTAAGACTTATCCCCAAGACGTAACTCTAAAGAGTTAACCCTAAGACTTCAACTTGTGATTTAAACTTTAGACTGAACGCTAAGACTTAAAATTACGATTTAACATTAAGATTTAACCATAAGACTTAACCCTAAGACTTCAGGTTAAGTTTTAACCTTTAGACTCAACCCTGAGACTTAGTCGTGAAATTTATCCATAAGACTTATCCCTAAAACTGAAAACTGAGACCTAAACCTAAGATTTAACCTGAAGACTTAACCCTAAAACGTAGCCCTGAGACTTATCCTTGAGCTTTAACCTTGATACTTAATCCTGAGACTTAGCCCTAAGACTTATCCCCAAGACATAACTCTAAGGCTTAACCCGAAGACTTAACCTTAAGGCTCAACCTTAAGACTTAACATTAAGACTTAACCCTGAGACTTAACCATAAGACTTATCCTCAAGATTGTACTCTAAGACTTAACCCTAAGACTTAAGATGAAGACTTAACCCTAAGACTCAATCTATGAGATGTAAACTTAAGACTTAATTAACCCTAAGGCTCAATCTATGAGATGTAAACTTAAGACTTAACCTTTAGGAATTAACCCTGACACTTAACCTTAAGGCTTAACCCTAAGACTTAAGCTTAAGGTTTAAACTTAAGACTTATCCCTAAGACATAAGCCTGAGACTTAACCGTAAGACTTAACCTCAAGTTTAACTTCAAAACTTAACCCTAAGACTGAATCCTAAGACACAACCTTACCACGTAACCCTGAGACTTAACCTTGAGACTTTACCTTGAAATTTAACCCTGGGATTTAACCCTAAGTCTTAATGCTAAGACTTAACTTTAAGATGTACCATTAAGACTTAACCTTAAAGCGTAACCTTAAGATTTACACTCAATACTTAACCCTAAGACTTAACCCTATGATTTAAACTTAAGGTTAAACCTTAAGACAAAACTTGAAGACTTAATTCAAAGACTTATCCCTAAGACTCAACACTGAGACTTAAACCTAAGATTTAAGACTTAGCCCCAAGACTTAAGTCTAAGACTTAAACTTATGAATTAAACTTTAGACTTAACCCTAAGACTCAAGCCATAAGACTTCACCTTAAGACTTAACCTGAAGACTTAACCTTAAAATTTAACCCTAAGACTGAACCCTAAAATATAACTTTTAAGACTTAACAATAAGACTGAACATTAAGACACAACCTTACGACTTCTACCCTGAGACCTAACCTTGAGACTTAACACTGAGATTTAGCCCTAAGACTTAACTTTAAGATGTAACATTCGGACTTAACCTTAAAACTTAACCCTAAGCCTCAACCTTAAGAAGTAACTTGAAGACTTAACCCTGAGAATGAACTCTAAGACTTCAACTTAATAATTAACGCTCAGATATAACCCTCAGACTTAAACTTAAGAAATAACCCTAAGACTTAACCTTAATATTTAACTTGAAGATGTAACCTTAAGGCTTAACCCTAAACTTAACCCTAAGAGTTAACCTTAAGTGTTGACCTTACAGATTTAACCCTAAGAGTTAACCTTAGGACTGAAACGTTAAGACTTATCCCCAAGACGTAACTCTAAAGAGTTAACCCTAAGACTTCAACTTGTGATTTAAACTTTAGACTGAACGCTAAGACTTAAAATTACGATTTAACATTAAGATTTAACCATAAGACTTAACCCTAAGACTTCAGGTTAAGTTTTAACCTTAAGACTCAACCCTGAGACTTAGTCGTGAAATTTATCCATAAGACTTATCCCTAAAACTGAAAACTGAGACCTAAACCTAAGATTTAACCTGAAGACTTAACCCTAAAACGTAGCCCTGAGACTTATCCTTGAGCTTTAACCTTGATACTTAATCCTGAGACTTAGCCCTAAGACTTATCCCCAAGACATAACTCTAAGGCTTAACCCGAAGACTTAACCTTAAGGCTCAACCTTAAGACTTAACATTAAGACTTAACCCTGAGACTTAACCATAAGACTTATCCTCAAGATTGTACTCTAAGACTTAACCCTAAGACTTAAGATGAAGACTTAACCCTAAGACTCAATCTATGAGATGTAAACTTAAGACTTAATTAACCCTAAGGCTCAATCTATGAGATGTAAACTTAAGACTTAACCTTTAGGAATTAACCCTGACACTTAACCTTAAGGCTTAACCCTAAGACTTAAGCTTAAGGTTTAAACTTAAGACTTATCCCTAAGACATAATCCTGAGACTTAACCCTAAGACTTAACCTCAAGTTTAACTTCAAAACTTAACCCTAAGACTGAATCCTAAGACACAACCTTACCACGTAACCCTGAGACTTAACCTTGAGACTTTACCTTGAAATTTAACCCTGGGATTTAACCCTAAGTCTTAATGCTAAGACTTAACTTTAAGATGTACCATTAAGACTTAACCTTAAAGCGTAAATTAAGATTTACACTCAATACTTAACCCTAAGACTTAACCCTATGATTTAAACTTAAGGTTAAACCGTAAGACAAAACTTGAAGACTTAATTCAAAGACTTATCCCTAAGACTCAACACTGAGACTTAAACCTAAGATTTAAGACTTAGCCCCAAGACTTAAGTCTAAGACTTAAACTTATGAATTAAACTTTAGACTTAACCCTAAGACTCAAGCCATAAGACTTCACCTTAAGACTTAACCTGAAGACTTAACCTTAAAATTTAACCCTAAGACTGAACCCTAAAATATAACTTTTAAGACTTAACAATAAGACTGAACATTAAGACACAACCTTACGACTTCTACCCTGAGACCTAACCTTGAGACTTAACACTGAGATTTAACCCTAAGACTTAACTTGAAGATGTAACATTCGGACTTAACCTTAAAACTTAACCCTAAGCCTCAACCTTAAGAAGTAACTTGAAGACTTAACCCTGAGAATGAACTCTAAGACTTCAACTTAATAATTAACGCTCAGATATAACCCTCAGACTTAAACTTAAGAAATAACCCTAAGACTTAACCTTAATATTTAACTTGAAGATGTAACCTTAAGGCTTAACCCTAAACTTAACCCTAAGAGTTCACCTTAAGTGTTGACCTTACAGATTTAACCCTAAGAGTTAACCTTAGGACTGAAACGTTAAGACTTAACCCTAAGACTTATCCCCAAGACGTAACTCTAAAGAGTTAACCCTAAGACTTCAACTTGTGATTTAAACTTTAGACTGAACGCTAAGACTTAAAATTACGATTTAACATTAAGATTTAACCATAAGACTTAACCCTAAGACTTCAGGTTAAGTTTTAACCTTAAGACTCAACCCTGAGACTTAGTCGTGAAATTTATCCATAAGACTTATCCCTAAAACTGAAAACTGAGACCTAAACCTAAGATTTAACCTGAAGACTTAACCCTAAAACGTAGCCCTGAGACTTATCCTTGAGCTTTAACCTTGATACTTAATCCTGAGACTTAGCCCTAAGACTTATCCCCAAGACATAACTCTAAGGCTTAACCCTAAGACTTAACCTTAAGGCTCAACCTTAAGACTTAACATTAAGACTTAACCCTGAGACTTAACCATAAGACTTATCCTCAAGATTGTACTCTAAGACTTAACCCTAAGACTTAAGATGAAGACTTAACCCTAAGACTCAATCTATGAGATGTAAACTTAAGACTTAATTAACCCTAAGGCTCAATCTATGAGATGTAAACTTAAGACTTAACCTTTAGGAATTAACCCTGACACTTAACCTTAAGGCTTAACCCTAAGACTTAAGCTTAAGGTTTAAACTTAAGACTTATCCCTAAGACATAAGCCTGAGACTTAACCCTAAGACTTAACCTCAAGTTTAACTTCAAAACTTAACCCTAAGACTGAATCCTAAGACACAACCTTACCACGTAACCCTGAGACTTAACCTTGAGACTTTACCTTGAAATTTAACCCTGGGATTTAACCCTAAGTCTTAATGCTAAGACTTAACTTTAAGATGTACCATTAAGACTTAACCTTAAAGCGTAACCTTAAGATTTACACTCAATACTTAACCCTAAGACTTAACCCTATGATTTAAACTTAAGGTTAAACCGTAAGACAAAACTTGAAGACTTAATTCAAAGACTTATCCCTAAGACTCAACACTGAGACTTAAACCTAAGATTTAAGACTTAGCCCCAAGACTTAAGTCTAAGACTTAAACTTATGAATTAAACTTTAGACTTAACCCTAAGACTCAAGCCATAAGACTTCACCTTAAGACTTAACCTGAAGACTTAACCTTAAAATTTAACCCTAAGACTGAACCCTAAAATATAACTTTTAAGACTTAACAATAAGACTGAACATTAAGACACAACCTTACGACTTCTACCCTGAGACCTAACCTTGAGACTTAACACTGAGATTTAGCCCTAAGACTTAACTTTAAGATGTAACATTCGGACTTAACCTTAAAACTTAACCCTAAGCCTCAACCTTAAGAAGTAACTTGAAGACTTAACCCTGAGAATGAACTCTAAGACTTCAACTTAATAATTAACGCTCAGATATAACCCTCAGACTTAAACTTAAGAAATAACCCTAAGACTTAACCTTAATATTTAACTTGAAGATGTAACCTTAAGGCTTAACCCTAAACTTAACCCTAAGAGTTAACCTTAAGTGTTGACCTTACAGATTTAACCCTAAGAGTTAACCTTAGGACTGAAACGTTAAGACTTATCCCCAAGACGTAACTCTAAAGAGTTAACCCTAAGACTTCAACTTGTGATTTAAACTTTAGACTGAACGCTAAGACTTAAAATTACGATTTAACATTAAGATTTAACCATAAGACTTAACCCTAAGACTTCAGGTTAAGTTTTAACCTTAAGACTCAACCCTGAGACTTAGTCGTGAAATTTATCCATAAGACTTATCCCTAAACCTGAAAACTGAGACCTAAACCTAAGATTTAACCTGAAGACTTAACCCTAAAACGTAGCCCTGAGACTTATCCTTGAGCTTTAACCTTGATACTTAATCCTGAGACTTAGCCCTAAGACTTATCCCCAAGACATAACTCTAAGGCTTAACCCTAAGACTTAACCTTAAGGCTCAACCTTAAGACTTAACATTAAGACTTAACCCTGAGACTTAACCATAAGACTTATCCTCAAGATTGTACTCTAAGACTTAACCCTAAGACTTAAGATGAAGACTTAACCCTAAGACTCAATCTATGAGATGTAAACTTAAGACTTAATTAACCCTAAGGCTCAATCTATGAGATGTAAACTTAAGACTTAACCTTTAGGAATTAACCCTGACACTTAACCTTAAGGCTTAACCCTAAGACTTAAGCTTAAGGTTTAAACTTAAGACTTATCCCTAAGACATAAGCCTGAGACTTAACCCTAAGACTTAACCTCAAGTTTAACTTCAAAACTTAACCCTAAGACTGAATCCTAAGACACAACCTTACCACGTAACCCTGAGACTTAACCTTGAGACTTTACCTTGAAATTTAACCCTGGGATTTAACCCTAAGTCTTAATGCTAAGACTTAACTTTAAGATGTACCATTAAGACTTAACCTTAAAGCGTAACCTTAAGATTTACACTCAATACTTAACCCTAAGACTTAACCCTATGATTTAAACTTAAGGTTAAACCTTAAGACAAAACTTGAAGACTTAATTCAAAGACTTATCCCTAAGACTCAACACTGAGACGTAAACCTAAGATTTAAGACTTAGCCCCAAGACTTAAGTCTAAGACTTAAACTTATGAATTAAACTTTAGACTTAACCCTAAGACTCAAGCCATAAGACTTCACCTTAAGACTTAACCTGAAGACTTAACCTTAAAATTTAACCCTAAGACTGAACCCTAAAATATAACTTTTAAGACTTAACAATAAGACTGAACATTAAGACACAACCTTACGACTTCTACCCTGAGACCTAACCTTGAGACTTAACACTGAGATTTAACCCTAAGACTTAACTTTAAGATGTAACATTCGGACTTAACCTTAAAACTTAACCCTAAGCCTCACCCTTAAGAAGTAACTTGAAGACTTAACCCTGAGAATGAACTCTAAGACTTCAACTTAATAATTAACGCTCAGATATAACCCTCAGACTTAAACTTAAGAAATAACCCTAAGACTTAACCTTAATATTTAACTTGAAGATGTAACCTTAAGGCTTAACCCTAAACTTAACCCTAAGAGTTCACCTTAAGTGTTGACCTTACAGATTTAACCCTAAGAGTTAACCTTAGGACTGAAACGTTAAGACTTAACCCTAAGACTTATCCCCAAGACGTAACTCTAAAGAGTTAACCCTAAGACTTCAACTTGTGATTTAAACTTTAGACTGAACGCTAAGACTTAAAATTACGATTTAACATTAAGATTTAACCATAAGACTTAACCCTAAGACTTCAGGTTAAGTTTTAACCTTTAGACTCAACCCTGAGACTTAGTCGTGAAATTTATCCATAAGACTTATCCCTAAAACTGAAAACTGAGACCTAAACCTAAGATTTAACCTGAAGACTTAACCCTAAAACGTAGCCCTGAGACTTATCCTTGAGCTTTAACCTTGATACTTAATCCTGAGACTTAGCCCTAAGACTTATCCCCAAGACATAACTCTAAGGCTTAACCCGAAGACTTAACCTTAAGGCTCAACCTTAAGACTTAACATTAAGACTTAACCCTGAGACTTAACCATAAGACTTATCCTCAAGATTGTACTCTAAGACTTAACCCTAAGACTTAAGATGAAGACTTAACCCTAAGACTCAATCTATGAGATGTAAACTTAAGACTTAATTAACCCTAAGGCTCAATCTATGAGATGTAAACTTAAGACTTAACCTTTAGGAATTAACCCTGACACTTAACCTTAAGGCTTAACCCTAAGACTTAAGCTTAAGGTTTAAACTTAAGACTTATCCCTAAGACATAAGCCTGAGACTTAACCGTAAGACTTAACCTCAAGTTTAACTTCAAAACTTAACCCTAAGACTGAATCCTAAGACACAACCTTACCACGTAACCCTGAGACTTAACCTTGAGACTTTACCTTGAAATTTAACCCTGGGATTTAACCCTAAGTCTTAATGCTAAGACTTAACTTTAAGATGTACCATTAAGACTTAACCTTAAAGCGTAACCTTAAGATTTACACTCAATACTTAACCCTAAGACTTAACCCTATGATTTAAACTTAAGGTTAAACCTTAAGACAAAACTTGAAGACTTAATTCAAAGACTTATCCCTAAGACTCAACACTGAGACTTAAACCTAAGATTTAAGACTTAGCCCCAAGACTTAAGCCTAAGACTTAAACTTATGAATTAAACTTTAGACTTAACCCTAAGACTCAAGCCATAAGACTTCACCTTAAGACTTAACCTGAAGACTTAACCTTAAAATTTAACCCTAAGACTGAACCCTAAAATATAACTTTTAAGACTTAACAATAAGACTAAACATTAAGACACAACCTTACGACTTCTACCCTGAGACCTAACCTTGAGACTTAACACTGAGATTTAGCCCTAAGACTTAACTTTAAGATGTAACATTCGGACTTAACCTTAAAACTTAACCCTAAGCCTCAACCTTAAGAAGTAACTTGAAGACTTAACCCTGAGAATGAACTCTAAGACTTCAACTTAATAATTTACGCTCAGATATAACCCTCAGACTTAAACTTAAGAAATAGCCCTAAGACTTAACCTTAATATTTAACTTGAAGATGTAACCTTAAGGCTTAACCCTAAACTTAACCCTAAGAGTTCACCTTAAGTGTTGACCTTACAGATTTAACCCTAAGAGTTAACCTTAGGACTGAAACGTTAAGACTTAACCCTAAGACTTATCCCCAAGACGTAACTCTAAAGAGTTAACCCTAAGACTTCAACTTGTGATTTAAACTTTAGACTGAACGCTAAGACTTAAAATTACGATTTAACATTAAGATTTAACCATAAGACTTAACCCTAAGACTTCAGGTTAAGTTTTAACCTTAAGACTCAACCCTGAGACTTAGTCGTGAAATTTATCCATAAGACTTATCCCTAAAACTGAAAACTGAGACCTAAACCTAAGATTTAACCTGAAGACTTAACCCTAAAACGTAGCCCTGAGACTTATCCTTGAGCTTTAACCTTGATACTTAATCCTGAGACTTAGCCCTAAGACTTATCCCCAAGACATAACTCTAAGGCTTAACCCTAAGACTTAACCTTAAGGCTCAACCTTAAGACTTAACATTAAGACTTAACCCTGAGACTTAACCATAAGACTTATCCTCAAGATTGTACTCTAAGACTTAACCCTAAGACTTAAGATGAAGACTTAACCCTAAGACTCAATCTATGAGATGTAAACTTAAGACTTAATTAACCCTAAGGCTCAATCTATGAGATGTAAACTTAAGACTTAACCTTTAGGAATTAACCCTGACACTTAACCTTAAGGCTTAACCCTAAGACTTAAGCTTAAGGTTTAAACTTAAGACTTATCCCTAAGACATAATCCTGAGACTTAACCCTAAGACTTAACCTCAAGTTTAACTTCAAAACTTAACCCTAAGACTGAATCCTAAGACACAACCTTACCACGTAACCCTGAGACTTAACCTTGAGACTTTACCTTGAAATTTAACCCTGGGATTTAACCCTAAGTCTTAATGCTAAGACTTAACTTTAAGATGTACCATTAAGACTTAACCTTAAAGCGTAACCTTAAGATTTACACTCAATACTTAACCCTAAGACTTAACCCTATGATTTAAACTTAAGGTTAAACCGTAAGACAAAACTTGAAGACTTAATTCAAAGACTTATCCCTAAGACTCAACACTGAGACTTAAACCTAAGATTTAAGACTTAGCCCCTAGACTTAAGTCTAAGACTTAAACTTATGAATTAAACTTTAGACTTAACCCTAAGACTCAAGCCATAAGACTTCACCTTAAGACTTAACCTGAAGACTTAACCTTAAAATTTAACCCTAAGACTGAACCCTAAAATATAACTTTTAAGACTTAACAATAAGACTGAACATTAAGACACAACCTTACGACTTCTACCCTGAGACCTAACCTTGAGACTTAACACTGAGATTTCACCCTAAGACTTAACTTTAAGATGTAACATTCGGACTTAACCTTAAAACTTAACCCTAAGCCTCAACCTTAAGAAGTAACTTGAAGACTTAACCCTGAGAATGAACTCTAAGACTTCAACTTAATAATTAACGCTCAGATATAACCCTCAGACTTAAACTTAAGAAATAGCCCTAAGACTTAACCTTAATATTTAACTTGAAGATGTAACCTTAAGGCTTAACCCTAAACTTAACCCTAAGAGTTCACCTTAAGTGTTGACCTTACAGATTTAACCCTAAGAGTTAACCTTAGGACTGAAACGTTAAGACTTAACCCTAAGACTTATCCCCAAGACGTAACTCTAAAGAGTTAACCCTAAGACTTCAACTTGTGATTTAAACTTTAGACTGAACGCTAAGACTTAAAATTACGATTTAACATTAAGATTTAACCATAAGACTTAACCCTAAGACTTCAGGTTAAGTTTTAACCTTAAGACTCAACCCTGAGACTTAGTCGTGAAATTTATCCATAAGACTTATCCCTAAACCTGAAAACTGAGACCTAAACCTAAGATTTAACCTGAAGACTTAACCCTAAAACGTAGCCCTGAGACTTATCCTTGAGCTTTAACCTTGATACTTAATCCTGAGACTTAGCCCTAAGACTTATCCCCAAGACATAACTCTAAGGCTTAACCTGAAGACTTAACCTTAAGGCTCAACCTTAAGACTTAACATTAAGACTTAACCCTGAGACTTAACCATAAGACTTATCCTCAAGATTGTACTCTAAGACTTAACCCTAAGACTTAAGATGAAGACTTAACCCTAAGACTCAATCTATGAGATGTAAACTTAAGACTTAATTAACCCTAAGGCTCAATCTATGAGATGTAAACTTAAGACTTAACCTTTAGGAATTAACCCTGACACTTAACCTTAAGGCTTAACCCTAAGACTTAAGCTTAAGGTTTAAACTTAAGACTTATCCCTAAGACATAAGCCTGAGACTTAACCCTAAGACTTAACCTCAAGTTTAACTTCAAAACTTAACCCTAAGACTGAATCCTAAGACACAACCTTACCACGTAACCCTGAGACTTAACCTTGAGACTTTACCTTGAAATTTAACCCTGGGATTTAACCCTAAGTCTTAATGCTAAGACTTAACTTTAAGATGTACCATTAAGACTTAACCTTAAAGCGTAACCTTAAGATTTACACTCAATACTTAACCCTAAGACTTAACCCTATGATTTAAACTTAAGGTTAAACCGTAAGACAAAACTTGAAGACTTAATTCAAAGACTTATCCCTAAGACTCAACACTGAGACTTAAACCTAAGATTTAAGACTTAGCCCCAAGACTTAAGTCTAAGACTTAAACTTATGAATTAAACTTTAGACTTAACCCTAAGACTCAAGCCATAAGACTTCACCTTAAGACTTAACCTGAAGACTTAACCTTAAAATTTAACCCTAAGACTGAACCCTAAAATATAACTTTTAAGACTTAACAATAAGACTGAACATTAAGACACAACCTTACGACTTCTACCCTGAGACCTAACCTTGAGACTTAACACTGAGATTTAGCCCTAAGACTTAACTTTAAGATGTAACATTCGGACTTAACCTTAAAACTTAACCCTAAGCCTCAACCTTAAGAAGTAACTTGAAGACTTAACCCTGAGAATGAACTCTAAGACTTCAACTTAATAATTAACGCTCAGATATAACCCTCAGACTTAAACTTAAGAAATAACCCTAAGACTTAACCTTAATATTTAACTTGAAGATGTAACCTTAAGGCTTAACCCTAAACTTAACCCTAAGAGTTAACCTTAAGTGTTGACCTTACAGATTTAACCCTAAGAGTTAACCTTAGGACTGAAACGTTAAGACTTATCCCCAAGACGTAACTCTAAAGAGTTAACCCTAAGACTTCAACTTGTGATTTAAACTTTAGACTGAACGCTAAGACTTAAAATTACGATTTAACATTAAGATTTAACCATAAGACTTAACCCTAAGACTTCAGGTTAAGTTTTAACCTTAAGACTCAACCCTGAGACTTAGTCGTGAAATTTATCCATAAGACTTATCCCTAAAACTGAAAACTGAGACCTAAACCTAAGATTTAACCTGAAGACTTAACCCTAAAACGTAGCCCTGAGACTTATCCTTGAGCTTTAACCTTGATACTTAATCCTGAGACTTAGCCCTAAGACTTATCCCCAAGACATAACTCTAAGGCTTAACCCTAAGACTTAACCTTAAGGCTCAACCTTAAGACTTAACATTAAGACTTAACCCTGAGACTTAACCATAAGACTTATCCTCAAGATTGTACTCTAAGACTTAACCCTAAGACTTAAGATGAAGACTTAACCCTAAGACTCAATCTATGAGATGTAAACTTAAGACTTAATTAACCCTAAGGCTCAATCTATGAGATGTAAACTTAAGACTTAACCTTTAGGAATTAACCCTGACACTTAACCTTAAGGCTTAACCCTAAGACTTAAGCTTAAGGTTTAAACTTAAGACTTATCCCTAAGACATAAGCCTGAGACTTAACCCTAAGACTTAACCTCAAGTTTAACTTCAAAACTTAACCCTAAGACTGAATCCTAAGACACAACCTTACCACGTAACCCTGAGACTTAACCTTGAGACTTTACCTTGAAATTTAACCCTGGGATTTAACCCTAAGTCTTAATGCTAAGACTTAACTTTAAGATGTACCATTAAGACTTAACCTTAAAGCGTAACCTTAAGATTTACACTCAATACTTAACCCTAAGACTTAACCCTATGATTTAAACTTAAGGTTAAACCTTAAGACAAAACTTGAAGACTTAATTCAAAGACTTATCCCTAAGACTCAACACTGAGACTTAAACCTAAGATTTAAGACTTAGCCCCAAGACTTAAGTCTAAGACTTAAACTTATGAATTAAACTTTAGACTTAACCCTAAGACTCAAGCCATAAGACTTCACCTTAAGACTTAACCTGAAGACTTAACCTTAAAATTTAACCCTAAGACTGAACCCTAAAATATAACTTTTAAGACTTAACAATAAGACTGAACATTAAGACACAACCTTACGACTTCTACCCTGAGACCTAACCTTGAGACTTAACACTGAGATTTAACCCTAAGACTTAACTTTAAGATGTAACATTCGGACTTAACCTTAAAACTTAACCCTAAGCCTCAACCTTAAGAAGTAACTTGAAGACTTAACCCTGAGAATGAACTCTAAGACTTCAACTTAATAATTAACGCTCAGATATAACCCTCAGACTTAAACTTAAGAAATAACCCTAAGACTTAACCTTAATATTTAACTTGAAGATGTAACCTTAAGGCTTAACCCTAAACTTAACCCTAAGAGTTCACCTTAAGTGTTGACCTTACAGATTTAACCCTAAGAGTTAACCTTAGGACTGAAACGTTAAGACTTAACCCTAAGACTTATCCCCAAGACGTAACTCTAAAGAGTTAACCCTAAGACTTCAACTTGTGATTTAAACTTTAGACTGAACGCTAAGACTTAAAATTACGATTTAACATTAAGATTTAACCATAAGACTTAACCCTAAGACTTCAGGTTAAGTTTTAACCTTTAGACTCAACCCTGAGACTTAGTCGTGAAATTTATCCATAAGACTTATCCCTAAAACTGAAAACTGAGACCTAAACCTAAGATTTAACCTGAAGACTTAACCCTAAAACGTAGCCCTGAGACTTATCCTTGAGCTTTAACCTTGATACTTAATCCTGAGACTTAGCCCTAAGACTTATCCCCAAGACATAACTCTAAGGCTTAACCCTAAGACTTAACCTTAAGGCTCAACCTTAAGACTTAACATTAAGACTTAACCCTGAGACTTAACCATAAGACTTATCCTCAAGATTGTACTCTAAGACTTAACCCTAAGACTTAAGATGAAGACTTAACCCTAAGACTCAATCTATGAGATGTAAACTTAAGACTTAATTAACCCTAAGGCTCAATCTATGAGATGTAAACTTAAGACTTAACCTTTAGGAATTAACCCTGACACTTAACCTTAAGGCTTAACCCTAAGACTTAAGCTTAAGGTTTAAACTTAAGACTTATCCCTAAGACATAAGCCTGAGACTTAACCCTAAGACTTAACCTCAAGTTTAACTTCAAAACTTAACCCTAAGACTGAATCCTAAGACACAACCTTACCACGTAACCCTGAGACTTAACCTTGAGACTTTACCTTGAAATTTAACCCTGGGATTTAACCCTAAGTCTTAATGCTAAGACTTAACTTTAAGATGTACCATTAAGACTTAACCTTAAAGCGTAACCTTAAGATTTACACTCAATACTTAACCCTAAGACTTAACCCTATGATTTAAACTTAAGGTTAAACCTTAAGACAAAACTTGAAGACTTAATTCAAAGACTTATCCCTAAGACTCAACACTGAGACTTAAACCTAAGATTTAAGACTTAGCCCCAAGACTTAAGTCTAAGACTTAAACTTATGAATTAAACTTTAGACTTAACCCTAAGACTCAAGCCATAAGACTTCACCTTAAGACTTAACCTGAAGACTTAACCTTAAAATTTAACCCTAAGACTGAACCCTAAAATATAACTTTTAAGACTTAACAATAAGACTGAACATTAAGACACAACCTTACGACTTCTACCCTGAGACCTAACCTTGAGACTTAACACTGAGATTTAGCCCTAAGACTTAACTTTAAGATGTAACATTCGGACTTAACCTTAAAACTTAACCCTAAGCCTCAACCTTAAGAAGTAACTTGAAGACTTAACCCTGAGAATGAACTCTAAGACTTCAACTTAATAATTAACGCTCAGATATAACCCTCAGACTTAAACTTAAGAAATAACCCTAAGACTTAACCTTAATATTTAACTTGAAGATGTAACCTTAAGGCTTAACCCTAAACTTAACCCTAAGAGTTAACCTTAAGTGTTGACCTTACAGATTTAACCCTAAGAGTTAACCTTAGGACTGAAACGTTAAGACTTATCCCCAAGACGTAACTCTAAAGAGTTAACCCTAAGACTTCAACTTGTGATTTAAACTTTAGACCGAACGCTAAGACTTAAAATTACGATTTAACATTAAGATTTAACCATAAGACTTAACCCTAAGACTTCAGGTTAAGTTTTAACCTTAAGACTCAACCCTGAGACTTAGTCGTGAAATTTATCCATAAGACTTATCCCTAAAACTGAAAACTGAGACCTAAACCTAAGATTTAACCTGAAGACTTAACCCTAAAACGTAGCCCTGAGACTTATCCTTGAGCTTTAACCTTGATACTTAATCCTGAGACTTAGCCCTAAGACTTATCCCCAAGACATAACTCTAAGGCTTAACCCGAAGACTTAACCTTAAGGCTCAACCTTAAGACTTAACATTAAGACTTAACCCTGAGACTTAACCATAAGACTTATCCTCAAGATTGTACTCTAAGACTTAACCCTAAGACTTAAGATGAAGACTTAACCCTAAGACTCAATCTATGAGATGTAAACTTAAGACTTAATTAACCCTAAGGCTCAATCTATGAGATGTAAACTTAAGACTTAACCTTTAGGAATTAACCCTGACACTTAACCTTAAGGCTTAACCCTAAGACTTAAGCTTAAGGTTTAAACTTAAGACTTATCCCTAAGACATAAGCCTGAGACTTAACCCTAAGACTTAACCTCAAGTTTAACTTCAAAACTTAACCCTAAGACTGAATCCTAAGACACAACCTTACCACGTAACCCTGAGACTTAACCTTGAGACTTTACCTTGAAATTTAACCCTGGGATTTAACCCTAAGTCTTAATGCTAAGACTTAACTTTAAGATGTACCATTAAGACTTAACCTTAAAGCGTAACCTTAAGATTTACACTCAATACTTAACCCTAAGACTTAACCCTATGATTTAAACTTAAGGTTAAACCTTAAGACAAAACTTGAAGACTTAATTCAAAGACTTATCCCTAAGACTCAACACTGAGACGTAAACCTAAGATTTAAGACTTAGCCCCAAGACTTAAGTCTAAGACTTAAACTTATGAATTAAACTTTAGACTTAACCCTAAGACTCAAGCCATAAGACTTCACCTTAAGACTTAACCTGAAGACTTAACCTTAAAATTTAACCCTAAGACTGAACCCTAAAATATAACTTTTAAGACTTAACAATAAGACTGAACATTAAGACACAACCTTACGACTTCTACCCTGAGACCTAACCTTGAGACTTAACACTGAGATTTAACCCTAAGACTTAACTTTAAGATGTAACATTCGGACTTAACCTTAAAACTTAACCCTAAGCCTCACCCTTAAGAAGTAACTTGAAGACTTAACCCTGAGAATGAACTCTAAGACTTCAACTTAATAATTAACGCTCAGATATAACCCTCAGACTTAAACTTAAGAAATAACCCTAAGACTTAACCTTAATATTTAACTTGAAGATGTAACCTTAAGGCTTAACCCTAAACTTAACCCTAAGAGTTAACCTTAAGTGTTGACCTTACAGATTTAACCCTAAGAGTTAACCTTAGGACTGAAACGTTAAGACTTAACCCTAAGACTTATCCCCAAGACGTAACTCTAAAGAGTTAACCCTAAGACTTCAACTTGTGATTTAAACTTTAGACTGAACGCTAAGACTTAAAATTACGATTTAACATTAAGATTTAACCATAAGACTTAACCCTAAGACTTCAGGTTAAGTTTTAACCTTTAGACTCAACCCTGAGACTTAGTCGTGAAATTTATCCATAAGACTTATCCCTAAAACTGAAAACTGAGACCTAAACCTAAGATTTAACCTGAAGACTTAACCCTAAAACGTAGCCCTGAGACTTATCCTTGAGCTTTAACCTTGATACTTAATCCTGAGACTTAGCCCTAAGACTTATCCCCAAGACATAACTCTAAGGCTTAACCCGAAGACTTAACCTTAAGGCTCAACCTTAAGACTTAACATTAAGACTTAACCCTGAGACTTAACCATAAGACTTATCCTCAAGATTGTACTCTAAGACTTAACCCTAAGACTTAAGATGAAGACTTAACCCTAAGACTCAATCTATGAGATGTAAACTTAAGACTTAATTAACCCTAAGGCTCAATCTATGAGATGTAAACTTAAGACTTAACCTTTAGGAATTAACCCTGACACTTAACCTTAAGGCTTAACCCTAAGACTTAAGCTTAAGGTTTAAACTTAAGACTTATCCCTAAGACATAAGCCTGAGACTTAACCGTAAGACTTAACCTCAAGTTTAACTTCAAAACTTAACCCTAAGACTGAATCCTAAGACACAACCTTACCACGTAACCCTGAGACTTAACCTTGAGACTTTACCTTGAAATTTAACCCTGGGATTTAACCCTAAGTCTTAATGCTAAGACTTAACTTTAAGATGTACCATTAAGACTTAACCTTAAAGCGTAACCTTAAGATTTACACTCAATACTTAACCCTAAGACTTAACCCTATGATTTAAACTTAAGGTTAAACCTTAAGACAAAACTTGAAGACTTAATTCAAAGACTTATCCCTAAGACTCAACACTGAGACTTAAACCTAAGATTTAAGACTTAGCCCCAAGACTTAAGCCTAAGACTTAAACTTATGAATTAAACTTTAGACTTAACCCTAAGACTCAAGCCATAAGACTTCACCTTAAGACTTAACCTGAAGACTTAACCTTAAAATTTAACCCTAAGACTGAACCCTAAAATATAACTTTTAAGACTTAACAATAAGACTAAACATTAAGACACAACCTTACGACTTCTACCCTGAGACCTAACCTTGAGACTTAACACTGAGATTTAGCCCTAAGACTTAACTTTAAGATGTAACATTCGGACTTAACCTTAAAACTTAACCCTAAGCCTCAACCTTAAGAAGTAACTTGAAGACTTAACCCTGAGAATGAACTCTAAGACTTCAACTTAATAATTTACGCTCAGATATAACCCTCAGACTTAAACTTAAGAAATAGCCCTAAGACTTAACCTTAATATTTAACTTGAAGATGTAACCTTAAGGCTTAACCCTAAACTTAACCCTAAGAGTTCACCTTAAGTGTTGACCTTACAGATTTAACCCTAAGAGTTAACCTTAGGACTGAAACGTTAAGACTTAACCCTAAGACTTATCCCCAAGACGTAACTCTAAAGAGTTAACCCTAAGACTTCAACTTGTGATTTAAACTTTAGACTGAACGCTAAGACTTAAAATTACGATTTAACATTAAGATTTAACCATAAGACTTAACCCTAAGACTTCAGGTTAAGTTTTAACCTTAAGACTCAACCCTGAGACTTAGTCGTGAAATTTATCCATAAGACTTATCCCTAAAACTGAAAACTGAGACCTAAACCTAAGATTTAACCTGAAGACTTAACCCTAAAACGTAGCCCTGAGACTTATCCTTGAGCTTTAACCTTGATACTTAATCCTGAGACTTAGCCCTAAGACTTATCCCCAAGACATAACTCTAAGGCTTAACCCTAAGACTTAACCTTAAGGCTCAACCTTAAGACTTAACATTAAGACTTAACCCTGAGACTTAACCATAAGACTTATCCTCAAGATTGTACTCTAAGACTTAACCCTAAGACTTAAGATGAAGACTTAACCCTAAGACTCAATCTATGAGATGTAAACTTAAGACTTAATTAACCCTAAGGCTCAATCTATGAGATGTAAACTTAAGACTTAACCTTTAGGAATTAACCCTGACACTTAACCTTAAGGCTTAACCCTAAGACTTAAGCTTAAGGTTTAAACTTAAGACTTATCCCTAAGACATAATCCTGAGACTTAACCCTAAGACTTAACCTCAAGTTTAACTTCAAAACTTAACCCTAAGACTGAATCCTAAGACACAACCTTACCACGTAACCCTGAGACTTAACCTTGAGACTTTACCTTGAAATTTAACCCTGGGATTTAACCCTAAGTCTTAATGCTAAGACTTAACTTTAAGATGTACCATTAAGACTTAACCTTAAAGCGTAACCTTAAGATTTACACTCAATACTTAACCCTAAGACTTAACCCTATGATTTAAACTTAAGGTTAAACCGTAAGACAAAACTTGAAGACTTAATTCAAAGACTTATCCCTAAGACTCAACACTGAGACTTAAACCTAAGATTTAAGACTTAGCCCCTAGACTTAAGTCTAAGACTTAAACTTATGAATTAAACTTTAGACTTAACCCTAAGACTCAAGCCATAAGACTTCACCTTAAGACTTAACCTGAAGACTTAACCTTAAAATTTAACCCTAAGACTGAACCCTAAAATATAACTTTTAAGACTTAACAATAAGACTGAACATTAAGACACAACCTTACGACTTCTACCCTGAGACCTAACCTTGAGACTTAACACTGAGATTTCACCCTAAGACTTAACTTTAAGATGTAACATTCGGACTTAACCTTAAAACTTAACCCTAAGCCTCAACCTTAAGAAGTAACTTGAAGACTTAACCCTGAGAATGAACTCTAAGACTTCAACTTAATAATTAACGCTCAGATATAACCCTCAGACTTAAACTTAAGAAATAGCCCTAAGACTTAACCTTAATATTTAACTTGAAGATGTAACCTTAAGGCTTAACCCTAAACTTAACCCTAAGAGTTCACCTTAAGTGTTGACCTTACAGATTTAACCCTAAGAGTTAACCTTAGGACTGAAACGTTAAGACTTAACCCTAAGACTTATCCCCAAGACGTAACTCTAAAGAGTTAACCCTAAGACTTCAACTTGTGATTTAAACTTTAGACTGAACGCTAAGACTTAAAATTACGATTTAACATTAAGATTTAACCATAAGACTTAACCCTAAGACTTCAGGTTAAGTTTTAACCTTAAGACTCAACCCTGAGACTTAGTCGTGAAATTTATCCATAAGACTTATCCCTAAACCTGAAAACTGAGACCTAAACCTAAGATTTAACCTGAAGACTTAACCCTAAAACGTAGCCCTGAGACTTATCCTTGAGCTTTAACCTTGATACTTAATCCTGAGACTTAGCCCTAAGACTTATCCCCAAGACATAACTCTAAGGCTTAACCTGAAGACTTAACCTTAAGGCTCAACCTTAAGACTTAACATTAAGACTTAACCCTGAGACTTAACCATAAGACTTATCCTCAAGATTGTACTCTAAGACTTAACCCTAAGACTTAAGATGAAGACTTAACCCTAAGACTCAATCTATGAGATGTAAACTTAAGACTTAATTAACCCTAAGGCTCAATCTATGAGATGTAAACTTAAGACTTAACCTTTAGGAATTAACCCTGACACTTAACCTTAAGGCTTAACCCTAAGACTTAAGCTTAAGGTTTAAACTTAAGACTTATCCCTAAGACATAATCCTGAGACTTAACCCTAAGACTTAACCTCAAGTTTAACTTCAAAACTTAACCCTAAGACTGAATCCTAAGACACAACCTTACCACGTAACCCTGAGACTTAACCTTGAGACTTTACCTTGAAATTTAACCCTGGGATTTAACCCTAAGTCTTAATGCTAAGACTTAACTTTAAGATGTACCATTAAGACTTAACCTTAAAGCGTAAATTAAGATTTACACTCAATACTTAACCCTAAGACTTAACCCTATGATTTAAACTTAAGGTTAAACCGTAAGACAAAACTTGAAGACTTAATTCAAAGACTTATCCCTAAGACTCAACACTGAGACTTAAACCTAAGATTTAAGACTTAGCCCCAAGACTTAAGTCTAAGACTTAAACTTATGAATTAAACTTTAGACTTAACCCTAAGACTCAAGCCATAAGACTTCACCTTAAGACTTAACCTGAAGACTTAACCTTAAAATTTAACCCTAAGACTGAACCCTAAAATATAACTTTTAAGACTTAACAATAAGACTGAACATTAAGACACAACCTTACGACTTCTACCCTGAGACCTAACCTTGAGACTTAACACTGAGATTTAACCCTAAGACTTAACTTTAAGATGTAACATTCGGACTTAACCTTAAAACTTAACCCTAAGCCTCACCCTTAAGAAGTAACTTGAAGACTTAACCCTGAGAATGAACTCTAAGACTTCAACTTAATAATTAACGCTCAGATATAACCCTCAGACTTAAACTTAAGAAATAACCCTAAGACTTAACCTTAATATTTAACTTGAAGATGTAACCTTAAGGCTTAACCCTAAACTTAACCCTAAGAGTTCACCTTAAGTGTTGACCTTACAGATTTAACCCTAAGAGTTAACCTTAGGACTGAAACGTTAAGACTTAACCCTAAGACTTATCCCCAAGACGTAACTCTAAAGAGTTAACCCTAAGACTTCAACTTGTGATTTAAACTTTAGACTGAACGCTAAGACTTAAAATTACGATTTAACATTAAGATTTAACCATAAGACTTAACCCTAAGACTTCAGGTTAAGTTTTAACCTTAAGACTCAACCCTGAGACTTAGTCGTGAAATTTATCCATAAGACTTATCCCTAAACCTGAAAACTGAGACCTAAACCTAAGATTTAACCTGAAGACTTAACCCTAAAACGTAGCCCTGAGACTTATCCTTGAGCTTTAACCTTGATACTTAATCCTGAGACTTAGCCCTAAGACTTATCCCCAAGACATAACTCTAAGGCTTAACCCGAAGACTTAACCTTAAGGCTCAACCTTAAGACTTAACATTAAGACTTAACCCTGAGACTTAACCATAAGACTTATCCTCAAGATTGTACTCTAAGACTTAACCCTAAGACTTAAGATGAAGACTTAACCCTAAGACTCAATCTATGAGATGTAAACTTAAGACTTAATTAACCCTAAGGCTCAATCTATGAGATGTAAACTTAAGACTTAACCTTTAGGAATTAACCCTGACACTTAACCTTAAGGCTTAACCCTAAGACTTAAGCTTAAGGTTTAAACTTAAGACTTATCCCTAAGACATAAGCCTGAGACTTAACCCTAAGACTTAACCTCAAGTTTAACTTCAAAACTTAACCCTAAGACTGAATCCTAAGACACAACCTTACCACGTAACCCTGAGACTTAACCTTGAGACTTTACCTTGAAATTTAACCCTGGGATTTAACCCTAAGTCTTAATGCTAAGACTTAACTTTAAGATGTACCATTAAGACTTAACCTTAAAGCGTAAATTAAGATTTACACTCAATACTTAACCCTAAGACTTAACCCTATGATTTAAACTTAAGGTTAAACCTTAAGACAAAACTTGAAGACTTAATTCAAAGACTTATCCCTAAGACTCAACACTGAGACTTAAACCTAAGATTTAAGACTTAGCCCCAAGACTTAAGTCTAAGACTTAAACTTATGAATTAAACTTTAGACTTAACCCTAAGACTCAAGCCATAAGACTTCACCTTAAGACTTAACCTGAAGACTTAACCTTAAAATTTAACCCTAAGACTGAACCCTAAAATATAACTTTTAAGACTTAACAATAAGACTGAACATTAAGACACAACCTTACGACTTCTACCCTGAGACCTAACCTTGAGACTTAACACTGAGATTTAACCCTAAGACTTAACTTTAAGATGTAACATTCGGACTTAACCTTAAAACTTAACCCTAAGCCTCACCCTTAAGAAGTAACTTGAAGACTTAACCCTGAGAATGAACTCTAAGACTTCAACTTAATAATTAACGCTCAGATATAACCCTCAGACTTAAACTTAAGAAATAACCCTAAGACTTAACCTTAATATTTAACTTGAAGATGTAACCTTAAGGCTTAACCCTAAACTTAACCCTAAGAGTTCACCTTAAGTGTTGACCTTACAGATTTAACCCTAAGAGTTAACCTTAGGACTGAAACGTTAAGACTTAACCCTAAGACTTATCCCCAAGACGTAACTCTAAAGAGTTAACCCTAAGACTTCAACTTGTGATTTAAACTTTAGACTGAACGCTAAGACTTAAAATTACGATTTAACATTAAGATTTAACCATAAGACTTAACCCTAAGACTTCAGGTTAAGTTTTAACCTTTAGACTCAACCCTGAGACTTAGTCGTGAAATTTATCCATAAGACTTATCCCTAAAACTGAAAACTGAGACCTAAACCTAAGATTTAACCTGAAGACTTAACCCTAAAACGTAGCCCTGAGACTTATCCTTGAGCTTTAACCTTGATACTTAATCCTGAGACTTAGCCCTAAGACTTATCCCCAAGACATAACTCTAAGGCTTAACCCGAAGACTTAACCTTAAGGCTCAACCTTAAGACTTAACATTAAGACTTAACCCTGAGACTTAACCATAAGACTTATCCTCAAGATTGTACTCTAAGACTTAACCCTAAGACTTAAGATGAAGACTTAACCCTAAGACTCAATCTATGAGATGTAAACTTAAGACTTAATTAACCCTAAGGCTCAATCTATGAGATGTAAACTTAAGACTTAACCTTTAGGAATTAACCCTGACACTTAACCTTAAGGCTTAACCCTAAGACTTAAGCTTAAGGTTTAAACTTAAGACTTATCCCTAAGACATAAGCCTGAGACTTAACCCTAAGACTTAACCTCAAGTTTAACTTCAAAACTTAACCCTAAGACTGAATCCTAAGACACAACCTTACCACGTAACCCTGAGACTTAACCTTGAGACTTTACCTTGAAATTTAACCCTGGGATTTAACCCTAAGTCTTAATGCTAAGACTTAACTTTAAGATGTACCATTAAGACTTAACCTTAAAGCGTAACCTTAAGATTTACACTCAATACTTAACCCTAAGACTTAACCCTATGATTTAAACTTAAGGTTAAACCTTAAGACAAAACTTGAAGACTTAATTCAAAGACTTATCCCTAAGACTCAACACTGAGACTTAAACCTAAGATTTAAGACTTAGCCCCAAGACTTAAGTCTAAGACTTAAACTTATGAATTAAACTTTAGACTTAACCCTAAGACTCAAGCCATAAGACTTCACCTTAAGACTTAACCTGAAGACTTAACCTTAAAATTTAACCCTAAGACTGAACCCTAAAATATAACTTTTAAGACTTAACAATAAGACTGAACATTAAGACACAACCTTACGACTTCTACCCTGAGACCTAACCTTGAGACTTAACACTGAGATTTAGCCCTAAGACTTAACTTTAAGATGTAACATTCGGACTTAACCTTAAAACTTAACCCTAAGCCTCAACCTTAAGAAGTAACTTGAAGACTTAACCCTGAGAATGAACTCTAAGACTTCAACTTAATAATTAACGCTCAGATATAACCCTCAGACTTAAACTTAAGAAATAACCCTAAGACTTAACCTTAATATTTAACTTGAAGATGTAACCTTAAGGCTTAACCCTAAACTTAACCCTAAGAGTTCACCTTAAGTGTTGACCTTACAGATTTAACCCTAAGAGTTAACCTTAGGACTGAAACGTTAAGACTTATCCCCAAGACGTAACTCTAAAGAGTTAACCCTAAGACTTCAACTTGTGATTTAAACTTTAGACTGAACGCTAAGACTTAAAATTACGATTTAACATTAAGATTTAACCATAAGACTTAACCCTAAGACTTCAGGTTAAGTTTTAACCTTTAGACTCAACCCTGAGACTTAGTCGTGAAATTTATCCATAAGACTTATCCCTAAAACTGAAAACTGAGACCTAAACCTAAGATTTAACCTGAAGACTTAACCCTAAAACGTAGCCCTGAGACTTATCCTTGAGCTTTAACCTTGATACTTAATCCTGAGACTTAGCCCTAAGACTTATCCCCAAGACATAACTCTAAGGCTTAACCCGAAGACTTAACCTTAAGGCTCAACCTTAAGACTTAACATTAAGACTTAACCCTGAGACTTAACCATAAGACTTATCCTCAAGATTGTACTCTAAGACTTAACCCTAAGACTTAAGATGAAGACTTAACCCTAAGACTCAATCTATGAGATGTAAACTTAAGACTTAATTAACCCTAAGGCTCAATCTATGAGATGTAAACTTAAGACTTAACCTTTAGGAATTAACCCTGACACTTAACCTTAAGGCTTAACCCTAAGACTTAAGCTTAAGGTTTAAACTTAAGACTTATCCCTAAGACATAAGCCTGAGACTTAACCCTAAGACTTAACCTCAAGTTTAACTTCAAAACTTAACCCTAAGACTGAATCCTAAGACACAACCTTACCACGTAACCCTGAGACTTAACCTTGAGACTTTACCTTGAAATTTAACCCTGGGATTTAACCCTAAGTCTTAATGCTAAGACTTAACTTTAAGATGTACCATTAAGACTTAACCTTAAAGCGTAACCTTAAGATTTACACTCAATACTTAACCCTAAGACTTAACCCTATGATTTAAACTTAAGGTTAAACCTTAAGACAAAACTTGAAGACTTAATTCAAAGACTTATCCCTAAGACTCAACACTGAGACTTAAACCTAAGATTTAAGACTTAGCCCCAAGACTTAAGTCTAAGACTTAAACTTATGAATTAAACTTTAGACTTAACCCTAAGACTCAAGCCATAAGACTTCACCTTAAGACTTAACCTGAAGACTTAACCTTAAAATTTAACCCTAAGACTGAACCCTAAAATATAACTTTTAAGACTTAACAATAAGACTGAACATTAAGACACAACCTTACGACTTCTACCCTGAGACCTAACCTTGAGACTTAACACTGAGATTTAGCCCTAAGACTTAACTTTAAGATGTAACATTCGGACTTAACCTTAAAACTTAACCCTAAGCCTCAACCTTAAGAAGTAACTTGAAGACTTAACCCTGAGAATGAACTCTAAGACTTCAACTTAATAATTAACGCTCAGATATAACCCTCAGACTTAAACTTAAGAAATAACCCTAAGACTTAACCTTAATATTTAACTTGAAGATGTAACCTTAAGGCTTAACCCTAAACTTAACCCTAAGAGTTAACCTTAAGTGTTGACCTTACAGATTTAACCCTAAGAGTTAACCTTAGGACTGAAACGTTAAGACTTATCCCCAAGACGTAACTCTAAAGAGTTAACCCTAAGACTTCAACTTGTGATTTAAACTTTAGACTGAACGCTAAGACTTAAAATTACGATTTAACATTAAGATTTAACCATAAGACTTAACCCTAAGACTTCAGGTTAAGTTTTAACCTTAAGACTCAACCCTGAGACTTAGTCGTGAAATTTATCCATAAGACTTATCCCTAAAACTGAAAACTGAGACCTAAACCTAAGATTTAACCTGAAGACTTAACCCTAAAACGTAGCCCTGAGACTTATCCTTGAGCTTTAACCTTGATACTTAATCCTGAGACTTAGCCCTAAGACTTATCCCCAAGACATAACTCTAAGGCTTAACCCTAAGACTTACCCTTAAGGCTCAACCTTAAGACTTAACATTAAGACTTAACCCTGAGACTTAACCATAAGACTTATCCTCAAGATTGTACTCTAAGACTTAACCCTAAGACTTAAGATGAAGACTTAACCCTAAGACTCAATCTATGAGATGTAAACTTAAGACTTAATTAACCCTAAGGCTCAATCTATGAGATGTAAACTTAAGACTTAACCTTTAGGAATTAACCCTGACACTTAACCTTAAGGCTTAACCCTAAGACTTAAGCTTAAGGTTTAAACTTAAGACTTATCCCTAAGACATAAGCCTGAGACTTAACCCTAAGACTTAACCTCAAGTTTAACTTCAAAACTTAACCCTAAGACTGAATCCTAAGACACAACCTTACCACGTAACCCTGAGACTTAACCTTGAGACTTTACCTTGAAATTTAACCCTGGGATTTAACCCTAAGTCTTAATGCTAAGACTTAACTTTAAGATGTACCATTAAGACTTAACCTTAAAGCGTAACCTTAAGATTTACACTCAATACTTAACCCTAAGACTTAACCCTATGATTTAAACTTAAGGTTAAACCTTAAGACAAAACTTGAAGACTTAATTCAAAGACTTATCCCTAAGACTCAACACTGAGACTTAAACCTAAGATTTAAGACTTAGCCCCAAGACTTAAGTCTAAGACTTAAACTTATGAATTAAACTTTAGACTTAACCCTAAGACTCAAGCCATAAGACTTCACCTTAAGACTTAACCTGAAGACTTAACCTTAAAATTTAACCCTAAGACTGAACCCTAAAATATAACTTTTAAGACTTAACAATAAGACTGAACATTAAGACACAACCTTACGACTTCTACCCTGAGACCTAACCTTGAGACTTAACACTGAGATTTAACCCTAAGACTTAACTTTAAGATGTAACATTCGGACTTAACCTTAAAACTTAACCCTAAGCCTCAACCTTAAGAAGTAACTTGAAGACTTAACCCTGAGAATGAACTCTAAGACTTCAACTTAATAATTAACGCTCAGATATAACCCTCAGACTTAAACTTAAGAAATAACCCTAAGACTTAACCTTAATATTTAACTTGAAGATGTAACCTTAAGGCTTAACCCTAAACTTAACCCTAAGAGTTCACCTTAAGTGTTGACCTTACAGATTTAACCCTAAGAGTTAACCTTAGGACTGAAACGTTAAGACTTAACCCTAAGACTTATCCCCAAGACGTAACTCTAAAGAGTTAACCCTAAGACTTCAACTTGTGATTTAAACTTTAGACTGAACGCTAAGACTTAAAATTACGATTTAACATTAAGATTTAACCATAAGACTTAACCCTAAGACTTCAGGTTAAGTTTTAACCTTTAGACTCAACCCTGAGACTTAGTCGTGAAATTTATCCATAAGACTTATCCCTAAAACTGAAAACTGAGACCTAAACCTAAGATTTAACCTGAAGACTTAACCCTAAAACGTAGCCCTGAGACTTATCCTTGAGCTTTAACCTTGATACTTAATCCTGAGACTTAGCCCTAAGACTTATCCCCAAGACATAACTCTAAGGCTTAACCCGAAGACTTAACCTTAAGGCTCAACCTTAAGACTTAACATTAAGACTTAACCCTGAGACTTAACCATAAGACTTATCCTCAAGATTGTACTCTAAGACTTAACCCTAAGACTTAAGATGAAGACTTAACCCTAAGACTCAATCTATGAGATGTAAACTTAAGACTTAATTAACCCTAAGGCTCAATCTATGAGATGTAAACTTAAGACTTAACCTTTAGGAATTAACCCTGACACTTAACCTTAAGGCTTAACCCTAAGACTTAAGCTTAAGGTTTAAACTTAAGACTTATCCCTAAGACATAAGCCTGAGACTTAACCCTAAGACTTAACCTCAAGTTTAACTTCAAAACTTAACCCTAAGACTGAATCCTAAGACACAACCTTACCACGTAACCCTGAGACTTAACCTTGAGACTTTACCTTGAAATTTAACCCTGGGATTTAACCCTAAGTCTTAATGCTAAGACTTAACTTTAAGATGTACCATTAAGACTTAACCTTAAAGCGTAACCTTAAGATTTACACTCAATACTTAACCCTAAGACTTAACCCTATGATTTAAACTTAAGGTTAAACCTTAAGACAAAACTTGAAGACTTAATTCAAAGACTTATCCCTAAGACTCAACACTGAGACTTAAACCTAAGATTTAAGACTTAGCCCCAAGACTTAAGTCTAAGACTTAAACTTATGAATTAAACTTTAGACTTAACCCTAAGACTCAAGCCATAAGACTTCACCTTAAGACTTAACCTGAAGACTTAACCTTAAAATTTAACCCTAAGACTGAACCTTAAAATATAACTTTTAAGACTTAACAATAAGACTGAACATTAAGACACAACCTTACGACTTCTACCCTGAGACCTAACCTTGAGACTTAACACTGAGATTTAGCCCTAAGACTTAACTTTAAGATGTAACATTCGGACTTAACCTTAAAACTTAACCCTAAGCCTCAACCTTAAGAAGTAACTTGAAGACTTAACCCTGAGAATGAACTCTAAGACTTCAACTTAATAATTAACGCTCAGATATAACCCTCAGACTTAAACTTAAGAAATAACCCTAAGACTTAACCTTAATATTTAACTTGAAGATGTAACCTTAAGGCTTAACCCTAAACTTAACCCTAAGAGTTAACCTTAAGTGTTGACCTTACAGATTTAACCCTAAGAGTTAACCTTAGGACTGAAACGTTAAGACTTATCCCCAAGACGTAACTCTAAAGAGTTAACCCTAAGACTTCAACTTGTGATTTAAACTTTAGACTGAACGCTAAGACTTAAAATTACGATTTAACATTAAGATTTAACCATAAGACTTAACCCTAAGACTTCAGGTTAAGTTTTAACCTTAAGACTCAACCCTGAGACTTAGTCGTGAAATTTATCCATAAGACTTATCCCTAAAACTGAAAACTGAGACCTAAACCTAAGATTTAACCTGAAGACTTAACCCTAAAACGTAGCCCTGAGACTTATCCTTGAGCTTTAACCTTGATACTTAATCCTGAGACTTAGCCCTAAGACTTATCCCCAAGACATAACTCTAAGGCTTAACCCTAAGACTTAACCTTAAGGCTCAACCTTAAGACTTAACATTAAGACTTAACCCTGAGACTTAACCATAAGACTTATCCTCAAGATTGTACTCTAAGACTTAACCCTAAGACTTAAGATGAAGACTTAACCCTAAGACTCAATCTATGAGATGTAAACTTAAGACTTAATTAACCCTAAGGCTCAATCTATGAGATGTAAACTTAAGACTTAACCTTTAGGAATTAACCCTGACACTTAACCTTAAGGCTTAACCCTAAGACTTAAGCTTAAGGTTTAAACTTAAGACTTATCCCTAAGACATAAGCCTGAGACTTAACCCTAAGACTTAACCTCAAGTTTAACTTCAAAACTTAACCCTAAGACTGAATCCTAAGACACAACCTTACCACGTAACCCTGAGACTTAACCTTGAGACTTTACCTTGAAATTTAACCCTGGGATTTAACCCTAAGTCTTAATGCTAAGACTTAACTTTAAGATGTACCATTAAGACTTAACCTTAAAGCGTAACCTTAAGATTTACACTCAATACTTAACCCTAAGACTTAACCCTATGATTTAAACTTAAGGTTAAACCTTAAGACAAAACTTGAAGACTTAATTCAAAGACTTATCCCTAAGACTCAACACTGAGACTTAAACCTAAGATTTAAGACTTAGCCCCAAGACTTAAGTCTAAGACTTAAACTTATGAATTAAACTTTAGACTTAACCCTAAGACTCAAGCCATAAGACTTCACCTTAAGACTTAACCTGAAGACTTAACCTTAAAATTTAACCCTAAGACTGAACCCTAAAATATAACTTTTAAGACTTAACAATAAGACTGAACATTAAGACACAACCTTACGACTTCTACCCTGAGACCTAACCTTGAGACTTAACACTGAGATTTAGCCCTAAGACTTAACTTTAAGATGTAACATTCGGACTTAACCTTAAAACTTAACCCTAAGCCTCAACCTTAAGAAGTAACTTGAAGACTTAACCCTGAGAATGAACTCTAAGACTTCAACTTAATAATTAACGCTCAGATATAACCCTCAGACTTAAACTTAAGAAATAACCCTAAGACTTAACCTTAATATTTAACTTGAAGATGTAACCTTAAGGCTTAACCCTAAACTTAACCCTAAGAGTTCACCTTAAGTGTTGACCTTACAGATTTAACCCTAAGAGTTAACCTTAGGACTGAAACGTTAAGAATTATCCCCAAGACGTAACTCTAAAGAGTTAACCCTAAGACTTCAACTTGTGATTTAAACTTTAGACTGAACGCTAAGACTTAAAATTACGATTTAACATTAAGATTTAACCATAAGACTTAACCCTAAGACTTCAGGTTAAGTTTTAACCTTAAGACTCAACCCTGAGACTTAGTCGTGAAATTTATCCATAAGACTTATCCCTAAAACTGAAAACTGAGACCTAAACCTAAGATTTAACCTGAAGACTTAACCCTAAAACGTAGCCCTGAGACTTATCCTTGAGCTTTAACCTTGATACTTAATCCTGAGACTTAGCCCTAAGACTTATCCCCAAGGCATAACTCTAAGGCTTAACCCTAAGACTTAACCTTAAGGCTCAACCTTAAGACTTAACATTAAGACTTAACCCTGAGACTTAACCATAAGACTTATCCTCAAGATTGTACTCTAAGACTTAACCCTAAGACTTAAGATGAAGACTTAACCCTAAGACTCAATCTATGAGATGTAAACTTAAGACTTAATTAACCCTAAGGCTCAATCTATGAGATGTAAACTTAAGACTTAACCTTTAGGAATTAACCCTGACACTTAACCTTAAGGCTTAACCCTAAGACTTAAGCTTAAGGTTTAAACTTAAGACTTATCCCTAAGACATAAGCCTGAGACTTAACCCTAAGACTTAACCTCAAGTTTAACTTCAAAACTTAACCCTAAGACTGAATCCTAAGACACAACCTTACCACGTAACCCTGAGACTTAACCTTGAGACTTTACCTTGAAATTTAACCCTGGGATTTAACCCTAAGTCTTAATGCTAAGACTTAACTTTAAGATGTACCATTAAGACTTAACCTTAAAGCGTAACCTTAAGATTTACACTCAATACTTAACCCTAAGACTTAACCCTATGATTTAAACTTAAGGTTAAACCTTAAGACAAAACTTGAAGACTTAATTCAAAGACTTATCCCTAAGACTCAACACTGAGACTTAAACCTAAGATTTAAGACTTAGCCCCAAGACTTAAGTCTAAGACTTAAACTTATGAATTAAACTTTAGACTTAACCCTAAGACTCAAGCCATAAGACTTCACCTTAAGACTTAACCTGAAGACTTAACCTTAAAATTTAACCCTAAGACTGAACCCTAAAATATAACTTTTAAGACTTAACAATAAGACTGAACATTAAGACACAACCTTACGACTTCTACCCTGAGACCTAACCTTGAGACTTTAACACTGAGATTTAACCCTAAGACTTAACTTTAAGATGTAACATTCGGACTTAACCTTAAAACTTAACCCTAAGCCTCAACCTTAAGAAGTAACTTGAAGACTTAACCCTGAGAATGAACTCTAAGACTTCAACTTAATAATTAACGCTCAGATATAACCCTCAGACTTAAACTTAAGAAATAACCCTAAGACTTAACCTTAATATTTAACTTGAAGATGTAACCTTAAGGCTTAACCCTAAACTTAACCCTAAGAGTTCACCTTAAGTGTTGACCTTACAGATTTAACCCTAAGAGTTAACCTTAGGACTGAAACGTTAAGACTTAACCCTAAGACTTATCCCCAAGACGTAACTCTAAAGAGTTAACCCTAAGACTTCAACTTGTGATTTAAACTTTAGACTGAACGCTAAGACTTAAAATTACGATTTAACATTAAGATTTAACCATAAGACTTAACCCTAAGACTTCAGGTTAAGTTTTAACCTTAAGACTCAACCCTGAGACTTAGTCGTGAAATTTATCCATAAGACTTATCCCTAAAACTGAAAACTGAGACCTAAACCTAAGATTTAACCTGAAGACTTAACCCTAAAACGTAGCCCTGAGACTTATCCTTGAGCTTTAACCTTGATACTTAATCCTGAGACTTAGCCCTAAGACTTATCCCCAAGACATAACTCTAAGGCTTAACCCTAAGACTTAACCTTAAGGCTCAACCTTAAGACTTAACATTAAGACTTAACCCTGAGACTTAACCATAAGACTTATCCTCAAGATTGTACTCTAAGACTTAACCCTAAGACTTAAGATGAAGACTTAACCCTAAGACTCAATCTATGAGATGTAAACTTAAGACTTAATTAACCCTAAGGCTCAATCTATGAGATGTAAACTTAAGACTTAACCTTTAGGAATTAACCCTGACACTTAACCTTAAGGCTTAACCCTAAGACTTAAGCTTAAGGTTTAAACTTAAGACTTATCCCTAAGACATAAGCCTGAGACTTAACCCTAAGACTTAACCTCAAGTTTAACTTCAAAACTTAACCCTAAGACTGAATCCTAAGACACAACCTTACCACGTAACCCTGAGACTTAACCTTGAGACTTTACCTTGAAATTTAACCCTGGGATTTAACCCTAAGTCTTAATGCTAAGACTTAACTTTAAGATGTACCATTAAGACTTAACCTTAAAGCGTAACCTTAAGATTTACACTCAATACTTAACCCTAAGACTTAACCCTATGATTTAAACTTAAGGTTAAACCGTAAGACAAAACTTGAAGACTTAATTCAAAGACTTATCCCTAAGACTCAACACTGAGACTTAAACCTAAGATTTAAGACTTAGCCCCAAGACTTAAGTCTAAGACTTAAACTTATGAATTAAACTTTAGACTTAACCCTAAGACTCAATCTATGAGATGTAAACTTAAGACTTAATTAACCCTAAGGCTCAATCTATGAGATGTAAACTTAAGACTTAACCTTTAGGAATTAACCCTGACACTTAACCTTAAGGCTTAACCCTAAGACTTAAGGTTAAGGTTTAAACTTAAGACTTATCCCTAAGACATAAGCCTGAGACTTAACCGTAAGACTTAACCTCAAGTTTAACTTCAAAACTTAACCCTAAGACTGAATCCTAAGACACAACTTGACCACGTGACCCTGAGACTTAACCTTGAGACTTTACCTTGAAATTTAACCCTGGGATTTAACCCTAAGTCTTAATGCTAAGACTTAACTTTAAGATGTACCATTAAGACTTAACCTTAAAGCGTAACCTTAAGATTTACACTCAATACTTAACCCTAAGACTTAACCCTATGATTTAAACTTAAGGTTAAACCTTAAGACAAAACTTGAAGACTTAATTCAAAGACTTATCCCTAAGACTCAACACTGAGACTTAAACCTAAGATTTAAGACTTAGCCCCAAGACTTAAGTCTAAGACTTAAACTTATGAATTAAACTTTAGACTTAACCCTAAGACTCAAGCCATAAGACTTCACCTTAAGACTTAACCTGAAGACTTAACCTTAAAATTTAACCCTAAGACTGAACCCTAAAATATAACTTTTAAGACTTAACAATAAGACTGAACATTAAGACACAACCTTACGACTTCTACCCTGAGACCTAACCTTGAGACTTAACACTGAGATTTAACCCTAAGACTTAACTTTAAGATGTAACATTCGGACTTAACCTTAAAACTTAACCCTAAGCCTCAACCTTAAGAAGTAACTTGAAGACTTAACCCTGAGAATGAACTCTAAGACTTCAACTTAATAATTAACGCTCAGATATAACCCTCAGACTTAAACTTAAGAAATAACCCTAAGACTTAACCTTAATATTTAACTTGAAGATGTAACCTTAAGGCTTAACCCTAAACTTAACCCTAAGAGTTCACCTTAAGTGTTGACCTTACAGATTTAACCCTAAGAGTTAACCTTAGGACTGAAACGTTAAGACTTATCCCCAAGACGTAACTCTAAAGAGTTAACCCTAAGACTTCAACTTGTGATTTAAACTTTAGACTGAACGCTAAGACTTAAAATTACGATTTAACATTAAGATTTAACCATAAGACTTAACCCTAAGACTTCAGGTTAAGTTTTAACCTTAAGACTCAACCCTGAGACTTAGTCGTGAAATTTATCCATAAGACTTATCCCTAAAACTGAAAACTGAGACCTAAACCTAAGATTTAACCTGAAGACTTAACCCTAAAACGTAGCCCTGAGACTTATCCTTGAGCTTTAACCTTGATACTTAATCCTGAGACTTAGCCCTAAGACTTATCCCCAAGGCATAACTCTAAGGCTTAACCCTAAGACTTAACCTTAAGGCTCAACCTTAAGACTTAACATTAAGACTTAACCCTGAGACTTAACCATAAGACTTATCCTCAAGATTGTACTCTAAGACTTAACCCTAAGACTTAAGATGAAGACTTAACCCTAAGACTCAATCTATGAGATGTAAACTTAAGACTTAATTAACCCTAAGGCTCAATCTATGAGATGTAAACTTAAGACTTAACCTTTAGGAATTAACCCTGACACTTAACCTTAAGGCTTAACCCTAAGACTTAAGCTTAAGGTTTAAACTTAAGACTTATCCCTAAGACATAAGCCTGAGACTTAACCCTAAGACTTAACCTCAAGTTTAACTTCAAAACTTAACCCTAAGACTGAATCCTAAGACACAACCTTACCACGTAACCCTGAGACTTAACCTTGAGACTTTACCTTGAAATTTAACCCTGGGATTTAACCCTAAGTCTTAATGCTAAGACTTAACTTTAAGATGTACCATTAAGACTTAACCTTAAAGCGTAACCTTAAGATTTACACTCAATACTTAACCCTAAGACTTAACCCTATGATTTAAACTTAAGGTTAAACCTTAAGACAAAACTTGAAGACTTAATTCAAAGACTTATCCCTAAGACTCAACACTGAGACTTAAACCTAAGATTTAAGACTTAGCCCCAAGACTTAAGTCTAAGACTTAAACTTATGAATTAAACTTTAGACTTAACCCTAAGACTCAAGCCATAAGACTTCACCTTAAGACTTAACCTGAAGACTTAACCTTAAAATTTAACCCTAAGACTGAACCCTAAAATATAACTTTTAAGACTTAACAATAAGACTGAACATTAAGACACAACCTTACGACTTCTACCCTGAGACCTAACCTTGAGACTTTAACACTGAGATTTAACCCTAAGACTTAACTTTAAGATGTAACATTCGGACTTAACCTTAAAACTTAACCCTAAGCCTCAACCTTAAGAAGTAACTTGAAGACTTAACCCTGAGAATGAACTCTAAGACTTCAACTTAATAATTAACGCTCAGATATAACCCTCAGACTTAAACTTAAGAAATAACCCTAAGACTTAACCTTAATATTTAACTTGAAGATGTAACCTTAAGGCTTAACCCTAAACTTAACCCTAAGAGTTCACCTTAAGTGTTGACCTTACAGATTTAACCCTAAGAGTTAACCTTAGGACTGAAACGTTAAGACTTAACCCTAAGACTTATCCCCAAGACGTAACTCTAAAGAGTTAACCCTAAGACTTCAACTTGTGATTTAAACTTTAGACTGAACGCTAAGACTTAAAATTACGATTTAACATTAAGATTTAACCATAAGACTTAACCCTAAGACTTCAGGTTAAGTTTTAACCTTAAGACTCAACCCTGAGACTTAGTCGTGAAATTTATCCATAAGACTTATCCCTAAAACTGAAAACTGAGACCTAAACCTAAGATTTAACCTGAAGACTTAACCCTAAAACGTAGCCCTGAGACTTATCCTTGAGCTTTAACCTTGATACTTAATCCTGAGACTTAGCCCTAAGACTTATCCCCAAGACATAACTCTAAGGCTTAACCCGAAGACTTAACCTTAAGGCTCAACCTTAAGACTTAACATTAAGACTTAACCCTGAGACTTAACCATAAGACTTATCCTCAAGATTGTACTCTAAGACTTAACCCTAAGACTTAAGATGAAGACTTAACCCTAAGACTCAATCTATGAGATGTAAACTTAAGACTTAATTAACCCTAAGGCTCAATCTATGAGATGTAAACTTAAGACTTAACCTTTAGGAATTAACCCTGACACTTAACCTTAAGGCTTAACCCTAAGACTTAAGCTTAAGGTTTAAACTTAAGACTTATCCCTAAGACATAATCCTGAGACTTAACCCTAAGACTTAACCTCAAGTTTAACTTCAAAACTTAACCCTAAGACTGAATCCTAAGACACAACCTTACCACGTAACCCTGAGACTTAACCTTGAGACTTTACCTTGAAATTTAACCCTGGGATTTAACCCTAAGTCTTAATGCTAAGACTTAACTTTAAGATGTACCATTAAGACTTAACCTTAAAGCGTAAATTAAGATTTACACTCAATACTTAACCCTAAGACTTAACCCTATGATTTAAACTTAAGGTTAAACCGTAAGACAAAACTTGAAGACTTAATTCAAAGACTTATCCCTAAGACTCAACACTGAGACTTAAACCTAAGATTTAAGACTTAGCCCCAAGACTTAAGTCTAAGACTTAAACTTATGAATTAAACTTTAGACTTAACCCTAAGACTCAAGCCATAAGACTTCACCTTAAGACTTAACCTGAAGACTTAACCTTAAAATTTAACCCTAAGACTGAACCCTAAAATATAACTTTTAAGACTTAACAATAAGACTGAACATTAAGACACAACCTTACGACTTCTACCCTGAGACCTAACCTTGAGACTTAACACTGAGATTTAGCCCTAAGACTTAACTTTAAGATGTAACATTCGGACTTAACCTTAAAACTTAACCCTAAGCCTCAACCTTAAGAAGTAACTTGAAGACTTAACCCTGAGAATGAACTCTAAGACTTCAACTTAATAATTAACGCTCAGATATAACCCTCAGACTTAAACTTAAGAAATAACCCTAAGACTTAACCTTAATATTTAACTTGAAGATGTAACCTTAAGGCTTAACCCTAAACTTAACCCTAAGAGTTAACCTTAAGTGTTGACCTTACAGATTTAACCCTAAGAGTTAACCTTAGGACTGAAACGTTAAGACTTATCCCCAAGACGTAACTCTAAAGAGTTAACCCTAAGACTTCAACTTGTGATTTAAACTTTAGACTGAACGCTAAGACTTAAAATTACGATTTAACATTAAGATTTAACCATAAGACTTAACCCTAAGACTTCAGGTTAAGTTTTAACCTTAAGACTCAACCCTGAGACTTAGTCGTGAAATTTATCCATAAGACTTATCCCTAAAACTGAAAACTGAGACCTAAACCTAAGATTTAACCTGAAGACTTAACCCTAAAACGTAGCCCTGAGACTTATCCTTGAGCTTTAACCTTGATACTTAATCCTGAGACTTAGCCCTAAGACTTATCCCCAAGACATAACTCTAAGGCTTAACCCGAAGACTTAACCTTAAGGCTCAACCTTAAGACTTAACATTAAGACTTAACCCTGAGACTTAACCATAAGACTTATCCTCAAGATTGTACTCTAAGACTTAACCCTAAGACTTAAGATGAAGACTTAACCCTAAGACTCAATCTATGAGATGTAAACTTAAGACTTAATTAACCCTAAGGCTCAATCTATGAGATGTAAACTTAAGACTTAACCTTTAGGAATTAACCCTGACACTTAACCTTAAGGCTTAACCCTAAGACTTAAGCTTAAGGTTTAAACTTAAGACTTATCCCTAAGACATAATCCTGAGACTTAACCCTAAGACTTAACCTCAAGTTTAACTTCAAAACTTAACCCTAAGACTGAATCCTAAGACACAACCTTACCACGTAACCCTGAGACTTAACCTTGAGACTTTACCTTGAAATTTAACCCTGGGATTTAACCCTAAGTCTTAATGCTAAGACTTAACTTTAAGATGTACCATTAAGACTTAACCTTAAAGCGTAACCTTAAGATTTACACTCAATACTTAACCCTAAGACTTAACCCTATGATTTAAACTTAAGGTTAAACCTTAAGACAAAACTTGAAGACTTAATTCAAAGACTTATCCCTAAGACTCAACACTGAGACTTAAACCTAAGATTTAAGACTTAGCCCCAAGACTTAAGTCTAAGACTTAAACTTATGAATTAAACTTTAGACTTAACCCTAAGACTCAAGCCATAAGACTTCACCTTAAGACTTAACCTGAAGACTTAACCTTAAAATTTAACCCTAAGACTGAACCCTAAAATATAACTTTTAAGACTTAACAATAAGACTGAACATTAAGACACAACCTTACGACTTCTACCCTGAGACCTAACCTTGAGACTTAACACTGAGATTTCACCCTAAGACTTAACTTTAAGATGTAACATTCGGACTTAACCTTAAAACTTAACCCTAAGCCTCACCCTTAAGAAGTAACTTGAAGACTTAACCCTGAGAATGAACTCTAAGACTTCAACTTAATAATTAACGCTCAGATATAACCCTCAGACTTAAACTTAAGAAATAACCCTAAGACTTAACCTTAATATTTAACTTGAAGATGTAACCTTAAGGCTTAACCCTAAACTTAACCCTAAGAGTTAACCTTAAGTGTTGACCTTACAGATTTAACCCTAAGAGTTAACCTTAGGACTGAAACGTTAAGACTTAACCCTAAGACTTATCCCCAAGACGTAACTCTAAAGAGTTAACCCTAAGACTTCAACTTGTGATTTAAACTTTAGACTGAACGCTAAGACTTAAAATTACGATTTAACATTAAGATTTAACCATAAGACTTAACCCTAAGACTTCAGGTTAAGTTTTAACCTTAAGACTCAACCCTGAGACTTAGTCGTGAAATTTATCCATAAGACTTATCCCTAAAACTGAAAACTGAGACCTAAACCTAAGATTTAACCTGAAGACTTAACCCTAAAACGTAGCCCTGAGACTTATCCTTGAGCTTTAACCTTGATACTTAATCCTGAGACTTAGCCCTAAGACTTATCCCCAAGACATAACTCTAAGGCTTAACCCGAAGACTTAACCTTAAGGCTCAACCTTAAGACTTAACATTAAGACTTAACCCTGAGACTTAACCATAAGACTTATCCTCAAGATTGTACTCTAAGACTTAACCCTAAGACTTAAGATGAAGACTTAACCCTAAGACTCAATCTATGAGATGTAAACTTAAGACTTAATTAACCCTAAGGCTCAATCTATGAGATGTAAACTTAAGACTTAACCTTTAGGAATTAACCCTGACACTTAACCTTAAGGCTTAACCCTAAGACTTAAGCTTAAGGTTTAAACTTAAGACTTATCCCTAAGACATAATCCTGAGACTTAACCCTAAGACTTAACCTCAAGTTTAACTTCAAAACTTAACCCTAAGACTGAATCCTAAGACACAACCTTACCACGTAACCCTGAGACTTAACCTTGAGACTTTACCTTGAAATTTAACCCTGGGATTTAACCCTAAGTCTTAATGCTAAGACTTAACTTTAAGATGTACCATTAAGACTTAACCTTAAAGCGTAAATTAAGATTTACACTCAATACTTAACCCTAAGACTTAACCCTATGATTTAAACTTAAGGTTAAACCTTAAGACAAAACTTGAAGACTTAATTCAAAGACTTATCCCTAAGACTCAACACTGAGACTTAAACCTAAGATTTAAGACTTAGCCCCAAGACTTAAGTCTAAGACTTAAACTTATGAATTAAACTTTAGACTTAACCCTAAGACTCAAGCCATAAGACTTCACCTTAAGACTTAACCTGAAGACTTAACCTTAAAATTTAACCCTAAGACTGAACCCTAAAATATAACTTTTAAGACTTAACAATAAGACTGAACATTAAGACACAACCTTACGACTTCTACCCTGAGACCTAACCTTGAGACTTAACACTGAGATTTCACCCTAAGACTTAACTTTAAGATGTAACATTCGGACTTAACCTTAAAACTTAACCCTAAGTCTCAACCTTAAGAAGTAACTTGAAGACTTAACCCTGAGAATGAACTCTAAGACTTCAACTTAATAATTAACGCTCAGATATAACCCTCAGACTTAAACTTAAGAAATAACCCTAAGACTTAACCTTAATATTTAACTTGAAGATGTAACCTTAAGGCTTAACCCTAAACTTAACCCTAAGAGTTCACCTTAAGTGTTGACCTTACAGATTTAACCCTAAGAGTTAACCTTAGGACTGAAACGTTAAGACTTAACCCTAAGACTTATCCCCAAGACGTAACTCTAAAGAGTTAACCCTAAGACTTCAACTTGTGATTTAAACTTTAGACTGAACGCTAAGACTTAAAATTACGATTTAACATTAAGATTTAACCATAAGACTTAACCCTAAGACTTCAGGTTAAGTTTTAACCTTAAGACTCAACCCTGAGACTTAGTCGTGAAATTTATCCATAAGACTTATCCCTAAAACTGAAAACTGAGACCTAAACCTAAGATTTAACCTGAAGACTTAACCCTAAAACGTAGCCCTGAGACTTATCCTTGAGCTTTAACCTTGATACTTAATCCTGAGACTTAGCCCTAAGACTTATCCCCAAGACATAACTCTAAGGCTTAACCCTAAGACTTACCCTTAAGGCTCAACCTTAAGACTTAACATTAAGACTTAACCCTGAGACTTAACCATAAGACTTATCCTCAAGATTGTACTCTAAGACTTAACCCTAAGACTTAAGATGAAGACTTAACCCTAAGACTCAATCTATGAGATGTAAACTTAAGACTTAATTAACCCTAAGGCTCAATCTATGAGATGTAAACTTAAGACTTAACCTTTAGGAATTAACCCTGACACTTAACCTTAAGGCTTAACCCTAAGACTTAAGCTTAAGGTTTAAACTTAAGACTTATCCCTAAGACATAAGCCTGAGACTTAACCGTAAGACTTAACCTCAAGTTTAACTTCAAAACTTAACCCTAAGACTGAATCCTAAGACACAACTTGACCACGTGACCCTGAGACTTAACCTTGAGACTTTACCTTGAAATTTAACCCTGGGATTTAACCCTAAGTCTTAATGCTAAGACTTAACTTTAAGATGTACCATTAAGACTTAACCTTAAAGCGTAACCTTAAGATTTACACTCAATACTTAACCCTAAGACTTAACCCTATGATTTAAACTTAAGGTTAAACCTTAAGACAAAACTTGAAGACTTAATTCAAAGACTTATCCCTAAGACTCAACACTGAGACTTAAACCTAAGATTTAAGACTTAGCCCCAAGACTTAAGCCTAAGACTTAAACTTATGAATTAAACTTTAGACTTAACCCTAAGACTCAAGCCATAAGACTTCACCTTAAGACTTAACCTGAAGACTTAACCTTAAAATTTAACCCTAAGACTGAACCCTAAAATATAACTTTTAAGACTTAACAATAAGACTGAACATTAAGACACAACCTTACGACTTCTACCCTGAGACCTAACCTTGAGACTTAACACTGAGATTTAACCCTAAGACTTAACTTTAAGATGTAACATTCGGACTTAACCTTAAAACTTAACCCTAAGCCTCAACCTTAAGAAGTAACTTGAAGACTTAACCCTGAGAATGAACTCTAAGACTTCAACTTAATAATTAACGCTCAGATATAACCCTCAGACTTAAACTTAAGAAATAACCCTAAGACTTAACCTTAATATTTAACTTGAAGATGTAACCTTAAGGCTTAACCCTAAACTTAACCCTAAGAGTTCACCTTAAGTGTTGACCTTACAGATTTAACCCTAAGAGTTAACCTTAGGACTGAAACGTTAAGACTTAACCCTAAGACTTATCCCCAAGACGTAACTCTAAAGAGTTAACCCTAAGACTTCAACTTGTGATTTAAACTTTAGACTGAACGCTAAGACTTAAAATTACGATTTAACATTAAGATTTAACCATAAGACTTAACCCTAAGACTTCAGGTTAAGTTTTAACCTTAAGACTCAACCCTGAGACTTAGTCGTGAAATTTATCCATAAGACTTATCCCTAAAACTGAAAACTGAGACCTAAACCTAAGATTTAACCTGAAGACTTAACCCTAAAACGTAGCCCTGAGACTTATCCTTGAGCTTTAACCTTGATACTTAATCCTGAGACTTAGCCCTAAGACTTATCCCCAAGGCATAACTCTAAGGCTTAACCCTAAGACTTACCCTTAAGGCTCAACCTTAAGACTTAACATTAAGACTTAACCCTGAGACTTAACCATAAGACTTATCCTCAAGATTGTACTCTAAGACTTAACCCTAAGACTTAAGATGAAGACTTAACCCTAAGACTCAATCTATGAGATGTAAACTTAAGACTTAATTAACCCTAAGGCTCAATCTATGAGATGTAAACTTAAGACTTAACCTTTAGGAATTAACCCTGACACTTAACCTTAAGGCTTAACCCTAAGACTTAAGCTTAAGGTTTAAACTTAAGACTTATCCCTAAGACATAAGCCTGAGACTTAACCCTAAGACTTAACCTCAAGTTTAACTTCAAAACTTAACCCTAAGACTGAATCCTAAGACACAACCTTACCACGTAACCCTGAGACTTAACCTTGAGACTTTACCTTGAAATTTAACCCTGGGATTTAACCCTAAGTCTTAATGCTAAGACTTAACTTTAAGATGTACCATTAAGACTTAACCTTAAAGCGTAACCTTAAGATTTACACTCAATACTTAACCCTAAGACTTAACCCTATGATTTAAACTTAAGGTTAAACCGTAAGACAAAACTTGAAGACTTAATTCAAAGACTTATCCCTAAGACTCAACACTGAGACTTAAACCTAAGATTTAAGACTTAGCCCCAAGACTTAAGCCTAAGACTTAAACTTATGAATTAAACTTTAGACTTAACCCTAAGACTCAAGCCATAAGACTTCACCTTAAGACTTAACCTGAAGACTTAACCTTAAAATTTAACCCTAATACTGAACCCTAAAATATAACTTTTAAGACTTAACAATAAGACTGAACATTAAGACACAACCTTACGACTTCTACCCTGAGACCTAACCTTGAGACTTAACACTGAGATTTAACCCTAAGACTTAACTTTAAGATGTAACATTCGGACTTAACCTTAAAACTTAACCCTAAGCCTCAACCTTAAGAAGTAACTTGAAGACTTAACCCTGAGAATGAACTCTAAGACTTCAACTTAATAATTAACGCTCAGATATAACCCTCAGACTTAAACTTAAGAAATAGCCCTAAGACTTAACCTTAATATTTAACTTGAAGATGTAACCTTAAGGCTTAACCCTAAACTTAACCCTAAGAGTTCACCTTAAGTGTTGACCTTACAGATTTAACCCTAAGAGTTAACCTTAGGACTGAAACGTTAAGACTTATCCCCAAGACGTAACTCTAAAGAGTTAACCCTAAGACTTCAACTTGTGATTTAAACTTTAGACTGAACGCTAAGACTTAAAATTACGATTTAACATTAAGATTTAACCATAAGACTTAACCCTAAGACTTCAGGTTAAGTTTTAACCTTAAGACTCAACCCTGAGACTTAGTCGTGAAATTTATCCATAAGACTTATCCCTAAAACTGAAAACTGAGACCTAAACCTAAGATTTAACCTGAAGACTTAACCCTAAAACGTAGCCCTGAGACTTATCCTTGAGCTTTAACCTTGATACTTAATCCTGAGACTTAGCCCTAAGACTTATCCCCAAGACATAACTCTAAGGCTTAACCCGAAGACTTAACCTTAAGGCTCAACCTTAAGACTTAACATTAAGACTTAACCATAAGACTTATCCTCAAGATTGTACTCTAAGACTTAACCCTAAGACTTAAGATGAAGACTTAACCCTAAGACTCAATCTATGAGATGTAAACTTAAGACTTAATTAACCCTAAGGCTCAATCTATGAGATGTAAACTTAAGACTTAACCTTTAGGAATTAACCCTGACACTTAACCTTAAGGCTTAACCCTAAGACTTAAGCTTAAGGTTTAAACTTAAGACTTATCCCTAAGACATAAGCCTGAGACTTAACCCTAAGACTTAACCTCAAGTTTAACTTCAAAACTTAACCCTAAGACTGAATCCTAAGACACAACCTTACCACGTAACCCTGAGACTTAACCTTGAGACTTTACCTTGAAATTTAACCCTGGGATTTAACCCTAAGTCTTAATGCTAAGACTTAACTTTAAGATGTACCATTAAGACTTAACCTTAAAGCGTAACCTTAAGATTTACACTCAATACTTAACCCTAAGACTTAACCCTATGATTTAAACTTAAGGTTAAACCGTAAGACAAAACTTGAAGACTTAATTCAAAGACTTATCCCTAAGACTCAACACTGAGACGTAAACCTAAGATTTAAGACTTAACCCTAAGACTTAGCCCCAAGACTTAAGTCTAAGACTTAAACTTATGAATTAAACTTTAGACTTAACCCTAAGACTCAAGCCATAAGACTTCACCTGAAGACTTAACCTGAAGACTTAACCTTAAAATTTAACCCTAAGACTGAACCCTAAAATATAACTTTTAAGACTTAACAATAAGACTGAACATTAAGACACAACCTTACGACTTCTACCCTGAGACCTAACCTTGAGACTTAACACTGAGATTTAACCCTAAGACTTAACTTTAAGATGTAACATTCGGACTTAACCTTAAAACTTAACCCTAAGCCTCAACCTTAAGAAGTAACTTGAAGACTTAACCCTGAGAATGAACTCTAAGACTTCAACTTAATAATTAACGCTCAGATATAACCCTCAGACTTAAACTTAAGAAATAACCCTAAGACTTAACCTTAATATTTAACTTGAAGATGTAACCTTAAGGCTTAACCCTAAACTTAACCCTAAGAGTTAACCTTAAGTGTTGACCTTACAGATTTAACCCTAAGAGTTAACCTTAGGACTGAAACGTTAAGACTTATCCCCAAGACGTAACTCTAAAGAGTTAACCCTAAGACTTCAACTTGTGATTTAAACTTTAGACTGAACGCTAAGACTTAAAATTACGATTTAACATTAAGATTTAACCATAAGACTTAACCCTAAGACTTCAGGTTAAGTTTTAACCTTAAGACTCAACCCTGAGACTTAGTCGTGAAATTTATCCATAAGACTTATCCCTAAAACTGAAAACTGAGACCTAAACCTAAGATTTAACCTGAAGACTTAACCCTAAAACGTAGCCCTGAGACTTATCCTTGAGCTTTAACCTTGATACTTAATCCTGAGACTTAGCCCTAAGACTTATCCCCAAGACATAACTCTAAGGCTTAACCCTAAGACTTAACCTTAAGGCTCAACCTTAAGACTTAACATTAAGACTTAACCCTGAGACTTAACCATAAGACTTATCCTCAAGATTGTACTCTAAGACTTAACCCTAAGACTTAAGATGAAGACTTAACCCTAAGACTCAATCTATGAGATGTAAACTTAAGACTTAATTAACCCTAAGGCTCAATCTATGAGATGTAAACTTAAGACTTAACCTTTAGGAATTAACCCTGACACTTAACCTTAAGGCTTAACCCTAAGACTTAAGCTTAAGGTTTAAACTTAAGACTTATCCCTAAGACATAATCCTGAGACTTAACCCTAAGACTTAACCTCAAGTTTAACTTCAAAACTTAACCCTAAGACTGAATCCTAAGACACAACCTTACCACGTAACCCTGAGACTTAACCTTGAGACTTTACCTTGAAATTTAACCCTGGGATTTAACCCTAAGTCTTAATGCTAAGACTTAACTTTAAGATGTACCATTAAGACTTAACCTTAAAGCGTAACCTTAAGATTTACACTCAATACTTAACCCTAAGACTTAACCCTATGATTTAAACTTAAGGTTAAACCTTAAGACAAAACTTGAAGACTTAATTCAAAGACTTATCCCTAAGACTCAACACTGAGACTTAAACCTAAGATTTAAGACTTAGCCCCAAGACTTAAGTCTAAGACTTAAACTTATGAATTAAACTTTAGACTTAACCCTAAGACTCAAGCCATAAGACTTCACCTTAAGACTTAACCTGAAGACTTAACCTTAAAATTTAACCCTAAGACTGAACCCTAAAATATAACTTTTAAGACTTAACAATAAGACTGAACATTAAGACACAACCTTACGACTTCTACCCTGAGACCTAACCTTGAGACTTAACACTGAGATTTCACCCTAAGACTTAACTTTAAGATGTAACATTCGGACTTAACCTTAAAACTTAACCCTAAGCCTCAACCTTAAGAAGTAACTTGAAGACTTAACCCTGAGAATGAACTCTAAGACTTCAACTTAATAATTAACGCTCAGATATAACCCTCAGACTTAAACTTAAGAAATAGCCCTAAGACTTAACCTTAATATTTAACTTGAAGATGTAACCTTAAGGCTTAACCCTAAACTTAACCCTAAGAGTTCACCTTAAGTGTTGACCTTACAGATTTAACCCTAAGAGTTAACCTTAGGACTGAAACGTTAAGACTTAACCCTAAGACTTATCCCCAAGACGTAACTCTAAAGAGTTAACCCTAAGACTTCAACTTGTGATTTAAACTTTAGACTGAACGCTAAGACTTAAAATTACGATTTAACATTAAGATTTAACCATAAGACTTAACCCTAAGACTTCAGGTTAAGTTTTAACCTTAAGACTCAACCCTGAGACTTAGTCGTGAAATTTATCCATAAGACTTATCCCTAAAACTGAAAACTGAGACCTAAACCTAAGATTTAACCTGAAGACTTAACCCTAAAACGTAGCCCTGAGACTTATCCTTGAGCTTTAACCTTGATACTTAATCCTGAGACTTAGCCCTAAGACTTATCCCCAAGACATAACTCTAAGGCTTAACCCTAAGACTTAACCTTAAGGCTCAACCTTAAGACTTAACATTAAGACTTAACCCTGAGACTTAACCATAAGACTTATCCTCAAGATTGTACTCTAAGACTTAACCCTAAGACTTAAGATGAAGACTTAACCCTAAGACTCAATCTATGAGATGTAAACTTAAGACTTAATTAACCCTAAGGCTCAATCTATGAGATGTAAACTTAAGACTTAACCTTTAGGAATTAACCCTGACACTTAACCTTAAGGCTTAACCCTAAGACTTAAGCTTAAGGTTTAAACTTAAGACTTATCCCTAAGACATAATCCTGAGACTTAACCCTAAGACTTAACCTCAAGTTTAACTTCAAAACTTAACCCTAAGACTGAATCCTAAGACACAACCTTACCACGTAACCCTGAGACTTAACCTTGAGACTTTACCTTGAAATTTAACCCTGGGATTTAACCCTAAGTCTTAATGCTAAGACTTAACTTTAAGATGTACCATTAAGACTTAACCTTAAAGCGTAACCTTAAGATTTACACTCAATACTTAACCCTAAGACTTAACCCTATGATTTAAACTTAAGGTTAAACCTTAAGACAAAACTTGAAGACTTAATTCAAAGACTTATCCCTAAGACTCAACACTGAGACTTAAACCTAAGATTTAAGACTTAGCCCCAAGACTTAAGTCTAAGACTTAAACTTATGAATTAAACTTTAGACTTAACCCTAAGACTCAAGCCATAAGACTTCACCTTAAGACTTAACCTGAAGACTTAACCTTAAAATTTAACCCTAAGACTGAACCCTAAAATATAACTTTTAAGACTTAACAATAAGACTGAACATTAAGACACAACCTTACGACTTCTACCCTGAGACCTAACCTTGAGACTTAACACTGAGATTTCACCCTAAGACTTAACTTTAAGATGTAACATTCGGACTTAACCTTAAAACTTAACCCTAAGCCTCAACCTTAAGAAGTAACTTGAAGACTTAACCCTGAGAATGAACTCTAAGACTTCAACTTAATAATTAACGCTCAGATATAACCCTCAGACTTAAACTTAAGAAATAGCCCTAAGACTTAACCTTAATATTTAACTTGAAGATGTAACCTTAAGGCTTAACCCTAAACTTAACCCTAAGAGTTCACCTTAAGTGTTGACCTTACAGATTTAACCCTAAGAGTTAACCTTAGGACTGAAACGTTAAGACTTAACCCTAAGACTTATCCCCAAGACGTAACTCTAAAGAGTTAACCCTAAGACTTCAACTTGTGATTTAAACTTTAGACTGAACGCTAAGACTTAAAATTACGATTTAACATTAAGATTTAACCATAAGACTTAACCCTAAGACTTCAGGTTAAGTTTTAACCTTAAGACTCAACCCTGAGACTTAGTCGTGAAATTTATCCATAAGACTTATCCCTAAAACTGAAAACTGAGACCTAAACCTAAGATTTAACCTGAAGACTTAACCCTAAAACGTAGCCCTGAGACTTATCCTTGAGCTTTAACCTTGATACTTAATCCTGAGACTTAGCCCTAAGACTTATCCCCAAGACATAACTCTAAGGCTTAACCCTAAGACTTAACCTTAAGGCTCAACCTTAAGACTTAACATTAAGACTTAACCCTGAGACTTAACCATAAGACTTATCCTCAAGATTGTACTCTAAGACTTAACCCTAAGACTTAAGATGAAGACTTAACCCTAAGACTCAATCTATGAGATGTAAACTTAAGACTTAATTAACCCTAAGGCTCAATCTATGAGATGTAAACTTAAGACTTAACCTTTAGGAATTAACCCTGACACTTAACCTTAAGGCTTAACCCTAAGACTTAAGCTTAAGGTTTAAACTTAAGACTTATCCCTAAGACATAAGCCTGAGACTTAACCCTAAGTCGTAACCTCAAGTTTAACTTCAAAACTTAACCCTAAGACTGAATCCTAAGACACAACTTGACCACGTGACCCTGAGACTTAACCTTGAGACTTTACCTTGAAATTTAACCCTGGGATTTAACCCTAAGTCTTAATGCTAAGACTTAACTTTAAGATGTACCATTAAGACTTAACCTTAAAGCGTAACCTTAAGATTTACACTCAATACTTAACCCTAAGACTTAACCCTATGATTTAAACTTAAGGTTAAACCGTAAGACAAAACTTGAAGACTTAATTCAAAGACTTATCCCTAAGACTCAACACTGAGACTTAAACCTAAGATTTAAGACTTAGCCCCAAGACTTAAGCCTAAGACTTAAACTTATGAATTAAACTTTAGACTTAACCCTAAGACTCAAGCCATAAGACTTCACCTTAAGACTTAACCTGAAGACTTAACCTTAAAATTTAACCCTAAGACTGAACCCTAAAATATAACTTTTAAGACTTAACAATAAGACTGAACATTAAGACACAACCTTACGACTTCTACCCTGAGACCTAACCTTGAGACTTAACACTGAGATTTAACCCTAAGACTTAACTTTAAGATGTAACATTCGGACTTAACCTTAAAACTTAACCCTAAGCCTCAACCTTAAGAAGTAACGTGAAGACTTAACCCTGAGAATGAACTCTAAGACTTCAACTTAATAATTAACGCTCAGATATAACCCTCAGACTTAAACTTAAGAAATAACCCTAAGACTTAACCTTAATATTTAACTTGAAGATGTAACCTTAAGGCTTAACCCTAAACTTAACCCTAAGAGTTCACCTTAAGTGTTGACCTTACAGATTTAACCCTAAGAGTTAACCTTAGGACTGAAACGTTAAGACTTATCCCCAAGACGTAACTCTAAAGAGTTAACCCTAAGACTTCAACTTGTGATTTAAACTTTAGACTGAACGCTAAGACTTAAAATTACGATTTAACATTAAGATTTAACCATAAGACTTAACCCTAAGACTTCAGGTTAAGTTTTAACCTTAAGACTCAACCCTGAGACTTAGTCGTGAAATTTATCCATAAGACTTATCCCTAAAACTGAAAACTGAGACCTAAACCTAAGATTTAACCTGAAGACTTAACCCTAAAACGTAGCCCTGAGACTTATCCTTGAGCTTTAACCTTGATACTTAATCCTGAGACTTAGCCCTAAGACTTATCCCCAAGACATAACTCTAAGGCTTAACCCTAAGACTTAACCTTAAGGCTCAACCTTAAGACTTAACATTAAGACTTAACCCTGAGACTTAACCATAAGACTTATCCTCAAGATTGTACTCTAAGACTTAACCCTAAGACTTAAGATGAAGACTTAACCCTAAGACTCAATCTATGAGATGTAAACTTAAGACTTAATTAACCCTAAGGCTCAATCTATGAGATGTAAACTTAAGACTTAACCTTTAGGAATTAACCCTGACACTTAACCTTAAGGCTTAACCCTAAGACTTAAGCTTAAGGTTTAAACTTAAGACTTATCCCTAAGACATAAGCCTGAGACTTAACCCTAAGACTTAACCTCAAGTTTAACTTCAAAACTTAACCCTAAGACTGAATCCTAAGACACAACCTTACCACGTAACCCTGAGACTTAACCTTGAGACTTTACCTTGAAATTTAACCCTGGGATTTAACCCTAAGTCTTAATGCTAAGACTTAACTTTAAGATGTACCATTAAGACTTAACCTTAAAGCGTAACCTTAAGATTTACACTCAATACTTAACCCTAAGACTTAACCCTATGATTTAAACTTAAGGTTAAACCGTAAGACAAAACTTGAAGACTTAATTCAAAGACTTATCCCTAAGACTCAACACTGAGACTTAAACCTAAGATTTAAGACTTAGCCCCAAGACTTAAGTCTAAGACTTAAACTTATGAATTAAACTTTAGACTTAACCCTAAGACTCAAGCCATAAGACTTCACCTTAAGACTTAACCTGAAGACTTAACCTTAAAATTTAACCCTAAGACTGAACCCTAAAATATAACTTTTAAGACTTAACAATAAGACTGAACATTAAGACACAACCTTACGACTTCTACCCTGAGACCTAACCTTGAGACTTAACACTGAGATTTCACCCTAAGACTTAACTTTAAGATGTAACATTCGGACTTAACCTTAAAACTTAACCCTAAGCCTCAACCTTAAGAAATAACTTGAAGACTTAACCCTGAGAATGAACTCTAAGACTTCAACTTAATAATTAACGCTCAGATATAACCCTCAGACTTAAACTTAAGAAATAACCCTAAGACTTAACCTTAATATTTAACTTGAAGATGTAACCTTAAGGCTTAACCCTAAACTTAACCCTAAGAGTTCACCTTAAGTGTTGACCTTACAGATTTAACCCTAAGAGTTAACCTTAGGACTGAAACGTTAAGACTTAACCCTAAGACTTATCCCCAAGACGTAACTCTAAAGAGTTAACCCTAAGACTTCAACTTGTGATTTAAACTTTAGACTGAACGCTAAGACTTAAAATTACGATTTAACATTAAGATTTAACCATAAGACTTAACCCTAAGACTTCAGGTTAAGTTTTAACCTTAAGACTCAACCCTGAGACTTAGTCGTGAAATTTATCCATAAGACTTATCCCTAAAACTGAAAACTGAGACCTAAACCTAAGATTTAACCTGAAGACTTAACCCTAAAACGTAGCCCTGAGACTTATCCTTGAGCTTTAACCTTGATACTTAATCCTGAGACTTAGCCCTAAGACTTATCCCCAAGACATAACTCTAAGGCTTAACCCTAAGACTTAACCTTAAGGCTCAACCTTAAGACTTAACATTAAGACTTAACCCTGAGACTTAACCATAAGACTTATCCTCAAGATTGTACTCTAAGACTTAACCCTAAGACTTAAGATGAAGACTTAACCCTAAGACTCAATCTATGAGATGTAAACTTAAGACTTAATTAACCCTAAGGCTCAATCTATGAGATGTAAACTTAAGACTTAACCTTTAGGAATTAACCCTGACACTTAACCTTAAGGCTTAACCCTAAGACTTAAGCTTAAGGTTTAAACTTAAGACTTATCCCTAAGACATAAGCCTGAGACTTAACCCTAAGACGTAACCTCAAGTTTAACTTCAAAACTTAACCCTAAGACTGAATCCTAAGACACAACTTGACCACGTGACCCTGAGACTTAACCTTGAGACTTTACCTTGAAATTTAACCCTGGGATTTAACCCTAAGTCTTAATGCTAAGACTTAACTTTAAGATGTACCATTAAGACTTAACCTTAAAGCGTAACCTTAAGATTTACACTCAATACTTAACCCTAAGACTTAACCCTATGATTTAAACTTAAGGTTAAACCGTAAGACAAAACTTGAAGACTTAATTCAAAGACTTATCCCTAAGACTCAACACTGAGACTTAAACCTAAGATTTAAGACTTAGCCCCAAGACTTAAGTCTAAGACTTAAACTTATGAATTAAACTTTAGACTTAACCCTAAGACTCAAGCCATAAGACTTCACCTTAAGACTTAACCTGAAGACTTAACCTTAAAATTTAACCCTAAGACTGAACCCTAAAATATAACTTTTAAGACTTAACAATAAGACTGAACATTAAGACACAACCTTACGACTTCTACCCTGAGACCTAACCTTGAGACTTAACACTGAGATTTAACCCTAAGACTTAACTTTAAGATGTAACATTCGGACTTAACCTTAAAACTTAACCCTAAGCCTCAACCTTAAGAAGTAACTTGAAGACTTAACCCTGAGAATGAACTCTAAGACTTCAACTTAATAATTAACGCTCAGATATAACCCTCAGACTTAAACTTAAGAAATAACCCTAAGACTTAACCTTAATATTTAACTTGAAGATGTAACCTTAAGGCTTAACCCTAAACTTAACCCTAAGAGTTCACATTAAGTGTTGACCTTACAGATTTAACCCTAAGAGTTAACCTTAGGACTGAAACGTTAAGACTTATCCCCAAGACGTAACTCTAAAGAGTTAACCCTAAGACTTCAACTTGTGATTTAAACTTTAGACTGAACGCTAAGACTTAAAATTACGATTTAACATTAAGATTTAACCATAAGACTTAACCCTAAGACTTCAGGTTAAGTTTTAACCTTAAGACTCAACCCTGAGACTTAGTCGTGAAATTTATCCATAAGACTTATCCCTAAAACTGAAAACTGAGACCTAAACCTAAGATTTAACCTGAAGACTTAACCCTAAAACGTAGCCCTGAGACTTATCCTTGAGCTTTAACCTTGATACTTAATCCTGAGACTTAGCCCTAAGACTTATCCCCAAGACATAACTCTAAGGCTTAACCCTAAGACTTAACCTTAAGGCTCAACCTTAAGACTTAACATTAAGACTTAACCCTGAGACTTAACCATAAGACTTATCCTCAAGATTGTACTCTAAGACTTAACCCTAAGACTTAAGATGAAGACTTAACCCTAAGACTCAATCTATGAGATGTAAACTTAAGACTTAATTAACCCTAAGGCTCAATCTATGAGATGTAAACTTAAGACTTAACCTTTAGGAATTAACCCTGACACTTAACCTTAAGGCTTAACCCTAAGACTTAAGCTTAAGGTTTAAACTTAAGACTTATCCCTAAGACATAAGCCTGAGACTTAACCCTAAGACTTAACCTCAAGTTTAACTTCAAAACTTAACCCTAAGACTGAATCCTAAGACACAACCTTACCACGTAACCCTGAGACTTAACCTTGAGACTTTACCTTGAAATTTAACCCTGGGATTTAACCCTAAGTCTTAATGCTAAGACTTAACTTTAAGATGTACCATTAAGACTTAACCTTAAAGCGTAACCTTAAGATTTACACTCAATACTTAACCCTAAGACTTAACCCTATGATTTAAACTTAAGGTTAAACCGTAAGACAAAACTTGAAGACTTAATTCAAAGACTTATCCCTAAGACTCAACACTGAGACTTAAACCTAAGATTTAAGACTTAGCCCCAAGACTTAAGTCTAAGACTTAAACTTATGAATTAAACTTTAGACTTAACCCTAAGACTCAAGCCATAAGACTTCACCTTAAGACTTAACCTGAAGACTTAACCTTAAAATTTAACCCTAAGACTGAACCCTAAAATATAACTTTTAAGACTTAACAATAAGACTGAACATTAAGACACAACCTTACGACTTCTACCCTGAGACCTAACCTTGAGACTTAACACTGAGATTTCACCCTAAGACTTAACTTTAAGATGTAACATTCGGACTTAACCTTAAAACTTAACCCTAAGCCTCAACCTTAAGAAATAACTTGAAGACTTAACCCTGAGAATGAACTCTAAGACTTCAACTTAATAATTAACGCTCAGATATAACCCTCAGACTTAAACTTAAGAAATAGCCCTAAGACTTAACCTTAATATTTAACTTGAAGATGTAACCTTAAGGCTTAACCCTAAACTTAACCCTAAGAGTTCACCTTAAGTGTTGACCTTACAGATTTAACCCTAAGAGTTAACCTTAGGACTGAAACGTTAAGACTTAACCCTAAGACTTATCCCCAAGACGTAACTCTAAAGAGTTAACCCTAAGACTTCAACTTGTGATTTAAACTTTAGACTGAACGCTAAGACTTAAAATTACGATTTAACATTAAGATTTAACCATAAGACTTAACCCTAAGACTTCAGGTTAAGTTTTAACCTTAAGACTCAACCCTGAGACTTAGTCGTGAAATTTATCCATAAGACTTATCCCTAAAACTGAAAACTGAGACCTAAACCTAAGATTTAACCTGAAGACTTAACCCTAAAACGTAGCCCTGAGACTTATCCTTGAGCTTTAACCTTGATACTTAATCCTGAGACTTAGCCCTAAGACTTATCCCCAAGACATAACTCTAAGGCTTAACCCGAAGACTTAACCTTAAGGCTCAACCTTAAGACTTAACATTAAGACTTAACCCTGAGACTTAACCATAAGACTTATCCTCAAGATTGTACTCTAAGACTTAACCCTAAGACTTAAGATGAAGACTTAACCCTAAGACTCAATCTATGAGATGTAAACTTAAGACTTAATTAAACCTAAGGCTCAATCTATGAGATGTAAACTTAAGACTTAACCTTTAGGAATTAACCCTGACACTTAACCTTAAGGCTTAACCCTAAGACTTAAGCTTAAGGTTTAAACTTAAGACTTATCCCTAAGACATAATCCTGAGACTTAACCCTAAGACTTAACCTCAAGTTTAACTTCAAAACTTAACCCTAAGACTGAATCCTAAGACACAACCTTACCACGTAACCCTGAGACTTAACCTTGAGACTTTACCTTGAAATTTAACCCTGGGATTTAACCCTAAGTCTTAATGCTAAGACTTAACTTTAAGATGTACCATTAAGACTTAACCTTAAAGCGTAACCTTAAGATTTACACTCAATACTTAACCCTAAGACTTAACCCTATGATTTAAACTTAAGGTTAAACCGTAAGACAAAACTTGAAGACTTAATTCAAAGACTTATCCCTAAGACTCAACACTGAGACGTAAACCTAAGATTTAAGACTTAACCCTAAGACTTAGCCCCAAGACTTAAGCCTAAGACTTAAACTTATGAATTAAACTTCAGACTTAACCCTAAGACTCAAGCCATAAGACTTCACCTTAAGACTTAACCTGAAGACTTAACCTTAAAATTTAACCCTAAGACTGAACCCTAAAATATAACTTTTAAGACTTAACAATAAGACTGAACATTAAGACACAACCTTACGACTTCTACCCTGAGACCTAACCTTGAGACTTAACACTGAGATTTAACCCTAAGACTTAACTTTAAGATGTAACATTCGGACTTAACCTTAAAACTTAACCCTAAGCCTCAACCTTAAGAAGTAACTTGAAGACTTAACCCTGAGAATGAACTCTAAGACTTCAACTTAATAATTAACGCTCAGATATAACCCTCAGACTTAAACTTAAGAAATAACCCTAAGACTTAACCTTAATATTTAACTTGAAGATGTAACCTTAAGGCTTAACCCTAAACTTAACCCTAAGAGTTCACCTTAAGTGTTGACCTTACAGATTTAACCCTAAGAGTTAACCTTAGGACTGAAACGTTAAGACTTAACCCTAAGACTTATCCCCAAGACGTAACTCTAAAGAGTTAACCCTAAGACTTCAACTTGTGATTTAAACTTTAGACTGAACGCTAAGACTTAAAATTACGATTTAACATTAAGATTTAACCATAAGACTTAACCCTAAGACTTCAGGTTAAGTTTTAACCTTAAGACTCAACCCTGAGACTTAGTCGTGAAATTTATCCATAAGACTTATCCCTAAAACTGAAAACTGAGACCTAAACCTAAGATTTAACCTGAAGACTTAACCCTAAAACGTAGCCCTGAGACTTATCCTTGAGCTTTAACCTTGATACTTAATCCTGAGACTTAGCCCTAAGACTTATCCCCAAGACATAACTCTAAGGCTTAACCCTAAGACTTAACCTTAAGGCTCAACCTTAAGACTTAACATTAAGACTTAACCCTGAGACTTAACCATAAGACTTATCCTCAAGATTGTACTCTAAGACTTAACCCTAAGACTTAAGATGAAGACTTAACCCTAAGACTCAATCTATGAGATGTAAACTTAAGACTTAATTAACCCTAAGGCTCAATCTATGAGATGTAAACTTAAGACTTAACCTTTAGGAATTAACCCTGACACTTAACCTTAAGGCTTAACCCTAAGACTTAAGCTTAAGGTTTAAACTTAAGACTTATCCCTAAGACATAAGCCTGAGACTTAACCCTAAGACTTAACCTCAAGTTTAACTTCAAAACTTAACCCTAAGACTGAATCCTAAGACACAACCTTACCACGTAACCCTGAGACTTAACCTTGAGACTTTACCTTGAAATTTAACCCTGGGATTTAACCCTAAGTCTTAATGCTAAGACTTAACTTTAAGATGTACCATTAAGACTTAACCTTAAAGCGTAACCTTAAGATTTACACTCAATACTTAACCCTAAGACTTAACCCTATGATTTAAACTTAAGGTTAAACCGTAAGACAAAACTTGAAGACTTAATTCAAAGACTTATCCCTAAGACTCAACACTGAGACTTAAACCTAAGATTTAAGACTTAGCCCCAAGACTTAAGTCTAAGACTTAAACTTATGAATTAAACTTTAGACTTAACCCTAAGACTCAAGCCATAAGACTTCACCTTAAGACTTAACCTGAAGACTTAACCTTAAAATTTAACCCTAAGACTGAACCCTAAAATATAACTTTTAAGACTTAACAATAAGACTGAACATTAAGACACAACCTTACGACTTCTACCCTGAGACCTAACCTTGAGACTTAACACTGAGATTTAACCCTAAGACTTAACTTTAAGATGTAACATTCGGACTTAACCTTAAAACTTAACCCTAAGCCTCAACCTTAAGAAGTAACTTGAAGACTTAACCCTGAGAATGAACTCTAAGACTTCAACTTAATAATTAACGCTCAGATATAACCCTCAGACTTAAACTTAAGAAATAACCCTAAGACTTAACCTTAATATTTAACTTGAAGATGTAACCTTAAGGCTTAACCCTAAACTTAACCCTAAGAGTTCACCTTAAGTGTTGACCTTACAGATTTAACCCTAAGAGTTAACCTTAGGACTGAAACGTTAAGACTTAACCCTAAGACTTATCCCCAAGACGTAACTCTAAAGAGTTAACCCTAAGACTTCAACTTGTGATTTAAACTTTAGACTGAACGCTAAGACTTAAAATTACGATTTAACATTAAGATTTAACCATAAGACTTAACCCTAAGACTTCAGGTTAAGTTTTAACCTTAAGACTCAACCCTGAGACTTAGTCGTGAAATTTATCCATAAGACTTATCCCTAAAACTGAAAACTGAGACCTAAACCTAAGATTTAACCTGAAGACTTAACCCTAAAACGTAGCCCTGAGACTTATCCTTGAGCTTTAACCTTGATACTTAATCCTGAGACTTAGCCCTAAGACTTATCCCCAAGACATAACTCTAAGGCTTAACCCTAAGACTTAACCTTAAGGCTCAACCTTAAGACTTAACATTAAGACTTAACCCTGAGACTTAACCATAAGACTTATCCTCAAGATTGTACTCTAAGACTTAACCCTAAGACTTAAGATGAAGACTTAACCCTAAGACTCAATCTATGAGATGTAAACTTAAGACTTAATTAACCCTAAGGCTCAATCTATGAGATGTAAACTTAAGACTTAACCTTTAGGAATTAACCCTGACACTTAACCTTAAGGCTTAACCCTAAGACTTAAGCTTAAGGTTTAAACTTAAGACTTATCCCTAAGACATAAGCCTGAGACTTAACCCTAAGACTTAACCTCAAGTTTAACTTCAAAACTTAACCCTAAGACTGAATCCTAAGACACAACTTGACCACGTAACCCTGAGACTTAACCTTGAGACTTTACCTTGAAATTTAACCCTGGGATTTAACCCTAAGTCTTAATGCTAAGACTTAACTTTAAGATGTACCATTAAGACTTAACCTTAAAGCGTAACCTTAAGATTTACACTCAATACTTAACCCTAAGACTTAACCCTATGATTTAAACTTAAGGTTAAACCGTAAGACAAAACTTGAAGACTTAATTCAAAGACTTATCCCTAAGACTCAACACTGAGACTTAAACCTAAGATTTAAGACTTAGCCCCAAGACTTAAGTCTAAGACTTAAACTTATGAATTAAACTTTAGACTTAACCCTAAGACTCAAGCCATAAGACTTCACCTTAAGACTTAACCTGAAGACTTAACCTTAAAATTTAACCCTAAGACTGAACCCTAAAATATAACTTTTAAGACTTAACAATAAGACTGAACATTAAGACACAACCTTACGACTTCTACCCTGAGACCTAACCTTGAGACTTAACACTGAGATTTCACCCTAAGACTTAACTTTAAGATGTAACATTCGGACTTAACCTTAAAACTTAACCCTAAGCCTCAACCTTAAGAAATAACTTGAAGACTTAACCCTGAGAATGAACTCTAAGACTTCAACTTAATAATTAACGCTCAGATATAACCCTCAGACTTAAACTTAAGAAATAGCCCTAAGACTTAACCTTAATATTTAACTTGAAGATGTAACCTTAAGGCTTAACCCTAAACTTAACCCTAAGAGTTCACCTTAAGTGTTGACCTTACAGATTTAACCCTAAGAGTTAACCTTAGGACTGAAACGTTAAGACTTAACCCTAAGACTTATCCCCAAGACGTAACTCTAAAGAGTTAACCCTAAGACTTCAACTTGTGATTTAAACTTTAGACTGAACGCTAAGACTTAAAATTACGATTTAACATTAAGATTTAACCATAAGACTTAACCCTAAGACTTCAGGTTAAGTTTTAACCTTAAGACTCAACCCTGAGACTTAGTCGTGAAATTTATCCATAAGACTTATCCCTAAAACTGAAAACTGAGACCTAAACCTAAGATTTAACCTGAAGACTTAACCCTAAAACGTAGCCCTGAGACTTATCCTTGAGCTTTAACCTTGATACTTAATCCTGAGACTTAGCCCTAAGACTTATCCCCAAGACATAACTCTAAGGCTTAACCCGAAGACTTAACCTTAAGGCTCAACCTTAAGACTTAACATTAAGACTTAACCCTGAGACTTAACCATAAGACTTATCCTCAAGATTGTACTCTAAGACTTAACCCTAAGACTTAAGATGAAGACTTAACCCTAAGACTCAATCTATGAGATGTAAACTTAAGACTTAATTAAACCTAAGGCTCAATCTATGAGATGTAAACTTAAGACTTAACCTTTAGGAATTAACCCTGACACTTAACCTTAAGGCTTAACCCTAAGACTTAAGCTTAAGGTTTAAACTTAAGACTTATCCCTAAGACATAATCCTGAGACTTAACCCTAAGACTTAACCTCAAGTTTAACTTCAAAACTTAACCCTAAGACTGAATCCTAAGACACAACCTTACCACGTAACCCTGAGACTTAACCTTGAGACTTTACCTTGAAATTTAACCCTGGGATTTAACCCTAAGTCTTAATGCTAAGACTTAACTTTAAGATGTACCATTAAGACTTAACCTTAAAGCGTAACCTTAAGATTTACACTCAATACTTAACCCTAAGACTTAACCCTATGATTTAAACTTAAGGTTAAACCGTAAGACAAAACTTGAAGACTTAATTCAAAGACTTATCCCTAAGACTCAACACTGAGACGTAAACCTAAGATTTAAGACTTAACCCTAAGACTTAGCCCCAAGACTTAAGCCTAAGACTTAAACTTATGAATTAAACTTCAGACTTAACCCTAAGACTCAAGCCATAAGACTTCACCTTAAGACTTAACCTGAAGACTTAACCTTAAAATTTAACCCTAAGACTGAACCCTAAAATATAACTTTTAAGACTTAACAATAAGACTGAACATTAAGACACAACCTTACGACTTCTACCCTGAGACCTAACCTTGAGACTTAACACTGAGATTTAACCCTAAGACTTAACTTTAAGATGTAACATTCGGACTTAACCTTAAAACTTAACCCTAAGCCTCAACCTTAAGAAGTAACTTGAAGACTTAACCCTGAGAATGAACTCTAAGACTTCAACTTAATAATTAACGCTCAGATATAACCCTCAGACTTAAACTTAAGAAATAACCCTAAGACTTAACCTTAATATTTAACTTGAAGATGTAACCTTAAGGCTTAACCCTAAACTTAACCCTAAGAGTTAACCTTAAGTGTTGACCTTACAGATTTAACCCTAAGAGTTAACCTTAGGACTGAAACGTTAAGACTTAACCCTAAGACTTATCCCCAAGACGTAACTCTAAAGAGTTAACCCTAAGACTTCAACTTGTGATTTAAACTTTAGACTGAACGCTAAGACTTAAAATTACGATTTAACATTAAGATTTAACCATAAGACTTAACCCTAAGACTTCAGGTTAAGTTTTAACCTTAAGACTCAACCCTGAGACTTAGTCGTGAAATTTATCCATAAGACTTATCCCTAAAACTGAAAACTGAGACCTAAACCTAAGATTTAACCTGAAGACTTAACCCTAAAACGTAGCCCTGAGACTTATCCTTGAGCTTTAACCTTGATACTTAATCCTGAGACTTAGCCCTAAGACTTATCCCCAAGACATAACTCTAAGGCTTAACCCTAAGACTTAACCTTAAGGCTCAACCTTAAGACTTAACATTAAGACTTAACCCTGAGACTTAACCATAAGACTTATCCTCAAGATTGTACTCTAAGACTTAACCCTAAGACTTAAGATGAAGACTTAACCCTAAGACTCAATCTATGAGATGTAAACTTAAGACTTAATTAACCCTAAGGCTCAATCTATGAGATGTAAACTTAAGACTTAACCTTTAGGAATTAACCCTGACACTTAACCTTAAGGCTTAACCCTAAGACTTAAGCTTAAGGTTTAAACTTAAGACTTATCCCTAAGACATAAGCCTGAGACTTAACCCTAAGACTTAACCTCAAGTTTAACTTCAAAACTTAACCCTAAGACTGAATCCTAAGACACAACTTGACCACGTAACCCTGAGACTTAACCTTGAGACTTTACCTTGAAATTTAACCCTGGGATTTAACCCTAAGTCTTAATGCTAAGACTTAACTTTAAGATGTACCATTAAGACTTAACCTTAAAGCGTAACCTTAAGATTTACACTCAATACTTAACCCTAAGACTTAACCCTATGATTTAAACTTAAGGTTAAACCGTAAGACAAAACTTGAAGACTTAATTCAAAGACTTATCCCTAAGACTCAACACTGAGACTTAAACCTAAGATTTAAGACTTAGCCCCAAGACTTAAGTCTAAGACTTAAACTTATGAATTAAACTTTAGACTTAACCCTAAGACTCAAGCCATAAGACTTCACCTTAAGACTTAACCTGAAGACTTAACCTTAAAATTTAACCCTAAGACTGAACCCTAAAATATAACTTTTAAGACTTAACAATAAGACTGAACATTAAGACACAACCTTACGACTTCTACCCTGAGACCTAACCTTGAGACTTAACACTGAGATTTCACCCTAAGACTTAACTTTAAGATGTAACATTCGGACTTAACCTTAAAACTTAACCCTAAGCCTCAACCTTAAGAAATAACTTGAAGACTTAACCCTGAGAATGAACTCTAAGACTTCAACTTAATAATTAACGCTCAGATATAACCCTCAGACTTAAACTTAAGAAATAGCCCTAAGACTTAACCTTAATATTTAACTTGAAGATGTAACCTTAAGGCTTAACCCTAAACTTAACCCTAAGAGTTCACCTTAAGTGTTGACCTTACAGATTTAACCCTAAGAGTTAACCTTAGGACTGAAACGTTAAGACTTAACCCTAAGACTTATCCCCAAGACGTAACTCTAAAGAGTTAACCCTAAGACTTCAACTTGTGATTTAAACTTTAGACTGAACGCTAAGACTTAAAATTACGATTTAACATTAAGATTTAACCATAAGACTTAACCCTAAGACTTCAGGTTAAGTTTTAACCTTAAGACTCAACCCTGAGACTTAGTCGTGAAATTTATCCATAAGACTTATCCCTAAAACTGAAAACTGAGACCTAAACCTAAGATTTAACCTGAAGACTTAACCCTAAAACGTAGCCCTGAGACTTATCCTTGAGCTTTAACCTTGATACTTAATCCTGAGACTTAGCCCTAAGACTTATCCCCAAGACATAACTCTAAGGCTTAACCCGAAGACTTAACCTTAAGGCTCAACCTTAAGACTTAACATTAAGACTTAACCCTGAGACTTAACCATAAGACTTATCCTCAAGATTGTACTCTAAGACTTAACCCTAAGACTTAAGATGAAGACTTAACCCTAAGACTCAATCTATGAGATGTAAACTTAAGACTTAATTAAACCTAAGGCTCAATCTATGAGATGTAAACTTAAGACTTAACCTTTAGGAATTAACCCTGACACTTAACCTTAAGGCTTAACCCTAAGACTTAAGCTTAAGGTTTAAACTTAAGACTTATCCCTAAGACATAATCCTGAGACTTAACCCTAAGACTTAACCTCAAGTTTAACTTCAAAACTTAACCCTAAGACTGAATCCTAAGACACAACCTTACCACGTAACCCTGAGACTTAACCTTGAGACTTTACCTTGAAATTTAACCCTGGGATTTAACCCTAAGTCTTAATGCTAAGACTTAACTTTAAGATGTACCATTAAGACTTAACCTTAAAGCGTAACCTTAAGATTTACACTCAATACTTAACCCTAAGACTTAACCCTATGATTTAAACTTAAGGTTAAACCGTAAGACAAAACTTGAAGACTTAATTCAAAGACTTATCCCTAAGACTCAACACTGAGACGTAAACCTAAGATTTAAGACTTAACCCTAAGACTTAGCCCCAAGACTTAAGCCTAAGACTTAAACTTATGAATTAAACTTCAGACTTAACCCTAAGACTCAAGCCATAAGACTTCACCTTAAGACTTAACCTGAAGACTTAACCTTAAAATTTAACCCTAAGACTGAACCCTAAAATATAACTTTTAAGACTTAACAATAAGACTGAACATTAAGACACAACCTTACGACTTCTACCCTGAGACCTAACCTTGAGACTTAACACTGAGATTTAACCCTAAGACTTAACTTTAAGATGTAACATTCGGACTTAACCTTAAAACTTAACCCTAAGCCTCAACCTTAAGAAGTAACTTGAAGACTTAACCCTGAGAATGAACTCTAAGACTTCAACTTAATAATTAACGCTCAGATATAACCCTCAGACTTAAACTTAAGAAATAACCCTAAGACTTAACCTTAATATTTAACTTGAAGATGTAACCTTAAGGCTTAACCCTAAACTTAACCCTAAGAGTTAACCTTAAGTGTTGACCTTACAGATTTAACCCTAAGAGTTAACCTTAGGACTGAAACGTTAAGACTTAACCCTAAGACTTATCCCCAAGACGTAACTCTAAAGAGTTAACCCTAAGACTTCAACTTGTGATTTAAACTTTAGACTGAACGCTAAGACTTAAAATTACGATTTAACATTAAGATTTAACCATAAGACTTAACCCTAAGACTTCAGGTTAAGTTTTAACCTTAAGACTCAACCCTGAGACTTAGTCGTGAAATTTATCCATAAGACTTATCCCTAAAACTGAAAACTGAGACCTAAACCTAAGATTTAACCTGAAGACTTAACCCTAAAACGTAGCCCTGAGACTTATCCTTGAGCTTTAACCTTGATACTTAATCCTGAGACTTAGCCCTAAGACTTATCCCCAAGACATAACTCTAAGGCTTAACCCTAAGACTTAACCTTAAGGCTCAACCTTAAGACTTAACATTAAGACTTAACCCTGAGACTTAACCATAAGACTTATCCTCAAGATTGTACTCTAAGACTTAACCCTAAGACTTAAGATGAAGACTTAACCCTAAGACTCAATCTATGAGATGTAAACTTAAGACTTAATTAACCCTAAGGCTCAATCTATGAGATGTAAACTTAAGACTTAACCTTTAGGAATTAACCCTGACACTTAACCTTAAGGCTTAACCCTAAGACTTAAGCTTAAGGTTTAAACTTAAGACTTATCCCTAAGACATAATCCTGAGACTTAACCCTAAGACTTAACCTCAAGTTTAACTTCAAAACTTAACCCTAAGACTGAATCCTAAGACACAACCTTACCACGTAACCCTGAGACTTAATCTTGAGACTTTACCTTGAAATTTAACCCTGGGATTTAACCCTAAGTCTTAATGCTAAGACTTAACTTTAAGATGTACCATTAAGACTTAACCTTAAAGCGTAACCTTAAGATTTACACTCAATACTTAACCCTAAGACTTAACCCTATGATTTAAACTTAAGGTTAAACCGTAAGACAAAACTTGAAGACTTAATTCAAAGACTTATCCCTAAGACTCAACACTGAGACGTAAACCTAAGATTTAAGACTTAACCCTAAGACTTAGCCCCAAGACTTAAGTCTAAGACTTAAACTTATGAATTAAACTTTAGACTTAACCCTAAGACTCAAGCCATAAGACTTCACCTTAAGACTTAACCTGAAGACTTAACCTTAAAATTTAACCCTAAGACTGAACCCTAAAATATAACTTTTAAGACTTAACAATAAGACTGAACATTAAGACACAACCTTACGACTTCTACCCTGAGACCTAACCTTGAGACTTAACACTGAGATTTAACCCTAAGACTTAACTTTAAGATGTAACATTCGGACTTAACCTTAAAACTTAACCCTAAGCCTCAACCTTAAGAAGTAACTTGAAGACTTAACCCTGAGAATGAACTCTAAGACTTCAACTTAATAATTAACGCTCAGATATAACCCTCAGACTTAAACTTAAGAAATAACCCTAAGACTTAACCTTAATATTTAACTTGAAGATGTAACCTTAAGGCTTAACCCTAAACTTAACCCTAAGAGTTAACCTTAAGTGTTGACCTTACAGATTTAACCCTAAGAGTTAACCTTAGGACTGAAACGTTAAGACTTAACCCTAAGACTTATCCCCAAGACGTAACTCTAAAGAGTTAACCCTAAGACTTCAACTTGTGATTTAAACTTTAGACTGAACGCTAAGACTTAAAATTACGATTTAACATTAAGATTTAACCATAAGACTTAACCCTAAGACTTCAGGTTAAGTTTTAACCTTAAGACTCAACCCTGAGACTTAGTCGTGAAATTTATCCATAAGACTTATCCCTAAAACTGAAAACTGAGACCTAAACCTAAGATTTAACCTGAAGACTTAACCCTAAAACGTAGCCCTGAGACTTATCCTTGAGCTTTAACCTTGATACTTAATCCTGAGACTTAGCCCTAAGACTTATCCCCAAGACATAACTCTAAGGCTTAACCCGAAGACTTAACCTTAAGGCTCAACCTTAAGACTTAACATTAAGACTTAACCCTGAGACTTAACCATAAGACTTATCCTCAAGATTGTACTCTAAGACTTAACCCTAAGACTTAAGATGAAGACTTAACCCTAAGACTCAATCTATGAGATGTAAACTTAAGACTTAATTAACCCTAAGGCTCAATCTATGAGATGTAAACTTAAGACTTAACCTTTAGGAATTAACCCTGACACTTAACCTTAAGGCTTAACCCTAAGACTTAAGCTTAAGGTTTAAACTTAAGACTTATCCCTAAGACATAATCCTGAGACTTAACCCTAAGACTTAACCTCAAGTTTAACTTCAAAACTTAACCCTAAGACTGAATCCTAAGACACAACCTTACCACGTAACCCTGAGACTTAACCTTGAGACTTTACCTTGAAATTTAACCCTGGGATTTAACCCTAAGTCTTAATGCTAAGACTTAACTTTAAGATGTACCATTAAGACTTAACCTTAAAGCGTAACCTTAAGATTTACACTCAATACTTAACCCTAAGACTTAACCCTATGATTTAAACTTAAGGTTAAACCGTAAGACAAAACTTGAAGACTTAATTCAAAGACTTATCCCTAAGACTCAACACTGAGACGTAAACCTAAGATTTAAGACTTAACCCTAAGACTTAGCCCCAAGACTTAAGTCTAAGACTTAAACTTATGAATTAAACTTTAGACTTAACCCTAAGACTCAAGCCATAAGACTTCACCTTAAGACTTAACCTGAAGACTTAACCTTAAAATTTAACCCTAAGACTGAACCCTAAAATATAACTTTTAAGACTTAACAATAAGACTGAACATTAAGACACAACCTTACGACTTCTACCCTGAGACCTAACCTTGAGACTTAACACTGAGATTTAACCCTAAGACTTAACTTTAAGATGTAACATTCGGACTTAACCTTAAAACTTAACCCTAAGCCTCACCCTTAAGAAGTAACTTGAAGACTTAACCCTGAGAATGAACTCTAAGACTTCAACTTAATAATTAACGCTCAGATATAACCCTCAGACTTAAACTTAAGAAATAACCCTAAGACTTAACCTTAATATTTAACTTGAAGATGTAACCTTAAGGCTTAACCCTAAACTTAACCCTAAGAGTTCACCTTAAGTGTTGACCTTACAGATTTAACCCTAAGAGTTAACCTTAGGACTGAAACGTTAAGACTTAACCCTAAGACTTATCCCCAAGACGTAACTCTAAAGAGTTAACCCTAAGACTTCAACTTGTGATTTAAACTTTAGACTGAACGCTAAGACTTAAAATTACGATTTAACATTAAGATTTAACCATAAGACTTAACCCTAAGACTTCAGGTTAAGTTTTAACCTTAAGACTCAACCCTGAGACTTAGTCGTGAAATTTATCCATAAGACTTATCCCTAAAACTGAAAACTGAGACCTAAACCTAAGATTTAACCTGAAGACTTAACCCTAAAACGTAGCCCTGAGACTTATCCTTGAGCTTTAACCTTGATACTTAATCCTGAGACTTAGCCCTAAGACTTATCCCCAAGACATAACTCTAAGGCTTAACCCGAAGACTTAACCTTAAGGCTCAACCTTAAGACTTAACATTAAGACTTAACCCTGAGACTTAACCATAAGACTTATCCTCAAGATTGTACTCTAAGACTTAACCCTAAGACTTAAGATGAAGACTTAACCCTAAGACTCAATCTATGAGATGTAAACTTAAGACTTAATTAACCCTAAGGCTCAATCTATGAGATGTAAACTTAAGACTTAACCTTTAGGAATTAACCCTGACACTTAACCTTAAGGCTTAACCCTAAGACTTAAGCTTAAGGTTTAAACTTAAGACTTATCCCTAAGACATAAGCCTGAGACTTAACCCTAAGACTTAACCTCAAGTTTAACTTCAAAACTTAACCCTAAGACTGAATCCTAAGACACAACCTTACCACGTAACCCTGAGACTTAATCTTGAGACTTTACCTTGAAATTTAACCCTGGGATTTAACCCTAAGTCTTAATGCTAAGACTTAACTTTAAGATGTACCATTAAGACTTAACCTTAAAGCGTAACCTTAAGATTTACACTCAATACTTAACCCTAAGACTTAACCCTATGATTTAAACTTAAGGTTAAACCGTAAGACAAAACTTGAAGACTTAATTCAAAGACTTATCCCTAAGACTCAACACTGAGACGTAAACCTAAGATTTAAGACTTAACCCTAAGACTTAGCCCCAAGACTTAAGTCTAAGACTTAAACTTATGAATTAAACTTTAGACTTAACCCTAAGACTCAAGCCATAAGACTTCACCTTAAGACTTAACCTGAAGACTTAACCTTAAAATTTAACCCTAAGACTGAACCCTAAAATATAACTTTTAAGACTTAACAATAAGACTGAACATTAAGACACAACCTTACGACTTCTACCCTGAGACCTAACCTTGAGACTTAACACTGAGATTTAACCCTAAGACTTAACTTTAAGATGTAACATTCGGACTTAACCTTAAAACTTAACCCTAAGCCTCAACCTTAAGAAGTAACTTGAAGACTTAACCCTGAGAATGAACTCTAAGACTTCAACTTAATAATTAACGCTCAGATATAACCCTCAGACTTAAACTTAAGAAATAACCCTAAGACTTAACCTTAATATTTAACTTGAAGATGTAACCTTAAGGCTTAACCCTAAACTTAACCCTAAGAGTTAACCTTAAGTGTTGACCTTACAGATTTAACCCTAAGAGTTAACCTTAGGACTGAAACGTTAAGACTTAACCCTAAGACTTATCCCCAAGACGTAACTCTAAAGAGTTAACCCTAAGACTTCAACTTGTGATTTAAACTTTAGACTGAACGCTAAGACTTAAAATTACGATTTAACATTAAGATTTAACCATAAGACTTAACCCTAAGACTTCAGGTTAAGTTTTAACCTTAAGACTCAACCCTGAGACTTAGTCGTGAAATTTATCCATAAGACTTATCCCTAAAACTGAAAACTGAGACCTAAACCTAAGATTTAACCTGAAGACTTAACCCTAAAACGTAGCCCTGAGACTTATCCTTGAGCTTTAACCTTGATACTTAATCCTGAGACTTAGCCCTAAGACTTATCCCCAAGACATAACTCTAAGGCTTAACCCTAAGACTTAACCTTAAGGCTCAACCTTAAGACTTAACATTAAGACTTAACCCTGAGACTTAACCATAAGACTTATCCTCAAGATTGTACTCTAAGACTTAACCCTAAGACTTAAGATGAAGACTTAACCCTAAGACTCAATCTATGAGATGTAAACTTAAGACTTAATTAACCCTAAGGCTCAATCTATGAGATGTAAACTTAAGACTTAACCTTTAGGAATTAACCCTGACACTTAACCTTAAGGCTTAACCCTAAGACTTAAGCTTAAGGTTTAAACTTAAGACTTATCCCTAAGACATAATCCTGAGACTTAACCCTAAGACTTAACCTCAAGTTTAACTTCAAAACTTAACCCTAAGACTGAATCCTAAGACACAACCTTACCACGTAACCCTGAGACTTAACCTTGAGACTTTACCTTGAAATTTAACCCTGGGATTTAACCCTAAGTCTTAATGCTAAGACTTAACTTTAAGATGTACCATTAAGACTTAACCTTAAAGCGTAACCTTAAGATTTACACTCAATACTTAACCCTAAGACTTAACCCTATGATTTAAACTTAAGGTTAAACTTTAAGACAAAACTTGAAGACTTAATTCAAAGACTTATCCCTAAGACTCAACACTGAGACTTAAACCTAAGATTTAAGACTTAGCCCCAAGACTTAAGTCTAAGACTTAAACTTATGAATTAAACTTTAGACTTAACCCTAAGACTCAAGCCATAAGACTTCACCTTAAGACTTAACCTGAAGACTTAACCTTAAAATTTAACCCTAAGACTGAACCCTAAAATATAACTTTTAAGACTTAACAATAAGACTGAACATTAAGACACAACCTTACGACTTCTACCCTGAGACCTAACCTTGAGACTTAACACTGAGATTTAACCCTAAGACTTAACTTTAAGATGTAACATTCGGACTTAACCTTAAAACTTAACCCTAAGCCTCAACCTTAAGAAGTAACTTGAAGACTTAACCCTGAGAATGAACTCTAAGACTTCAACTTAATAATTAACGCTCAGATATAACCCTCAGACTTAAACTTAAGAAATAGCCCTAAGACTTAACCTTAATATTTAACTTGAAGATGTAACCTTAAGGCTTAACCCTAAACTTAACCCTAAGAGTTCACCTTAAGTGTTGACCTTACAGATTTAACCCTAAGAGTTAACCTTAGGACTGAAACGTTAAGACTTAACCCTAAGACTTATCCCCAAGACGTAACTCTAAAGAGTTAACCCTAAGACTTCAACTTGTGATTTAAACTTTAGACTGAACGCTAAGACTTAAAATTACGATTTAACATTAAGATTTAACCATAAGACTTAACCCTAAGACTTCAGGTTAAGTTTTAACCTTAAGACTCAACCCTGAGACTTAGTCGTGAAATTTATCCATAAGACTTATCCCTAAAACTGAAAACTGAGACCTAAACCTAAGATTTAACCTGAAGACTTAACCCTAAAACGTAGCCCTGAGACTTATCCTTGAGCTTTAACCTTGATACTTAATCCTGAGACTTAGCCCTAAGACTTATCCCCAAGACATAACTCTAAGGCTTAACCCTAAGACTTAACCTTAAGGCTCAACCTTAAGACTTAACATTAAGACTTAACCCTGAGACTTAACCATAAGACTTATCCTCAAGATTGTACTCTAAGACTTAACCCTAAGACTTAAGATGAAGACTTAACCCTAAGACTCAATCTATGAGATGTAAACTTAAGACTTAATTAACCCTAAGGCTCAATCTATGAGATGTAAACTTAAGACTTAACCTTTAGGAATTAACCCTGACACTTAACCTTAAGGCTTAACCCTAAGACTTAAGCTTAAGGTTTAAACTTAAGACTTATCCCTAAGACATAAGCCTGAGACTTAACCCTAAGACTTAACCTCAAGTTTAACTTCAAAACTTAACCCTAAGACTGAATCCTAAGACACAACTTGACCACGTGACCCTGAGACTTAACCTTGAGACTTTACCTTGAAATTTAACCCTGGGATTTAACCCTAAGTCTTAATGCTAAGACTTAACTTTAAGATGTACCATTAAGACTTAACCTTAAAGCGTAACCTTAAGATTTACACTCAATACTTAACCCTAAGACTTAACCCTATGATTTAAACTTAAGGTTAAACCGTAAGACAAAACTTGAAGACTTAATTCAAAGACTTATCCCTAAGACTCAACACTGAGACTTAAACCTAAGATTTAAGACTTAGCCCCAAGACTTAAGTCTAAGACTTAAACTTATGAATTAAACTTTAGACTTAACCCTAAGACTCAAGCCATAAGACTTCACCTTAAGACTTAACCTGAAGACTTAACCTTAAAATTTAACCCTAAGACTGAACCCTAAAATATAACTTTTAAGACTTAACAATAAGACTGAACATTAAGACACAACCTTACGACTTCTACCCTGAGACCTAACCTTGAGACTTAACACTGAGATTTAACCCTAAGACTTAACTTTAAGATGTAACATTCGGACTTAACCTTAAAACTTAACCCTAAGCCTCAACCTTAAGAAGTAACTTGAAGACTTAACCCTGAGAATGAACTCTAAGACTTCAACTTAATAATTAACGCTCAGATATAACCCTCAGACTTAAACTTAAGAAATAACCCTAAGACTTAACCTTAATATTTAACTTGAAGATGTAACCTTAAGGCTTAACCCTAAACTTAACCCTAAGAGTTCACCTTAAGTGTTGACCTTACAGATTTAACCCTAAGAGTTAACCTTAGGACTGAAACGTTAAGACTTAACCCTAAGACTTATCCCCAAGACGTAACTCTAAAGAGTTAACCCTAAGACTTCAACTTGTGATTTAAACTTTAGACTGAACGCTAAGACTTAAAATTACGATTTAACATTAAGATTTAACCATAAGACTTAACCCTAAGACTTCAGGTTAAGTTTTAACCTTAAGACTCAACCCTGAGACTTAGTCGTGAAATTTATCCATAAGACTTATCCCTAAAACTGAAAACTGAGACCTAAACCTAAGATTTAACCTGAAGACTTAACCCTAAAACGTAGCCCTGAGACTTATCCTTGAGCTTTAACCTTGATACTTAATCCTGAGACTTAGCCCTAAGACTTATCCCCAAGACATAACTCTAAGGCTTAACCCGAAGACTTAACCTTAAGGCTCAACCTTAAGACTTAACATTAAGACTTAACCCTGAGACTTAACCATAAGACTTATCCTCAAGATTGTACTCTAAGACTTAACCCTAAGACTTAAGATGAAGACTTAACCCTAAGACTCAATCTATGAGATGTAAACTTAAGACTTAATTAACCCTAAGGCTCAATCTATGAGATGTAAACTTAAGACTTAACCTTTAGGAATTAACCCTGACACTTAACCTTAAGGCTTAACCCTAAGACTTAAGCTTAAGGTTTAAACTTAAGACTTATCCCTAAGACATAATCCTGAGACTTAACCCTAAGACTTAACCTCAAGTTTAACTTCAAAACTTAACCCTAAGACTGAATCCTAAGACACAACCTTACCACGTAACCCTGAGACTTAACCTTGAGACTTTACCTTGAAATTTAACCCTGGGATTTAACCCTAAGTCTTAATGCTAAGACTTAACTTTAAGATGTACCATTAAGACTTAACCTTAAAGCGTAACCTTAAGATTTACACTCAATACTTAACCCTAAGACTTAACCCTATGATTTAAACTTAAGGTTAAACCGTAAGACAAAACTTGAAGACTTAATTCAAAGACTTATCCCTAAGACTCAACACTGAGACGTAAACCTAAGATTTAAGACTTAACCCTAAGACTTAGCCCCAAGACTTAAGTCTAAGACTTAAACTTATGAATTAAACTTTAGACTTAACCCTAAGACTCAAGCCATAAGACTTCACCTTAAGACTTAACCTGAAGACTTAACCTTAAAATTTAACCCTAAGACTGAACCCTAAAATATAACTTTTAAGACTTAACAATAAGACTGAACATTAAGACACAACCTTACGACTTCTACCCTGAGACCTAACCTTGAGACTTAACACTGAGATTTAACCCTAAGACTTAACTTTAAGATGTAACATTCGGACTTAACCTTAAAACTTAACCCTAAGCCTCACCCTTAAGAAGTAACTTGAAGACTTAACCCTGAGAATGAACTCTAAGACTTCAACTTAATAATTAACGCTCAGATATAACCCTCAGACTTAAACTTAAGAAATAACCCTAAGACTTAACCTTAATATTTAACTTGAAGATGTAACCTTAAGGCTTAACCCTAAACTTAACCCTAAGAGTTCACCTTAAGTGTTGACCTTACAGATTTAACCCTAAGAGTTAACCTTAGGACTGAAACGTTAAGACTTAACCCTAAGACTTATCCCCAAGACGTAACTCTAAAGAGTTAACCCTAAGACTTCAACTTGTGATTTAAACTTTAGACTGAACGCTAAGACTTAAAATTACGATTTAACATTAAGATTTAACCATAAGACTTAACCCTAAGACTTCAGGTTAAGTTTTAACCTTAAGACTCAACCCTGAGACTTAGTCGTGAAATTTATCCATAAGACTTATCCCTAAAACTGAAAACTGAGACCTAAACCTAAGATTTAACCTGAAGACTTAACCCTAAAACGTAGCCCTGAGACTTATCCTTGAGCTTTAACCTTGATACTTAATCCTGAGACTTAGCCCTAAGACTTATCCCCAAGACATAACTCTAAGGCTTAACCCTAAGACTTAACCTTAAGGCTCAACCTTAAGACTTAACATTAAGACTTAACCCTGAGACTTAACCATAAGACTTATCCTCAAGATTGTACTCTAAGACTTAACCCTAAGACTTAAGATGAAGACTTAACCCTAAGACTCAATCTATGAGATGTAAACTTAAGACTTAATTAACCCTAAGGCTCAATCTATGAGATGTAAACTTAAGACTTAACCTTTAGGAATTAACCCTGACACTTAACCTTAAGGCTTAACCCTAAGACTTAAGCTTAAGGTTTAAACTTAAGACTTATCCCTAAGACATAATCCTGAGACTTAACCCTAAGACTTAACCTCAAGTTTAACTTCAAAACTTAACCCTAAGACTGAATCCTAAGACACAACCTTACCACGTAACCCTGAGACTTAACCTTGAGACTTTACCTTGAAATTTAACCCTGGGATTTAACCCTAAGTCTTAATGCTAAGACTTAACTTTAAGATGTACCATTAAGACTTAACCTTAAAGCGTAACCTTAAGATTTACACTCAATACTTAACCCTAAGACTTAACCCTATGATTTAAACTTAAGGTTAAACCTTAAGACAAAACTTGAAGACTTAATTCAAAGACTTATCCCTAAGACTCAACACTGAGACTTAAACCTAAGATTTAAGACTTAGCCCCAAGACTTAAGTCTAAGACTTAAACTTATGAATTAAACTTTAGACTTAACCCTAAGACTCAAGCCATAAGACTTCACCTTAAGACTTAACCTGAAGACTTAACCTTAAAATTTAACCCTAAGACTGAACCCTAAAATATAACTTTTAAGACTTAACAATAAGACTGAACATTAAGACACAACCTTACGACTTCTACCCTGAGACCTAACCTTGAGACTTAACACTGAGATTTCACCCTAAGACTTAACTTTAAGATGTAACATTCGGACTTAACCTTAAAACTTAACCCTAAGCCTCAACCTTAAGAAGTAACTTGAAGACTTAACCCTGAGAATGAACTCTAAGACTTCAACTTAATAATTAACGCTCAGATATAACCCTCAGACTTAAACTTAAGAAATAACCCTAAGACTTAACCTTAATATTTAACTTGAAGATGTAACCTTAAGGCTTAACCCTAAACTTAACCCTAAGAGTTCACCTTAAGTGTTGACCTTACAGATTTAACCCTAAGAGTTAACCTTAGGACTGAAACGTTAAGACTTAACCCTAAGACTTATCCCCAAGACGTAACTCTAAAGAGTTAACCCTAAGACTTCAACTTGTGATTTAAACTTTAGACTGAACGCTAAGACTTAAAATTACGATTTAACATTAAGATTTAACCATAAGACTTAACCCTAAGACTTCAGGTTAAGTTTTAACCTTAAGACTCAACCCTGAGACTTAGTCGTGAAATTTATCCATAAGACTTATCCCTAAAACTGAAAACTGAGACCTAAACCTAAGATTTAACCTGAAGACTTAACCCTAAAACGTAGCCCTGAGACTTATCCTTGAGCTTTAACCTTGATACTTAATCCTGAGACTTAGCCCTAAGACTTATCCCCAAGACATAACTCTAAGGCTTAACCCTAAGACTTAACCTTAAGGCTCAACCTTAAGACTTAACATTAAGACTTAACCCTGAGACTTAACCATAAGACTTATCCTCAAGATTGTACTCTAAGACTTAACCCTAAGACTTAAGATGAAGACTTAACCCTAAGACTCAATCTATGAGATGTAAACTTAAGACTTAATTAACCCTAAGGCTCAATCTATGAGATGTAAACTTAAGACTTAACCTTTAGGAATTAACCCTGACACTTAACCTTAAGGCTTAACCCTAAGACTTAAGCTTAAGGTTTAAACTTAAGACTTATCCCTAAGACATAATCCTGAGACTTAACCCTAAGACTTAACCTCAAGTTTAACTTCAAAACTTAACCCTAAGACTGAATCCTAAGACACAACCTTACCACGTAACCCTGAGACTTAACCTTGAGACTTTACCTTGAAATTTAACCCTGGGATTTAACCCTAAGTCTTAATGCTAAGACTTAACTTTAAGATGTACCATTAAGACTTAACCTTAAAGCGTAACCTTAAGATTTACACTCAATACTTAACCCTAAGACTTAACCCTATGATTTAAACTTAAGGTTAAACCGTAAGACAAAACTTGAAGACTTAATTCAAAGACTTATCCCTAAGACTCAACACTGAGACTTAAACCTAAGATTTAAGACTTAGCCCCAAGACTTAAGTCTAAGACTTAAACTTATGAATTAAACTTTAGACTTAACCCTAAGACTCAAGCCATAAGACTTCACCTTAAGACTTAACCCGAAGACTTAACCTTAAAATTTAACCCTAAGACTGAACCCTAAAATATAACTTTTAAGACTTAACAATAAGACTGAACATTAAGACACAACCTTACGACTTCTACCCTGAGACCTAACCTTGAGACTTAACACTGAGATTTAACCCTAAGACTTAACTTTAAGATGTAACATTCGGACTTAACCTTAAAACTTAACCCTAAGCCTCAACCTTAAGAAGTAACTTGAAGACTTAACCCTGAGAATGAACTCTAAGACTTCAACTTAATAATTAACGCTCAGATATAACCCTCAGACTTAAACTTAAGAAATAACCCTAAGACTTAACCTTAATATTTAACTTGAAGATGTAACCTTAAGGCTTAACCCTAAACTTAACCCTATAGAGTTAACCTTAAGTGTTGACCTTACAGATTTAACCCTAAGAGTTAACCTTAGGACTGAAACGTTAAGACTTATCCCCAAGACGTAACTCTAAAGAGTTAACCCTAAGACTTCAACTTGTGATTTAAACTTTAGACTGAACGCTAAGACTTAAAATTACGATTTAACATTAAGATTTAACCATAAGACTTAACCCTAAGACTTCAGGTTAAGTTTTAACCTTAAGACTCAACCCTGAGACTTAGTCGTGAAATTTATCCATAAGACTTATCCCTAAAACTGAAAACTGAGACCTAAACCTAAGATTTAACCTGAAGACTTAACCCTAAAACGTAGCCCTGAGACTTATCCTTGAGCTTTAACCTTGATACTTAATCCTGAGACTTAGCCCTAAGACTTATCCCCAAGACATAACTCTAAGGCTTAACCCTAAGACTTAACCTTAAGGCTCAACCTTAAGACTTAACATTAAGACTTAACCCTGAGACTTAACCATAAGACTTATCCTCAAGATTGTACTCTAAGACTTAACCCTAAGACTTAAGATGAAGACTTAACCCTAAGACTCAATCTATGAGATGTAAACTTAAGACTTAATTAACCCTAAGGCTCAATCTATGAGATGTAAACTTAAGACTTAACCTTTAGGAATTAACCCTGACACTTAACCTTAAGGCTTAACCCTAAGACTTAAGCTTAAGGTTTAAACTTAAGACTTATCCCTAAGACATAAGCCTGAGACTTAACCCTAACACTTAACCTCAAGTTTAACTTCAAAACTTAACCCTAAGACTGAATCCTAAGACACAACCTTACCACGTAACCCTGAGACTTAACCTTGAGACTTTACCTTGAAATTTAACCCTGGGATTTAACCCTAAGTCTTAATGCTAAGACTTAACTTTAAGATGTACCATTAAGACTTAACCTTAAAGCGTAACCTTAAGATTTACACTACAATACTTAACCCTAAGACTTAACCCTATGATTTAAACTTAAGGTTAAACCTTAAGACAAAACTTGAAGACTTAATTCAAAGACTTATCCCTAAGACTCAACACTGAGACTTAAACCTAAGATTTAAGACTTAGCCCCAAGACTTAAGTCTAAGACTTAAACTTATGAATTAAACTTTAGACTTAACCCTAAGACTCAAGCCATAAGACTTCACCTTAAGACTTAACCTGAAGACTTAACCTTAAAATTTAACCCTAAGACTGAACCCTAAAATATAACTTTTAAGACTTAACAATAAGACTGAACATTAAGACACAACCTTACGACTTCTACCCTGAGACCTAACCTTGAGACTTAACACTGAGATTTAACCCTAAGACTTAACTTTAAGATGTAACATTCGGACTTAACCTTAAAACTTAACCCTAAGCCTCAACCTTAAGAAGTAACTTGAAGACTTAACCCTGAGAATGAACTCTAAGACTTCAACTTAATAATTAACGCTCAGATATAACCCTCAGACTTAAACTTAAGAAATAGCCCTAAGACTTAACCTTAATATTTAACTTGAAGATGTAACCTTAAGGCTTAACCCTAAACTTAACCCTAAGAGTTCACCTTAAGTGTTGACCTTACAGATTTAACCCTAAGAGTTAACCTTAGGACTGAAACGTTAAGACTTAACCCTAAGACTTATCCCCAAGACGTAACTCTAAAGAGTTAACCCTAAGACTTCAACTTGTGATTTAAACTTTAGACTGAACGCTAAGACTTAAAATTACGATTTAACATTAAGATTTAACCATAAGACTTAACCCTAAGACTTCAGGTTAAGTTTTAACCTTAAGACTCAACCCTGAGACTTAGTCGTGAAATTTATCCATAAGACTTATCCCTAAAACTGAAAACTGAGACCTAAACCTAAGATTTAACCTGAAGACTTAACCCTAAAACGTAGCCCTGAGACTTATCCTTGAGCTTTAACCTTGATACTTAATCCTGAGACTTAGCCCTAAGACTTATCCCCAAGACATAACTCTAAGGCTTAACCCGAAGACTTAACCTTAAGGCTCAACCTTAAGACTTAACATTAAGACTTAACCCTGAGACTTAACCATAAGACTTATCCTCAAGATTGTACTCTAAGACTTAACCCTAAGACTTAAGATGAAGACTTAACCCTAAGACTCAATCTATGAGATGTAAACTTAAGACTTAATTAACCCTAAGGCTCAATCTATGAGATGTAAACTTAAGACTTAACCTTTAGGAATTAACCCTGACACTTAACCTTAAGGCTTAACCCTAAGACTTAAGCTTAAGGTTTAAACTTAAGACTTATCCCTAAGACATAAGCCTGAGACTTAACCCTAAGACTTAACCTCAAGTTTAACTTCAAAACTTAACCCTAAGACTGAATCCTAAGACACAACCTTACCACGTAACCCTGAGACTTAACCTTGAGACTTTACCTTGAAATTTAACCCTGGGATTTAACCCTAAGTCTTAATGCTAAGACTTAACTTTAAGATGTACCATTAAGACTTAACCTTAAAGCGTAACCTTAAGATTTACACTCAATACTTAACCCTAAGACTTAACCCTATGATTTAAACTTAAGGTTAAACCGTAAGACAAAACTTGAAGACTTAATTCAAAGACTTATCCCTAAGACTCAACACTGAGACGTAAACCTAAGATTTAAGACTTAACCCTAAGACTTAGCCCCAAGACTTAAGTCTAAGACTTAAACTTATGAATTAAACTTTAGACTTAACCCTAAGACTCAAGCCATAAGACTTCACCTTAAGACTTAACCTGAAGACTTAACCTTAAAATTTAACCCTAAGACTGAACCCTAAAATATAACTTTTAAGACTTAACAATAAGACTGAACATTAAGACACAACCTTACGACTTCTACCCTGAGACCTAACCTTGAGACTTAACACTGAGATTTAACCCTAAGACTTAACTTTAAGATGTAACATTCGGACTTAACCTTAAAACCTAACCCTAAGCCTCAACCTTAAGAAGTAACTTGAAGACTTAACCCTGAGAATGAACTCTAAGACTTCAACTTAATAATTAACGCTCAGATATAACCCTCAGACTTAAACTTAAGAAATAACCCTAAGACTTAACCTTAATATTTAACTTGAAGATGTAACCTTAAGGCTTAACCCTAAACTTAACCCTAAGAGTTCACCTTAAGTGTTGACCTTACAGATTTAACCCTAAGAGTTAACCTTAGGACTGAAACGTTAAGACTTAACCCTAAGACTTATCCCCAAGACGTAACTCTAAAGAGTTAACCCTAAGACTTCAACTTGTGATTTAAACTTTAGACTGAACGCTAAGACTTAAAATTACGATTTAACATTAAGATTTAACCATAAGACTTAACCCTAAGACTTCAGGTTAAGTTTTAACCTTAAGACTCAACCCTGAGACTTAGTCGTGAAATTTATCCATAAGACTTATCCCTAAAACTGAAAACTGAGACCTAAACCTAAGATTTAACCTGAAGACTTAACCCTAAAACGTAGCCCTGAGACTTATCCTTGAGCTTTAACCTTGATACTTAATCCTGAGACTTAGCCCTAAGACTTATCCCCAAGGCATAACTCTAAGGCTTAACCCGAAGACTTAACCTTAAGGCTCAACCTTAAGACTTAACATTAAGACTTAACCATAAGACTTATCCTCAAGATTGTACTCTAAGACTTAACCCTAAGACTTAAGATGAAGACTTAACCCTAAGACTCAATCTATGAGATGTAAACTTAAGACTTAATTAACCCTAAGGCTCAATCTATGAGATGTAAACTTAAGACTTAACCTTTAGGAATTAACCCTGACACTTAACCTTAAGGCTTAACCCTAAGACTTAAGCTTAAGGTTTAAACTTAAGACTTATCCCTAAGACATAAGCCTGAGACTTAACCCTAAGACTTAACCTCAAGTTTAACTTCAAAACTTAACCCTAAGACTGAATCCTAAGACACAACCTTACCACGTAACCCTGAGACTTAACCTTGAGACTTTACCTTGAAATTTAACCCTGGGATTTAACCCTAAGTCTTAATGCTAAGACTTAACTTTAAGATGTACCATTAAGACTTAACCTTAAAGCGTAACCTTAAGATTTACACTACAATACTTAACCCTAAGACTTAACCCTATGATTTAAACTTAAGGTTAAACCTTAAGACAAAACTTGAAGACTTAATTCAAAGACTTATCCCTAAGACTCAACACTGAGACTTAAACCTAAGATTTAAGACTTAGCCCCAAGACTTAAGTCTAAGACTTAAACTTATGAATTAAACTTTAGACTTAACCCTAAGACTCAAGCCATAAGACTTCACCTTAAGACTTAACCTGAAGACTTAACCTTAAAATTTAACCCTAAGACTGAACCCTAAAATATAACTTTTAAGACTTAACAATAAGACTGAACATTAAGACACAACCTTACGACTTCTACCCTGAGACCTAACCTTGAGACTTAACACTGAGATTTCACCCTAAGACTTAACTTTAAGATGTAACATTCGGACTTAACCTTAAAACTTAACCCTAAGTCTCAACCTTAAGAAGTAACTTGAAGACTTAACCCTGAGAATGAACTCTAAGACTTCAACTTAATAATTAACGCTCAGATATAACCCTCAGACTTAAACTTAAGAAATAGCCCTAAGACTTAACCTTAATATTTAACTTGAAGATGTAACCTTAAGGCTTAACCCTAAACTTAACCCTAAGAGTTCACCTTAAGTGTTGACCTTACAGATTTAACCCTAAGAGTTAACCTTAGGACTGAAACGTTAAGACTTAACCCTAAGACTTATCCCCAAGACGTAACTCTAAAGAGTTAACCCTAAGACTTCAACTTGTGATTTAAACTTTAGACTGAACGCTAAGACTTAAAATTACGATTTAACATTAAGATTTAACCATAAGACTTAACCCTAAGACTTCAGGTTAAGTTTTAACCTTAAGACCCAACCCTGAGACTTAGTCGTGAAATTTATCCATAAGACTTATCCCTAAAACTGAAAACTGAGACCTAAACCTAAGATTTAACCTGAAGACTTAACCCTAAAACGTAGCCCTGAGACTTATCCTTGAGCTTTAACCTTGATACTTAATCCTGAGACTTAGCCCTAAGACTTATCCCCAAGACATAACTCTAAGGCTTAACCCGAAGACTTAACCTTAAGGCTCAACCTTAAGACTTAACCCTGAGACTTAACCATAAGACTTATCCTCAAGATTGTACTCTAAGACTTAACCCTAAGACTTAAGATGAAGACTTAACCCTAAGACTCAATCTATGAGATGTAAACTTAAGACTTAATTAACCCTAAGGCTCAATCTATGAGATGTAAACTTAAGACTTAACCTTTAGGAATTAACCCTGACACTTAACCTTAAGGCTTAACCCTAAGACTTAAGCTTAAGGTTTAAACTTAAGACTTATCCCTAAGACATAAGCCTGAGACTTAACCCTAAGACTTAACCTCAAGTTTAACTTCAAAACTTAACCCTAAGACTGAATCCTAAGACACAACCTTACCACGTAACCCTGAGACTTAACCTTGAGACTTTACCTTGAAATTTAACCCTGGGATTTAACCCTAAGTCTTAATGCTAAGACTTAACTTTAAGATGTACCATTAAGACTTAACCTTAAAGCGTAACCTTAAGATTTACACTACAATACTTAACCCTAAGACTTAACCCTATGATTTAAACTTAAGGTTAAACCTTAAGACAAAACTTGAAGACTTAATTCAAAGACTTATCCCTAAGACTCAACACTGAGACTTAAACCTAAGATTTAAGACTTAGCCCCAAGACTTAAGTCTAAGACTTAAACTTATGAATTAAACTTTAGACTTAACCCTAAGACTCAAGCCATAAGACTTCACCTTAAGACTTAACCTGAAGACTTAACCTTAAAATTTAACCCTAAGACTGAACCCTAAAATATAACTTTTAAGACTTAACAATAAGACTGAACATTAAGACACAACCTTACGACTTCTACCCTGAGACCTAACCTTGAGACTTAACACTGAGATTTCACCCTAAGACTTAACTTTAAGATGTAACATTCGGACTTAACCTTAAAACTTAACCCTAAGTCTCAACCTTAAGAAGTAACTTGAAGACTTAACCCTGAGAATGAACTCTAAGACTTCAACTTAATAATTAACGCTCAGATATAACCCTCAGACTTAAACTTAAGAAATAGCCCTAAGACTTAACCTTAATATTTAACTTGAAGATGTAACCTTAAGGCTTAACCCTAAACTTAACCCTAAGAGTTCACCTTAAGTGTTGACCTTACAGATTTAACCCTAAGAGTTAACCTTAGGACTGAAACGTTAAGACTTAACCCTAAGACTTATCCCCAAGACGTAACTCTAAAGAGTTAACCCTAAGACTTCAACTTGTGATTTAAACTTTAGACTGAACGCTAAGACTTAAAATTACGATTTAACATTAAGATTTAACCATAAGACTTAACCCTAAGACTTCAGGTTAAGTTTTAACCTTAAGACCCAACCCTGAGACTTAGTCGTGAAATTTATCCATAAGACTTATCCCTAAAACTGAAAACTGAGACCTAAACCTAAGATTTAACCTGAAGACTTAACCCTAAAACGTAGCCCTGAGACTTATCCTTGAGCTTTAACCTTGATACTTAATCCTGAGACTTAGCCCTAAGACTTATCCCCAAGACATAACTCTAAGGCTTAACCCGAAGACTTAACCTTAAGGCTCAACCTTAAGACTTAACATTAAGACTTAACCCTGAGACTTAACCATAAGACTTATCCTCAAGATTGTACTCTAAGACTTAACCCTAAGACTTAAGATGAAGACTTAACCCTAAGACTCAATCTATGAGATGTAAACTTAAGACTTAATTAACCCTAAGGCTCAATCTATGAGATGTAAACTTAAGACTTAACCTTTAGGAATTAACCCTGACACTTAACCTTAAGGCTTAACCCTAAGACTTAAGCTTAAGGTTTAAACTTAAGACTTATCCCTAAGACATAAGCCTGAGACTTAACCCTAAGACTTAACCTCAAGTTTAACTTCAAAACTTAACCCTAAGACTGAATCCTAAGACACAACTTGACCACGTGACCCTGAGACTTAACCTTGAGACTTTACCTTGAAATTTAACCCTGGGATTTAACCCTAAGTCTTAATGCTAAGACTTAACTTTAAGATGTACCATTAAGACTTAACCTTAAAGCGTAACCTTAAGATTTACACTCAATACTTAACCCTAAGACTTAACCCTATGATTTAAACTTAAGGTTAAACCGTAAGACAAAACTTGAAGACTTAATTCAAAGACTTATCCCTAAGACTCAACACTGAGACTTAAACCTAAGATTTAAGACTTAGCCCCAAGACTTAAGTCTAAGACTTAAACTTATGAATTAAACTTTAGACTTAACCCTAAGACTCAAGCCATAAGACTTCACCTTAAGACTTAACCTGAAGACTTAACCTTAAAATTTAACCCTAAGACTGAACCCTAAAATATAACTTTTAAGACTTAACAATAAGACTGAACATTAAGACACAACCTTACGACTTCTACCCTGAGACCTAACCTTGAGACTTAACACTGAGATTTCACCCTAAGACTTAACTTTAAGATGTAACATTCGGACTTAACCTTAAAACTTAACCCTAAGCCTCACCCTTAAGAAGTAACTTGAAGACTTAACCCTGAGAATGAACTCTAAGACTTCAACTTAATAATTAACGCTCAGATATAACCCTCAGACTTAAACTTAAGAAATAACCCTAAGACTTAACCTTAATATTTAACTTGAAGATGTAACCTTAAGGCTTAACCCTAAACTTAACCCTAAGAGTTCACCTTAAGTGTTGACCTTACAGATTTAACCCTAAGAGTTAACCTTAGGACTGAAACGTTAAGACTTAACCCTAAGACTTATCCCCAAGACGTAACTCTAAAGAGTTAACCCTAAGACTTCAACTTGTGATTTAAACTTTAGACTGAACGCTAAGACTTAAAATTACGATTTAACATTAAGATTTAACCATAAGACTTAACCCTAAGACTTCAGGTTAAGTTTTAACCTTAAGACTCAACCCTGAGACTTAGTCGTGAAATTTATCCATAAGACTTATCCCTAAAACTGAAAACTGAGACCTAAACCTAAGATTTAACCTGAAGACTTAACCCTAAAACGTAGCCCTGAGACTTATCCTTGAGCTTTAACCTTGATACTTAATCCTGAGACTTAGCCCTAAGACTTATCCCCAAGACATAACTCTAAGGCTTAACCCGAAGACTTAACCTTAAGGCTCAACCTTAAGACTTAACCCTGAGACTTAACCATAAGACTTATCCTCAAGATTGTACTCTAAGACTTAACCCTAAGACTTAAGATGAAGACTTAACCCTAAGACTCAATCTATGAGATGTAAACTTAAGACTTAATTAACCCTAAGGCTCAATCTATGAGATGTAAACTTAAGACTTAACCTTTAGGAATTAACCCTGACACTTAACCTTAAGGCTTAACCCTAAGACTTAAGCTTAAGGTTTAAACTTAAGACTTATCCCTAAGACATAAGCCTGAGACTTAACCCTAAGACTTAACCTCAAGTTTAACTTCAAAACTTAACCCTAAGACTGAATCCTAAGACACAACCTTACCACGTAACCCTGAGACTTAACCTTGAGACTTTACCTTGAAATTTAACCCTGGGATTTAACCCTAAGTCTTAATGCTAAGACTTAACTTTAAGATGTACCATTAAGACTTAACCTTAAAGCGTAACCTTAAGATTTACACTACAATACTTAACCCTAAGACTTAACCCTATGATTTAAACTTAAGGTTAAACCTTAAGACAAAACTTGAAGACTTAATTCAAAGACTTATCCCTAAGACTCAACACTGAGACTTAAACCTAAGATTTAAGACTTAGCCCCAAGACTTAAGTCTAAGACTTAAACTTATGAATTAAACTTTAGACTTAACCCTAAGACTCAAGCCATAAGACTTCACCTTAAGACTTAACCTGAAGACTTAACCTTAAAATTTAACCCTAAGACTGAACCCTAAAATATAACTTTTAAGACTTAACAATAAGACTGAACATTAAGACACAACCTTACGACTTCTACCCTGAGACCTAACCTTGAGACTTAACACTGAGATTTCACCCTAAGACTTAACTTTAAGATGTAACATTCGGACTTAACCTTAAAACTTAACCCTAAGCCTCAACCTTAAGAAGTAACTTGAAGACTTAACCCTGAGAATGAACTCTAAGACTTCAACTTAATAATTAACGCTCAGATATAACCCTCAGACTTAAACTTAAGAAATAACCCTAAGACTTAACCTTAATATTTAACTTGAAGATGTAACCTTAAGGCTTAACCCTAAACTTAACCCTAAGAGTTCACCTTAAGTGTTGACCTTACAGATTTAACCCTAAGAGTTAACCTTAGGACTGAAACGTTAAGACTTAACCCTAAGACTTATCCCCAAGACGTAACTCTAAAGAGTTAACCCTAAGACTTCAACTTGTGATTTAAACTTTAGACTGAACGCTAAGACTTAAAATTACGATTTAACATTAAGATTTAACCATAAGACTTAACCCTAAGACTTCAGGTTAAGTTTTAACCTTAAGACCCAACCCTGAGACTTAGTCGTGAAATTTATCCATAAGACTTATCCCTAAAACTGAAAACTGAGACCTAAACCTAAGATTTAACCTGAAGACTTAACCCTAAAACGTAGCCCTGAGACTTATCCTTGAGCTTTAACCTTGATACTTAATCCTGAGACTTAGCCCTAAGACTTATCCCCAAGGCATAACTCTAAGGCTTAACCCTAAGACTTAACCTTAAGGCTCAACCTTAAGACTTAACATTAAGACTTAACCCTGAGACTTAACCATAAGACTTATCCTCAAGATTGTACTCTAAGACTTAACCCTAAGACTTAAGATGAAGACTTAACCCTAAGACTCAATCTATGAGATGTAAACTTAAGACTTAATTAACCCTAAGGCTCAATCTATGAGATGTAAACTTAAGACTTAACCTTTAGGAATTAACCCTGACACTTAACCTTAAGGCTTAACCCTAAGACTTAAGCTTAAGGTTTAAACTTAAGACTTATCCCTAAGACATAAGCCTGAGACTTAACCCTAAGACTTAACCTCAAGTTTAACTTCAAAACTTAACCCTAAGACTGAATCCTAAGACACAACTTGACCACGTGACCCTGAGACTTAACCTTGAGACTTTACCTTGAAATTTAACCCTGGGATTTAACCCTAAGTCTTAATGCTAAGACTTAACTTTAAGATGTACCATTAAGACTTAACCTTAAAGCGTAACCTTAAGATTTACACTCAATACTTAACCCTAAGACTTAACCCTATGATTTAAACTTAAGGTTAAACCGTAAGACAAAACTTGAAGACTTAATTCAAAGACTTATCCCTAAGACTCAACACTGAGACTTAAACCTAAGATTTAAGACTTAGCCCCAAGACTTAAGTCTAAGACTTAAACTTATGAATTAAACTTTAGACTTAACCCTAAGACTCAAGCCATAAGACTTCACCTTAAGACTTAACCTGAAGACTTAACCTTAAAATTTAACCCTAAGACTGAACCCTAAAATATAACTTTTAAGACTTAACAATAAGACTGAACATTAAGACACAACCTTACGACTTCTACCCTGAGACCTAACCTTGAGACTTAACACTGAGATTTAACCCTAAGACTTAACTTTAAGATGTAACATTCGGACTTAACCTTAAAACTTAACCCTAAGCCTCACCCTTAAGAAGTAACTTGAAGACTTAACCCTGAGAATGAACTCTAAGACTTCAACTTAATAATTAACGCTCAGATATAACCCTCAGACTTAAACTTAAGAAATAACCCTAAGACTTAACCTTAATATTTAACTTGAAGATGTAACCTTAAGGCTTAACCCTAAACTTAACCCTAAGAGTTCACCTTAAGTGTTGACCTTACAGATTTAACCCTAAGAGTTAACCTTAGGACTGAAACGTTAAGACTTAACCCTAAGACTTATCCCCAAGACGTAACTCTAAAGAGTTAACCCTAAGACTTCAACTTGTGATTTAAACTTTAGACTGAACGCTAAGACTTAAAATTACGATTTAACATTAAGATTTAACCATAAGACTTAACCCTAAGACTTCAGGTTAAGTTTTAACCTTAAGACTCAACCCTGAGACTTAGTCGTGAAATTTATCCATAAGACTTATCCCTAAAACTGAAAACTGAGACCTAAACCTAAGATTTAACCTGAAGACTTAACCCTAAAACGTAGCCCTGAGACTTATCCTTGAGCTTTAACCTTGATACTTAATCCTGAGACTTAGCCCTAAGACTTATCCCCAAGACATAACTCTAAGGCTTAACCCGAAGACTTAACCTTAAGGCTCAACCTTAAGACTTAACCCTGAGACTTAACCATAAGACTTATCCTCAAGATTGTACTCTAAGACTTAACCCTAAGACTTAAGATGAAGACTTAACCCTAAGACTCAATCTATGAGATGTAAACTTAAGACTTAATTAACCCTAAGGCTCAATCTATGAGATGTAAACTTAAGACTTAACCTTTAGGAATTAACCCTGACACTTAACCTTAAGGCTTAACCCTAAGACTTAAGCTTAAGGTTTAAACTTAAGACTTATCCCTAAGACATAAGCCTGAGACTTAACCCTAAGACTTAACCTCAAGTTTAACTTCAAAACTTAACCCTAAGACTGAATCCTAAGACACAACCTTACCACGTAACCCTGAGACTTAACCTTGAGACTTTACCTTGAAATTTAACCCTGGGATTTAACCCTAAGTCTTAATGCTAAGACTTAACTTTAAGATGTACCATTAAGACTTAACCTTAAAGCGTAACCTTAAGATTTACACTACAATACTTAACCCTAAGACTTAACCCTATGATTTAAACTTAAGGTTAAACCTTAAGACAAAACTTGAAGACTTAATTCAAAGACTTATCCCTAAGACTCAACACTGAGACTTAAACCTAAGATTTAAGACTTAGCCCCAAGACTTAAGTCTAAGACTTAAACTTATGAATTAAACTTTAGACTTAACCCTAAGACTCAAGCCATAAGACTTCACCTTAAGACTTAACCTGAAGACTTAACCTTAAAATTTAACCCTAAGACTGAACCCTAAAATATAACTTTTAAGACTTAACAATAAGACTGAACATTAAGACACAACCTTACGACTTCTACCCTGAGACCTAACCTTGAGACTTAACACTGAGATTTCACCCTAAGACTTAACTTTAAGATGTAACATTCGGACTTAACCTTAAAACTTAACCCTAAGTCTCAACCTTAAGAAGTAACTTGAAGACTTAACCCTGAGAATGAACTCTAAGACTTCAACTTAATAATTAACGCTCAGATATAACCCTCAGACTTAAACTTAAGAAATAGCCCTAAGACTTAACCTTAATATTTAACTTGAAGATGTAACCTTAAGGCTTAACCCTAAACTTAACCCTAAGAGTTCACCTTAAGTGTTGACCTTACAGATTTAACCCTAAGAGTTAACCTTAGGACTGAAACGTTAAGACTTAACCCTAAGACTTATCCCCAAGACGTAACTCTAAAGAGTTAACCCTAAGACTTCAACTTGTGATTTAAACTTTAGACTGAACGCTAAGACTTAAAATTACGATTTAACATTAAGATTTAACCATAAGACTTAACCCTAAGACTTCAGGTTAAGTTTTAACCTTAAGACCCAACCCTGAGACTTAGTCGTGAAATTTATCCATAAGACTTATCCCTAAAACTGAAAACTGAGACCTAAACCTAAGATTTAACCTGAAGACTTAACCCTAAAACGTAGCCCTGAGACTTATCCTTGAGCTTTAACCTTGATACTTAATCCTGAGACTTAGCCCTAAGACTTATCCCCAAGACATAACTCTAAGGCTTAACCCGAAGACTTAACCTTAAGGCTCAACCTTAAGACTTAACATTAAGACTTAACCCTGAGACTTAACCATAAGACTTATCCTCAAGATTGTACTCTAAGACTTAACCCTAAGACTTAAGATGAAGACTTAACCCTAAGACTCAATCTATGAGATGTAAACTTAAGACTTAATTAACCCTAAGGCTCAATCTATGAGATGTAAACTTAAGACTTAACCTTTAGGAATTAACCCTGACACTTAACCTTAAGGCTTAACCCTAAGACTTAAGCTTAAGGTTTAAACTTAAGACTTATCCCTAAGACATAAGCCTGAGACTTAACCCTAAGACTTAACCTCAAGTTTAACTTCAAAACTTAACCCTAAGACTGAATCCTAAGACACAACTTGACCACGTGACCCTGAGACTTAACCTTGAGACTTTACCTTGAAATTTAACCCTGGGATTTAACCCTAAGTCTTAATGCTAAGACTTAACTTTAAGATGTACCATTAAGACTTAACCTTAAAGCGTAACCTTAAGATTTACACTCAATACTTAACCCTAAGACTTAACCCTATGATTTAAACTTAAGGTTAAACCGTAAGACAAAACTTGAAGACTTAATTCAAAGACTTATCCCTAAGACTCAACACTGAGACTTAAACCTAAGATTTAAGACTTAGCCCCAAGACTTAAGTCTAAGACTTAAACTTATGAATTAAACTTTAGACTTAACCCTAAGACTCAAGCCATAAGACTTCACCTTAAGACTTAACCTGAAGACTTAACCTTAAAATTTAACCCTAAGACTGAACCCTAAAATATAACTTTTAAGACTTAACAATAAGACTGAACATTAAGACACAACCTTACGACTTCTACCCTGAGACCTAACCTTGAGACTTAACACTGAGATTTCACCCTAAGACTTAACTTTAAGATGTAACATTCGGACTTAACCTTAAAACTTAACCCTAAGTCTCAACCTTAAGAAGTAACTTGAAGACTTAACCCTGAGAATGAACTCTAAGACTTCAACTTAATAATTAACGCTCAGATATAACCCTCAGACTTAAACTTAAGAAATAGCCCTAAGACTTAACCTTAATATTTAACTTGAAGATGTAACCTTAAGGCTTAACCCTAAACTTAACCCTAAGAGTTCACCTTAAGTGTTGACCTTACAGATTTAACCCTAAGAGTTAACCTTAGGACTGAAACGTTAAGACTTAACCCTAAGACTTATCCCCAAGACGTAACTCTAAAGAGTTAACCCTAAGACTTCAACTTGTGATTTAAACTTTAGACTGAACGCTAAGACTTAAAATTACGATTTAACATTAAGATTTAACCATAAGACTTAACCCTAAGACTTCAGGTTAAGTTTTAACCTTAAGACCCAACCCTGAGACTTAGTCGTGAAATTTATCCATAAGACTTATCCCTAAAACTGAAAACTGAGACCTAAACCTAAGATTTAACCTGAAGACTTAACCCTAAAACGTAGCCCTGAGACTTATCCTTGAGCTTTAACCTTGATACTTAATCCTGAGACTTAGCCCTAAGACTTATCCCCAAGACATAACTCTAAGGCTTAACCCGAAGACTTAACCTTAAGGCTCAACCTTAAGACTTAACATTAAGACTTAACCCTGAGACTTAACCATAAGACTTATCCTCAAGATTGTACTCTAAGACTTAACCCTAAGACTTAAGATGAAGACTTAACCCTAAGACTCAATCTATGAGATGTAAACTTAAGACTTAATTAACCCTAAGGCTCAATCTATGAGATGTAAACTTAAGACTTAACCTTTAGGAATTAACCCTGACACTTAACCTTAAGGCTTAACCCTAAGACTTAAGCTTAAGGTTTAAACTTAAGACTTATCCCTAAGACATAAGCCTGAGACTTAACCCTAAGACTTAACCTCAAGTTTAACTTCAAAACTTAACCCTAAGACTGAATCCTAAGACACAACTTGACCACGTGACCCTGAGACTTAACCTTGAGACTTTACCTTGAAATTTAACCCTGGGATTTAACCCTAAGTCTTAATGCTAAGACTTAACTTTAAGATGTACCATTAAGACTTAACCTTAAAGCGTAACCTTAAGATTTACACTCAATACTTAACCCTAAGACTTAACCCTATGATTTAAACTTAAGGTTAAACCGTAAGACAAAACTTGAAGACTTAATTCAAAGACTTATCCCTAAGACTCAACACTGAGACTTAAACCTAAGATTTAAGACTTAGCCCCAAGACTTAAGTCTAAGACTTAAACTTATGAATTAAACTTTAGACTTAACCCTAAGACTCAAGCCATAAGACTTCACCTTAAGACTTAACCTGAAGACTTAACCTTAAAATTTAACCCTAAGACTGAACCCTAAAATATAACTTTTAAGACTTAACAATAAGACTGAACATTAAGACACAACCTTACGACTTCTACCCTGAGACCTAACCTTGAGACTTAACACTGAGATTTCACCCTAAGACTTAACTTTAAGATGTAACATTCGGACTTAACCTTAAAACTTAACCCTAAGCCTCACCCTTAAGAAGTAACTTGAAGACTTAACCCTGAGAATGAACTCTAAGACTTCAACTTAATAATTAACGCTCAGATATAACCCTCAGACTTAAACTTAAGAAATAACCCTAAGACTTAACCTTAATATTTAACTTGAAGATGTAACCTTAAGGCTTAACCCTAAACTTAACCCTAAGAGTTCACCTTAAGTGTTGACCTTACAGATTTAACCCTAAGAGTTAACCTTAGGACTGAAACGTTAAGACTTAACCCTAAGACTTATCCCCAAGACGTAACTCTAAAGAGTTAACCCTAAGACTTCAACTTGTGATTTAAACTTTAGACTGAACGCTAAGACTTAAAATTACGATTTAACATTAAGATTTAACCATAAGACTTAACCCTAAGACTTCAGGTTAAGTTTTAACCTTAAGACTCAACCCTGAGACTTAGTCGTGAAATTTATCCATAAGACTTATCCCTAAAACTGAAAACTGAGACCTAAACCTAAGATTTAACCTGAAGACTTAACCCTAAAACGTAGCCCTGAGACTTATCCTTGAGCTTTAACCTTGATACTTAATCCTGAGACTTAGCCCTAAGACTTATCCCCAAGACATAACTCTAAGGCTTAACCCGAAGACTTAACCTTAAGGCTCAACCTTAAGACTTAACCCTGAGACTTAACCATAAGACTTATCCTCAAGATTGTACTCTAAGACTTAACCCTAAGACTTAAGATGAAGACTTAACCCTAAGACTCAATCTATGAGATGTAAACTTAAGACTTAATTAACCCTAAGGCTCAATCTATGAGATGTAAACTTAAGACTTAACCTTTAGGAATTAACCCTGACACTTAACCTTAAGGCTTAACCCTAAGACTTAAGCTTAAGGTTTAAACTTAAGACTTATCCCTAAGACATAAGCCTGAGACTTAACCCTAAGACTTAACCTCAAGTTTAACTTCAAAACTTAACCCTAAGACTGAATCCTAAGACACAACCTTACCACGTAACCCTGAGACTTAACCTTGAGACTTTACCTTGAAATTTAACCCTGGGATTTAACCCTAAGTCTTAATGCTAAGACTTAACTTTAAGATGTACCATTAAGACTTAACCTTAAAGCGTAACCTTAAGATTTACACTACAATACTTAACCCTAAGACTTAACCCTATGATTTAAACTTAAGGTTAAACCTTAAGACAAAACTTGAAGACTTAATTCAAAGACTTATCCCTAAGACTCAACACTGAGACTTAAACCTAAGATTTAAGACTTAGCCCCAAGACTTAAGTCTAAGACTTAAACTTATGAATTAAACTTTAGACTTAACCCTAAGACTCAAGCCATAAGACTTCACCTTAAGACTTAACCTGAAGACTTAACCTTAAAATTTAACCCTAAGACTGAACCCTAAAATATAACTTTTAAGACTTAACAATAAGACTGAACATTAAGACACAACCTTACGACTTCTACCCTGAGACCTAACCTTGAGACTTAACACTGAGATTTCACCCTAAGACTTAACTTTAAGATGTAACATTCGGACTTAACCTTAAAACTTAACCCTAAGCCTCAACCTTAAGAAGTAACTTGAAGACTTAACCCTGAGAATGAACTCTAAGACTTCAACTTAATAATTAACGCTCAGATATAACCCTCAGACTTAAACTTAAGAAATAACCCTAAGACTTAACCTTAATATTTAACTTGAAGATGTAACCTTAAGGCTTAACCCTAAACTTAACCCTAAGAGTTCACCTTAAGTGTTGACCTTACAGATTTAACCCTAAGAGTTAACCTTAGGACTGAAACGTTAAGACTTAACCCTAAGACTTATCCCCAAGACGTAACTCTAAAGAGTTAACCCTAAGACTTCAACTTGTGATTTAAACTTTAGACTGAACGCTAAGACTTAAAATTACGATTTAACATTAAGATTTAACCATAAGACTTAACCCTAAGACTTCAGGTTAAGTTTTAACCTTAAGACCCAACCCTGAGACTTAGTCGTGAAATTTATCCATAAGACTTATCCCTAAAACTGAAAACTGAGACCTAAACCTAAGATTTAACCTGAAGACTTAACCCTAAAACGTAGCCCTGAGACTTATCCTTGAGCTTTAACCTTGATACTTAATCCTGAGACTTAGCCCTAAGACTTATCCCCAAGGCATAACTCTAAGGCTTAACCCTAAGACTTAACCTTAAGGCTCAACCTTAAGACTTAACATTAAGACTTAACCCTGAGACTTAACCATAAGACTTATCCTCAAGATTGTACTCTAAGACTTAACCCTAAGACTTAAGATGAAGACTTAACCCTAAGACTCAATCTATGAGATGTAAACTTAAGACTTAATTAACCCTAAGGCTCAATCTATGAGATGTAAACTTAAGACTTAACCTTTAGGAATTAACCCTGACACTTAACCTTAAGGCTTAACCCTAAGACTTAAGCTTAAGGTTTAAACTTAAGACTTATCCCTAAGACATAAGCCTGAGACTTAACCCTAAGACTTAACCTCAAGTTTAACTTCAAAACTTAACCCTAAGACTGAATCCTAAGACACAACTTGACCACGTGACCCTGAGACTTAACCTTGAGACTTTACCTTGAAATTTAACCCTGGGATTTAACCCTAAGTCTTAATGCTAAGACTTAACTTTAAGATGTACCATTAAGACTTAACCTTAAAGCGTAACCTTAAGATTTACACTCAATACTTAACCCTAAGACTTAACCCTATGATTTAAACTTAAGGTTAAACCGTAAGACAAAACTTGAAGACTTAATTCAAAGACTTATCCCTAAGACTCAACACTGAGACTTAAACCTAAGATTTAAGACTTAGCCCCAAGACTTAAGTCTAAGACTTAAACTTATGAATTAAACTTTAGACTTAACCCTAAGACTCAAGCCATAAGACTTCACCTTAAGACTTAACCTGAAGACTTAACCTTAAAATTTAACCCTAAGACTGAACCCTAAAATATAACTTTTAAGACTTAACAATAAGACTGAACATTAAGACACAACCTTACGACTTCTACCCTGAGACCTAACCTTGAGACTTAACACTGAGATTTCACCCTAAGACTTAACTTTAAGATGTAACATTCGGACTTAACCTTAAAACTTAACCCTAAGCCTCACCCTTAAGAAGTAACTTGAAGACTTAACCCTGAGAATGAACTCTAAGACTTCAACTTAATAATTAACGCTCAGATATAACCCTCAGACTTAAACTTAAGAAATAACCCTAAGACTTAACCTTAATATTTAACTTGAAGATGTAACCTTAAGGCTTAACCCTAAACTTAACCCTAAGAGTTCACCTTAAGTGTTGACCTTACAGATTTAACCCTAAGAGTTAACCTTAGGACTGAAACGTTAAGACTTAACCCTAAGACTTATCCCCAAGACGTAACTCTAAAGAGTTAACCCTAAGACTTCAACTTGTGATTTAAACTTTAGACTGAACGCTAAGACTTAAAATTACGATTTAACATTAAGATTTAACCATAAGACTTAACCCTAAGACTTCAGGTTAAGTTTTAACCTTAAGACTCAACCCTGAGACTTAGTCGTGAAATTTATCCATAAGACTTATCCCTAAAACTGAAAACTGAGACCTAAACCTAAGATTTAACCTGAAGACTTAACCCTAAAACGTAGCCCTGAGACTTATCCTTGAGCTTTAACCTTGATACTTAATCCTGAGACTTAGCCCTAAGACTTATCCCCAAGACATAACTCTAAGGCTTAACCCGAAGACTTAACCTTAAGGCTCAACCTTAAGACTTAACCCTGAGACTTAACCATAAGACTTATCCTCAAGATTGTACTCTAAGACTTAACCCTAAGACTTAAGATGAAGACTTAACCCTAAGACTCAATCTATGAGATGTAAACTTAAGACTTAATTAACCCTAAGGCTCAATCTATGAGATGTAAACTTAAGACTTAACCTTTAGGAATTAACCCTGACACTTAACCTTAAGGCTTAACCCTAAGACTTAAGCTTAAGGTTTAAACTTAAGACTTATCCCTAAGACATAAGCCTGAGACTTAACCCTAAGACTTAACCTCAAGTTTAACTTCAAAACTTAACCCTAAGACTGAATCCTAAGACACAACCTTACCACGTAACCCTGAGACTTAACCTTGAGACTTTACCTTGAAATTTAACCCTGGGATTTAACCCTAAGTCTTAATGCTAAGACTTAACTTTAAGATGTACCATTAAGACTTAACCTTAAAGCGTAACCTTAAGATTTACACTACAATACTTAACCCTAAGACTTAACCCTATGATTTAAACTTAAGGTTAAACCTTAAGACAAAACTTGAAGACTTAATTCAAAGACTTATCCCTAAGACTCAACACTGAGACTTAAACCTAAGATTTAAGACTTAGCCCCAAGACTTAAGTCTAAGACTTAAACTTATGAATTAAACTTTAGACTTAACCCTAAGACTCAAGCCATAAGACTTCACCTTAAGACTTAACCTGAAGACTTAACCTTAAAATTTAACCCTAAGACTGAACCCTAAAATATAACTTTTAAGACTTAACAATAAGACTGAACATTAAGACACAACCTTACGACTTCTACCCTGAGACCTAACCTTGAGACTTAACACTGAGATTTCACCCTAAGACTTAACTTTAAGATGTAACATTCGGACTTAACCTTAAAACTTAACCCTAAGTCTCAACCTTAAGAAGTAACTTGAAGACTTAACCCTGAGAATGAACTCTAAGACTTCAACTTAATAATTAACGCTCAGATATAACCCTCAGACTTAAACTTAAGAAATAGCCCTAAGACTTAACCTTAATATTTAACTTGAAGATGTAACCTTAAGGCTTAACCCTAAACTTAACCCTAAGAGTTCACCTTAAGTGTTGACCTTACAGATTTAACCCTAAGAGTTAACCTTAGGACTGAAACGTTAAGACTTAACCCTAAGACTTATCCCCAAGACGTAACTCTAAAGAGTTAACCCTAAGACTTCAACTTGTGATTTAAACTTTAGACTGAACGCTAAGACTTAAAATTACGATTTAACATTAAGATTTAACCATAAGACTTAACCCTAAGACTTCAGGTTAAGTTTTAACCTTAAGACCCAACCCTGAGACTTAGTCGTGAAATTTATCCATAAGACTTATCCCTAAAACTGAAAACTGAGACCTAAACCTAAGATTTAACCTGAAGACTTAACCCTAAAACGTAGCCCTGAGACTTATCCTTGAGCTTTAACCTTGATACTTAATCCTGAGACTTAGCCCTAAGACTTATCCCCAAGACATAACTCTAAGGCTTAACCCGAAGACTTAACCTTAAGGCTCAACCTTAAGACTTAACATTAAGACTTAACCCTGAGACTTAACCATAAGACTTATCCTCAAGATTGTACTCTAAGACTTAACCCTAAGACTTAAGATGAAGACTTAACCCTAAGACTCAATCTATGAGATGTAAACTTAAGACTTAATTAACCCTAAGGCTCAATCTATGAGATGTAAACTTAAGACTTAACCTTTAGGAATTAACCCTGACACTTAACCTTAAGGCTTAACCCTAAGACTTAAGCTTAAGGTTTAAACTTAAGACTTATCCCTAAGACATAAGCCTGAGACTTAACCCTAAGACTTAACCTCAAGTTTAACTTCAAAACTTAACCCTAAGACTGAATCCTAAGACACAACTTGACCACGTGACCCTGAGACTTAACCTTGAGACTTTACCTTGAAATTTAACCCTGGGATTTAACCCTAAGTCTTAATGCTAAGACTTAACTTTAAGATGTACCATTAAGACTTAACCTTAAAGCGTAACCTTAAGATTTACACTCAATACTTAACCCTAAGACTTAACCCTATGATTTAAACTTAAGGTTAAACCGTAAGACAAAACTTGAAGACTTAATTCAAAGACTTATCCCTAAGACTCAACACTGAGACTTAAACCTAAGATTTAAGACTTAGCCCCAAGACTTAAGTCTAAGACTTAAACTTATGAATTAAACTTTAGACTTAACCCTAAGACTCAAGCCATAAGACTTCACCTTAAGACTTAACCTGAAGACTTAACCTTAAAATTTAACCCTAAGACTGAACCCTAAAATATAACTTTTAAGACTTAACAATAAGACTGAACATTAAGACACAACCTTACGACTTCTACCCTGAGACCTAACCTTGAGACTTAACACTGAGATTTCACCCTAAGACTTAACTTTAAGATGTAACATTCGGACTTAACCTTAAAACTTAACCCTAAGCCTCACCCTTAAGAAGTAACTTGAAGACTTAACCCTGAGAATGAACTCTAAGACTTCAACTTAATAATTAACGCTCAGATATAACCCTCAGACTTAAACTTAAGAAATAACCCTAAGACTTAACCTTAATATTTAACTTGAAGATGTAACCTTAAGGCTTAACCCTAAACTTAACCCTAAGAGTTCACCTTAAGTGTTGACCTTACAGATTTAACCCTAAGAGTTAACCTTAGGACTGAAACGTTAAGACTTAACCCTAAGACTTATCCCCAAGACGTAACTCTAAAGAGTTAACCCTAAGACTTCAACTTGTGATTTAAACTTTAGACTGAACGCTAAGACTTAAAATTACGATTTAACATTAAGATTTAACCATAAGACTTAACCCTAAGACTTCAGGTTAAGTTTTAACCTTAAGACTCAACCCTGAGACTTAGTCGTGAAATTTATCCATAAGACTTATCCCTAAAACTGAAAACTGAGACCTAAACCTAAGATTTAACCTGAAGACTTAACCCTAAAACGTAGCCCTGAGACTTATCCTTGAGCTTTAACCTTGATACTTAATCCTGAGACTTAGCCCTAAGACTTATCCCCAAGACATAACTCTAAGGCTTAACCCGAAGACTTAACCTTAAGGCTCAACCTTAAGACTTAACCCTGAGACTTAACCATAAGACTTATCCTCAAGATTGTACTCTAAGACTTAACCCTAAGACTTAAGATGAAGACTTAACCCTAAGACTCAATCTATGAGATGTAAACTTAAGACTTAATTAACCCTAAGGCTCAATCTATGAGATGTAAACTTAAGACTTAACCTTTAGGAATTAACCCTGACACTTAACCTTAAGGCTTAACCCTAAGACTTAAGCTTAAGGTTTAAACTTAAGACTTATCCCTAAGACATAAGCCTGAGACTTAACCCTAAGACTTAACCTCAAGTTTAACTTCAAAACTTAACCCTAAGACTGAATCCTAAGACACAACCTTACCACGTAACCCTGAGACTTAACCTTGAGACTTTACCTTGAAATTTAACCCTGGGATTTAACCCTAAGTCTTAATGCTAAGACTTAACTTTAAGATGTACCATTAAGACTTAACCTTAAAGCGTAACCTTAAGATTTACACTACAATACTTAACCCTAAGACTTAACCCTATGATTTAAACTTAAGGTTAAACCTTAAGACAAAACTTGAAGACTTAATTCAAAGACTTATCCCTAAGACTCAACACTGAGACTTAAACCTAAGATTTAAGACTTAGCCCCAAGACTTAAGTCTAAGACTTAAACTTATGAATTAAACTTTAGACTTAACCCTAAGACTCAAGCCATAAGACTTCACCTTAAGACTTAACCTGAAGACTTAACCTTAAAATTTAACCCTAAGACTGAACCCTAAAATATAACTTTTAAGACTTAACAATAAGACTGAACATTAAGACACAACCTTACGACTTCTACCCTGAGACCTAACCTTGAGACTTAACACTGAGATTTCACCCTAAGACTTAACTTTAAGATGTAACATTCGGACTTAACCTTAAAACTTAACCCTAAGCCTCAACCTTAAGAAGTAACTTGAAGACTTAACCCTGAGAATGAACTCTAAGACTTCAACTTAATAATTAACGCTCAGATATAACCCTCAGACTTAAACTTAAGAAATAACCCTAAGACTTAACCTTAATATTTAACTTGAAGATGTAACCTTAAGGCTTAACCCTAAACTTAACCCTAAGAGTTCACCTTAAGTGTTGACCTTACAGATTTAACCCTAAGAGTTAACCTTAGGACTGAAACGTTAAGACTTAACCCTAAGACTTATCCCCAAGACGTAACTCTAAAGAGTTAACCCTAAGACTTCAACTTGTGATTTAAACTTTAGACTGAACGCTAAGACTTAAAATTACGATTTAACATTAAGATTTAACCATAAGACTTAACCCTAAGACTTCAGGTTAAGTTTTAACCTTAAGACCCAACCCTGAGACTTAGTCGTGAAATTTATCCATAAGACTTATCCCTAAAACTGAAAACTGAGACCTAAACCTAAGATTTAACCTGAAGACTTAACCCTAAAACGTAGCCCTGAGACTTATCCTTGAGCTTTAACCTTGATACTTAATCCTGAGACTTAGCCCTAAGACTTATCCCCAAGGCATAACTCTAAGGCTTAACCCTAAGACTTAACCTTAAGGCTCAACCTTAAGACTTAACATTAAGACTTAACCCTGAGACTTAACCATAAGACTTATCCTCAAGATTGTACTCTAAGACTTAACCCTAAGACTTAAGATGAAGACTTAACCCTAAGACTCAATCTATGAGATGTAAACTTAAGACTTAATTAACCCTAAGGCTCAATCTATGAGATGTAAACTTAAGACTTAACCTTTAGGAATTAACCCTGACACTTAACCTTAAGGCTTAACCCTAAGACTTAAGCTTAAGGTTTAAACTTAAGACTTATCCCTAAGACATAAGCCTGAGACTTAACCCTAAGACTTAACCTCAAGTTTAACTTCAAAACTTAACCCTAAGACTGAATCCTAAGACACAACTTGACCACGTGACCCTGAGACTTAACCTTGAGACTTTACCTTGAAATTTAACCCTGGGATTTAACCCTAAGTCTTAATGCTAAGACTTAACTTTAAGATGTACCATTAAGACTTAACCTTAAAGCGTAACCTTAAGATTTACACTCAATACTTAACCCTAAGACTTAACCCTATGATTTAAACTTAAGGTTAAACCGTAAGACAAAACTTGAAGACTTAATTCAAAGACTTATCCCTAAGACTCAACACTGAGACTTAAACCTAAGATTTAAGACTTAGCCCCAAGACTTAAGTCTAAGACTTAAACTTATGAATTAAACTTTAGACTTAACCCTAAGACTCAAGCCATAAGACTTCACCTTAAGACTTAACCTGAAGACTTAACCTTAAAATTTAACCCTAAGACTGAACCCTAAAATATAACTTTTAAGACTTAACAATAAGACTGAACATTAAGACACAACCTTACGACTTCTACCCTGAGACCTAACCTTGAGACTTAACACTGAGATTTCACCCTAAGACTTAACTTTAAGATGTAACATTCGGACTTAACCTTAAAACTTAACCCTAAGCCTCAACCTTAAGAAGTAACTTGAAGACTTAACCCTGAGAATGAACTCTAAGACTTCAACTTAATAATTAACGCTCAGATATAACCCTCAGACTTAAACTTAAGAAATAACCCTAAGACTTAACCTTAATATTTAACTTGAAGATGTAACCTTAAGGCTTAACCCTAAACTTAACCCTAAGAGTTCACCTTAAGTGTTGACCTTACAGATTTAACCCTAAGAGTTAACCTTAGGACTGAAACGTTAAGACTTATCCCCAAGACGTAACTCTAAAGAGTTAACCCTAAGACTTCAACTTGTGATTTAAACTTTAGACTGAACGCTAAGACTTAAAATTACGATTTAACATTAAGATTTAACCATAAGACTTAACCCTAAGACTTCAGGTTAAGTTTTAACCTTAAGACTCAACCCTGAGACTTAGTCGTGAAATTTATCCATAAGACTTATCCCTAAAACTGAAAACTGAGACCTAAACCTAAGATTTAACCTGAAGACTTAACCCTAAAACGTAGCCCTGAGACTTATCCTTGAGCTTTAACCTTGATACTTAATCCTGAGACTTAGCCCTAAGACTTATCCCCAAGACATAACTCTAAGGCTTAACCCTAAGACTTAACCTTAAGGCTCAACCTTAAGACTTAACATTAAGACTTAACCATAAGACTTATCCTCAAGATTGTACTCTAAGACTTAACCCTAAGACTTAAGATGAAGACTTAACCCTAAGACTCAATCTATGAGATGTAAACTTAAGACTTAATTAACCCTAAGGCTCAATCTATGAGATGTAAACTTAAGACTTAACCTTTAGGAATTAACCCTGACACTTAACCTTAAGGCTTAACCCTAAGACTTAAGCTTAAGGTTTAAACTTAAGACTTATCCCTAAGACATAAGCCTGAGACTTAACCCTAAGACTTAACCTCAAGTTTAACTTCAAAACTTAACCCTAAGACTGAATCCTAAGACACAACCTTACCACGTAACCCTGAGACTTAACCTTGAGACTTTACCTTGAAATTTAACCCTGGGATTTAACCCTAAGTCTTAATGCTAAGACTTAACTTTAAGATGTACCATTAAGACTTAACCTTAAAGCGTAACCTTAAGATTTACACTACAATACTTAACCCTAAGACTTAACCCTATGATTTAAACTTAAGGTTAAACCTTAAGACAAAACTTGAAGACTTAATTCAAAGACTTATCCCTAAGACTCAACACTGAGACTTAAACCTAAGATTTAAGACTTAGCCCCAAGACTTAAGTCTAAGACTTAAACTTATGAATTAAACTTTAGACTTAACCCTAAGACTCAAGCCATAAGACTTCACCTTAAGACTTAACCTGAAGACTTAACCTTAAAATTTAACCCTAAGACTGAACCCTAAAATATAACTTTTAAGACTTAACAATAAGACTGAACATTAAGACACAACCTTACGACTTCTACCCTGAGACCTAACCTTGAGACTTAACACTGAGATTTCACCCTAAGACTTAACTTTAAGATGTAACATTCGGACTTAACCTTAAAACTTAACCCTAAGTCTCAACCTTAAGAAGTAACTTGAAGACTTAACCCTGAGAATGAACTCTAAGACTTCAACTTAATAATTAACGCTCAGATATAACCCTCAGACTTAAACTTAAGAAATAGCCCTAAGACTTAACCTTAATATTTAACTTGAAGATGTAACCTTAAGGCTTAACCCTAAACTTAACCCTAAGAGTTCACCTTAAGTGTTGACCTTACAGATTTAACCCTAAGAGTTAACCTTAGGACTGAAACGTTAAGACTTAACCCTAAGACTTATCCCCAAGACGTAACTCTAAAGAGTTAACCCTAAGACTTCAACTTGTGATTTAAACTTTAGACTGAACGCTAAGACTTAAAATTACGATTTAACATTAAGATTTAACCATAAGACTTAACCCTAAGACTTCAGGTTAAGTTTTAACCTTAAGACTCAACCCTGAGACTTAGTCGTGAAATTTATCCATAAGACTTATCCCTAAAACTGAAAACTGAGACCTAAACCTAAGATTTAACCTGAAGACTTAACCCTAAAACGTAGCCCTGAGACTTATCCTTGAGCTTTAACCTTGATACTTAATCCTGAGACTTAGCCCTAAGACTTATCCCCAAGACATAACTCTAAGGCTTAACCCGAAGACTTAACCTTAAGGCTCAACCTTAAGACTTAACATTAAGACTTAACCCTGAGACTTAACCATAAGACTTATCCTCAAGATTGTACTCTAAGACTTAACCCTAAGACTTAAGATGAAGACTTAACCCTAAGACTCAATCTATGAGATGTAAACTTAAGACTTAATTAACCCTAAGGCTCAATCTATGAGATGTAAACTTAAGACTTAACCTTTAGGAATTAACCCTGACACTTAACCTTAAGGCTTAACCCTAAGACTTAAGCTTAAGGTTTAAACTTAAGACTTATCCCTAAGACATAAGCCTGAGACTTAACCCTAAGACTTAACCTCAAGTTTAACTTCAAAACTTAACCCTAAGACTGAATCCTAAGACACAACCTTACCACGTAACCCTGAGACTTAACCTTGAGACTTTACCTTGAAATTTAACCCTGGGATTTAACCCTAAGTCTTAATGCTAAGACTTAACTTTAAGATGTACCATTAAGACTTAACCTTAAAGCGTAACCTTAAGATTTACACTCAATACTTAACCCTAAGACTTAACCCTATGATTTAAACTTAAGGTTAAACCGTAAGACAAAACTTGAAGACTTAATTCAAAGACTTATCCCTAAGACTCAACACTGAGACGTAAACCTAAGATTTAAGACTTAACCCTAAGACTTAGCCCCAAGACTTAAGTCTAAGACTTAAACTTATGAATTAAACTTTAGACTTAACCCTAAGACTCAAGCCATAAGACTTCACCTTAAGACTTAACCTGAAGACTTAACCTTAAAATTTAACCCTAAGACTGAACCCTAAAATATAACTTTTAAGACTTAACAATAAGACTGAACATTAAGACACAACCTTACGACTTCTACCCTGAGACCTAACCTTGAGACTTAACACTGAGATTTAACCCTAAGACTTAACTTTAAGATGTAACATTCGGACTTAACCTTAAAACCTAACCCTAAGCCTCAACCTTAAGAAGTAACTTGAAGACTTAACCCTGAGAATGAACTCTAAGACTTCAACTTAATAATTAACGCTCAGATATAACCCTCAGACTTAAACTTAAGAAATAACCCTAAGACTTAACCTTAATATTTAACTTGAAGATGTAACCTTAAGGCTTAACCCTAAACTTAACCCTAAGAGTTCACCTTAAGTGTTGACCTTACAGATTTAACCCTAAGAGTTAACCTTAGGACTGAAACGTTAAGACTTAACCCTAAGACTTATCCCCAAGACGTAACTCTAAAGAGTTAACCCTAAGACTTCAACTTGTGATTTAAACTTTAGACTGAACGCTAAGACTTAAAATTACGATTTAACATTAAGATTTAACCATAAGACTTAACCCTAAGACTTCAGGTTAAGTTTTAACCTTAAGACTCAACCCTGAGACTTAGTCGTGAAATTTATCCATAAGACTTATCCCTAAAACTGAAAACTGAGACCTAAACCTAAGATTTAACCTGAAGACTTAACCCTAAAACGTAGCCCTGAGACTTATCCTTGAGCTTTAACCTTGATACTTAATCCTGAGACTTAGCCCTAAGACTTATCCCCAAGGCATAACTCTAAGGCTTAACCCGAAGACTTAACCTTAAGGCTCAACCTTAAGACTTAACATTAAGACTTAACCATAAGACTTATCCTCAAGATTGTACTCTAAGACTTAACCCTAAGACTTAAGATGAAGACTTAACCCTAAGACTCAATCTATGAGATGTAAACTTAAGACTTAATTAACCCTAAGGCTCAATCTATGAGATGTAAACTTAAGACTTAACCTTTAGGAATTAACCCTGACACTTAACCTTAAGGCTTAACCCTAAGACTTAAGCTTAAGGTTTAAACTTAAGACTTATCCCTAAGACATAAGCCTGAGACTTAACCCTAAGACTTAACCTCAAGTTTAACTTCAAAACTTAACCCTAAGACTGAATCCTAAGACACAACCTTAACACGTAACCCTGAGACTTAACCTTGAGACTTTACCTTGAAATTTAACCCTGGGATTTAACCCTAAGTCTTAATGCTAAGACTTAACTTTAAGATGTACCATTAAGACTTAACCTTAAAGCGTAACCTTAAGATTTACACTCAATACTTAACCCTAAGACTTAACCCTATGACGTAAACTTAAGGTTAAACCTTAAGACAAAACTTGAAGACTTAATTCAAAGACTTATCCCTAAGACTCAACACTGAGACTTAAACCTAAGATTTAAGACTTAACCCTAAGACTTAGCCCCAAGACTTAAGTCTAAGACTTCAAGTTATGAATTAAACTTTAGACTTAACCCTAAGACTCAAGCCATAAGACTTCACCTTAAGACTTAACCCGTAGACTTAACCTTAAAATTTAACCCTAAGACTGAACCCTAAAATATAACTTTTAAGACTTAACAATAAGACTGAACATTAAGACACAACCTTACGACTTCTACCCTGAGACCTAACCTTGAGACTTAACACTGAGATTTCACCCTAAGACTTAACTTTAAGATGTAACATTCGGACTTAACCTTAAAACTTAACCCTAAGTCTCAACCTTAAGAAGTAACTTGAAGACTTAACCCTGAGAATGAACTCTAAGACTTCAACTTAATAATTAACGCTCAGATATAACCCTCAGACTTAAACTTAAGAAATAACCCTAAGACTTAACCTTAATATTTAACTTGAAGATGTAACCTTAAGGCTTAACCCTAAACTTAACCCTAAGAGTTCACCTTAAGTGTTGACCTTACAGATTTAACCCTAAGAGTTAACCTTAGGACTGAAACGTTAAGACTTAACCCTAAGACTTATCCCCAAGACGTAACTCTAAAGAGTTAACCCTAAGACTTCAACTTGTGATTTAAACTTTAGACTGAACGCTAAGACTTAAAATTACGATTTAACATTAAGATTTAACCATAAGACTTAACCCTAAGACTTCAGGTTAAGTTTTAACCTTAAGACTCAACCCTGAGACTTAGTCGTGAAATTTATCCATAAGACTTATCCCTAAAACTGAAAACTGAGACCTAAACCTAAGATTTAACCTGAAGACTTAACCCTAAAACGTAGCCCTGAGACTTATCCTTGAGCTTTAACCTTGATACTTAATCCTGAGACTTAGCCCTAAGACTTATCCCCAAGACATAACTCTAAGGCTTAACCCGAAGACTTAACCTTAAGGCTCAACCTTAAGACTTAACATTAAGACTTAACCATAAGACTTATCCTCAAGATTGTACTCTAAGACTTAACCCTAAGACTTAAGATGAAGACTTAACCCTAAGACTCAATCTATGAGATGTAAACTTAAGACTTAATTAACCCTAAGGCTCAATCTATGAGATGTAAACTTAAGACTTAACCTTTAGGAATTAACCCTGACACTTAACCTTAAGGCTTAACCCTAAGACTTAAGCTTAAGGTTTAAACTTAAGACTTATCCCTAAGACATAAGCCTGAGACTTAACCCTAAGACTTAACCTCAAGTTTAACTTCAAAACTTAACCCTAAGACTGAATCCTAAGACACAACCTTAACACGTAACCCTGAGACTTAACCTTGAGACTTTACCTTGAAATTTAACCCTGGGATTTAACCCTAAGTCTTAATGCTAAGACTTAACTTTAAGATGTACCATTAAGACTTAACCTTAAAGCGTAACCTTAAGATTTACACTCAATACTTAACCCTAAGACTTAACCCTATGACGTAAACTTAAGGTTAAACCTTAAGACAAAACTTGAAGACTTAATTCAAAGACTTATCCCTAAGACTCAACACTGAGACTTAAACCTAAGATTTAAGACTTAGCCCCAAGACTTAAGTCTAAGACTTAAACTTATGAATTAAACTTTAGACTTAACCCTAAGACTCAAGCCATAAGACTTCACCTTAAGACTTAACCTGAAGACTTAACCTTAAAATTTAACCCTAAGACTGAACCCTAAAATATAACTTTTAAGACTTAACAATAAGACTGAACATTAAGACACAACCTTACGACTTCTACCCTGAGACCTAACCTTGAGACTTAACACTGAGATTTCACCCTAAGACTTAACTTTAAGATGTAACATTCGGACTTAACCTTAAAACTTAACCCTAAGCCTCAACCTTAAGAAGTAACTTGAAGACTTAACCCTGAGAATGAACTCTAAGACTTCAACTTAATAATTAACGCTCAGATATAACCCTCAGACTTAAACTTAAGAAATAGCCCTAAGACTTAACCTTAATATTTAACTTGAAGATGTAACCTTAAGGCTTAACCCTAAACTTAACCCTAAGAGTTCACCTTAAGTGTTGACCTTACAGATTTAACCCTAAGAGTTAACCTTAGGACTGAAACGTTAAGACTTATCCCCAAGACGTAACTCTAAAGAGTTAACCCTAAGACTTCAACTTGTGATTTAAACTTTAGACTGAACGCTAAGACTTAAAATTACGATTTAACATTAAGATTTAACCATAAGACTTAACCCTAAGACTTCAGGTTAAGTTTTAACCTTAAGACTCAACCCTGAGACTTAGTCGTGAAATTTATCCATAAGACTTATCCCTAAAACTGAAAACTGAGACCTAAACCTAAGATTTAACCTGAAGACTTAACCCTAAAACGTAGCCCTGAGACTTATCCTTGAGCTTTAACCTTGATACTTAATCCTGAGACTTAGCCCTAAGACTTATCCCCAAGACATAACTCTAAGGCTTAACCCGAAGACTTAACCTTAAGGCTCAACCTTAAGACTTAACATTAAGACTTAACCATAAGACTTATCCTCAAGATTGTACTCTAAGACTTAACCCTAAGACTTAAGATGAAGACTTAACCCTAAGACTCAATCTATGAGATGTAAACTTAAGACTTAATTAACCCTAAGGCTCAATCTATGAGATGTAAACTTAAGACTTAACCTTTAGGAATTAACCCTGACACTTAACCTTAAGGCTTAACCCTAAGACTTAAGCTTAAGGTTTAAACTTAAGACTTATCCCTAAGACATAAGCCTGAGACTTAACCCTAAGACTTAACCTCAAGTTTAACTTCAAAACTTAACCCTAAGACTGAATCCTAAGACACAACCTTACCACGTAACCCTGAGACTTAACCTTGAGACTTTACCTTGAAATTTAACCCTGGGATTTAACCCTAAGTCTTAATGCTAAGACTTAACTTTAAGATGTACCATTAAGACTTAACCTTAAAGCGTAACCTTAAGATTTACACTCAATACTTAACCCTAAGACTTAACCCTATGATTTAAACTTAAGGTTAAACCGTAAGACAAAACTTGAAGACTTAATTCAAAGACTTATCCCTAAGACTCAACACTGAGACTTAAACCTAAGATTTAAGACTTAGCCCCAAGACTTAAGTCTAAGACTTAAACTTATGAATTAAACTTTAGACTTAACCCTAAGACTCAAGCCATAAGACTTCACCTTAAGACTTAACCTGAAGACTTAACCTTAAAATTTAACCCTAAGACTGAACCCTAAAATATAACTTTTAAGACTTAACAATAAGACTGAACATTAAGACACAACCTTACGACTTCTACCCTGAGACCTAACCTTGAGACTTAACACTGAGATTTCACCCTAAGACTTAACTTTAAGATGTAACATTCGGACTTAACCTTAAAACTTAACCCTAAGTCTCAACCTTAAGAAGTAACTTGAAGACTTAACCCTGAGAATGAACTCTAAGACTTCAACTTAATAATTAACGCTCAGATATAACCCTCAGACTTAAACTTAAGAAATAACCCTAAGACTTAACCTTAATATTTAACTTGAAGATGTAACCTTAAGGCTTAACCCTAAACTTAACCCTAAGAGTTCACCTTAAGTGTTGACCTTACAGATTTAACCCTAAGAGTTAACCTTAGGACTGAAACGTTAAGACTTAACCCTAAGACTTATCCCCAAGACGTAACTCTAAAGAGTTAACCCTAAGACTTCAACTTGTGATTTAAACTTTAGACTGAACGCTAAGACTTAAAATTACGATTTAACATTAAGATTTAACCATAAGACTTAACCCTAAGACTTCAGGTTAAGTTTTAACCTTAAGACTCAACCCTGAGACTTAGTCGTGAAATTTATCCATAAGACTTATCCCTAAAACTGAAAACTGAGACCTAAACCTAAGATTTAACCTGAAGACTTAACCCTAAAACGTAGCCCTGAGACTTATCCTTGAGCTTTAACCTTGATACTTAATCCTGAGACTTAGCCCTAAGACTTATCCCCAAGACATAACTCTAAGGCTTAACCCGAAGACTTAACCTTAAGGCTCAACCTTAAGACTTAACATTAAGACTTAACCATAAGACTTATCCTCAAGATTGTACTCTAAGACTTAACCCTAAGACTTAAGATGAAGACTTAACCCTAAGACTCAATCTATGAGATGTAAACTTAAGACTTAATTAACCCTAAGGCTCAATCTATGAGATGTAAACTTAAGACTTAACCTTTAGGAATTAACCCTGACACTTAACCTTAAGGCTTAACCCTAAGACTTAAGCTTAAGGTTTAAACTTAAGACTTATCCCTAAGACATAAGCCTGAGACTTAACCGTAAGACTTAACCTCAAGTTTAACTTCAAAACTTAACCCTAAGACTGAATCCTAAGACACAACCTTACCACGTAACCCTGAGACTTAACCTTGAGACTTTACCTTGAAATTTAACCCTGGGATTTAACCCTAAGTCTTAATGCTAAGACTTAACTTTAAGATGTACCATTAAGACTTAACCTTAAAGCGTAACCTTAAGATTTACACTCAATACTTAACCCTAAGACTTAACCCTATGATTTAAACTTAAGGTTAAACCGTAAGACAAAACTTGAAGACTTAATTCAAAGACTTATCCCTAAGACTCAACACTGAGACTTAAACCTAAGATTTAAGACTTAACCCTAAGACTTAAGCCTAAGACTTAAACTTATGAATTAAACTTTAGACTTAACCCTAAGACTCAAGCCATAAGACTTCACCTTAAGACTTAACCTGAAGACTTAACCTTAAAATTTAACCCTAAGACTGAACCCTAAAATATAACTTTTAAGACTTAACAATAAGACTGAACATTAAGACACAACCTTACGACTTCTACCCTGAGACCTAACCTTGAGACTTAACACTGAGATTTCACCCTAAGACTTAACTTTAAGATGTAACATTCGGACTTAACCTTAAAACTTAACCCTAAGCCTCAACCTTAAGAAGTAACTTGAAGACTTAACCCTGAGAATGAACTCTAAGACTTCAACTTAATAATTAACGCTCAGATATAACCCTCAGACTTAAACTTAAGAAATAGCCCTAAGACTTAACCTTAATATTTAACTTGAAGATGTAACCTTAAGGCTTAACCCTAAACTTAACCCTAAGAGTTCACCTTAAGTGTTGACCTTACAGATTTAACCCTAAGAGTTAACCTTAGGACTGAAACGTTAAGACTTAACCCTAAGACTTATCCCCAAGACGTAACTCTAAAGAGTTAACCCTAAGACTTCAACTTGTGATTTAAACTTTAGACTGAACGCTAAGACTTAAAATTACGATTTAACATTAAGATTTAACCATAAGACTTAACCCTAAGACTTCAGGTTAAGTTTTAACCTTAAGACTCAACCCTGAGACTTAGTCGTGAAATTTATCCATAAGACTTATCCCTAAAACTGAAAACTGAGACCTAAACCTAAGATTTAACCTGAAGACTTAACCCTAAAACGTAGCCCTGAGACTTATCCTTGAGCTTTAACCTTGATACTTAATCCTGAGACTTAGCCCTAAGACTTATCCCCAAGACATAACTCTAAGGCTTAACCCGAAGACTTAACCTTAAGGCTCAACCTTAAGACTTAACCCTGAGACTTAACCATAAGACTTATCCTCAAGATTGTACTCTAAGACTTAACCCTAAGACTTAAGATGAAGACTTAACCCTAAGACTCAATCTATGAGATGTAAACTTAAGACTTAATTAACCCTAAGGCTCAATCTATGAGATGTAAACTTAAGACTTAACCTTTAGGAATTAACCCTGACACTTAACCTTAAGGCTTAACCCTAAGACTTAAGCTTAAGGTTTAAACTTAAGACTTATCCCTAAGACATAAGCCTGAGACTTAACCCTAAGACTTAACCTCAAGTTTAACTTCAAAACTTAACCCTAAGACTGAATCCTAAGACACAACCTTACCACGTAACCCTGAGACTTAACCTTGAGACTTTACCTTGAAATTTAACCCTGGGATTTAACCCTAAGTCTTAATGCTAAGACTTAACTTTAAGATGTACCATTAAGACTTAACCTTAAAGCGTAACCTTAAGATTTACACTACAATACTTAACCCTAAGACTTAACCCTATGATTTAAACTTAAGGTTAAACCTTAAGACAAAACTTGAAGACTTAATTCAAAGACTTATCCCTAAGACTCAACACTGAGACTTAAACCTAAGATTTAAGACTTAGCCCCAAGACTTAAGTCTAAGACTTAAACTTATGAATTAAACTTTAGACTTAACCCTAAGACTCAAGCCATAAGACTTCACCTTAAGACTTAACCTGAAGACTTAACCTTAAAATTTAACCCTAAGACTGAACCCTAAAATATAACTTTTAAGACTTAACAATAAGACTGAACATTAAGACACAACCTTACGACTTCTACCCTGAGACCTAACCTTGAGACTTAACACTGAGATTTCACCCTAAGACTTAACTTTAAGATGTAACATTCGGACTTAACCTTAAAACTTAACCCTAAGCCTCAACCTTAAGAAGTAACTTGAAGACTTAACCCTGAGAATGAACTCTAAGACTTCAACTTAATAATTAACGCTCAGATATAACCCTCAGACTTAAACTTAAGAAATAACCCTAAGACTTAACCTTAATATTTAACTTGAAGATGTAACCTTAAGGCTTAACCCTAAACTTAACCCTAAGAGTTCACCTTAAGTGTTGACCTTACAGATTTAACCCTAAGAGTTAACCTTAGGACTGAAACGTTAAGACTTAACCCTAAGACTTATCCCCAAGACGTAACTCTAAAGAGTTAACCCTAAGACTTCAACTTGTGATTTAAACTTTAGACTGAACGCTAAGACTTAAAATTACGATTTAACATTAAGATTTAACCATAAGACTTAACCCTAAGACTTCAGGTTAAGTTTTAACCTTAAGACCCAACCCTGAGACTTAGTCGTGAAATTTATCCATAAGACTTATCCCTAAAACTGAAAACTGAGACCTAAACCTAAGATTTAACCTGAAGACTTAACCCTAAAACGTAGCCCTGAGACTTATCCTTGAGCTTTAACCTTGATACTTAATCCTGAGACTTAGCCCTAAGACTTATCCCCAAGGCATAACTCTAAGGCTTAACCCTAAGACTTAACCTTAAGGCTCAACCTTAAGACTTAACATTAAGACTTAACCCTGAGACTTAACCATAAGACTTATCCTCAAGATTGTACTCTAAGACTTAACCCTAAGACTTAAGATGAAGACTTAACCCTAAGACTCAATCTATGAGATGTAAACTTAAGACTTAATTAACCCTAAGGCTCAATCTATGAGATGTAAACTTAAGACTTAACCTTTAGGAATTAACCCTGACACTTAACCTTAAGGCTTAACCCTAAGACTTAAGCTTAAGGTTTAAACTTAAGACTTATCCCTAAGACATAAGCCTGAGACTTAACCCTAAGACTTAACCTCAAGTTTAACTTCAAAACTTAACCCTAAGACTGAATCCTAAGACACAACTTGACCACGTGACCCTGAGACTTAACCTTGAGACTTTACCTTGAAATTTAACCCTGGGATTTAACCCTAAGTCTTAATGCTAAGACTTAACTTTAAGATGTACCATTAAGACTTAACCTTAAAGCGTAACCTTAAGATTTACACTCAATACTTAACCCTAAGACTTAACCCTATGATTTAAACTTAAGGTTAAACCGTAAGACAAAACTTGAAGACTTAATTCAAAGACTTATCCCTAAGACTCAACACTGAGACTTAAACCTAAGATTTAAGACTTAGCCCCAAGACTTAAGTCTAAGACTTAAACTTATGAATTAAACTTTAGACTTAACCCTAAGACTCAAGCCATAAGACTTCACCTTAAGACTTAACCTGAAGACTTAACCTTAAAATTTAACCCTAAGACTGAACCCTAAAATATAACTTTTAAGACTTAACAATAAGACTGAACATTAAGACACAACCTTACGACTTCTACCCTGAGACCTAACCTTGAGACTTAACACTGAGATTTAACCCTAAGACTTAACTTTAAGATGTAACATTCGGACTTAACCTTAAAACTTAACCCTAAGCCTCACCCTTAAGAAGTAACTTGAAGACTTAACCCTGAGAATGAACTCTAAGACTTCAACTTAATAATTAACGCTCAGATATAACCCTCAGACTTAAACTTAAGAAATAACCCTAAGACTTAACCTTAATATTTAACTTGAAGATGTAACCTTAAGGCTTAACCCTAAACTTAACCCTAAGAGTTCACCTTAAGTGTTGACCTTACAGATTTAACCCTAAGAGTTAACCTTAGGACTGAAACGTTAAGACTTAACCCTAAGACTTATCCCCAAGACGTAACTCTAAAGAGTTAACCCTAAGACTTCAACTTGTGATTTAAACTTTAGACTGAACGCTAAGACTTAAAATTACGATTTAACATTAAGATTTAACCATAAGACTTAACCCTAAGACTTCAGGTTAAGTTTTAACCTTAAGACTCAACCCTGAGACTTAGTCGTGAAATTTATCCATAAGACTTATCCCTAAAACTGAAAACTGAGACCTAAACCTAAGATTTAACCTGAAGACTTAACCCTAAAACGTAGCCCTGAGACTTATCCTTGAGCTTTAACCTTGATACTTAATCCTGAGACTTAGCCCTAAGACTTATCCCCAAGACATAACTCTAAGGCTTAACCCGAAGACTTAACCTTAAGGCTCAACCTTAAGACTTAACCCTGAGACTTAACCATAAGACTTATCCTCAAGATTGTACTCTAAGACTTAACCCTAAGACTTAAGATGAAGACTTAACCCTAAGACTCAATCTATGAGATGTAAACTTAAGACTTAATTAACCCTAAGGCTCAATCTATGAGATGTAAACTTAAGACTTAACCTTTAGGAATTAACCCTGACACTTAACCTTAAGGCTTAACCCTAAGACTTAAGCTTAAGGTTTAAACTTAAGACTTATCCCTAAGACATAAGCCTGAGACTTAACCCTAAGACTTAACCTCAAGTTTAACTTCAAAACTTAACCCTAAGACTGAATCCTAAGACACAACCTTACCACGTAACCCTGAGACTTAACCTTGAGACTTTACCTTGAAATTTAACCCTGGGATTTAACCCTAAGTCTTAATGCTAAGACTTAACTTTAAGATGTACCATTAAGACTTAACCTTAAAGCGTAACCTTAAGATTTACACTACAATACTTAACCCTAAGACTTAACCCTATGATTTAAACTTAAGGTTAAACCTTAAGACAAAACTTGAAGACTTAATTCAAAGACTTATCCCTAAGACTCAACACTGAGACTTAAACCTAAGATTTAAGACTTAGCCCCAAGACTTAAGTCTAAGACTTAAACTTATGAATTAAACTTTAGACTTAACCCTAAGACTCAAGCCATAAGACTTCACCTTAAGACTTAACCTGAAGACTTAACCTTAAAATTTAACCCTAAGACTGAACCCTAAAATATAACTTTTAAGACTTAACAATAAGACTGAACATTAAGACACAACCTTACGACTTCTACCCTGAGACCTAACCTTGAGACTTAACACTGAGATTTCACCCTAAGACTTAACTTTAAGATGTAACATTCGGACTTAACCTTAAAACTTAACCCTAAGCCTCAACCTTAAGAAGTAACTTGAAGACTTAACCCTGAGAATGAACTCTAAGACTTCAACTTAATAATTAACGCTCAGATATAACCCTCAGACTTAAACTTAAGAAATAGCCCTAAGACTTAACCTTAATATTTAACTTGAAGATGTAACCTTAAGGCTTAACCCTAAACTTAACCCTAAGAGTTCACCTTAAGTGTTGACCTTACAGATTTAACCCTAAGAGTTAACCTTAGGACTGAAACGTTAAGACTTATCCCCAAGACGTAACTCTAAAGAGTTAACCCTAAGACTTCAACTTGTGATTTAAACTTTAGACTGAACGCTAAGACTTAAAATTACGATTTAACATTAAGATTTAACCATAAGACTTAACCCTAAGACTTCAGGTTAAGTTTTAACCTTAAGACTCAACCCTGAGACTTAGTCGTGAAATTTATCCATAAGACTTATCCCTAAAACTGAAAACTGAGACCTAAACCTAAGATTTAACCTGAAGACTTAACCCTAAAACGTAGCCCTGAGACTTATCCTTGAGCTTTAACCTTGATACTTAATCCTGAGACTTAGCCCTAAGACTTATCCCCAAGACATAACTCTAAGGCTTAACCCGAAGACTTAACCTTAAGGCTCAACCTTAAGACTTAACATTAAGACTTAACCATAAGACTTATCCTCAAGATTGTACTCTAAGACTTAACCCTAAGACTTAAGATGAAGACTTAACCCTAAGACTCAATCTATGAGATGTAAACTTAAGACTTAATTAACCCTAAGGCTCAATCTATGAGATGTAAACTTAAGACTTAACCTTTAGGAATTAACCCTGACACTTAACCTTAAGGCTTAACCCTAAGACTTAAGCTTAAGGTTTAAACTTAAGACTTATCCCTAAGACATAAGCCTGAGACTTAACCCTAAGACTTAACCTCAAGTTTAACTTCAAAACTTAACCCTAAGACTGAATCCTAAGACACAACCTTACCACGTAACCCTGAGACTTAACCTTGAGACTTTACCTTGAAATTTAACCCTGGGATTTAACCCTAAGTCTTAATGCTAAGACTTAACTTTAAGATGTACCATTAAGACTTAACCTTAAAGCGTAACCTTAAGATTTACACTCAATACTTAACCCTAAGACTTAACCCTATGATTTAAACTTAAGGTTAAACCGTAAGACAAAACTTGAAGACTTAATTCAAAGACTTATCCCTAAGACTCAACACTGAGACTTAAACCTAAGATTTAAGACTTAGCCCCAAGACTTAAGTCTAAGACTTAAACTTATGAATTAAACTTTAGACTTAACCCTAAGACTCAAGCCATAAGACTTCACCTTAAGACTTAACCTGAAGACTTAACCTTAAAATTTAACCCTAAGACTGAACCCTAAAATATAACTTTTAAGACTTAACAATAAGACTGAACATTAAGACACAACCTTACGACTTCTACCCTGAGACCTAACCTTGAGACTTAACACTGAGATTTCACCCTAAGACTTAACTTTAAGATGTAACATTCGGACTTAACCTTAAAACTTAACCCTAAGTCTCAACCTTAAGAAGTAACTTGAAGACTTAACCCTGAGAATGAACTCTAAGACTTCAACTTAATAATTAACGCTCAGATATAACCCTCAGACTTAAACTTAAGAAATAACCCTAAGACTTAACCTTAATATTTAACTTGAAGATGTAACCTTAAGGCTTAACCCTAAACTTAACCCTAAGAGTTCACCTTAAGTGTTGACCTTACAGATTTAACCCTAAGAGTTAACCTTAGGACTGAAACGTTAAGACTTAACCCTAAGACTTATCCCCAAGACGTAACTCTAAAGAGTTAACCCTAAGACTTCAACTTGTGATTTAAACTTTAGACTGAACGCTAAGACTTAAAATTACGATTTAACATTAAGATTTAACCATAAGACTTAACCCTAAGACTTCAGGTTAAGTTTTAACCTTAAGACTCAACCCTGAGACTTAGTCGTGAAATTTATCCATAAGACTTATCCCTAAAACTGAAAACTGAGACCTAAACCTAAGATTTAACCTGAAGACTTAACCCTAAAACGTAGCCCTGAGACTTATCCTTGAGCTTTAACCTTGATACTTAATCCTGAGACTTAGCCCTAAGACTTATCCCCAAGACATAACTCTAAGGCTTAACCCGAAGACTTAACCTTAAGGCTCAACCTTAAGACTTAACATTAAGACTTAACCATAAGACTTATCCTCAAGATTGTACTCTAAGACTTAACCCTAAGACTTAAGATGAAGACTTAACCCTAAGACTCAATCTATGAGATGTAAACTTAAGACTTAATTAACCCTAAGGCTCAATCTATGAGATGTAAACTTAAGACTTAACCTTTAGGAATTAACCCTGACACTTAACCTTAAGGCTTAACCCTAAGACTTAAGCTTAAGGTTTAAACTTAAGACTTATCCCTAAGACATAAGCCTGAGACTTAACCGTAAGACTTAACCTCAAGTTTAACTTCAAAACTTAACCCTAAGACTGAATCCTAAGACACAACCTTACCACGTAACCCTGAGACTTAACCTTGAGACTTTACCTTGAAATTTAACCCTGGGATTTAACCCTAAGTCTTAATGCTAAGACTTAACTTTAAGATGTACCATTAAGACTTAACCTTAAAGCGTAACCTTAAGATTTACACTCAATACTTAACCCTAAGACTTAACCCTATGATTTAAACTTAAGGTTAAACCGTAAGACAAAACTTGAAGACTTAATTCAAAGACTTATCCCTAAGACTCAACACTGAGACTTAAACCTAAGATTTAAGACTTAACCCTAAGACTTAAGCCTAAGACTTAAACTTATGAATTAAACTTTAGACTTAACCCTAAGACTCAAGCCATAAGACTTCACCTTAAGACTTAACCTGAAGACTTAACCTTAAAATTTAACCCTAAGACTGAACCCTAAAATATAACTTTTAAGACTTAACAATAAGACTGAACATTAAGACACAACCTTACGACTTCTACCCTGAGACCTAACCTTGAGACTTAACACTGAGATTTCACCCTAAGACTTAACTTTAAGATGTAACATTCGGACTTAACCTTAAAACTTAACCCTAAGCCTCAACCTTAAGAAGTAACTTGAAGACTTAACCCTGAGAATGAACTCTAAGACTTCAACTTAATAATTAACGCTCAGATATAACCCTCAGACTTAAACTTAAGAAATAGCCCTAAGACTTAACCTTAATATTTAACTTGAAGATGTAACCTTAAGGCTTAACCCTAAACTTAACCCTAAGAGTTCACCTTAAGTGTTGACCTTACAGATTTAACCCTAAGAGTTAACCTTAGGACTGAAACGTTAAGACTTAACCCTAAGACTTATCCCCAAGACGTAACTCTAAAGAGTTAACCCTAAGACTTCAACTTGTGATTTAAACTTTAGACTGAACGCTAAGACTTAAAATTACGATTTAACATTAAGATTTAACCATAAGACTTAACCCTAAGACTTCAGGTTAAGTTTTAACCTTAAGACTCAACCCTGAGACTTAGTCGTGAAATTTATCCATAAGACTTATCCCTAAAACTGAAAACTGAGACCTAAACCTAAGATTTAACCTGAAGACTTAACCCTAAAACGTAGCCCTGAGACTTATCCTTGAGCTTTAACCTTGATACTTAATCCTGAGACTTAGCCCTAAGACTTATCCCCAAGACATAACTCTAAGGCTTAACCCGAAGACTTAACCTTAAGGCTCAACCTTAAGACTTAACATTAAGACTTAACCATAAGACTTATCCTCAAGATTGTACTCTAAGACTTAACCCTAAGACTTAAGATGAAGACTTAACCCTAAGACTCAATCTATGAGATGTAAACTTAAGACTTAATTAACCCTAAGGCTCAATCTATGAGATGTAAACTTAAGACTTAACCTTTAGGAATTAACCCTGACACTTAACCTTAAGGCTTAACCCTAAGACTTAAGCTTAAGGTTTAAACTTAAGACTTATCCCTAAGACATAAGCCTGAGACTTAACCGTAAGACTTAACCTCAAGTTTAACTTCAAAACTTAACCCTAAGACTGAATCCTAAGACACAACCTTACCACGTAACCCTGAGACTTAACCTTGAGACTTTACCTTGAAATTTAACCCTGGGATTTAACCCTAAGTCTTAATGCTAAGACTTAACTTTAAGATGTACCATTAAGACTTAACCTTAAAGCGTAACCTTAAGATTTACACTCAATACTTAACCCTAAGACTTAACCCTATGATTTAAACTTAAGGTTAAACCGTAAGACAAAACTTGAAGACTTAATTCAAAGACTTATCCCTAAGACTCAACACTGAGACTTAAACCTAAGATTTAAGACTTAACCCTAAGACTTAAGCCTAAGACTTAAACTTATGAATTAAACTTTAGACTTAACCCTAAGACTCAAGCCATAAGACTTCACCTTAAGACTTAACCTTAAAATTTAACCCTAAGACTGAACCCTAAAATATAACTTTTAAGACTTAACAATAAGACTGAACATTAAGACACAACCTTACGACTTCTACCCTGAGACCTAACCTTGAGACTTAACACTGAGATTTAACCCTAAGACTTAACTTTAAGATGTAACATTCGGACTTAACCTTAAAACTTAACCCTAAGCCTCAACCTTAAGAAGTAACTTGAAGACTTAACCCTGAGAATGAACTCTAAGACTTCAACTTAATAATTAACGCTCAGATATAACCCTCAGACTTAAACTTAAGAAATAGCCCTAAGACTTAACCTTAATATTTAACTTGAAGATGTAACCTTAAGGCTTAACCCTAAACTTAACCCTAAGAGTTCACCTTAAGTGTTGACCTTACAGATTTAACCCTAAGAGTTAACCTTAGGACTGAAACGTTAAGACTTAACCCTAAGACTTATCCCCAAGACGTAACTCTAAAGAGTTAACCCTAAGACTTCAACTTGTGATTTAAACTTTAGACTGAACGCTAAGACTTAAAATTACGATTTAACATTAAGATTTAACCATAAGACTTAACCCTAAGACTTCAGGTTAAGTTTTAACCTTAAGACTCAACCCTGAGACTTAGTCGTGAAATTTATCCATAAGACTTATCCCTAAAACTGAAAACTGAGACCTAAACCTAAGATTTAACCTGAAGACTTAACCCTAAAACGTAGCCCTGAGACTTATCCTTGAGCTTTAACCTTGATACTTAATCCTGAGACTTAGCCCTAAGACTTATCCCCAAGACATAACTCTAAGGCTTAACCCGAAGACTTAACCTTAAGGCTCAACCTTAAGACTTAACATTAAGACTTAACCCTGAGACTTAACCATAAGACTTATCCTCAAGATTGTACTCTAAGACTTAACCCTAAGACTTAAGATGAAGACTTAACCCTAAGACTCAATCTATGAGATGTAAACTTAAGACTTAATTAACCCTAAGGCTCAATCTATGAGATGTAAACTTAAGACTTAACCTTTAGGAATTAACCCTGACACTTAACCTTAAGGCTTAACCCTAAGACTTAAGCTTAAGGTTTAAACTTAAGACTTATCCCTAAGACATAAGCCTGAGACTTAACCCTAAGACTTAACCTCAAGTTTAACTTCAAAACTTAACCCTAAGACTGAATCCTAAGACACAACCTTACCACGTAACCCTGAGACTTAACCTTGAGACTTTACCTTGAAATTTAACCCTGGGATTTAACCCTAAGTCTTAATGCTAAGACTTAACTTTAAGATGTACCATTAAGACTTAACCTTAAAGCGTAAATTAAGATTTACACTCAATACTTAACCCTAAGACTTAACCCTATGATTTAAACTTAAGGTTAAACCGTAAGACAAAACTTGAAGACTTAATTCAAAGACTTATCCCTAAGACTCAACACTGAGACGTAAACCTAAGATTTAAGACTTAACCCTAAGACTTAGCCCCAAGACTTAAGTCTAAGACCTAAACTTATGAATTAAACTTTAGACTTAACCCTAAGACTCAAGCCATAAGACTTCACCTTAAGACTTAACCTGAAGACTTAACCTTAAAATTTAACCCTAAGACTGAACCCTAAAATATAACTTTTAAGACTTAACAATAAGACTGAACATTAAGACACAACCTTACGACTTCTACCCTGAGACCTAACCTTGAGACTTAACACTGAGATTTAACCCTAAGACTTAACTTGAAGATGTAACATTCGGACTTAACCTTAAAACTTAACCCTAAGCCTCAACCTTAAGAAGTAACTTGAAGACTTAACCCTGAGAATGAACTCTAAGACTTCAACTTAATAATTAACGCTCAGATATAACCCTCAGACTTAAACTTAAGAAATAACCCTAAGACTTAACCTTAATATTTAACTTGAAGATGTAACCTTAAGGCTTAACCCTAAACTTAACCCTAAGAGTTCACCTTAAGTGTTGACCTTACAGATTTAACCCTAAGAGTTAACCTTAGGACTGAAACGTTAAGACTTAACCCTAAGACTTATCCCCAAGACGTAACTCTAAAGAGTTAACCCTAAGACTTCAACTTGTGATTTAAACTTTAGACTGAACGCTAAGACTTAAAATTACGATTTAACATTAAGATTTAACCATAAGACTTAACCCTAAGACTTCAGGTTAAGTTTTAACCTTAAGACTCAACCCTGAGACTTAGTCGTGAAATTTATCCATAAGACTTATCCCTAAAACTGAAAACTGAGACCTAAACCTAAGATTTAACCTGAAGACTTAACCCTAAAACGTAGCCCTGAGACTTATCCTTGAGCTTTAACCTTGATACTTAATCCTGAGACTTAGCCCTAAGACTTATCCCCAAGACATAACTCTAAGGCTTAACCCGAAGACTTAACCTTAAGGCTCAACCTTAAGACTTAACATTAAGACTTAACCATAAGACTTATCCTCAAGATTGTACTCTAAGACTTAACCCTAAGACTTAAGATGAAGACTTAACCCTAAGACTCAATCTATGAGATGTAAACTTAAGACTTAATTAACCCTAAGGCTCAATCTATGAGATGTAAACTTAAGACTTAACCTTTAGGAATTAACCCTGACACTTAACCTTAAGGCTTAACCCTAAGACTTAAGCTTAAGGTTTAAACTTAAGACTTATCCCTAAGACATAAGCCTGAGACTTAACCCTAAGACTTAACCTCAAGTTTAACTTCAAAACTTAACCCTAAGACTGAATCCTAAGACACAACCTTACCACGTAACCCTGAGACTTAACCTTGAGACTTTACCTTGAAATTTAACCCTGGGATTTAACCCTAAGTCTTAATGCTAAGACTTAACTTTAAGATGTACCATTAAGACTTAACCTTAAAGCGTAACCTTAAGATTTACACTCAATACTTAACCCTAAGACTTAACCCTATGATTTAAACTTAAGGTTAAACCGTAAGACAAAACTTGAAGACTTAATTCAAAGACTTATCCCTAAGACTCAACACTGAGACTTAAACCTAAGATTTAAGACTTAGCCCCAAGACTTAAGTCTAAGACTTAAACTTATGAATTAAACTTTAGACTTAACCCTAAGACTCAAGCCATAAGACTTCACCTTAAGACTTAACCGGAAGACTTAACCTTAAAATTTAACCCTAAGACTGAACCCTAAAATATAACTTTTAAGACTTAACAATAAGACTGAACATTAAGACACAACCTTACGACTTCTACCCTGAGACCTAACCTTGAGACTTAACACTGAGATTTCACCCTAAGACTTAACTTTAAGATGTAACATTCGGACTTAACCTTAAAACTTAACCCTAAGTCTCAACCTTAAGAAGTAACTTGAAGACTTAACCCTGAGAATGAACTCTAAGACTTCAACTTAATAATTAACGCTCAGATATAACCCTCAGACTTAAACTTAAGAAATAGCCCTAAGACTTAACCTTAATATTTAACTTGAAGATGTAACCTTAAGGCTTAACCCTAAACTTAACCCTAAGAGTTCACCTTAAGTGTTGACCTTACAGATTTAACCCTAAGAGTTAACCTTAGGACTGAAACGTTAAGACTTAACCCTAAGACTTATCCCCAAGACGTAACTCTAAAGAGTTAACCCTAAGACTTCAACTTGTGATTTAAACTTTAGACTGAACGCTAAGACTTAAAATTACGATTTAACATTAAGATTTAACCATAAGACTTAACCCTAAGACTTCAGGTTAAGTTTTAACCTTAAGACTCAACCCTGAGACTTAGTCGTGAAATTTATCCATAAGACTTATCCCTAAAACTGAAAACTGAGACCTAAACCTAAGATTTAACCTGAAGACTTAACCCTAAAACGTAGCCCTGAGACTTATCCTTGAGCTTTAACCTTGATACTTAATCCTGAGACTTAGCCCTAAGACTTATCCCCAAGGCATAACTCTAAGGCTTAACCCGAAGACTTAACCTTAAGGCTCAACCTTAAGACTTAACATTAAGACTTAACCCTGAGACTTAACCATAAGACTTATCCTCAAGATTGTACTCTAAGACTTAACCCTAAGACTTAAGATGAAGACTTAACCCTAAGACTCAATCTATGAGATGTAAACTTAAGACTTAATTAACCCTAAGGCTCAATCTATGAGATGTAAACTTAAGACTTAACCTTTAGGAATTAACCCTGACACTTAACCTTAAGGCTTAACCCTAAGACTTAAGCTTAAGGTTTAAACTTAAGACTTATCCCTAAGACATAAGCCTGAGACTTAACCCTAAGACTTAACCTCAAGTTTAACTTCAAAACTTAACCCTAAGACTGAATCCTAAGACACAACCTTACCACGTAACCCTGAGACTTAACCTTGAGACTTTACCTTGAAATTTAACCCTGGGATTTAACCCTAAGTCTTAATGCTAAGACTTAACTTTAAGATGTACCATTAAGACTTAACCTTAAAGCGTAACCTTAAGATTTACACTCAATACTTAACCCTAAGACTTAACCCTATGATTTAAACTTAAGGTTAAACCGTAAGACAAAACTTGAAGACTTAATTCAAAGACTTATCCCTAAGACTCAACACTGAGACTTAAACCTAAGATTTAAGACTTAGCCCCAAGACTTAAGTCTAAGACTTAAACTTATGAATTAAACTTTAGACTTAACCCTAAGACTCAAGCCATAAGACTTCACCTTAAGACTTAACCTGAAGACTTAACCTTAAAATTTAACCCTAAGACTGAACCCTAAAATATAACTTTTAAGACTTAACAATAAGACTGAACATTAAGACACAACCTTACGACTTCTACCCTGAGACCTAACCTTGAGACTTAACACTGAGATTTCACCCTAAGACTTAACTTTAAGATGTAACATTCGGACTTAACCTTAAAACTTAACCCTAAGCCTCAACCTTAAGAAGTAACTTGAAGACTTAACCCTGAGAATGAACTCTAAGACTTCAACTTAATAATTAACGCTCAGATATAACCCTCAGACTTAAACTTAAGAAATAGCCCTAAGACTTAACCTTAATATTTAACTTGAAGATGTAACCTTAAGGCTTAACCCTAAACTTAACCCTAAGAGTTCACCTTAAGTGTTGACCTTACAGATTTAACCCTAAGAGTTAACCTTAGGACTGAAACGTTAAGACTTATCCCCAAGACGTAACTCTAAAGAGTTAACCCTAAGACTTCAACTTGTGATTTAAACTTTAGACTGAACGCTAAGACTTAAAATTACGATTTAACATTAAGATTTAACCATAAGACTTAACCCTAAGACTTCAGGTTAAGTTTTAACCTTAAGACTCAACCCTGAGACTTAGTCGTGAAATTTATCCATAAGACTTATCCCTAAAACTGAAAACTGAGACCTAAACCTAAGATTTAACCTGAAGACTTAACCCTAAAACGTAGCCCTGAGACTTATCCTTGAGCTTTAACCTTGATACTTAATCCTGAGACTTAGCCCTAAGACTTATCCCCAAGACATAACTCTAAGGCTTAACCCGAAGACTTAACCTTAAGGCTCAACCTTAAGACTTAACATTAAGACTTAACCATAAGACTTATCCTCAAGATTGTACTCTAAGACTTAACCCTAAGACTTAAGATGAAGACTTAACCCTAAGACTCAATCTATGAGATGTAAACTTAAGACTTAATTAACCCTAAGGCTCAATCTATGAGATGTAAACTTAAGACTTAACCTTTAGGAATTAACCCTGACACTTAACCTTAAGGCTTAACCCTAAGACTTAAGCTTAAGGTTTAAACTTAAGACTTATCCCTAAGACATAAGCCTGAGACTTAACCCTAAGACTTAACCTCAAGTTTAACTTCAAAACTTAACCCTAAGACTGAATCCTAAGACACAACCTTACCACGTAACCCTGAGACTTAACCTTGAGACTTTACCTTGAAATTTAACCCTGGGATTTAACCCTAAGTCTTAATGCTAAGACTTAACTTTAAGATGTACCATTAAGACTTAACCTTAAAGCGTAACCTTAAGATTTACACTCAATACTTAACCCTATGACGTAAACTTAAGGTTAAACCTTAAGACAAAACTTGAAGACTTAATTCAAAGACTTATCCCTAAGACTCAACACTGAGACTTAAACCTAAGATTTAAGACTTAGCCCCAAGACTTAAGTCTAAGACTTAAACTTATGAATTAAACTTTAGACTTAACCCTAAGACTCAAGCCATAAGACTTCACCTTAAGACTTAACCTGAAGACTTAACCTTAAAATTTAACCCTAAGACTGAACCCTAAAATATAACTTTTAAGACTTAACAATAAGACTGAACATTAAGACACAACCTTACGACTTCTACCCTGAGACCTAACCTTGAGACTTAACACTGAGATTTCACCCTAAGACTTAACTTTAAGATGTAACATTCGGACTTAACCTTAAAACTTAACCCTAAGTCTCAACCTTAAGAAGTAACTTGAAGACTTAACCCTGAGAATGAACTCTAAGACTTCAACTTAATAATTAACGCTCAGATATAACCCTCAGACTTAAACTTAAGAAATAGCCCTAAGACTTAACCTTAATATTTAACTTGAAGATGTAACCTTAAGGCTTAACCCTAAACTTAACCCTAAGAGTTCACCTTAAGTGTTGACCTTACAGATTTAACCCTAAGAGTTAACCTTAGGACTGAAACGTTAAGACTTAACCCTAAGACTTATCCCCAAGACGTAACTCTAAAGAGTTAACCCTAAGACTTCAACTTGTGATTTAAACTTTAGACTGAACGCTAAGACTTAAAATTACGATTTAACATTAAGATTTAACCATAAGACTTAACCCTAAGACTTCAGGTTAAGTTTTAACCTTAAGACTCAACCCTGAGACTTAGTCGTGAAATTTATCCATAAGACTTATCCCTAAAACTGAAAACTGAGACCTAAACCTAAGATTTAACCTGAAGACTTAACCCTAAAACGTAGCCCTGAGACTTATCCTTGAGCTTTAACCTTGATACTTAATCCTGAGACTTAGCCCTAAGACTTATCCCCAAGACATAACTCTAAGGCTTAACCCGAAGACTTAACCTTAAGGCTCAACCTTAAGACTTAACATTAAGACTTAACCCTGAGACTTAACCATAAGACTTATCCTCAAGATTGTACTCTAAGACTTAACCCTAAGACTTAAGATGAAGACTTAACCCTAAGACTCAATCTATGAGATGTAAACTTAAGACTTAATTAACCCTAAGGCTCAATCTATGAGATGTAAACTTAAGACTTAACCTTTAGGAATTAACCCTGACACTTAACCTTAAGGCTTAACCCTAAGACTTAAGCTTAAGGTTTAAACTTAAGACTTATCCCTAAGACATAAGCCTGAGACTTAACCCTAAGACTTAACCTCAAGTTTAACTTCAAAACTTAACCCTAAGACTGAATCCTAAGACACAACCTTACCACGTAACCCTGAGACTTAACCTTGAGACTTTACCTTGAAATTTAACCCTGGGATTTAACCCTAAGTCTTAATGCTAAGACTTAACTTTAAGATGTACCATTAAGACTTAACCTTAAAGCGTAACCTTAAGATTTACACTCAATACTTAACCCTAAGACTTAACCCTATGATTTAAACTTAAGGTTAAACCGTAAGACAAAACTTGAAGACTTAATTCAAAGACTTATCCCTAAGACTCAACACTGAGACTTAAACCTAAGATTTAAGACTTAGCCCCAAGACTTAAGTCTAAGACTTAAACTTATGAATTAAACTTTAGACTTAACCCTAAGACTCAAGCCATAAGACTTCACCTTAAGACTTAACCTGAAGACTTAACCTTAAAATTTAACCCTAAGACTGAACCCTAAAATATAACTTTTAAGACTTAACAATAAGACTGAACATTAAGACACAACCTTACGACTTCTACCCTGAGACCTAACCTTGAGACTTAACACTGAGATTTCACCCTAAGACTTAACTTTAAGATGTAACATTCGGACTTAACCTTAAAACTTAACCCTAAGCCTCAACCTTAAGAAGTAACTTGAAGACTTAACCCTGAGAATGAACTCTAAGACTTCAACTTAATAATTAACGCTCAGATATAACCCTCAGACTTAAACTTAAGAAATAGCCCTAAGACTTAACCTTAATATTTAACTTGAAGATGTAACCTTAAGGCTTAACCCTAAACTTAACCCTAAGAGTTCACCTTAAGTGTTGACCTTACAGATTTAACCCTAAGAGTTAACCTTAGGACTGAAACGTTAAGACTTATCCCCAAGACGTAACTCTAAAGAGTTAACCCTAAGACTTCAACTTGTGATTTAAACTTTAGACTGAACGCTAAGACTTAAAATTACGATTTAACATTAAGATTTAACCATAAGACTTAACCCTAAGACTTCAGGTTAAGTTTTAACCTTAAGACTCAACCCTGAGACTTAGTCGTGAAATTTATCCATAAGACTTATCCCTAAAACTGAAAACTGAGACCTAAACCTAAGATTTAACCTGAAGACTTAACCCTAAAACGTAGCCCTGAGACTTATCCTTGAGCTTTAACCTTGATACTTAATCCTGAGACTTAGCCCTAAGACTTATCCCCAAGGCATAACTCTAAGGCTTAACCCGAAGACTTAACCTTAAGGCTCAACCTTAAGACTTAACATTAAGACTTAACCATAAGACTTATCCTCAAGATTGTACTCTAAGACTTAACCCTAAGACTTAAGATGAAGACTTAACCCTAAGACTCAATCTATGAGATGTAAACTTAAGACTTAATTAACCCTAAGGCTCAATCTATGAGATGTAAACTTAAGACTTAACCTTTAGGAATTAACCCTGACACTTAACCTTAAGGCTTAACCCTAAGACTTAAGCTTAAGGTTTAAACTTAAGACTTATCCCTAAGACATAAGCCTGAGACTTAACCCTAAGACTTAACCTCAAGTTTAACTTCAAAACTTAACCCTAAGACTGAATCCTAAGACACAACCTTACCACGTAACCCTGAGACTTAACCTTGAGACTTTACCTTGAAATTTAACCCTGGGATTTAACCCTAAGTCTTAATGCTAAGACTTAACTTTAAGATGTACCATTAAGACTTAACCTTAAAGCGTAACCTTAAGATTTACACTCAATACTTAACCCTAAGACTTAACCCTATGATTTAAACTTAAGGTTAAACCGTAAGACAAAACTTGAAGACTTAATTCAAAGACTTATCCCTAAGACTCAACACTGAGACTTAAACCTAAGATTTAAGACTTAGCCCCAAGACTTAAGTCTAAGACTTAAACTTATGAATTAAACTTTAGACTTAACCCTAAGACTCAAGCCATAAGACTTCACCTTAAGACTTAACCTGAAGACTTAACCTTAAAATTTAACCCTAAGACTGAACCCTAAAATATAACTTTTAAGACTTAACAATAAGACTGAACATTAAGACACAACCTTACGACTTCTACCCTGAGACCTAACCTTGAGACTTAACACTGAGATTTCACCCTAAGACTTAACTTTAAGATGTAACATTCGGACTTAACCTTAAAACTTAACCCTAAGCCTCAACCTTAAGAAGTAACTTGAAGACTTAACCCTGAGAATGAACTCTAAGACTTCAACTTAATAATTAACGCTCAGATATAACCCTCAGACTTAAACTTAAGAAATAGCCCTAAGACTTAACCTTAATATTTAACTTGAAGATGTAACCTTAAGGCTTAACCCTAAACTTAACCCTAAGAGTTCACCTTAAGTGTTGACCTTACAGATTTAACCCTAAGAGTTAACCTTAGGACTGAAACGTTAAGACTTATCCCCAAGACGTAACTCTAAAGAGTTAACCCTAAGACTTCAACTTGTGATTTAAACTTTAGACTGAACGCTAAGACTTAAAATTACGATTTAACATTAAGATTTAACCATAAGACTTAACCCTAAGACTTCAGGTTAAGTTTTAACCTTAAGACTCAACCCTGAGACTTAGTCGTGAAATTTATCCATAAGACTTATCCCTAAAACTGAAAACTGAGACCTAAACCTAAGATTTAACCTGAAGACTTAACCCTAAAACGTAGCCCTGAGACTTATCCTTGAGCTTTAACCTTGATACTTAATCCTGAGACTTAGCCCTAAGACTTATCCCCAAGACATAACTCTAAGGCTTAACCCGAAGACTTAACCTTAAGGCTCAACCTTAAGACTTAACATTAAGACTTAACCATAAGACTTATCCTCAAGATTGTACTCTAAGACTTAACCCTAAGACTTAAGATGAAGACTTAACCCTAAGACTCAATCTATGAGATGTAAACTTAAGACTTAATTAACCCTAAGGCTCAATCTATGAGATGTAAACTTAAGACTTAACCTTTAGGAATTAACCCTGACACTTAACCTTAAGGCTTAACCCTAAGACTTAAGCTTAAGGTTTAAACTTAAGACTTATCCCTAAGACATAAGCCTGAGACTTAACCCTAAGACTTAACCTCAAGTTTAACTTCAAAACTTAACCCTAAGACTGAATCCTAAGACACAACCTTACCACGTAACCCTGAGACTTAACCTTGAGACTTTACCTTGAAATTTAACCCTGGGATTTAACCCTAAGTCTTAATGCTAAGACTTAACTTTAAGATGTACCATTAAGACTTAACCTTAAAGCGTAACCTTAAGATTTACACTCAATACTTAACCCTAAGACTTAACCCTATGATTTAAACTTAAGGTTAAACCTTAAGACAAAACTTGAAGACTTAATTCAAAGACTTATCCCTAAGACTCAACACTGAGACTTAAACCTAAGATTTAAGACTTAGCCCCAAGACTTAAGTCTAAGACTTAAACTTATGAATTAAACTTTAGACTTAACCCTAAGACTCAAGCCATAAGACTTCACCTTAAGACTTAACCTGAAGACTTAACCTTAAAATTTAACCCTAAGACTGAACCCTAAAATATAACTTTTAAGACTTAACAATAAGACTGAACATTAAGACACAACCTTACGACTTCTACCCTGAGACCTAACCTTGAGACTTAACACTGAGATTTCACCCTAAGACTTAACTTTAAGATGTAACATTCGGACTTAACCTTAAAACTTAACCCTAAGTCTCAACCTTAAGAAGTAACTTGAAGACTTAACCCTGAGAATGAACTCTAAGACTTCAACTTAATAATTAACGCTCAGATATAACCCTCAGACTTAAACTTAAGAAATAGCCCTAAGACTTAACCTTAATATTTAACTTGAAGATGTAACCTTAAGGCTTAACCCTAAACTTAACCCTAAGAGTTCACCTTAAGTGTTGACCTTACAGATTTAACCCTAAGAGTTAACCTTAGGACTGAAACGTTAAGACTTAACCCTAAGACTTATCCCCAAGACGTAACTCTAAAGAGTTAACCCTAAGACTTCAACTTGTGATTTAAACTTTAGACTGAACGCTAAGACTTAAAATTACGATTTAACATTAAGATTTAACCATAAGACTTAACCCTAAGACTTCAGGTTAAGTTTTAACCTTAAGACTCAACCCTGAGACTTAGTCGTGAAATTTATCCATAAGACTTATCCCTAAAACTGAAAACTGAGACCTAAACCTAAGATTTAACCTGAAGACTTAACCCTAAAACGTAGCCCTGAGACTTATCCTTGAGCTTTAACCTTGATACTTAATCCTGAGACTTAGCCCTAAGACTTATCCCCAAGACATAACTCTAAGGCTTAACCCTAAGACTTAACCTTAAGGCTCAACCTTAAGACTTAACATTAAGACTTAACCCTGAGACTTAACCATAAGACTTATCCTCAAGATTGTACTCTAAGACTTAACCCTAAGACTTAAGATGAAGACTTAACCCTAAGACTCAATCTATGAGATGTAAACTTAAGACTTAATTAACCCTAAGGCTCAATCTATGAGATGTAAACTTAAGACTTAACCTTTAGGAATTAACCCTGACACTTAACCTTAAGGCTTAACCCTAAGACTTAAGCTTAAGGTTTAAACTTAAGACTTATCCCTAAGACATAAGCCTGAGACTTAACCCTAAGACTTAACCTCAAGTTTAACTTCAAAACTTAACCCTAAGACTGAATCCTAAGACACAACCTTACCACGTAACCCTGAGACTTAACCTTGAGACTTTACCTTGAAATTTAACCCTGGGATTTAACCCTAAGTCTTAATGCTAAGACTTAACTTTAAGATGTACCATTAAGACTTAACCTTAAAGCGTAACCTTAAGATTTACACTCAATACTTAACCCTAAGACTTAACCCTATGATTTAAACTTAAGGTTAAACCGTAAGACAAAACTTGAAGACTTAATTCAAAGACTTATCCCTAAGACTCAACACTGAGACTTAAACCTAAGATTTAAGACTTAGCCCCAAGACTTAAGTCTAAGACTTAAACTTATGAATTAAACTTTAGACTTAACCCTAAGACTCAAGCCATAAGACTTCACCTTAAGACTTAACCTGAAGACTTAACCTTAAAATTTAACCCTAAGACTGAACCCTAAAATATAACTTTTAAGACTTAACAATAAGACTGAACATTAAGACACAACCTTACGACTTCTACCCTGAGACCTAACCTTGAGACTTAACACTGAGATTTCACCCTAAGACTTAACTTTAAGATGTAACATTCGGACTTAACCTTAAAACTTAACCCTAAGTCTCAACCTTAAGAAGTAACTTGAAGACTTAACCCTGAGAATGAACTCTAAGACTTCAACTTAATAATTAACGCTCAGATATAACCCTCAGACTTAAACTTAAGAAATAGCCCTAAGACTTAACCTTAATATTTAACTTGAAGATGTAACCTTAAGGCTTAACCCTAAACTTAACCCTAAGAGTTCACCTTAAGTGTTGACCTTACAGATTTAACCCTAAGAGTTAACCTTAGGACTGAAACGTTAAGACTTAACCCTAAGACTTATCCCCAAGACGTAACTCTAAAGAGTTAACCCTAAGACTTCAACTTGTGATTTAAACTTTAGACTGAACGCTAAGACTTAAAATTACGATTTAACATTAAGATTTAACCATAAGACTTAACCCTAAGACTTCAGGTTAAGTTTTAACCTTAAGACTCAACCCTGAGACTTAGTCGTGAAATTTATCCATAAGACTTATCCCTAAAACTGAAAACTGAGACCTAAACCTAAGATTTAACCTGAAGACTTAACCCTAAAACGTAGCCCTGAGACTTATCCTTGAGCTTTAACCTTGATACTTAATCCTGAGACTTAGCCCTAAGACTTATCCCCAAGGCATAACTCTAAGGCTTAACCCGAAGACTTAACCTTAAGGCTCAACCTTAAGACTTAACATTAAGACTTAACCATAAGACTTATCCTCAAGATTGTACTCTAAGACTTAACCCTAAGACTTAAGATGAAGACTTAACCCTAAGACTCAATCTATGAGATGTAAACTTAAGACTTAATTAACCCTAAGGCTCAATCTATGAGATGTAAACTTAAGACTTAACCTTTAGGAATTAACCCTGACACTTAACCTTAAGGCTTAACCCTAAGACTTAAGCTTAAGGTTTAAACTTAAGACTTATCCCTAAGACATAAGCCTGAGACTTAACCCTAAGACTTAACCTCAAGTTTAACTTCAAAACTTAACCCTAAGACTGAATCCTAAGACACAACCTTACCACGTAACCCTGAGACTTAACCTTGAGACTTTACCTTGAAATTTAACCCTGGGATTTAACCCTAAGTCTTAATGCTAAGACTTAACTTTAAGATGTACCATTAAGACTTAACCTTAAAGCGTAACCTTAAGATTTACACTCAATACTTAACCCTATGACGTAAACTTAAGGTTAAACCTTAAGACAAAACTTGAAGACTTAATTCAAAGACTTATCCCTAAGACTCAACACTGAGACTTAAACCTAAGATTTAAGACTTAGCCCCAAGACTTAAGTCTAAGACTTAAACTTATGAATTAAACTTTAGACTTAACCCTAAGACTCAAGCCATAAGACTTCACCTTAAGACTTAACCTGAAGACTTAACCTTAAAATTTAACCCTAAGACTGAACCCTAAAATATAACTTTTAAGACTTAACAATAAGACTGAACATTAAGACACAACCTTACGACTTCTACCCTGAGACCTAACCTTGAGACTTAACACTGAGATTTCACCCTAAGACTTAACTTTAAGATGTAACATTCGGACTTAACCTTAAAACTTAACCCTAAGTCTCAACCTTAAGAAGTAACTTGAAGACTTAACCCTGAGAATGAACTCTAAGACTTCAACTTAATAATTAACGCTCAGATATAACCCTCAGACTTAAACTTAAGAAATAGCCCTAAGACTTAACCTTAATATTTAACTTGAAGATGTAACCTTAAGGCTTAACCCTAAACTTAACCCTAAGAGTTCACCTTAAGTGTTGACCTTACAGATTTAACCCTAAGAGTTAACCTTAGGACTGAAACGTTAAGACTTAACCCTAAGACTTATCCCCAAGACGTAACTCTAAAGAGTTAACCCTAAGACTTCAACTTGTGATTTAAACTTTAGACTGAACGCTAAGACTTAAAATTACGATTTAACATTAAGATTTAACCATAAGACTTAACCCTAAGACTTCAGGTTAAGTTTTAACCTTAAGACTCAACCCTGAGACTTAGTCGTGAAATTTATCCATAAGACTTATCCCTAAAACTGAAAACTGAGACCTAAACCTAAGATTTAACCTGAAGACTTAACCCTAAAACGTAGCCCTGAGACTTATCCTTGAGCTTTAACCTTGATACTTAATCCTGAGACTTAGCCCTAAGACTTATCCCCAAGGCATAACTCTAAGGCTTAACCCGAAGACTTAACCTTAAGGCTCAACCTTAAGACTTAACATTAAGACTTAACCCTGAGACTTAACCATAAGACTTATCCTCAAGATTGTACTCTAAGACTTAACCCTAAGACTTAAGATGAAGACTTAACCCTAAGACTCAATCTATGAGATGTAAACTTAAGACTTAATTAACCCTAAGGCTCAATCTATGAGATGTAAACTTAAGACTTAACCTTTAGGAATTAACCCTGACACTTAACCTTAAGGCTTAACCCTAAGACTTAAGCTTAAGGTTTAAACTTAAGACTTATCCCTAAGACATAATCCTGAGACTTAACCCTAAGACTTAACCTCAAGTTTAACTTCAAAACTTAACCCTAAGACTGAATCCTAAGACACAACCTTACCACGTAACCCTGAGACTTAACCTTGAGACTTTACCTTGAAATTTAACCCTGGGATTTAACCCTAAGTCTTAATGCTAAGACTTAACTTTAAGATGTACCATTAAGACTTAACCTTAAAGCGTAACCTTAAGATTTACACTCAATACTTAACCCTAAGACTTAACCCTATGATTTAAACTTAAGGTTAAACCGTAAGACAAAACTTGAAGACTTAATTCAAAGACTTATCCCTAAGACTCAACACTGAGACTTAAACCTAAGATTTAAGACTTAGCCCCAAGACTTAAGTCTAAGACTTAAACTTATGAATTAAACTTTAGACTTAACCCTAAGACTCAAGCCATAAGACTTCACCTTAAGACTTAACCTGAAGACTTAACCTTAAAATTTAACCCTAAGACTGAACCCTAAAATATAACTTTTAAGACTTAACAATAAGACTGAACATTAAGACACAACCTTACGACTTCTACCCTGAGACCTAACCTTGAGACTTAACACTGAGATTTCACCCTAAGACTTAACTTTAAGATGTAACATTCGGACTTAACCTTAAAACTTAACCCTAAGCCTCAACCTTAAGAAGTAACTTGAAGACTTAACCCTGAGAATGAACTCTAAGACTTCAACTTAATAATTAACGCTCAGATATAACCCTCAGACTTAAACTTAAGAAATAGCCCTAAGACTTAACCTTAATATTTAACTTGAAGATGTAACCTTAAGGCTTAACCCTAAACTTAACCCTAAGAGTTCACCTTAAGTGTTGACCTTACAGATTTAACCCTAAGAGTTAACCTTAGGACTGAAACGTTAAGACTTATCCCCAAGACGTAACTCTAAAGAGTTAACCCTAAGACTTCAACTTGTGATTTAAACTTTAGACTGAACGCTAAGACTTAAAATTACGATTTAACATTAAGATTTAACCATAAGACTTAACCCTAAGACTTCAGGTTAAGTTTTAACCTTAAGACTCAACCCTGAGACTTAGTCGTGAAATTTATCCATAAGACTTATCCCTAAAACTGAAAACTGAGACCTAAACCTAAGATTTAACCTGAAGACTTAACCCTAAAACGTAGCCCTGAGACTTATCCTTGAGCTTTAACCTTGATACTTAATCCTGAGACTTAGCCCTAAGACTTATCCCCAAGGCATAACTCTAAGGCTTAACCCGAAGACTTAACCTTAAGGCTCAACCTTAAGACTTAACATTAAGACTTAACCCTGAGACTTAACCATAAGACTTATCCTCAAGATTGTACTCTAAGACTTAACCCTAAGACTTAAGATGAAGACTTAACCCTAAGACTCAATCTATGAGATGTAAACTTAAGACTTAATTAACCCTAAGGCTCAATCTATGAGATGTAAACTTAAGACTTAACCTTTAGGAATTAACCCTGACACTTAACCTTAAGGCTTAACCCTAAGACTTAAGCTTAAGGTTTAAACTTAAGACTTATCCCTAAGACATAATCCTGAGACTTAACCCTAAGACTTAACCTCAAGTTTAACTTCAAAACTTAACCCTAAGACTGAATCCTAAGACACAACCTTACCACGTAACCCTGAGACTTAACCTTGAGACTTTACCTTGAAATTTAACCCTGGGATTTAACCCTAAGTCTTAATGCTAAGACTTAACTTTAAGATGTACCATTAAGACTTAACCTTAAAGCGTAACCTTAAGATTTACACTCAATACTTAACCCTAAGACTTAACCCTATGATTTAAACTTAAGGTTAAACCGTAAGACAAAACTTGAAGACTTAATTCAAAGACTTATCCCTAAGACTCAACACTGAGACTTAAACCTAAGATTTAAGACTTAGCCCCAAGACTTAAGTCTAAGACTTAAACTTATGAATTAAACTTTAGACTTAACCCTAAGACTCAAGCCATAAGACTTCACCTTAAGACTTAACCTGAAGACTTAACCTTAAAATTTAACCCTAAGACTGAACCCTAAAATATAACTTTTAAGACTTAACAATAAGACTGAACATTAAGACACAACCTTACGACTTCTACCCTGAGACCTAACCTTGAGACTTAACACTGAGATTTCACCCTAAGACTTAACTTTAAGATGTAACATTCGGACTTAACCTTAAAACTTAACCCTAAGCCTCAACCTTAAGAAGTAACTTGAAGACTTAACCCTGAGAATGAACTCTAAGACTTCAACTTAATAATTAACGCTCAGATATAACCCTCAGACTTAAACTTAAGAAATAGCCCTAAGACTTAACCTTAATATTTAACTTGAAGATGTAACCTTAAGGCTTAACCCTAAACTTAACCCTAAGAGTTCACCTTAAGTGTTGACCTTACAGATTTAACCCTAAGAGTTAACCTTAGGACTGAAACGTTAAGACTTATCCCCAAGACGTAACTCTAAAGAGTTAACCCTAAGACTTCAACTTGTGATTTAAACTTTAGACTGAACGCTAAGACTTAAAATTACGATTTAACATTAAGATTTAACCATAAGACTTAACCCTAAGACTTCAGGTTAAGTTTTAACCTTAAGACTCAACCCTGAGACTTAGTCGTGAAATTTATCCATAAGACTTATCCCTAAAACTGAAAACTGAGACCTAAACCTAAGATTTAACCTGAAGACTTAACCCTAAAACGTAGCCCTGAGACTTATCCTTGAGCTTTAACCTTGATACTTAATCCTGAGACTTAGCCCTAAGACTTATCCCCAAGGCATAACTCTAAGGCTTAACCCGAAGACTTAACCTTAAGGCTCAACCTTAAGACTTAACATTAAGACTTAACCCTGAGACTTAACCATAAGACTTATCCTCAAGATTGTACTCTAAGACTTAACCCTAAGACTTAAGATGAAGACTTAACCCTAAGACTCAATCTATGAGATGTAAACTTAAGACTTAATTAACCCTAAGGCTCAATCTATGAGATGTAAACTTAAGACTTAACCTTTAGGAATTAACCCTGACACTTAACCTTAAGGCTTAACCCTAAGACTTAAGCTTAAGGTTTAAACTTAAGACTTATCCCTAAGACATAAGCCTGAGACTTAACCGTAAGACTTAACCTCAAGTTTAACTTCAAAACTTAACCCTAAGACTGAATCCTAAGACACAACTTGACCACGTGACCCTGAGACTTAACCTTGAGACTTTACCTTGAAATTTAACCCTGGGATTTAACCCTAAGTCTTAATGCTAAGACTTAACTTTAAGATGTACCATTAAGACTTAACCTTAAAGCGTAACCTTAAGATTTACACTCAATACTTAACCCTAAGACTTAACCCTATGACGTAAACTTATGGTTAAAACTTAAGACAAAACTTGAAGACTTAATTCAAAGACTTATCCCTAAGACTCAACACTGAGACTTAAACCTAAGATTTAAGACTTAGCCCCAAGACTTAAGTCTAAGACTTAAACTTATGAATTAAACTTTAGACTTAACCCTAAGACTCAAGCCATAAGACTTCACCTTAAGACTTAACCTGAAGACTTAACCTTAAAATTTAACCCTAAGACTGAACCCTAAAATATAACTTTTAAGACTTAACAATAAGACTGAACATTAAGACACAACCTTACGACTTCTACCCTGAGACCTAACCTTGAGACTTAACACTGAGATTTAACCCTAAGACTTAACTTTAAGATGTAACATTCGGACTTAACCTTAAAACTTAACCCTAAGCCTCAACCTTAAGAAGTAACTTGAAGACTTAACCCTGAGAATGAACTCTAAGACTTCAACTTAATAATTAACGCTCAGATATAACCCTCAGACTTAAACTTAAGAAATAGCCCTAAGACTTAACCTTAATATTTAACTTGAAGATGTAACCTTAAGGCTTAACCCTAAACTTAACCCTAAGAGTTCACCTTAAGTGTTGACCTTACAGATTTAACCCTAAGAGTTAACCTTAGGACTGAAACGTTAAGACTTAACCCTAAGACTTATCCCCAAGACGTAACTCTAAAGAGTTAACCCTAAGACTTCAACTTGTGATTTAAACTTTAGACTGAACGCTAAGACTTAAAATTACGATTTAACATTAAGATTTAACCATAAGACTTAACCCTAAGACTTCAGGTTAAGTTTTAACCTTAAGACTCAACCCTGAGACTTAGTCGTGAAATTTATCCATAAGACTTATCCCTAAAACTGAAAACTGAGACCTAAACCTAAGATTTAACCTGAAGACTTAACCCTAAAACGTAGCCCTGAGACTTATCCTTGAGCTTTAACCTTGATACTTAATCCTGAGACTTAGCCCTAAGACTTATCCCCAAGACATAACTCTAAGGCTTAACCCGAAGACTTAACCTTAAGGCTCAACCTTAAGACTTAACATTAAGACTTAACCCTGAGACTTAACCATAAGACTTATCCTCAAGATTGTACTCTAAGACTTAACCCTAAGACTTAAGATGAAGACTTAACCCTAAGACTCAATCTATGAGATGTAAACTTAAGACTTAATTAACCCTAAGGCTCAATCTATGAGATGTAAACTTAAGACTTAACCTTTAGGAATTAACCCTGACACTTAACCTTAAGGCTTAACCCTAAGACTTAAGCTTAAGGTTTAAACTTAAGACTTATCCCTAAGACATAAGCCTGAGACTTAACCGTAAGACTTAACCTCAAGTTTAACTTCAAAACTTAACCCTAAGACTGAATCCTAAGACACAACTTGACCACGTGACCCTGAGACTTAACCTTGAGACTTTACCTTGAAATTTAACCCTGGGATTTAACCCTAAGTCTTAATGCTAAGACTTAACTTTAAGATGTACCATTAAGACTTAACCTTAAAGCGTAACCTTAAGATTTACACTCAATACTTAACCCTAAGACTTAACCCTATGACGTAAACTTATGGTTAAAACTTAAGACAAAACTTGAAGACTTAATTCAAAGACTTATCCCTAAGACTCAACACTGAGACTTAAACCTAAGATTTAAGACTTAGCCCCAAGACTTAAGTCTAAGACTTAAACTTATGAATTAAACTTTAGACTTAACCCTAAGACTCAAGCCATAAGACTTCACCTTAAGACTTAACCTGAAGACTTAACCTTAAAATTTAACCCTAAGACTGAACCCTAAAATATAACTTTTAAGACTTAACAATAAGACTGAACATTAAGACACAACCTTACGACTTCTACCCTGAGACCTAACCTTGAGACTTAACACTGAGATTTAACCCTAAGACTTAACTTTAAGATGTAACATTCGGACTTAACCTTAAAACTTAACCCTAAGCCTCAACCTTAAGAAGTAACTTGAAGACTTAACCCTGAGAATGAACTCTAAGACTTCAACTTAATAATTAATGCTCAGATATAACCCTCAGACTTAAACTTAAGAAATAGCCCTAAGACTTAACCTTAATATTTAACTTGAAGATGTAACCTTAAGGCTTAACCCTAAACTTAACCCTAAGAGTTCACCTTAAGTGTTGACCTTACAGATTTAACCCTAAGAGTTAACCTTAGGACTGAAACGTTAAGACTTAACCCTAAGACTTATCCCCAAGACGTAACTCTAAAGAGTTAACCCTAAGACTTCAACTTGTGATTTAAACTTTAGACTGAACGCTAAGACTTAAAATTACGATTTAACATTAAGATTTAACCATAAGACTTAACCCTAAGACTTCAGGTTAAGTTTTAACCTTAAGACTCAACCCTGAGACTTAGTCGTGAAATTTATCCATAAGACTTATCCCTAAAACTGAAAACTGAGACCTAAACCTAAGATTTAACCTGAAGACTTAACCCTAAAACGTAGCCCTGAGACTTATCCTTGAGCTTTAACCTTGATACTTAATCCTGAGACTTAGCCCTAAGACTTATCCCCAAGACATAACTCTAAGGCTTAACCCGAAGACTTAACCTTAAGGCTCAACCTTAAGACTTAACATTAAGACTTAACCCTGAGACTTAACCATAAGACTTATCCTCAAGATTGTACTCTAAGACTTAACCCTAAGACTTAAGATGAAGACTTAACCCTAAGACTCAATCTATGAGATGTAAACTTAAGACTTAATTAACCCTAAGGCTCAATCTATGAGATGTAAACTTAAGACTTAACCTTTAGGAATTAACCCTGACACTTAACCTTAAGGCTTAACCCTAAGACTTAAGCTTAAGGTTTAAACTTAAGACTTATCCCTAAGACATAAGCCTGAGACTTAACCCTAAGACTTAACCTCAAGTTTAACTTCAAAACTTAACCCTAAGACTGAATCCTAAGACACAACCTTACCACGTAACCCTGAGACTTAACCTTGAGACTTTACCTTGAAATTTAACCCTGGGATTTAACCCTAAGTCTTAATGCTAAGACTTAACTTTAAGATGTACCATTAAGACTTAACCTTAAAGCGTAACCTTAAGATTTACACTCAATACTTAACCCTAAGACTTAACCCTATGACGTAAACTTATGGTTAAAACTTAAGACAAAACTTGAAGACTTAATTCAAAGACTTATCCCTAAGACTCAACACTGAGACTTAAACCTAAGATTTAAGACTTAGCCCCAAGACTTAAGTCTAAGACTTAAACTTATGAATTAAACTTTAGACTTAACCCTAAGACTCAAGCCATAAGACTTCACCTTAAGACTTAACCTGAAGACTTAACCTTAAAATTTAACCCTAAGACTGAACCCTAAAATATAACTTTTAAGACTTAACAATAAGACTGAACATTAAGACACAACCTTACGACTTCTACCCTGAGACCTAACCTTGAGACTTAACACTGAGATTTAACCCTAAGACTTAACTTGAAGATGTAACATTCGGACTTAACCTTAAAACTTAACCCTAAGCCTCACCCTTAAGAAGTAACTTGAAGACTTAACCCTGAGAATGAACTCTAAGACTTCAACTTAATAATTAACGCTCAGATATAACCCTCAGACTTAAACTTAAGAAATAGCCCTAAGACTTAACCTTAATATTTAACTTGAAGATGTAACCTTAAGGCTTAACCCTAAACTTAACCCTAAGAGTTCACCTTAAGTGTTGACCTTACAGATTTAACCCTAAGAGTTAACCTTAGGACTGAAACGTTAAGACTTAACCCTAAGACTTATCCCCAAGACGTAACTCTAAAGAGTTAACCCTAAGACTTCAACTTGTGATTTAAACTTTAGACTGAACGCTAAGACTTAAAATTACGATTTAACATTAAGATTTAACCATAAGACTTAACCCTAAGACTTCAGGTTAAGTTTTAACCTTAAGACTCAACCCTGAGACTTAGTCGTGAAATTTATCCATAAGACTTATCCCTAAAACTGAAAACTGAGACCTAAACCTAAGATTTAACCTGAAGACTTAACCCTAAAACGTAGCCCTGAGACTTATCCTTGAGCTTTAACCTTGATACTTAATCCTGAGACTTAGCCCTAAGACTTATCCCCAAGACATAACTCTAAGGCTTAACCCGAAGACTTAACCTTAAGGCTCAACCTTAAGACTTAACATTAAGACTTAACCCTGAGACTTAACCATAAGACTTATCCTCAAGATTGTACTCTAAGACTTAACCCTAAGACTTAAGATGAAGACTTAACCCTAAGACTCAATCTATGAGATGTAAACTTAAGACTTAATTAACCCTAAGGCTCAATCTATGAGATGTAAACTTAAGACTTAACCTTTAGGAATTAACCCTGACACTTAACCTTAAGGCTTAACCCTAAGACTTAAGCTTAAGGTTTAAACTTAAGACTTATCCCTAAGACATAAGCCTGAGACTTAACCCTAAGACTTAACCTCAAGTTTAACTTCAAAACTTAACCCTAAGACTGAATCCTAAGACACAACCTTACCACGTAACCCTGAGACTTAACCTTGAGACTTTACCTTGAAATTTAACCCTGGGATTTAACCCTAAGTCTTAATGCTAAGACTTAACTTTAAGATGTACCATTAAGACTTAACCTTAAAGCGTAACCTTAAGATTTACACTCAATACTTAACCCTAAGACTTAACCCTATGACGTAAACTTATGGTTAAAACTTAAGACAAAACTTGAAGACTTAATTCAAAGACTTATCCCTAAGACTCAACACTGAGACTTAAACCTAAGATTTAAGACTTAGCCCCAAGACTTAAGTCTAAGACTTAAACTTATGAATTAAACTTTAGACTTAACCCTAAGACTCAAGCCATAAGACTTCACCTTAAGACTTAACCTGAAGACTTAACCTTAAAATTTAACCCTAAGACTGAACCCTAAAATATAACTTTTAAGACTTAACAATAAGACTGAACATTAAGACACAACCTTACGACTTCTACCCTGAGACCTAACCTTGAGACTTAACACTGAGATTTAACCCTAAGACTTAACTTGAAGATGTAACATTCGGACTTAACCTTAAAACTTAACCCTAAGCCTCAACCTTAAGAAGTAACTTGAAGACTTAACCCTGAGAATGAACTCTAAGACTTCAACTTAATAATTAACGCTCAGATATAACCCTCAGACTTAAACTTAAGAAATAGCCCTAAGACTTAACCTTAATATTTAACTTGAAGATGTAACCTTAAGGCTTAACCCTAAACTTAACCCTAAGAGTTCACCTTAAGTGTTGACCTTACAGATTTAACCCTAAGAGTTAACCTTAGGACTGAAACGTTAAGACTTAACCCTAAGACTTATCCCCAAGACGTAACTCTAAAGAGTTAACCCTAAGACTTCAACTTGTGATTTAAACTTTAGACTGAACGCTAAGACTTAAAATTACGATTTAACATTAAGATTTAACCATAAGACTTAACCCTAAGACTTCAGGTTAAGTTTTAACCTTAAGACTCAACCCTGAGACTTAGTCGTGAAATTTATCCATAAGACTTATCCCTAAAACTGAAAACTGAGACCTAAACCTAAGATTTAACCTGAAGACTTAACCCTAAAACGTAGCCCTGAGACTTATCCTTGAGCTTTAACCTTGATACTTAATCCTGAGACTTAGCCCTAAGACTTATCCCCAAGACATAACTCTAAGGCTTAACCCTAAGACTTAACCTTAAGGCTCAACCTTAAGACTTAACATTAAGACTTAACCCTGAGACTTAACCATAAGACTTATCCTCAAGATTGTACTCTAAGACTTAACCCTAAGACTTAAGATGAAGACTTAACCCTAAGACTCAATCTATGAGATGTAAACTTAAGACTTAATTAACCCTAAGGCTCAATCTATGAGATGTAAACTTAAGACTTAACCTTTAGGAATTAACCCTGACACTTAACCTTAAGGCTTAACCCTAAGACTTAAGCTTAAGGTTTAAACTTAAGACTTATCCCTAAGACATAAGCCTGAGACTTAACCCTAAGACTTAACCTCAAGTTTAACTTCAAAACTTAACCCTAAGACTGAATCCTAAGACACAACCTTACCACGTAACCCTGAGACTTAACCTTGAGACTTTACCTTGAAATTTAACCCTGGGATTTAACCCTAAGTCTTAATGCTAAGACTTAACTTTAAGATGTACCATTAAGACTTAACCTTAAAGCGTAACCTTAAGATTTACACTCAATACTTAACCCTAAGACTTAACCCTATGATTTAAACTTAAGGTTAAACCGTAAGACAAAACTTGAAGACTTAATTCAAAGACTTATCCCTAAGACTCAACACTGAGACTTAAACCTAAGATTTAAGACTTAGCCCCAAGACTTAAGTCTAAGACTTAAACTTATGAATTAAACTTTAGACTTAACCCTAAGACTCAAGCCATAAGACTTCACCTTAAGACTTAACCTGAAGACTTAACCTTAAAATTTAACCCTAAGACTGAACCCTAAAATATAACTTTTAAGACTTAACAATAAGACTGAACATTAAGACACAACCTTACGACTTCTACCCTGAGACCTAACCTTGAGACTTAACACTGAGATTTAACCCTAAGACTTAACTTGAAGATGTAACATTCGGACTTAACCTTAAAACTTAACCCTAAGCCTAAACCTTAAGAAGTAACTTGAAGACTTAACCCTGAGAATGAACTCTAAGACTTCAACTTAATAATTAACGCTCAGATATAACCCTCAGACTTAAACTTAAGAAATAGCCCTAAGACTTAACCTTAATATTTAACTTGAAGATGTAACCTTAAGGCTTAACCCTAAACTTAACCCTAAGAGTTCACCTTAAGTGTTGACCTTACAGATTTAACCCTAAGAGTTAACCTTAGGACTGAAACGTTAAGACTTAACCCTAAGACTTATCCCCAAGACGTAACTCTAAAGAGTTAACCCTAAGACTTCAACTTGTGATTTAAACTTTAGACTGAACGCTAAGACTTAAAATTACGATTTAACATTAAGATTTAACCATAAGACTTAACCCTAAGACTTCAGGTTAAGTTTTAACCTTAAGACTCAACCCTGAGACTTAGTCGTGAAATTTATCCATAAGACTTATCCCTAAAACTGAAAACTGAGACCTAAACCTAAGATTTAACCTGAAGACTTAACCCTAAAACGTAGCCCTGAGACTTATCCTTGAGCTTTAACCTTGATACTTAATCCTGAGACTTAGCCCTAAGACTTATCCCCAAGACATAACTCTAAGGCTTAACCCGAAGACTTAACCTTAAGGCTCAACCTTAAGACTTAACATTAAGACTTAACCCTGAGACTTAACCATAAGACTTATCCTCAAGATTGTACTCTAAGACTTAACCCTAAGACTTAAGATGAAGACTTAACCCTAAGACTCAATCTATGAGATGTAAACTTAAGACTTAATTAACCCTAAGGCTCAATCTATGAGATGTAAACTTAAGACTTAACCTTTAGGAATTAACCCTGACACTTAACCTTAAGGCTTAACCCTAAGACTTAAGCTTAAGGTTTAAACTTAAGACTTATCCCTAAGACATAAGCCTGAGACTTAACCCTAAGACTTAACCTCAAGTTTAACTTCAAAACTTAACCCTAAGACTGAATCCTAAGACACAACCTTACCACGTAACCCTGAGACTTAACCTTGAGACTTTACCTTGAAATTTAACCCTGGGATTTAACCCTAAGTCTTAATGCTAAGACTTAACTTTAAGATGTACCATTAAGACTTAACCTTAAAGCGTAACCTTAAGATTTACACTCAATACTTAACCCTAAGACTTAACCCTATGACGTAAACTTATGGTTAAAACTTAAGTCAAAACTTGAAGACTTAATTCAAAGACTTATCCCTAAGACTCAACACTGAGACTTAAACCTAAGATTTAAGACTTAGCCCCAAGACTTAAGTCTAAGACTTAAACTTATGAATTAAACTTTAGACTTAACCCTAAGACTCAAGCCATAAGACTTCACCTTAAGACTTAACCTGAAGACTTAACCTTAAAATTTAACCCTAAGACTGAACCCTAAAATATAACTTTTAAGACTTAACAATAAGACTGAACATTAAGACACAACCTTACGACTTCTACCCTGAGACCTAACCTTGAGACTTAACACTGAGATTTAACCCTAAGACTTAACTTTAAGATGTAACATTCGGACTTAACCTTAAAACTTAACCCTAAGCCTCAACCTTAAGAAGTAACTTGAAGACTTAACCCTGAGAATGAACTCTAAGACTTCAACTTAATAATTAACGCTCAGATATAACCCTCAGACTTAAACTTAAGAAATAGCCCTAAGACTTAACCTTAATATTTAACTTGAAGATGTAACCTTAAGGCTTAACCCTAAACTTAACCCTAAGAGTTCACCTTAAGTGTTGACCTTACAGATTTAACCCTAAGAGTTAACCTTAGGACTGAAACGTTAAGACTTAACCCTAAGACTTATCCCCAAGACGTAACTCTAAAGAGTTAACCCTAAGACTTCAACTTGTGATTTAAACTTTAGACTGAACGCTAAGACTTAAAATTACGATTTAACATTAAGATTTAACCATAAGACTTAACCCTAAGACTTCAGGTTAAGTTTTAACCTTAAGACTCAACCCTGAGACTTAGTCGTGAAATTTATCCATAAGACTTATCCCTAAAACTGAAAACTGAGACCTAAACCTAAGATTTAACCTGAAGACTTAACCCTAAAACGTAGCCCTGAGACTTATCCTTGAGCTTTAACCTTGATACTTAATCCTGAGACTTAGCCCTAAGACTTATCCCCAAGACATAACTCTAAGGCTTAACCCTAAGACTTAACCTTAAGGCTCAACCTTAAGACTTAACATTAAGACTTAACCCTGAGACTTAACCATAAGACTTATCCTCAAGATTGTACTCTAAGACTTAACCCTAAGACTTAAGATGAAGACTTAACCCTAAGACTCAATCTATGAGATGTAAACTTAAGACTTAATTAACCCTAAGGCTCAATCTATGAGATGTAAACTTAAGACTTAACCTTTAGGAATTAACCCTGACACTTAACCTTAAGGCTTAACCCTAAGACTTAAGCTTAAGGTTTAAACTTAAGACTTATCCCTAAGACATAAGCCTGAGACTTAACCCTAAGACTTAACCTCAAGTTTAACTTCAAAACTTAACCCTAAGACTGAATCCTAAGACACAACCTTACCACGTAACCCTGAGACTTAACCTTGAGACTTTACCTTGAAATTTAACCCTGGGATTTAACCCTAAGTCTTAATGCTAAGACTTAACTTTAAGATGTACCATTAAGACTTAACCTTAAAGCGTAACCTTAAGATTTACACTCAATACTTAACCCTAAGACTTAACCCTATGATTTAAACTTAAGGTTAAACCGTAAGACAAAACTTGAAGACTTAATTCAAAGACTTATCCCTAAGACTCAACACTGAGACTTAAACCTAAGATTTAAGACTTAGCCCCAAGACTTAAGTCTAAGACTTAAACTTATGAATTAAACTTTAGACTTAACCCTAAGACTCAAGCCATAAGACTTCACCTTAAGACTTAACCTGAAGACTTAACCTTAAAATTTAACCCTAAGACTGAACCCTAAAATATAACTTTTAAGACTTAACAATAAGACTGAACATTAAGACACAACCTTACGACTTCTACCCTGAGACCTAACCTTGAGACTTAACACTGAGATTTAACCCTAAGACTTAACTTGAAGATGTAACATTCGGACTTAACCTTAAAACTTAACCCTAAGCCTCAACCTTAAGAAGTAACTTGAAGACTTAACCCTGAGAATGAACTCTAAGACTTCAACTTAATAATTAACGCTCAGATATAACCCTCAGACTTAAACTTAAGAAATAGCCCTAAGACTTAACCTTAATATTTAACTTGAAGATGTAACCTTAAGGCTTAACCCTAAACTTAACCCTAAGAGTTCACCTTAAGTGTTGACCTTACAGATTTAACCCTAAGAGTTAACCTTAGGACTGAAACGTTAAGACTTAACCCTAAGACTTATCCCCAAGACGTAACTCTAAAGAGTTAACCCTAAGACTTCAACTTGTGATTTAAACTTTAGACTGAACGCTAAGACTTAAAATTACGATTTAACATTAAGATTTAACCATAAGACTTAACCCTAAGACTTCAGGTTAAGTTTTAACCTTAAGACTCAACCCTGAGACTTAGTCGTGAAATTTATCCATAAGACTTATCCCTAAAACTGAAAACTGAGACCTAAACCTAAGATTTAACCTGAAGACTTAACCCTAAAACGTAGCCCTGAGACTTATCCTTGAGCTTTAACCTTGATACTTAATCCTGAGACTTAGCCCTAAGACTTATCCCCAAGACATAACTCTAAGGCTTAACCCTAAGACTTAACCTTAAGGCTCAACCTTAAGACTTAACATTAAGACTTAACCCTGAGACTTAACCATAAGACTTATCCTCAAGATTGTACTCTAAGACTTAACCCTAAGACTTAAGATGAAGACTTAACCCTAAGACTCAATCTATGAGATGTAAACTTAAGACTTAATTAACCCTAAGGCTCAATCTATGAGATGTAAACTTAAGACTTAACCTTTAGGAATTAACCCTGACACTTAACCTTAAGGCTTAACCCTAAGACTTAAGCTTAAGGTTTAAACTTAAGACTTATCCCTAAGACATAAGCCTGAGACTTAACCCTAAGACTTAACCTCAAGTTTAACTTCAAAACTTAACCCTAAGACTGAATCCTAAGACACAACCTTACCACGTAACCCTGAGACTTAACCTTGAGACTTTACCTTGAAATTTAACCCTGGGATTTAACCCTAAGTCTTAATGCTAAGACTTAACTTTAAGATGTACCATTAAGACTTAACCTTAAAGCGTAACCTTAAGATTTACACTCAATACTTAACCCTAAGACTTAACCCTATGATTTAAACTTAAGGTTAAACCGTAAGACAAAACTTGAAGACTTAATTCAAAGACTTATCCCTAAGACTCAACACTGAGACTTAAACCTAAGATTTAAGACTTAGCCCCAAGACTTAAGTCTAAGACTTAAACTTATGAATTAAACTTTAGACTTAACCCTAAGACTCAAGCCATAAGACTTCACCTTAAGACTTAACCTGAAGACTTAACCTTAAAATTTAACCCTAAGACTGAACCCTAAAATATAACTTTTAAGACTTAACAATAAGACTGAACATTAAGACACAACCTTACGACTTCTACCCTGAGACCTAACCTTGAGACTTAACACTGAGATTTAACCCTAAGACTTAACTTGAAGATGTAACATTCGGACTTAACCTTAAAACTTAACCCTAAGCCTAAACCTTAAGAAGTAACTTGAAGACTTAACCCTGAGAATGAACTCTAAGACTTCAACTTAATAATTAACGCTCAGATATAACCCTCAGACTTAAACTTAAGAAATAGCCCTAAGACTTAACCTTAATATTTAACTTGAAGATGTAACCTTAAGGCTTAACCCTAAACTTAACCCTAAGAGTTCACCTTAAGTGTTGACCTTACAGATTTAACCCTAAGAGTTAACCTTAGGACTGAAACGTTAAGACTTAACCCTAAGACTTATCCCCAAGACGTAACTCTAAAGAGTTAACCCTAAGACTTCAACTTGTGATTTAAACTTTAGACTGAACGCTAAGACTTAAAATTACGATTTAACATTAAGATTTAACCATAAGACTTAACCCTAAGACTTCAGGTTAAGTTTTAACCTTAAGACTCAACCCTGAGACTTAGTCGTGAAATTTATCCATAAGACTTATCCCTAAAACTGAAAACTGAGACCTAAACCTAAGATTTAACCTGAAGACTTAACCCTAAAACGTAGCCCTGAGACTTATCCTTGAGCTTTAACCTTGATACTTAATCCTGAGACTTAGCCCTAAGACTTATCCCCAAGACATAACTCTAAGGCTTAACCCGAAGACTTAACCTTAAGGCTCAACCTTAAGACTTAACATTAAGACTTAACCCTGAGACTTAACCATAAGACTTATCCTCAAGATTGTACTCTAAGACTTAACCCTAAGACTTAAGATGAAGACTTAACCCTAAGACTCAATCTATGAGATGTAAACTTAAGACTTAATTAACCCTAAGGCTCAATCTATGAGATGTAAACTTAAGACTTAACCTTTAGGAATTAACCCTGACACTTAACCTTAAGGCTTAACCCTAAGACTTAAGCTTAAGGTTTAAACTTAAGACTTATCCCTAAGACATAAGCCTGAGACTTAACCCTAAGACTTAACCTCAAGTTTAACTTCAAAACTTAACCCTAAGACTGAATCCTAAGACACAACCTTACCACGTAACCCTGAGACTTAACCTTGAGACTTTACCTTGAAATTTAACCCTGGGATTTAACCCTAAGTCTTAATGCTAAGACTTAACTTTAAGATGTACCATTAAGACTTAACCTTAAAGCGTAACCTTAAGATTTACACTCAATACTTAACCCTAAGACTTAACCCTATGACGTAAACTTATGGTTAAAACTTAAGACAAAACTTGAAGACTTAATTCAAAGACTTATCCCTAAGACTCAACACTGAGACTTAAACCTAAGATTTAAGACTTAGCCCCAAGACTTAAGTCTAAGACTTAAACTTATGAATTAAACTTTAGACTTAACCCTAAGACTCAAGCCATAAGACTTCACCTTAAGACTTAACCTGAAGACTTAACCTTAAAATTTAACCCTAAGACTGAACCCTAAAATATAACTTTTAAGACTTAACAATAAGACTGAACATTAAGACACAACCTTACGACTTCTACCCTGAGACCTAACCTTGAGACTTAACACTGAGATTTAACCCTAAGACTTAACTTGAAGATGTAACATTCGGACTTAACCTTAAAACTTAACCCTAAGCCTCACCCTTAAGAAGTAACTTGAAGACTTAACCCTGAGAATGAACTCTAAGACTTCAACTTAATAATTAACGCTCAGATATAACCCTCAGACTTAAACTTAAGAAATAGCCCTAAGACTTAACCTTAATATTTAACTTGAAGATGTAACCTTAAGGCTTAACCCTAAACTTAACCCTAAGAGTTCACCTTAAGTGTTGACCTTACAGATTTAACCCTAAGAGTTAACCTTAGGACTGAAACGTTAAGACTTAACCCTAAGACTTATCCCCAAGACGTAACTCTAAAGAGTTAACCCTAAGACTTCAACTTGTGATTTAAACTTTAGACTGAACGCTAAGACTTAAAATTACGATTTAACATTAAGATTTAACCATAAGACTTAACCCTAAGACTTCAGGTTAAGTTTTAACCTTAAGACTCAACCCTGAGACTTAGTCGTGAAATTTATCCATAAGACTTATCCCTAAAACTGAAAACTGAGACCTAAACCTAAGATTTAACCTGAAGACTTAACCCTAAAACGTAGCCCTGAGACTTATCCTTGAGCTTTAACCTTGATACTTAATCCTGAGACTTAGCCCTAAGACTTATCCCCAAGACATAACTCTAAGGCTTAACCCGAAGACTTAACCTTAAGGCTCAACCTTAAGACTTAACATTAAGACTTAACCCTGAGACTTAACCATAAGACTTATCCTCAAGATTGTACTCTAAGACTTAACCCTAAGACTTAAGATGAAGACTTAACCCTAAGACTCAATCTATGAGATGTAAACTTAAGACTTAATTAACCCTAAGGCTCAATCTATGAGATGTAAACTTAAGACTTAACCTTTAGGAATTAACCCTGACACTTAACCTTAAGGCTTAACCCTAAGACTTAAGCTTAAGGTTTAAACTTAAGACTTATCCCTAAGACATAAGCCTGAGACTTAACCCTAAGACTTAACCTCAAGTTTAACTTCAAAACTTAACCCTAAGACTGAATCCTAAGACACAACCTTACCACGTAACCCTGAGACTTAACCTTGAGACTTTACCTTGAAATTTAACCCTGGGATTTAACCCTAAGTCTTAATGCTAAGACTTAACTTTAAGATGTACCATTAAGACTTAACCTTAAAGCGTAACCTTAAGATTTACACTCAATACTTAACCCTAAGACTTAACCCTATGACGTAAACTTATGGTTAAAACTTAAGACAAAACTTGAAGACTTAATTCAAAGACTTATCCCTAAGACTCAACACTGAGACTTAAACCTAAGATTTAAGACTTAGCCCCAAGACTTAAGTCTAAGACTTAAACTTATGAATTAAACTTTAGACTTAACCCTAAGACTCAAGCCATAAGACTTCACCTTAAGACTTAACCTGAAGACTTAACCTTAAAATTTAACCCTAAGACTGAACCCTAAAATATAACTTTTAAGACTTAACAATAAGACTGAACATTAAGACACAACCTTACGACTTCTACCCTGAGACCTAACCTTGAGACTTAACACTGAGATTTAACCCTAAGACTTAACTTGAAGATGTAACATTCGGACTTAACCTTAAAACTTAACCCTAAGCCTCAACCTTAAGAAGTAACTTGAAGACTTAACCCTGAGAATGAACTCTAAGACTTCAACTTAATAATTAACGCTCAGATATAACCCTCAGACTTAAACTTAAGAAATAGCCCTAAGACTTAACCTTAATATTTAACTTGAAGATGTAACCTTAAGGCTTAACCCTAAACTTAACCCTAAGAGTTCACCTTAAGTGTTGACCTTACAGATTTAACCCTAAGAGTTAACCTTAGGACTGAAACGTTAAGACTTAACCCTAAGACTTATCCCCAAGACGTAACTCTAAAGAGTTAACCCTAAGACTTCAACTTGTGATTTAAACTTTAGACTGAACGCTAAGACTTAAAATTACGATTTAACATTAAGATTTAACCATAAGACTTAACCCTAAGACTTCAGGTTAAGTTTTAACCTTAAGACTCAACCCTGAGACTTAGTCGTGAAATTTATCCATAAGACTTATCCCTAAAACTGAAAACTGAGACCTAAACCTAAGATTTAACCTGAAGACTTAACCCTAAAACGTAGCCCTGAGACTTATCCTTGAGCTTTAACCTTGATACTTAATCCTGAGACTTAGCCCTAAGACTTATCCCCAAGACATAACTCTAAGGCTTAACCCTAAGACTTAACCTTAAGGCTCAACCTTAAGACTTAACATTAAGACTTAACCCTGAGACTTAACCATAAGACTTATCCTCAAGATTGTACTCTAAGACTTAACCCTAAGACTTAAGATGAAGACTTAACCCTAAGACTCAATCTATGAGATGTAAACTTAAGACTTAATTAACCCTAAGGCTCAATCTATGAGATGTAAACTTAAGACTTAACCTTTAGGAATTAACCCTGACACTTAACCTTAAGGCTTAACCCTAAGACTTAAGCTTAAGGTTTAAACTTAAGACTTATCCCTAAGACATAAGCCTGAGACTTAACCCTAAGACTTAACCTCAAGTTTAACTTCAAAACTTAACCCTAAGACTGAATCCTAAGACACAACCTTACCACGTAACCCTGAGACTTAACCTTGAGACTTTACCTTGAAATTTAACCCTGGGATTTAACCCTAAGTCTTAATGCTAAGACTTAACTTTAAGATGTACCATTAAGACTTAACCTTAAAGCGTAACCTTAAGATTTACACTCAATACTTAACCCTAAGACTTAACCCTATGATTTAAACTTAAGGTTAAACCGTAAGACAAAACTTGAAGACTTAATTCAAAGACTTATCCCTAAGACTCAACACTGAGACTTAAACCTAAGATTTAAGACTTAGCCCCAAGACTTAAGTCTAAGACTTAAACTTATGAATTAAACTTTAGACTTAACCCTAAGACTCAAGCCATAAGACTTCACCTTAAGACTTAACCTGAAGACTTAACCTTAAAATTTAACCCTAAGACTGAACCCTAAAATATAACTTTTAAGACTTAACAATAAGACTGAACATTAAGACACAACCTTACGACTTCTACCCTGAGACCTAACCTTGAGACTTAACACTGAGATTTAACCCTAAGACTTAACTTGAAGATGTAACATTCGGACTTAACCTTAAAACTTAACCCTAAGCCTAAACCTTAAGAAGTAACTTGAAGACTTAACCCTGAGAATGAACTCTAAGACTTCAACTTAATAATTAACGCTCAGATATAACCCTCAGACTTAAACTTAAGAAATAGCCCTAAGACTTAACCTTAATATTTAACTTGAAGATGTAACCTTAAGGCTTAACCCTAAACTTAACCCTAAGAGTTCACCTTAAGTGTTGACCTTACAGATTTAACCCTAAGAGTTAACCTTAGGACTGAAACGTTAAGACTTAACCCTAAGACTTATCCCCAAGACGTAACTCTAAAGAGTTAACCCTAAGACTTCAACTTGTGATTTAAACTTTAGACTGAACGCTAAGACTTAAAATTACGATTTAACATTAAGATTTAACCATAAGACTTAACCCTAAGACTTCAGGTTAAGTTTTAACCTTAAGACTCAACCCTGAGACTTAGTCGTGAAATTTATCCATAAGACTTATCCCTAAAACTGAAAACTGAGACCTAAACCTAAGATTTAACCTGAAGACTTAACCCTAAAACGTAGCCCTGAGACTTATCCTTGAGCTTTAACCTTGATACTTAATCCTGAGACTTAGCCCTAAGACTTATCCCCAAGACATAACTCTAAGGCTTAACCCGAAGACTTAACCTTAAGGCTCAACCTTAAGACTTAACATTAAGACTTAACCCTGAGACTTAACCATAAGACTTATCCTCAAGATTGTACTCTAAGACTTAACCCTAAGACTTAAGATGAAGACTTAACCCTAAGACTCAATCTATGAGATGTAAACTTAAGACTTAATTAACCCTAAGGCTCAATCTATGAGATGTAAACTTAAGACTTAACCTTTAGGAATTAACCCTGACACTTAACCTTAAGGCTTAACCCTAAGACTTAAGCTTAAGGTTTAAACTTAAGACTTATCCCTAAGACATAAGCCTGAGACTTAACCCTAAGACTTAACCTCAAGTTTAACTTCAAAACTTAACCCTAAGACTGAATCCTAAGACACAACCTTACCACGTAACCCTGAGACTTAACCTTGAGACTTTACCTTGAAATTTAACCCTGGGATTTAACCCTAAGTCTTAATGCTAAGACTTAACTTTAAGATGTACCATTAAGACTTAACCTTAAAGCGTAACCTTAAGATTTACACTCAATACTTAACCCTAAGACTTAACCCTATGACGTAAACTTATGGTTAAAACTTAAGTCAAAACTTGAAGACTTAATTCAAAGACTTATCCCTAAGACTCAACACTGAGACTTAAACCTAAGATTTAAGACTTAGCCCCAAGACTTAAGTCTAAGACTTAAACTTATGAATTAAACTTTAGACTTAACCCTAAGACTCAAGCCATAAGACTTCACCTTAAGACTTAACCTGAAGACTTAACCTTAAAATTTAACCCTAAGACTGAACCCTAAAATATAACTTTTAAGACTTAACAATAAGACTGAACATTAAGACACAACCTTACGACTTCTACCCTGAGACCTAACCTTGAGACTTAACACTGAGATTTAACCCTAAGACTTAACTTTAAGATGTAACATTCGGACTTAACCTTAAAACTTAACCCTAAGCCTCAACCTTAAGAAGTAACTTGAAGACTTAACCCTGAGAATGAACTCTAAGACTTCAACTTAATAATTAACGCTCAGATATAACCCTCAGACTTAAACTTAAGAAATAGCCCTAAGACTTAACCTTAATATTTAACTTGAAGATGTAACCTTAAGGCTTAACCCTAAACTTAACCCTAAGAGTTCACCTTAAGTGTTGACCTTACAGATTTAACCCTAAGAGTTAACCTTAGGACTGAAACGTTAAGACTTAACCCTAAGACTTATCCCCAAGACGTAACTCTAAAGAGTTAACCCTAAGACTTCAACTTGTGATTTAAACTTTAGACTGAACGCTAAGACTTAAAATTACGATTTAACATTAAGATTTAACCATAAGACTTAACCCTAAGACTTCAGGTTAAGTTTTAACCTTAAGACTCAACCCTGAGACTTAGTCGTGAAATTTATCCATAAGACTTATCCCTAAAACTGAAAACTGAGACCTAAACCTAAGATTTAACCTGAAGACTTAACCCTAAAACGTAGCCCTGAGACTTATCCTTGAGCTTTAACCTTGATACTTAATCCTGAGACTTAGCCCTAAGACTTATCCCCAAGACATAACTCTAAGGCTTAACCCTAAGACTTAACCTTAAGGCTCAACCTTAAGACTTAACATTAAGACTTAACCCTGAGACTTAACCATAAGACTTATCCTCAAGATTGTACTCTAAGACTTAACCCTAAGACTTAAGATGAAGACTTAACCCTAAGACTCAATCTATGAGATGTAAACTTAAGACTTAATTAACCCTAAGGCTCAATCTATGAGATGTAAACTTAAGACTTAACCTTTAGGAATTAACCCTGACACTTAACCTTAAGGCTTAACCCTAAGACTTAAGCTTAAGGTTTAAACTTAAGACTTATCCCTAAGACATAAGCCTGAGACTTAACCCTAAGACTTAACCTCAAGTTTAACTTCAAAACTTAACCCTAAGACTGAATCCTAAGACACAACCTTACCACGTAACCCTGAGACTTAACCTTGAGACTTTACCTTGAAATTTAACCCTGGGATTTAACCCTAAGTCTTAATGCTAAGACTTAACTTTAAGATGTACCATTAAGACTTAACCTTAAAGCGTAACCTTAAGATTTACACTCAATACTTAACCCTAAGACTTAACCCTATGATTTAAACTTAAGGTTAAACCGTAAGACAAAACTTGAAGACTTAATTCAAAGACTTATCCCTAAGACTCAACACTGAGACTTAAACCTAAGATTTAAGACTTAGCCCCAAGACTTAAGTCTAAGACTTAAACTTATGAATTAAACTTTAGACTTAACCCTAAGACTCAAGCCATAAGACTTCACCTTAAGACTTAACCTGAAGACTTAACCTTAAAATTTAACCCTAAGACTGAACCCTAAAATATAACTTTTAAGACTTAACAATAAGACTGAACATTAAGACACAACCTTACGACTTCTACCCTGAGACCTAACCTTGAGACTTAACACTGAGATTTAACCCTAAGACTTAACTTGAAGATGTAACATTCGGACTTAACCTTAAAACTTAACCCTAAGCCTCAACCTTAAGAAGTAACTTGAAGACTTAACCCTGAGAATGAACTCTAAGACTTCAACTTAATAATTAACGCTCAGATATAACCCTCAGACTTAAACTTAAGAAATAGCCCTAAGACTTAACCTTAATATTTAACTTGAAGATGTAACCTTAAGGCTTAACCCTAAACTTAACCCTAAGAGTTCACCTTAAGTGTTGACCTTACAGATTTAACCCTAAGAGTTAACCTTAGGACTGAAACGTTAAGACTTAACCCTAAGACTTATCCCCAAGACGTAACTCTAAAGAGTTAACCCTAAGACTTCAACTTGTGATTTAAACTTTAGACTGAACGCTAAGACTTAAAATTACGATTTAACATTAAGATTTAACCATAAGACTTAACCCTAAGACTTCAGGTTAAGTTTTAACCTTAAGACTCAACCCTGAGACTTAGTCGTGAAATTTATCCATAAGACTTATCCCTAAAACTGAAAACTGAGACCTAAACCTAAGATTTAACCTGAAGACTTAACCCTAAAACGTAGCCCTGAGACTTATCCTTGAGCTTTAACCTTGATACTTAATCCTGAGACTTAGCCCTAAGACTTATCCCCAAGACATAACTCTAAGGCTTAACCCTAAGACTTAACCTTAAGGCTCAACCTTAAGACTTAACATTAAGACTTAACCCTGAGACTTAACCATAAGACTTATCCTCAAGATTGTACTCTAAGACTTAACCCTAAGACTTAAGATGAAGACTTAACCCTAAGACTCAATCTATGAGATGTAAACTTAAGACTTAATTAACCCTAAGGCTCAATCTATGAGATGTAAACTTAAGACTTAACCTTTAGGAATTAACCCTGACACTTAACCTTAAGGCTTAACCCTAAGACTTAAGCTTAAGGTTTAAACTTAAGACTTATCCCTAAGACATAAGCCTGAGACTTAACCCTAAGACTTAACCTCAAGTTTAACTTCAAAACTTAACCCTAAGACTGAATCCTAAGACACAACCTTACCACGTAACCCTGAGACTTAACCTTGAGACTTTACCTTGAAATTTAACCCTGGGATTTAACCCTAAGTCTTAATGCTAAGACTTAACTTTAAGATGTACCATTAAGACTTAACCTTAAAGCGTAACCTTAAGATTTACACTCAATACTTAACCCTAAGACTTAACCCTATGATTTAAACTTAAGGTTAAACCGTAAGACAAAACTTGAAGACTTAATTCAAAGACTTATCCCTAAGACTCAACACTGAGACTTAAACCTAAGATTTAAGACTTAGCCCCAAGACTTAAGTCTAAGACTTAAACTTATGAATTAAACTTTAGACTTAACCCTAAGACTCAAGCCATAAGACTTCACCTTAAGACTTAACCTGAAGACTTAACCTTAAAATTTAACCCTAAGACTGAACCCTAAAATATAACTTTTAAGACTTAACAATAAGACTGAACATTAAGACACAACCTTACGACTTCTACCCTGAGACCTAACCTTGAGACTTAACACTGAGATTTAACCCTAAGACTTAACTTGAAGATGTAACATTCGGACTTAACCTTAAAACTTAACCCTAAGCCTAAACCTTAAGAAGTAACTTGAAGACTTAACCCTGAGAATGAACTCTAAGACTTCAACTTAATAATTAACGCTCAGATATAACCCTCAGACTTAAACTTAAGAAATAGCCCTAAGACTTAACCTTAATATTTAACTTGAAGATGTAACCTTAAGGCTTAACCCTAAACTTAACCCTAAGAGTTCACCTTAAGTGTTGACCTTACAGATTTAACCCTAAGAGTTAACCTTAGGACTGAAACGTTAAGACTTAACCCTAAGACTTATCCCCAAGACGTAACTCTAAAGAGTTAACCCTAAGACTTCAACTTGTGATTTAAACTTTAGACTGAACGCTAAGACTTAAAATTACGATTTAACATTAAGATTTAACCATAAGACTTAACCCTAAGACTTCAGGTTAAGTTTTAACCTTAAGACTCAACCCTGAGACTTAGTCGTGAAATTTATCCATAAGACTTATCCCTAAAACTGAAAACTGAGACCTAAACCTAAGATTTAACCTGAAGACTTAACCCTAAAACGTAGCCCTGAGACTTATCCTTGAGCTTTAACCTTGATACTTAATCCTGAGACTTAGCCCTAAGACTTATCCCCAAGACATAACTCTAAGGCTTAACCCGAAGACTTAACCTTAAGGCTCAACCTTAAGACTTAACATTAAGACTTAACCCTGAGACTTAACCATAAGACTTATCCTCAAGATTGTACTCTAAGACTTAACCCTAAGACTTAAGATGAAGACTTAACCCTAAGACTCAATCTATGAGATGTAAACTTAAGACTTAATTAACCCTAAGGCTCAATCTATGAGATGTAAACTTAAGACTTAACCTTTAGGAATTAACCCTGACACTTAACCTTAAGGCTTAACCCTAAGACTTAAGCTTAAGGTTTAAACTTAAGACTTATCCCTAAGACATAAGCCTGAGACTTAACCCTAAGACTTAACCTCAAGTTTAACTTCAAAACTTAACCCTAAGACTGAATCCTAAGACACAACCTTACCACGTAACCCTGAGACTTAACCTTGAGACTTTACCTTGAAATTTAACCCTGGGATTTAACCCTAAGTCTTAATGCTAAGACTTAACTTTAAGATGTACCATTAAGACTTAACCTTAAAGCGTAACCTTAAGATTTACACTCAATACTTAACCCTAAGACTTAACCCTATGACGTAAACTTATGGTTAAAACTTAAGTCAAAACTTGAAGACTTAATTCAAAGACTTATCCCTAAGACTCAACACTGAGACTTAAACCTAAGATTTAAGACTTAGCCCCAAGACTTAAGTCTAAGACTTAAACTTATGAATTAAACTTTAGACTTAACCCTAAGACTCAAGCCATAAGACTTCACCTTAAGACTTAACCTGAAGACTTAACCTTAAAATTTAACCCTAAGACTGAACCCTAAAATATAACTTTTAAGACTTAACAATAAGACTGAACATTAAGACACAACCTTACGACTTCTACCCTGAGACCTAACCTTGAGACTTAACACTGAGATTTAACCCTAAGACTTAACTTTAAGATGTAACATTCGGACTTAACCTTAAAACTTAACCCTAAGCCTCAACCTTAAGAAGTAACTTGAAGACTTAACCCTGAGAATGAACTCTAAGACTTCAACTTAATAATTAACGCTCAGATATAACCCTCAGACTTAAACTTAAGAAATAGCCCTAAGACTTAACCTTAATATTTAACTTGAAGATGTAACCTTAAGGCTTAACCCTAAACTTAACCCTAAGAGTTCACCTTAAGTGTTGACCTTACAGATTTAACCCTAAGAGTTAACCTTAGGACTGAAACGTTAAGACTTAACCCTAAGACTTATCCCCAAGACGTAACTCTAAAGAGTTAACCCTAAGACTTCAACTTGTGATTTAAACTTTAGACTGAACGCTAAGACTTAAAATTACGATTTAACATTAAGATTTAACCATAAGACTTAACCCTAAGACTTCAGGTTAAGTTTTAACCTTAAGACTCAACCCTGAGACTTAGTCGTGAAATTTATCCATAAGACTTATCCCTAAAACTGAAAACTGAGACCTAAACCTAAGATTTAACCTGAAGACTTAACCCTAAAACGTAGCCCTGAGACTTATCCTTGAGCTTTAACCTTGATACTTAATCCTGAGACTTAGCCCTAAGACTTATCCCCAAGACATAACTCTAAGGCTTAACCCTAAGACTTAACCTTAAGGCTCAACCTTAAGACTTAACATTAAGACTTAACCCTGAGACTTAACCATAAGACTTATCCTCAAGATTGTACTCTAAGACTTAACCCTAAGACTTAAGATGAAGACTTAACCCTAAGACTCAATCTATGAGATGTAAACTTAAGACTTAATTAACCCTAAGGCTCAATCTATGAGATGTAAACTTAAGACTTAACCTTTAGGAATTAACCCTGACACTTAACCTTAAGGCTTAACCCTAAGACTTAAGCTTAAGGTTTAAACTTAAGACTTATCCCTAAGACATAAGCCTGAGACTTAACCCTAAGACTTAACCTCAAGTTTAACTTCAAAACTTAACCCTAAGACTGAATCCTAAGACACAACCTTACCACGTAACCCTGAGACTTAACCTTGAGACTTTACCTTGAAATTTAACCCTGGGATTTAACCCTAAGTCTTAATGCTAAGACTTAACTTTAAGATGTACCATTAAGACTTAACCTTAAAGCGTAACCTTAAGATTTACACTCAATACTTAACCCTAAGACTTAACCCTATGATTTAAACTTAAGGTTAAACCGTAAGACAAAACTTGAAGACTTAATTCAAAGACTTATCCCTAAGACTCAACACTGAGACTTAAACCTAAGATTTAAGACTTAGCCCCAAGACTTAAGTCTAAGACTTAAACTTATGAATTAAACTTTAGACTTAACCCTAAGACTCAAGCCATAAGACTTCACCTTAAGACTTAACCTGAAGACTTAACCTTAAAATTTAACCCTAAGACTGAACCCTAAAATATAACTTTTAAGACTTAACAATAAGACTGAACATTAAGACACAACCTTACGACTTCTACCCTGAGACCTAACCTTGAGACTTAACACTGAGATTTAACCCTAAGACTTAACTTGAAGATGTAACATTCGGACTTAACCTTAAAACTTAACCCTAAGCCTCAACCTTAAGAAGTAACTTGAAGACTTAACCCTGAGAATGAACTCTAAGACTTCAACTTAATAATTAACGCTCAGATATAACCCTCAGACTTAAACTTAAGAAATAGCCCTAAGACTTAACCTTAATATTTAACTTGAAGATGTAACCTTAAGGCTTAACCCTAAACTTAACCCTAAGAGTTCACCTTAAGTGTTGACCTTACAGATTTAACCCTAAGAGTTAACCTTAGGACTGAAACGTTAAGACTTAACCCTAAGACTTATCCCCAAGACGTAACTCTAAAGAGTTAACCCTAAGACTTCAACTTGTGATTTAAACTTTAGACTGAACGCTAAGACTTAAAATTACGATTTAACATTAAGATTTAACCATAAGACTTAACCCTAAGACTTCAGGTTAAGTTTTAACCTTAAGACTCAACCCTGAGACTTAGTCGTGAAATTTATCCATAAGACTTATCCCTAAAACTGAAAACTGAGACCTAAACCTAAGATTTAACCTGAAGACTTAACCCTAAAACGTAGCCCTGAGACTTATCCTTGAGCTTTAACCTTGATACTTAATCCTGAGACTTAGCCCTAAGACTTATCCCCAAGACATAACTCTAAGGCTTAACCCGAAGACTTAACCTTAAGGCTCAACCTTAAGACTTAACATTAAGACTTAACCCTGAGACTTAACCATAAGACTTATCCTCAAGATTGTACTCTAAGACTTAACCCTAAGACTTAAGATGAAGACTTAACCCTAAGACTCAATCTATGAGATGTAAACTTAAGACTTAATTAACCCTAAGGCTCAATCTATGAGATGTAAACTTAAGACTTAACCTTTAGGAATTAACCCTGACACTTAACCTTAAGGCTTAACCCTAAGACTTAAGCTTAAGGTTTAAACTTAAGACTTATCCCTAAGACATAAGCCTGAGACTTAACCCTAAGACTTAACCTCAAGTTTAACTTCAAAACTTAACCCTAAGACTGAATCCTAAGACACAACCTTACCACGTAACCCTGAGACTTAACCTTGAGACTTTACCTTGAAATTTAACCCTGGGATTTAACCCTAAGTCTTAATGCTAAGACTTAACTTTAAGATGTACCATTAAGACTTAACCTTAAAGCGTAACCTTAAGATTTACACTCAATACTTAACCCTAAGACTTAACCCTATGATTTAAACTTAAGGTTAAACCGTAAGACAAAACTTGAAGACTTAATTCAAAGACTTATCCCTAAGACTCAACACTGAGACTTAAACCTAAGATTTAAGACTTAGCCCCAAGACTTAAGTCTAAGACTTAAACTTATGAATTAAACTTTAGACTTAACCCTAAGACTCAAGCCATAAGACTTCACCTTAAGACTTAACCTGAAGACTTAACCTTAAAATTTAACCCTAAGACTGAACCCTAAAATATAACTTTTAAGACTTAACAATAAGACTGAACATTAAGACACAACCTTACGACTTCTACCCTGAGACCTAACCTTGAGACTTAACACTGAGTTTTAACCCTAAGACTTAACTTTAAGATGTAACATTCGGACTTAACCTTAAAACTTAACCCTAAGCCTCAACCTTAAGAAATAACTTGAAGACTTAACCCTGAGAATGAACTCTAAGACTTCAACTTAATAATTAACGCTCAGATATAACCCTCAGACTTAAACTTAAGAAATAGCCCTAAGACTTAACCTTAATATTTAACTTGAAGATGTAACCTTAAGGCTTAACCCTAAACTTAACCCTAAGAGTTCACCTTAAGTGTTGACCTTACAGATTTAACCCTAAGAGTTAACCTTAGGACTGAAACGTTAAGACTTAACCCTAAGACTTATCCCCAAGACGTAACTCTAAAGAGTTAACCCTAAGACTTCAACTTGTGATTTAAACTTTAGACTGAACGCTAAGACTTAAAATTACGATTTAACATTAAGATTTAACCATAAGACTTAACCCTAAGACTTCAGGTTAAGTTTTAACCTTAAGACTCAACCCTGAGACTTAGTCGTGAAATTTATCCATAAGACTTATCCCTAAAACTGAAAACTGAGACCTAAACCTAAGATTTAACCTGAAGACTTAACCCTAAAACGTAGCCCTGAGACTTATCCTTGAGCTTTAACCTTGATACTTAATCCTGAGACTTAGCCCTAAGACTTATCCCCAAGACATAACTCTAAGGCTTAACCCGAAGACTTAACCTTAAGGCTCAACCTTAAGACTTAACATTAAGACTTAACCATAAGACTTATCCTCAAGATTGTACTCTAAGACTTAACCCTAAGACTTAAGATGAAGACTTAACCCTAAGACTCAATCTATGAGATGTAAACTTAAGACTTAATTAACCCTAAGGCTCAATCTATGAGATGTAAACTTAAGACTTAACCTTTAGGAATTAACCCTGACACTTAACCTTAAGGCTTAACCCTAAGACTTAAGCTTAAGGTTTAAACTTAAGACTTATCCCTAAGACATAAGCCTGAGACTTAACCCTAAGACTTAACCTCAAGTTTAACTTCAAAACTTAACCCTAAGACTGAATCCTAAGACACAACCTTACCACGTAACCCTGAGACTTAACCTTGAGACTTTACCTTGAAATTTAACCCTGGGATTTAACCCTAAGTCTTAATGCTAAGACTTAACTTTAAGATGTACCATTAAGACTTAACCTTAAAGCGTAACCTTAAGATTTACACTCAATACTTAACCCTAAGACTTAACCCTATGATTTAAACTTAAGGTTAAACCGTAAGACAAAACTTGAAGACTTAATTCAAAGACTTATCCCTAAGACTCAACACTGAGACTTAAACCTAAGATTTAAGACTTAGCCCCAAGACTTAAGTCTAAGACTTAAACTTATGAATTAAACTTTAGACTTAACCCTAAGACTCAAGCCATAAGACTTCACCTTAAGACTTAACCTGAAGACTTAACCTTAAAATTTAACCCTAAGACTGAACCCTAAAATATAACTTTTAAGACTTAACAATAAGACTGAACATTAAGACACAACCTTACGACTTCTACCCTGAGACCTAACCTTGAGACTTAACACTGAGATTTAACCCTAAGACTTAACTTTAAGATGTAACATTCGGACTTAACCTTAAAACTTAACCCTAAGCCTCAACCTTAAGAAGTAACTTGAAGACTTAACCCTGAGAATGAACTCTAAGACTTCAACTTAATAATTAACGCTCAGATATAACCCTCAGACTTAAACTTAAGAAATAGCCCTAAGACTTAACCTTAATATTTAACTTGAAGATGTAACCTTAAGGCTTAACCCTAAACTTAACCCTAAGTGTTCACCTTAAGTGTTGACCTTACAGATTTAACCCTAAGAGTTAACCTTAGGACTGAAACGTTAAGACTTAACCCTAAGACTTATCCCCAAGACGTAACTCTAAAGAGTTAACCCTAAGACTTCAACTTGTGATTTAAACTTTAGACTGAACGCTAAGACTTAAAATTACGATTTAACATTAAGATTTAACCATAAGACTTAACCCTAAGACTTCAGGTTAAGTTTTAACCTTAAGACTCAACCCTGAGACTTAGTCGTGAAATTTATCCATAAGACTTATCCCTAAAACTGAAAACTGAGACCTAAACCTAAGATTTAACCTGAAGACTTAACCCTAAAACGTAGCCCTGAGACTTATCCTTGAGCTTTAACCTTGATACTTAATCCTGAGACTTAGCCCTAAGACTTATCCCCAAGACATAACTCTAAGGCTTAACCCGAAGACTTAACCTTAAGGCTCAACCTTAAGACTTAACATTAAGACTTAACCATAAGACTTATCCTCAAGATTGTACTCTAAGACTTAACCCTAAGACTTAAGATGAAGACTTAACCCTAAGACTCAATCTATGAGATGTAAACTTAAGACTTAATTAACCCTAAGGCTCAATCTATGAGATGTAAACTTAAGACTTAACCTTTAGGAATTAACCCTGACACTTAACCTTAAGGCTTAACCCTAAGACTTAAGCTTAAGGTTTAAACTTAAGACTTATCCCTAAGACATAAGCCTGAGACTTAACCCTAAGACTTAACCTCAAGTTTAACTTCAAAACTTAACCCTAAGACTGAATCCTAAGACACAACCTTACCACGTAACCCTGAGACTTAACCTTGAGACTTTACCTTGAAATTTAACCCTGGGATTTAACCCTAAGTCTTAATGCTAAGACTTAACTTTAAGATGTACCATTAAGACTTAACCTTAAAGCGTAACCTTAAGATTTACACTCAATACTTAACCCTAAGACTTAACCCTATGATTTAAACTTAAGGTTAAACCGTAAGACAAAACTTGAAGACTTAATTCAAAGACTTATCCCTAAGACTCAACACTGAGACTTAAACCTAAGATTTAAGACTTAGCCCCAAGACTTAAGTCTAAGACTTAAACTTATGAATTAAACTTTAGACTTAACCCTAAGACTCAAGCCATAAGACTTCACCTTAAGACTTAACCTGAAGACTTAACCTTAAAATTTAACCCTAAGACTGAACCCTAAAATATAACTTTTAAGACTTAACAATAAGACTGAACATTAAGACACAACCTTACGACTTCTACCCTGAGACCTAACCTTGAGACTTAACACTGAGATTTAACCCTAAGACTTAACTTTAAGATGTAACATTCGGACTTAACCTTAAAACTTAACCCTAAGCCTCAACCTTAAGAAATAACTTGAAGACTTAACCCTGAGAATGAACTCTAAGACTTCAACTTAATAATTAACGCTCAGATATAACCCTCAGACTTAAACTTAAGAAATAGCCCTAAGACTTAACCTTAATATTTAACTTGAAGATGTAACCTTAAGGCTTAACCCTAAACTTAACCCTAAGAGTTCACCTTAAGTGTTGACCTTACAGATTTAACCCTAAGAGTTAACCTTAGGACTGAAACGTTAAGACTTAACCCTAAGACTTATCCCCAAGACGTAACTCTAAAGAGTTAACCCTAAGACTTCAACTTGTGATTTAAACTTTAGACTGAACGCTAAGACTTAAAATTACGATTTAACATTAAGATTTAACCATAAGACTTAACCCTAAGACTTCAGGTTAAGTTTTAACCTTAAGACTCAACCCTGAGACTTAGTCGTGAAATTTATCCATAAGACTTATCCCTAAAACTGAAAACTGAGACCTAAACCTAAGATTTAACCTGAAGACTTAACCCTAAAACGTAGCCCTGAGACTTATCCTTGAGCTTTAACCTTGATACTTAATCCTGAGACTTAGCCCTAAGACTTATCCCCAAGACATAACTCTAAGGCTTAACCCTAAGACTTAACCTTAAGGCTCAACCTTAAGACTTAACATTAAGACTTAACCATAAGACTTATCCTCAAGATTGTACTCTAAGACTTAACCCTAAGACTTAAGATGAAGACTTAACCCTAAGACTCAATCTATGAGATGTAAACTTAAGACTTAATTAACCCTAAGGCTCAATCTATGAGATGTAAACTTAAGACTTAACCTTTAGGAATTAACCCTGACACTTAACCTTAAGGCTTAACCCTAAGACTTAAGCTTAAGGTTTAAACTTAAGACTTATCCCTAAGACATAAGCCTGAGACTTAACCCTAAGACTTAACCTCAAGTTTAACTTCAAAACTTAACCCTAAGACTGAATCCTAAGACACAACCTTACCACGTAACCCTGAGACTTAACCTTGAGACTTTACCTTGAAATTTAACCCTGGGATTTAACCCTAAGTCTTAATGCTAAGACTTAACTTTAAGATGTACCATTAAGACTTAACCTTAAAGCGTAACCTTAAGATTTACACTCAATACTTAACCCTAAGACTTAACCCTATGATTTAAACTTAAGGTTAAACCGTAAGACAAAACTTGAAGACTTAATTCAAAGACTTATCCCTAAGACTCAACACTGAGACTTAAACCTAAGATTTAAGACTTAGCCCCAAGACTTAAGTCTAAGACTTAAACTTATGAATTAAACTTTAGACTTAACCCTAAGACTCAAGCCATAAGACTTCACCTTAAGACTTAACCTGAAGACTTAACCTTAAAATTTAACCCTAAGACTGAACCCTAAAATATAACTTTTAAGACTTAACAATAAGACTGAACATTAAGACACAACCTTACGACTTCTACCCTGAGACCTAACCTTGAGACTTAACACTGAGATTTAACCCTAAGACTTAACTTTAAGATGTAACATTCGGACTTAACCTTAAAACTTAACCCTAAGCCTCAACCTTAAGAAGTAACTTGAAGACTTAACCCTGAGAATGAACTCTAAGACTTCAACTTAATAATTAACGCTCAGATATAACCCTCAGACTTAAACTTAAGAAATAGCCCTAAGACTTAACCTTAATATTTAACTTGAAGATGTAACCTTAAGGCTTAACCCTAAACTTAACCCTAAGTGTTCACCTTAAGTGTTGACCTTACAGATTTAACCCTAAGAGTTAACCTTAGGACTGAAACGTTAAGACTTAACCCTAAGACTTATCCCCAAGACGTAACTCTAAAGAGTTAACCCTAAGACTTCAACTTGTGATTTAAACTTTAGACTGAACGCTAAGACTTAAAATTACGATTTAACATTAAGATTTAACCATAAGACTTAACCCTAAGACTTCAGGTTAAGTTTTAACCTTAAGACTCAACCCTGAGACTTAGTCGTGAAATTTATCCATAAGACTTATCCCTAAAACTGAAAACTGAGACCTAAACCTAAGATTTAACCTGAAGACTTAACCCTAAAACGTAGCCCTGAGACTTATCCTTGAGCTTTAACCTTGATACTTAATCCTGAGACTTAGCCCTAAGACTTATCCCCAAGACATAACTCTAAGGCTTAACCCGAAGACTTAACCTTAAGGCTCAACCTTAAGACTTAACATTAAGACTTAACCATAAGACTTATCCTCAAGATTGTACTCTAAGACTTAACCCTAAGACTTAAGATGAAGACTTAACCCTAAGACTCAATCTATGAGATGTAAACTTAAGACTTAATTAACCCTAAGGCTCAATCTATGAGATGTAAACTTAAGACTTAACCTTTAGGAATTAACCCTGACACTTAACCTTAAGGCTTAACCCTAAGACTTAAGCTTAAGGTTTAAACTTAAGACTTATCCCTAAGACATAAGCCTGAGACTTAACCCTAAGACTTAACCTCAAGTTTAACTTCAAAACTTAACCCTAAGACTGAATCCTAAGACACAACCTTACCACGTAACCCTGAGACTTAACCTTGAGACTTTACCTTGAAATTTAACCCTGGGATTTAACCCTAAGTCTTAATGCTAAGACTTAACTTTAAGATGTACCATTAAGACTTAACCTTAAAGCGTAACCTTAAGATTTACACTCAATACTTAACCCTAAGACTTAACCCTATGATTTAAACTTAAGGTTAAACCGTAAGACAAAACTTGAAGACTTAATTCAAAGACTTATCCCTAAGACTCAACACTGAGACTTAAACCTAAGATTTAAGACTTAGCCCCAAGACTTAAGTCTAAGACTTAAACTTATGAATTAAACTTTAGACTTAACCCTAAGACTCAAGCCATAAGACTTCACCTTAAGACTTAACCTGAAGACTTAACCTTAAAATTTAACCCTAAGACTGAACCCTAAAATATAACTTTTAAGACTTAACAATAAGACTGAACATTAAGACACAACCTTACGACTTCTACCCTGAGACCTAACCTTGAGACTTAACACTGAGATTTAACCCTAAGACTTAACTTTAAGATGTAACATTCGGACTTAACCTTAAAACTTAACCCTAAGCCTCAACCTTAAGAAATAACTTGAAGACTTAACCCTGAGAATGAACTCTAAGACTTCAACTTAATAATTAACGCTCAGATATAACCCTCAGACTTAAACTTAAGAAATAGCCCTAAGACTTAACCTTAATATTTAACTTGAAGATGTAACCTTAAGGCTTAACCCTAAACTTAACCCTAAGAGTTCACCTTAAGTGTTGACCTTACAGATTTAACCCTAAGAGTTAACCTTAGGACTGAAACGTTAAGACTTAACCCTAAGACTTATCCCCAAGACGTAACTCTAAAGAGTTAACCCTAAGACTTCAACTTGTGATTTAAACTTTAGACTGAACGCTAAGACTTAAAATTACGATTTAACATTAAGATTTAACCATAAGACTTAACCCTAAGACTTCAGGTTAAGTTTTAACCTTAAGACTCAACCCTGAGACTTAGTCGTGAAATTTATCCATAAGACTTATCCCTAAAACTGAAAACTGAGACCTAAACCTAAGATTTAACCTGAAGACTTAACCCTAAAACGTAGCCCTGAGACTTATCCTTGAGCTTTAACCTTGATACTTAATCCTGAGACTTAGCCCTAAGACTTATCCCCAAGACATAACTCTAAGGCTTAACCCTAAGACTTAACCTTAAGGCTCAACCTTAAGACTTAACATTAAGACTTAACCATAAGACTTATCCTCAAGATTGTACTCTAAGACTTAACCCTAAGACTTAAGATGAAGACTTAACCCTAAGACTCAATCTATGAGATGTAAACTTAAGACTTAATTAACCCTAAGGCTCAATCTATGAGATGTAAACTTAAGACTTAACCTTTAGGAATTAACCCTGACACTTAACCTTAAGGCTTAACCCTAAGACTTAAGCTTAAGGTTTAAACTTAAGACTTATCCCTAAGACATAAGCCTGAGACTTAACCCTAAGACTTAACCTCAAGTTTAACTTCAAAACTTAACCCTAAGACTGAATCCTAAGACACAACCTTACCACGTAACCCTGAGACTTAACCTTGAGACTTTACCTTGAAATTTAACCCTGGGATTTAACCCTAAGTCTTAATGCTAAGACTTAACTTTAAGATGTACCATTAAGACTTAACCTTAAAGCGTAACCTTAAGATTTACACTCAATACTTAACCCTAAGACTTAACCCTATGATTTAAACTTAAGGTTAAACCGTAAGACAAAACTTGAAGACTTAATTCAAAGACTTATCCCTAAGACTCAACACTGAGACTTAAACCTAAGATTTAAGACTTAGCCCCAAGACTTAAGTCTAAGACTTAAACTTATGAATTAAACTTTAGACTTAACCCTAAGACTCAAGCCATAAGACTTCACCTTAAGACTTAACCTGAAGACTTAACCTTAAAATTTAACCCTAAGACTGAACCCTAAAATATAACTTTTAAGACTTAACAATAAGACTGAACATTAAGACACAACCTTACGACTTCTACCCTGAGACCTAACCTTGAGACTTAACACTGAGATTTAACCCTAAGACTTAACTTTAAGATGTAACATTCGGACTTAACCTTAAAACTTAACCCTAAGCCTCAACCTTAAGAAATAACTTGAAGACTTAACCCTGAGAATGAACTCTAAGACTTCAACTTAATAATTAACGCTCAGATATAACCCTCAGACTTAAACTTAAGAAATAGCCCTAAGACTTAACCTTAATATTTAACTTGAAGATGTAACCTTAAGGCTTAACCCTAAACTTAACCCTAAGAGTTCACCTTAAGTGTTGACCTTACAGATTTAACCCTAAGAGTTAACCTTAGGACTGAAACGTTAAGACTTAACCCTAAGACTTATCCCCAAGACGTAACTCTAAAGAGTTAACCCTAAGACTTCAACTTGTGATTTAAACTTTAGACTGAACGCTAAGACTTAAAATTACGATTTAACATTAAGATTTAACCATAAGACTTAACCCTAAGACTTCAGGTTAAGTTTTAACCTTAAGACTCAACCCTGAGACTTAGTCGTGAAATTTATCCATAAGACTTATCCCTAAAACTGAAAACTGAGACCTAAACCTAAGATTTAACCTGAAGACTTAACCCTAAAACGTAGCCCTGAGACTTATCCTTGAGCTTTAACCTTGATACTTAATCCTGAGACTTAGCCCTAAGACTTATCCCCAAGACATAACTCTAAGGCTTAACCCTAAGACTTAACCTTAAGGCTCAACCTTAAGACTTAACATTAAGACTTAACCCTGAGACTTAACCATAAGACTTATCCTCAAGATTGTACTCTAAGACTTAACCCTAAGACTTAAGATGAAGACTTAACCCTAAGACTCAATCTATGAGATGTAAACTTAAGACTTAATTAACCCTAAGGCTCAATCTATGAGATGTAAACTTAAGACTTAACCTTTAGGAATTAACCCTGACACTTAACCTTAAGGCTTAACCCTAAGACTTAAGCTTAAGGTTTAAACTTAAGACTTATCCCTAAGACATAAGCCTGAGACTTAACCCTAAGACTTAACCTCAAGTTTAACTTCAAAACTTAACCCTAAGACTGAATCCTAAGACACAACCTTACCACGTAACCCTGAGACTTAACCTTGAGACTTTACCTTGAAATTTAACCCTGGGATTTAACCCTAAGTCTTAATGCTAAGACTTAACTTTAAGATGTACCATTAAGACTTAACCTTAAAGCGTAACCTTAAGATTTACACTCAATACTTAACCCTAAGACTTAACCCTATGATTTAAACTTAAGGTTAAACCGTAAGACAAAACTTGAAGACTTAATTCAAAGACTTATCCCTAAGACTCAACACTGAGACTTAAACCTAAGATTTAAGACTTAGCCCCAAGACTTAAGTCTAAGACTTAAACTTATGAATTAAACTTTAGACTTAACCCTAAGACTCAAGCCATAAGACTTCACCTTAAGACTTAACCTGAAGACTTAACCTTAAAATTTAACCCTAAGACTGAACCCTAAAATATAACTTTTAAGACTTAACAATAAGACTGAACATTAAGACACAACCTTACGACTTCTACCCTGAGACCTAACCTTGAGACTTAACACTGAGATTTAACCCTAAGACTTAACTTTAAGATGTAACATTCGGACTTAACCTTAAAACTTAACCCTAAGCCTCAACCTTAAGAAATAACTTGAAGACTTAACCCTGAGAATGAACTCTAAGACTTCAACTTAATAATTAACGCTCAGATATAACCCTCAGACTTAAACTTAAGAAATAGCCCTAAGACTTAACCTTAATATTTAACTTGAAGATGTAACCTTAAGGCTTAACCCTAAACTTAACCCTAAGAGTTCACCTTAAGTGTTGACCTTACAGATTTAACCCTAAGAGTTAACCTTAGGACTGAAACGTTAAGACTTAACCCTAAGACTTATCCCCAAGACGTAACTCTAAAGAGTTAACCCTAAGACTTCAACTTGTGATTTAAACTTTAGACTGAACGCTAAGACTTAAAATTACGATTTAACATTAAGATTTAACCATAAGACTTAACCCTAAGACTTCAGGTTAAGTTTTAACCTTAAGACTCAACCCTGAGACTTAGTCGTGAAATTTATCCATAAGACTTATCCCTAAAACTGAAAACTGAGACCTAAACCTAAGATTTAACCTGAAGACTTAACCCTAAAACGTAGCCCTGAGACTTATCCTTGAGCTTTAACCTTGATACTTAATCCTGAGACTTAGCCCTAAGACTTATCCCCAAGACATAACTCTAAGGCTTAACCCTAAGACTTAACCTTAAGGCTCAACCTTAAGACTTAACATTAAGACTTAACCCTGAGACTTAACCATAAGACTTATCCTCAAGATTGTACTCTAAGACTTAACCCTAAGACTTAAGATGAAGACTTAACCCTAAGACTCAATCTATGAGATGTAAACTTAAGACTTAATTAACCCTAAGGCTCAATCTATGAGATGTAAACTTAAGACTTAACCTTTAGGAATTAACCCTGACACTTAACCTTAAGGCTTAACCCTAAGACTTAAGCTTAAGGTTTAAACTTAAGACTTATCCCTAAGACATAAGCCTGAGACTTAACCCTAAGACTTAACCTCAAGTTTAACTTCAAAACTTAACCCTAAGACTGAATCCTAAGACACAACCTTACCACGTAACCCTGAGACTTAACCTTGAGACTTTACCTTGAAATTTAACCCTGGGATTTAACCCTAAGTCTTAATGCTAAGACTTAACTTTAAGATGTACCATTAAGACTTAACCTTAAAGCGTAACCTTAAGATTTACACTCAATACTTAACCCTAAGACTTAACCCTATGATTTAAACTTAAGGTTAAACCGTAAGACAAAACTTGAAGACTTAATTCAAAGACTTATCCCTAAGACTCAACACTGAGACTTAAACCTAAGATTTAAGACTTAGCCCCAAGACTTAAGTCTAAGACTTAAACTTATGAATTAAACTTTAGACTTAACCCTAAGACTCAAGCCATAAGACTTCACCTTAAGACTTAACCTGAAGACTTAACCTTAAAATTTAACCCTAAGACTGAACCCTAAAATATAACTTTTAAGACTTAACAATAAGACTGAACATTAAGACACAACCTTACGACTTCTACCCTGAGACCTAACCTTGAGACTTAACACTGAGATTTAACCCTAAGACTTAACTTTAAGATGTAACATTCGGACTTAACCTTAAAACTTAACCCTAAGCCTCAACCTTAAGAAATAACTTGAAGACTTAACCCTGAGAATGAACTCTAAGACTTCAACTTAATAATTAACGCTCAGATATAACCCTCAGACTTAAACTTAAGAAATAGCCCTAAGACTTAACCTTAATATTTAACTTGAAGATGTAACCTTAAGGCTTAACCCTAAACTTAACCCTAAGAGTTCACCTTAAGTGTTGACCTTACAGATTTAACCCTAAGAGTTAACCTTAGGACTGAAACGTTAAGACTTATCCCCAAGACGTAACTCTAAAGAGTTAACCCTAAGACTTCAACTTGTGATTTAAACTTTAGACTGAACGCTAAGACTTAAAATTACGATTTAACATTAAGATTTAACCATAAGACTTAACCCTAAGACTTCAGGTTAAGTTTTAACCTTAAGACTCAACCCTGAGACTTAGTCGTGAAATTTATCCATAAGACTTATCCCTAAAACTGAAAACTGAGACCTAAACCTAAGATTTAACCTGAAGACTTAACCCTAAAACGTAGCCCTGAGACTTATCCTTGAGCTTTAACCTTGATACTTAATCCTGAGACTTAGCCCTAAGACTTATCCCCAAGACATAACTCTAAGGCTTAACCCTAAGACTTAACCTTAAGGCTCAACCTTAAGACTTAACATTAAGACTTAACCCTGAGACTTAACCATAAGACTTATCCTCAAGATTGTACTCTAAGACTTAACCCTAAGACTTAAGATGAAGACTTAACCCTAAGACTCAATCTATGAGATGTAAACTTAAGACTTAATTAACCCTAAGGCTCAATCTATGAGATGTAAACTTAAGACTTAACCTTTAGGAATTAACCCTGACACTTAACCTTAAGGCTTAACCCTAAGACTTAAGCTTAAGGTTTAAACTTAAGACTTATCCCTAAGACATAAGCCTGAGACTTAACCCTAAGACTTAACCTCAAGTTTAACTTCAAAACTTAACCCTAAGACTGAATCCTAAGACACAACCTTACCACGTAACCCTGAGACTTAACCTTGAGACTTTACCTTGAAATTTAACCCTGGGATTTAACCCTAAGTCTTAATGCTAAGACTTAACTTTAAGATGTACCATTAAGACTTAACCTTAAAGCGTAACCTTAAGATTTACACTCAATACTTAACCCTAAGACTTAACCCTATGATTTAAACTTAAGGTTAAACCGTAAGACAAAACTTGAAGACTTAATTCAAAGACTTATCCCTAAGACTCAACACTGAGACTTAAACCTAAGATTTAAGACTTAGCCCCAAGACTTAAGTCTAAGACTTAAACTTATGAATTAAACTTTAGACTTAACCCTAAGACTCAAGCCATAAGACTTCACCTTAAGACTTAACCTGAAGACTTAACCTTAAAATTTAACCCTAAGACTGAACCCTAAAATATAACTTTTAAGACTTAACAATAAGACTGAACATTAAGACACAACCTTACGACTTCTACCCTGAGACCTAACCTTGAGACTTAACACTGAGATTTCACCCTAAGACTTAACTTTAAGATGTAACATTCGGACTTAACCTTAAAACTTAACCCTAAGCCTCAACCTTAAGAAGTAACTTGAAGACTTAACCCTGAGAATGAACTCTAAGACTTCAACTTAATAATTAACGCTCAGATATAACCCTCAGACTTAAACTTAAGAAATAGCCCTAAGACTTAACCTTAATATTTAACTTGAAGATGTAACCTTAAGGCTTAACCCTAAACTTAACCCTAAGAGTTCACCTTAAGTGTTGACCTTACAGATTTAACCCTAAGAGTTAACCTTAGGACTGAAACGTTAAGACTTAACCCTAAGACTTATCCCCAAGACGTAACTCTAAAGAGTTAACCCTAAGACTTCAACTTGTGATTTAAACTTTAGACTGAACGCTAAGACTTAAAATTACGATTTAACATTAAGATTTAACCATAAGACTTAACCCTAAGACTTCAGGTTAAGTTTTAACCTTAAGACTCAACCCTGAGACTTAGTCGTGAAATTTATCCATAAGACTTATCCCTAAAACTGAAAACTGAGACCTAAACCTAAGATTTAACCTGAAGACTTAACCCTAAAACGTAGCCCTGAGACTTATCCTTGAGCTTTAACCTTGATACTTAATCCTGAGACTTAGCCCTAAGACTTATCCCCAAGACATAACTCTAAGGCTTAACCCTAAGACTTAACCTTAAGGCTCAACCTTAAGACTTAACATTAAGACTTAACCCTGAGACTTAACCATAAGACTTATCCTCAAGATTGTACTCTAAGACTTAACCCTAAGACTTAAGATGAAGACTTAACCCTAAGACTCAATCTATGAGATGTAAACTTAAGACTTAATTAACCCTAAGGCTCAATCTATGAGATGTAAACTTAAGACTTAACCTTTAGGAATTAACCCTGACACTTAACCTTAAGGCTTAACCCTAAGACTTAAGCTTAAGGTTTAAACTTAAGACTTATCCCTAAGACATAAGCCTGAGACTTAACCCTAAGACTTAACCTCAAGTTTAACTTCAAAACTTAACCCTAAGACTGAATCCTAAGACACAACCTTACCACGTAACCCTGAGACTTAACCTTGAGACTTTACCTTGAAATTTAACCCTGGGATTTAACCCTAAGTCTTAATGCTAAGACTTAACTTTAAGATGTACCATTAAGACTTAACCTTAAAGCGTAACCTTAAGATTTACACTCAATACTTAACCCTAAGACTTAACCCTATGATTTAAACTTAAGGTTAAACCGTAAGACAAAACTTGAAGACTTAATTCAAAGACTTATCCCTAAGACTCAACACTGAGACTTAAACCTAAGATTTAAGACTTAGCCCCAAGACTTAAGTCTAAGACTTAAACTTATGAATTAAACTTTAGACTTAACCCTAAGACTCAAGCCATAAGACTTCACCTTAAGACTTAACCTGAAGACTTAACCTTAAAATTTAACCCTAAGACTGAACCCTAAAATATAACTTTTAAGACTTAACAATAAGACTGAACATTAAGACACAACCTTACGACTTCTACCCTGAGACCTAACCTTGAGACTTAACACTGAGATTTCACCCTAAGACTTAACTTTAAGATGTAACATTCGGACTTAACCTTAAAACTTAACCCTAAGCCTCAACCTTAAGAAGTAACTTGAAGACTTAACCCTGAGAATGATCTCTAAGACTTCAACTTAATAATTAACGCTCAGATATAACCCTCAGACTTAAACTTAAGAAATAGCCCTAAGACTTAACCTTAATATTTAACTTGAAGATGTAACCTTAAGGCTTAACCCTAAACTTAACCCTAAGAGTTCACCTTAAGTGTTGACCTTACAGATTTAACCCTAAGAGTTAACCTTAGGACTGAAACGTTAAGACTTAACCCTAAGACTTATCCCCAAGACGTAACTCTAAAGAGTTAACCCTAAGACTTCAACTTGTGATTTAAACTTTAGACTGAACGCTAAGACTTAAAATTACGATTTAACATTAAGATTTAACCATAAGACTTAACCCTAAGACTTCAGGTTAAGTTTTAACCTTAAGACTCAACCCTGAGACTTAGTCGTGAAATTTATCCATAAGACTTATCCCTAAAACTGAAAACTGAGACCTAAACCTAAGATTTAACCTGAAGACTTAACCCTAAAACGTAGCCCTGAGACTTATCCTTGAGCTTTAACCTTGATACTTAATCCTGAGACTTAGCCCTAAGACTTATCCCCAAGACATAACTCTAAGGCTTAACCCTAAGACTTAACCTTAAGGCTCAACCTTAAGACTTAACATTAAGACTTAACCCTGAGACTTAACCATAAGACTTATCCTCAAGATTGTACTCTAAGACTTAACCCTAAGACTTAAGATGAAGACTTAACCCTAAGACTCAATCTATGAGATGTAAACTTAAGACTTAATTAACCCTAAGGCTCAATCTATGAGATGTAAACTTAAGACTTAACCTTTAGGAATTAACCCTGACACTTAACCTTAAGGCTTAACCCTAAGACTTAAGCTTAAGGTTTAAACTTAAGACTTATCCCTAAGACATAAGCCTGAGACTTAACCCTAAGACTTAACCTCAAGTTTAACTTCAAAACTTAACCCTAAGACTGAATCCTAAGACACAACCTTACCACGTAACCCTGAGACTTAACCTTGAGACTTTACCTTGAAATTTAACCCTGGGATTTAACCCTAAGTCTTAATGCTAAGACTTAACTTTAAGATGTACCATTAAGACTTAACCTTAAAGCGTAACCTTAAGATTTACACTCAATACTTAACCCTAAGACTTAACCCTATGATTTAAACTTAAGGTTAAACCGTAAGACAAAATTGAAGACTTAATTCAAAGACTTATCCCTAAGACTCAACACTGAGACTTAAACCTAAGATTTAAGACTTAGCCCCAAGACTTAAGTCTAAGACTTAAACTTATGAATTAAACTTTAGACTTAACCCTAAGACTCAAGCCATAAGACTTCACCTTAAGACTTAACCTGAAGACTTAACCTTAAAATTTAACCCTAAGACTGAACCCTAAAATATAACTTTTAAGACTTAACAATAAGACTGAACATTAAGACACAACCTTACGACTTCTACCCTGAGACCTAACCTTGAGACTTAACACTGAGATTTAACCCTAAGACTTAACTTTAAGATGTAACATTCGGACTTAACCTTAAAACTTAACCCTAAGCCTCAACCTTAAGAAGTAACTTGAAGACTTAACCCTGAGAATGATCTCTAAGACTTCAACTTAATAATTAACGCTCAGATATAACCCTCAGACTTAAACTTAAGAAATAGCCCTAAGACTTAACCTTAATATTTAACTTGAAGATGTAACCTTAAGGCTTAACCCTAAACTTAACCCTAAGAGTTCACCTTAAGTGTTGACCTTACAGATTTAACCCTAAGAGTTAACCTTAGGACTGAAACGTTAAGACTTAACCCTAAGACTTATCCCCAAGACGTAACTCTAAAGAGTTAACCCTAAGACTTCAACTTGTGATTTAAACTTTAGACTGAACGCTAAGACTTAAAATTACGATTTAACATTAAGATTTAACCATAAGACTTAACCCTAAGACTTCAGGTTAAGTTTTAACCTTAAGACTCAACCCTGAGACTTAGTCGTGAAATTTATCCATAAGACTTATCCCTAAAACTGAAAACTGAGACCTAAACCTAAGATTTAACCTGAAGACTTAACCCTAAAACGTAGCCCTGAGACTTATCCTTGAGCTTTAACCTTGATACTTAATCCTGAGACTTAGCCCTAAGACTTATCCCCAAGGCATAACTCTAAGGCTTAACCCTAAGACTTACCCTTAAGGCTCAACCTTAAGACTTAACATTAAGACTTAACCCTGAGACTTAACCATAAGACTTATCCTCAAGATTGTACTCTAAGACTTAACCCTAAGACTTAAGATGAAGACTTAACCCTAAGACTCAATCTATGAGATGTAAACTTAAGACTTAATTAACCCTAAGGCTCAATCTATGAGATGTAAACTTAAGACTTAACCTTTAGGAATTAACCCTGACACTTAACCTTAAGGCTTAACCCTAAGACTTAAGCTTAAGGTTTAAACTTAAGACTTATCCCTAAGACATAAGCCTGAGACTTAACCCTAAGACTTAACCTCAAGTTTAACTTCAAAACTTAACCCTAAGACTGAATCCTAAGACACAACCTTACCACGTAACCCTGAGACTTAACCTTGAGACTTTACCTTGAAATTTAACCCTGGGATTTAACCCTAAGTCTTAATGCTAAGACTTAACTTTAAGATGTACCATTAAGACTTAACCTTAAAGCGTAACCTTAAGATTTACACTCAATACTTAACCCTAAGACTTAACCCTATGATTTAAACTTAAGGTTAAACCGTAAGACAAAACTTGAAGACTTAATTCAAAGACTTATCCCTAAGACTCAACACTGAGACTTAAACCTAAGATTTAAGACTTAGCCCCAAGACTTAAGTCTAAGACTTAAACTTATGAATTAAACTTTAGACTTAACCCTAAGACTCAAGCCATAAGACTTCACCTTAAGACTTAACCTGAAGACTTAACCTTAAAATTTAACCCTAAGACTGAACCCTAAAATATAACTTTTAAGACTTAACAATAAGACTGAACATTAAGACACAACCTTACGACTTCTACCCTGAGACCTAACCTTGAGACTTAACACTGAGATTTAACCCTAAGACTTAACTTTAAGATGTAACATTCGGACTTAACCTTAAAACTTAACCCTAAGCCTCAACCTTAAGAAGTAACTTGAAGACTTAACCCTGAGAATGAACTCTAAGACTTCAACTTAATAATTAACGCTCAGATATAACCCTCAGACTTAAACTTAAGAAATAGCCCTAAGACTTAACCTTAATATTTAACTTGAAGATGTAACCTTAAGGCTTAACCCTAAACTTAACCCTAAGAGTTCACCTTAAGTGTTGACCTTACAGATTTAACCCTAAGAGTTAACCTTAGGACTGAAACGTTAAGACTTAACCCTAAGACTTATCCCCAAGACGTAACTCTAAAGAGTTAACCCTAAGACTTCAACTTGTGATTTAAACTTTAGACTGAACGCTAAGACTTAAAATTACGATTTAACATTAAGATTTAACCATAAGACTTAACCCTAAGACTTCAGGTTAAGTTTTAACCTTAAGACTCAACCCTGAGACTTAGTCGTGAAATTTATCCATAAGACTTATCCCTAAAACTGAAAACTGAGACCTAAACCTAAGATTTAACCTGAAGACTTAACCCTAAAACGTAGCCCTGAGACTTATCCTTGAGCTTTAACCTTGATACTTAATCCTGAGACTTAGCCCTAAGACTTATCCCCAAGGCATAACTCTAAGGCTTAACCCGAAGACTTAACCTTAAGGCTCAACCTTAAGACTTAACATTAAGACTTAACCCTGAGACTTAACCATAAGACTTATCCTCAAGATTGTACTCTAAGACTTAACCCTAAGACTTAAGATGAAGACTTAACCCTAAGACTCAATCTATGAGATGTAAACTTAAGACTTAATTAACCCTAAGGCTCAATCTATGAGATGTAAACTTAAGACTTAACCTTTAGGAATTAACCCTGACACTTAACCTTAAGGCTTAACCCTAAGACTTAAGCTTAAGGTTTAAACTTAAGACTTATCCCTAAGACATAAGCCTGAGACTTAACCCTAAGACTTAACCTCAAGTTTAACTTCAAAACTTAACCCTAAGACTGAATCCTAAGACACAACCTTACCACGTAACCCTGAGACTTAACCTTGAGACTTTACCTTGAAATTTAACCCTGGGATTTAACCCTAAGTCTTAATGCTAAGACTTAACTTTAAGATGTACCATTAAGACTTAACCTTAAAGCGTAACCTTAAGATTTACTCTCAATACTTAACCCTAAGACTTAACCCTATGACGTAAACTTAAGGTTAAACCTTAAGACAAAACTTGAAGACTTAATTCAAAGACTTATCCCTAAGACTCAACACTGAGACTTAAACCTAAGATTTAAGACTTAGCCCCAAGACTTAAGTCTAAGACTTAAACTTATGAATTAAACTTTAGACTTAACCCTAAGACTCAAGCCATAAGACTTCACCTTAAGACTTAACCTGAAGACTTAACCTTAAAATTTAACCCTAAGACTGAACCCTAAAATATAACTTTTAAGACTTAACAATAAGACTGAACATTAAGACACAACCTTACGACTTCTACCCTGAGACCTAACCTTGAGACTTAACACTGAGATTTAACCCTAAGACTTAACTTGAAGATGTAACATTCGGACTTAACCTTAAAACTTAACCCTAAGCCTCAACCTTAAGAAGTAACTTGAAGACTTAACCCTGAGAATGAACTCTAAGACTTCAACTTAATAATTAACGCTCAGATATAACCCTCAGACTTAAACTTAAGAAATAGCCCTAAGACTTAACCTTAATATTTAACTTGAAGATGTAACCTTAAGGCTTAACCCTAAACTTAACCCTAAGAGTTAACCTTAAGTGTTGACCTTACAGATTTAACCCTAAGAGTTAACCTTAGGACTGAAACGTTAAGACTTAACCCTAAGACTTATCCCCAAGACGTAACTCTAAAGAGTTAACCCTAAGACTTCAACTTGTGATTTAAACTTTAGACTGAACGCTAAGACTTAAAATTACGATTTAACATTAAGATTTAACCATAAGACTTAACCCTAAGACTTCAGGTTAAGTTTTAACCTTAAGACTCAACCCTGAGACTTAGTCGTGAAATTTATCCATAAGACTTATCCCTAAAACTGAAAACTGAGACCTAAACCTAAGATTTAACCTGAAGACTTAACCCTAAAACGTAGCCCTGAGACTTATCCTTGAGCTTTAACCTTGATACTTAATCCTGAGACTTAGCCCTAAGACTTATCCCCAAGGCATAACTCTAAGGCTTAACCCGAAGACTTAACCTTAAGGCTCAACCTTAAGACTTAACATTAAGACTTAACCCTGAGACTTAACCATAAGACTTATCCTCAAGATTGTACTCTAAGACTTAACCCTAAGACTTAAGATGAAGACTTAACCCTAAGACTCAATCTATGAGATGTAAACTTAAGACTTAATTAACCCTAAGGCTCAATCTATGAGATGTAAACTTAAGACTTAACCTTTAGGAATTAACCCTGACACTTAACCTTAAGGCTTAACCCTAAGACTTAAGCTTAAGGTTTAAACTTAAGACTTATCCCTAAGACATAAGCCTGAGACTTAACCCTAAGACTTAACCTCAAGTTTAACTTCAAAACTTAACCCTAAGACTGAATCCTAAGACACAACCTTACCACGTAACCCTGAGACTTAACCTTGAGACTTTACCTTGAAATTTAACCCTGGGATTTAACCCTAAGTCTTAATGCTAAGACTTAACTTTAAGATGTACCATTAAGACTTAACCTTAAAGCGTAACCTTAAGATTTACTCTCAATACTTAACCCTAAGACTTAACCCTATGACGTAAACTTAAGGTTAAACCTTAAGACAAAACTTGAAGACTTAATTCAAAGACTTATCCCTAAGACTCAACACTGAGACTTAAACCTAAGATTTAAGACTTAGCCCCAAGACTTAAGTCTAAGACTTAAACTTATGAATTAAACTTTAGACTTAACCCTAAGACTCAAGCCATAAGACTTCACCTTAAGACTTAACCTGAAGACTTAACCTTAAAATTTAACCCTAAGACTGAACCCTAAAATATAACTTTTAAGACTTAACAATAAGACTGAACATTAAGACACAACCTTACGACTTCTACCCTGAGACCTAACCTTGAGACTTAACACTGAGATTTAACCCTAAGACTTAACTTGAAGATGTAACATTCGGACTTAACCTTAAAACTTAACCCTAAGCCTCAACCTTAAGAAGTAACTTGAAGACTTAACCCTGAGAATGAACTCTAAGACTTCAACTTAATAATTAACGCTCAGATATAACCCTCAGACTTAAACTTAAGAAATAGCCCTAAGACTTAACCTTAATATTTAACTTGAAGATGTAACCTTAAGGCTTAACCCTAAACTTAACCCTAAGAGTTAACCTTAAGTGTTGACCTTACAGATTTAACCCTAAGAGTTAACCTTAGGACTGAAACGTTAAGACTTAACCCTAAGACTTATCCCCAAGACGTAACTCTAAAGAGTTAACCCTAAGACTTCAACTTGTGATTTAAACTTTAGACTGAACGCTAAGACTTAAAATTACGATTTAACATTAAGATTTAACCATAAGACTTAACCCTAAGTTTTAACCTTAAGACTCAACCCTGAGACTTAGTCGTGAAATTTATCCATAAGACTTATCCCTAAAACTGAAAACTGAGACCTAAACCTAAGATTTAACCTGAAGACTTAACCCTAAAACGTAGCCCTGAGACTTATCCTTGAGCTTTAACCTTGATACTTAATCCTGAGACTTAGCCCTAAGACTTATCCCCAAGGCATAACTCTAAGGCTTAACCCTAAGACTTACCCTTAAGGCTCAACCTTAAGACTTAACATTAAGACTTAACCCTGAGACTTAACCATAAGACTTATCCTCAAGATTGTACTCTAAGACTTAACCCTAAGACTTAAGATGAAGACTTAACCCTAAGACTCAATCTATGAGATGTAAACTTAAGACTTAATTAACCCTAAGGCTCAATCTATGAGATGTAAACTTAAGACTTAACCTTTAGGAATTAACCCTGACACTTAACCTTAAGGCTTAACCCTAAGACTTAAGCTTAAGGTTTAAACTTAAGACTTATCCCTAAGACATAATCCTGAGACTTAACCCTAAGACTTAACCTCAAGTTTAACTTCAAAACTTAACCCTAAGACTGAATCCTAAGACACAACCTTACCACGTAACCCTGAGACTTAACCTTGAGACTTTACCTTGAAATTTAACCCTGGGATTTAACCCTAAGTCTTAATGCTAAGACTTAACTTTAAGATGTACCATTAAGACTTAACCTTAAAGCGTAACCTTAAGATTTACACTCAATACTTAACCCTAAGACTTAACCCTATGATTTAAACTTAAGGTTAAACCGTAAGACAAAACTTGAAGACTTAATTCAAAGACTTATCCCTAAGACTCAACACTGAGACTTAACCTTAAGAAGTAACTTGAAGACTTAACCCTGAGAATGAACTCTAAGACTTCAACTTAATAATTAACGCTCAGATATAACCCTCAGACTTAAACTTAAGAAATAGCCCTAAGACTTAACCTTAATATTTAACTTGAAGATGTAACCTTAAGGCTTAACCCTAAACTTAACCCTAAGAGTTAACCTTAAGTGTTGACCTTACAGATTTAACCCTAAGAGTTAACCTTAGGACTGAAACGTTAAGACTTAACCCTAAGACTTATCCCCAAGACGTAACTCTAAAGAGTTAACCCTAAGACTTCAACTTGTGATTTAAACTTTAGACTGAACGCTAAGACTTAAAATTACGATTTAACATTAAGATTTAACCATAAGACTTAACCCTAAGTTTTAACCTTAAGACTCAACCCTGAGACTTAGTCGTGAAATTTATCCATAAGACTTATCCCTAAAACTGAAAACTGAGACCTAAACCTAAGATTTAACCTGAAGACTTAACCCTAAAACGTAGCCCTGAGACTTATCCTTGAGCTTTAACTTAAGTCTAAGACTTAAACTTATGAATTAAACTTTAGACTTAACCCTAAGACTCAAGCCATAAGACTTCACCTTAAGATTTAACCTGAAGACTTAACCTTAAAATTTAACCCTAAGACTGAACCCTAAAATATAACTTTTAAGACTTAACAATAAGACTGAACATTAAGACACAACCTTACGACTTCTACCCTGAGACCTAACCTTGAGACTTAACACTGAGATTTAACCCTAAGACTTAACTTGAAGATGTAACATTCGGACTTAACCTTAAAACTTAACCCTAAGCCTCAACCTTAAGAAGTAACTTGAAGACTTAACCCTGAGAATGAACTCTAAGACTTCAACTTAATAATTAACGCTCAGATATAACCCTCAGACTTAAACTTAAGAAATAGCCCTAAGACTTAACCTTAATATTTAACTTGAAGATGTAACCTTAAGGCTTAACCCTAAACTTAACCCTAAGAGTTCACCTTAAGTGTTGACCTTACAGATTTAACCCTAAGAGTTAACCTTAGGACTGAAACGTTAAGACTTAACCCTAAGACTTATCCCCAAGACGTAACTCTAAAGAGTTAACCCTAAGACTTCAACTTGTGATTTAAACTTTAGACTGAACGCTAAGACTTAAAATTACGATTTAACATTAAGATTTAACCATAAGACTTAACCCTAAGACTTCAGGTTAAGTTTTAACCTTAAGACTCAACCCTGAGACTTAGTCGTGAAATTTATCCATAAGACTTATCCCTAAAACTGAAAACTGAGACCTAAACCTAAGATTTAACCTGAAGACTTAACCCTAAAACGTAGCCCTGAGACTTATCCTTGAGCTTTAACCTTGATACTTAATCCTGAGACTTAGCCCTAAGACTTATCCCCAAGACATAACTCTAAGGCTTAACCCTAAGGCTCAACCTTAAGACTTAACATTAAGACTTAACCCTGAGACTTAACCATAAGACTTATCCTCAAGATTGTACTCTAAGACTTAACCCTAAGACTTAAGATGAAGACTTAACCCTAAGACTCAATCTATGAGATGTAAACTTAAGACTTAATTAACCCTAAGGCTCAATCTATGAGATGTAAACTTAAGACTTAACCTTTAGGAATTAACCCTGACACTTAACCTTAAGGCTTAACCCTAAGACTTAAGCTTAAGGTTTAAACTTAAGACTTATCCCTAAGACATAAGCCTGAGACTTAACCCTAAGACTTAACCTCAAGTTTAACTTCAAAACTTAACCCTAAGACTGAATCCTAAGACACAACCTTACCACGTAACCCTGAGACTTAACCTTGAGACTTTACCTTGAAATTTAACCCTGGGATTTAACCCTAAGTCTTAATGCTAAGACTTAACTTTAAGATGTACCATTAAGACTTAACCTTAAAGCGTAACCTTAAGATTTACTCTCAATACTTAACCCTAAGACTTAACCCTATGACGTAAACTTAAGGTTAAACCTTAAGACAAAACTTGAAGACTTAATTCAAAGACTTATCCCTAAGACTCAACACTGAGACTTAAACCTAAGATTTAAGACTTAGCCCCAAGACTTAAGTCTAAGACTTAAACTTATGAATTAAACTTTAGACTTAACCCTAAGACTCAAGCCATAAGACTTCACCTTAAGACTTAACCTGAAGACTTAACCTTAAAATTTAACCCTAAGACTGAACCCTAAAATATAACTTTTAAGACTTAACAATAAGACTGAACATTAAGACACAACCTTACGACTTCTACCCTGAGACCTAACCTTGAGACTTAACACTGAGATTTAACCCTAAGACTTAACTTGAAGATGTAACATTCGGACTTAACCTTAAAACTTAACCCTAAGCCTCAACCTTAAGAAGTAACTTGAAGACTTAACCCTGAGAATGAACTCTAAGACTTCAACTTAATAATTAACGCTCAGATATAACCCTCAGACTTAAACTTAAGAAATAGCCCTAAGACTTAACCTTAATATTTAACTTGAAGATGTAACCTTAAGGCTTAACCCTAAACTTAACCCTAAGAGTTAACCTTAAGTGTTGACCTTACAGATTTAACCCTAAGAGTTAACCTTAGGACTGAAACGTTAAGACTTAACCCTAAGACTTATCCCCAAGACGTAACTCTAAAGAGTTAACCCTAAGACTTCAACTTGTGATTTAAACTTTAGACTGAACGCTAAGACTTAAAATTACGATTTAACATTAAGATTTAACCATAAGACTTAACCCTAAGACTTCAGGTTAAGTTTTAACCTTAAGACTCAACCCTGAGACTTAGTCGTGAAATTTATCCATAAGACTTATCCCTAAAACTGAAAACTGAGACCTAAACCTAAGATTTAACCTGAAGACTTAACCCTAAAACGTAGCCCTGAGACTTATCCTTGAGCTTTAACCTTGATACTTAATCCTGAGACTTAGCCCTAAGACTTATCCCCAAGGCATAACTCTAAGGCTTAACCCGAAGACTTAACCTTAAGGCTCAACCTTAAGACTTAACATTAAGACTTAACCCTGAGACTTAACCATAAGACTTATCCTCAAGATTGTACTCTAAGACTTAACCCTAAGACTTAAGATGAAGACTTAACCCTAAGACTCAATCTATGAGATGTAAACTTAAGACTTAATTAACCCTAAGGCTCAATCTATGAGATGTAAACTTAAGACTTAACCTTTAGGAATTAACCCTGACACTTAACCTTAAGGCTTAACCCTAAGACTTAAGCTTAAGGTTTAAACTTAAGACTTATCCCTAAGACATAAGCCTGAGACTTAACCCTAAGACTTAACCTCAAGTTTAACTTCAAAACTTAACCCTAAGACTGAATCCTAAGACACAACCTTACCACGTAACCCTGAGACTTAACCTTGAGACTTTACCTTGAAATTTAACCCTGGGATTTAACCCTAAGTCTTAATGCTAAGACTTAACTTTAAGATGTACCATTAAGACTTAACCTTAAAGCGTAACCTTAAGATTTACTCTCAATACTTAACCCTAAGACTTAACCCTATGACGTAAACTTAAGGTTAAACCTTAAGACAAAACTTGAAGACTTAATTCAAAGACTTATCCCTAAGACTCAACACTGAGACTTAAACCTAAGATTTAAGACTTAGCCCCAAGACTTAAGTCTAAGACTTAAACTTATGAATTAAACTTTAGACTTAACCCTAAGACTCAAGCCATAAGACTTCACCTTAAGACTTAACCTGAAGACTTAACCTTAAAATTTAACCCTAAGACTGAACCCTAAAATATAACTTTTAAGACTTAACAATAAGACTGAACATTAAGACACAACCTTACGACTTCTACCCTGAGACCTAACCTTGAGACTTAACACTGAGATTTAACCCTAAGACTTAACTTGAAGATGTAACATTCGGACTTAACCTTAAAACTTAACCCTAAGCCTCAACCTTAAGAAGTAACTTGAAGACTTAACCCTGAGAATGAACTCTAAGACTTCAACTTAATAATTAACGCTCAGATATAACCCTCAGACTTAAACTTAAGAAATAGCCCTAAGACTTAACCTTAATATTTAACTTGAAGATGTAACCTTAAGGCTTAACCCTAAACTTAACCCTAAGAGTTAACCTTAAGTGTTGACCTTACAGATTTAACCCTAAGAGTTAACCTTAGGACTGAAACGTTAAGACTTAACCCTAAGACTTATCCCCAAGACGTAACTCTAAAGAGTTAACCCTAAGACTTCAACTTGTGATTTAAACTTTAGACTGAACGCTAAGACTTAAAATTACGATTTAACATTAAGATTTAACCATAAGACTTAACCCTAAGTTTTAACCTTAAGACTCAACCCTGAGACTTAGTCGTGAAATTTATCCATAAGACTTATCCCTAAAACTGAAAACTGAGACCTAAACCTAAGATTTAACCTGAAGACTTAACCCTAAAACGTAGCCCTGAGACTTATCCTTGAGCTTTAACCTTGATACTTAATCCTGAGACTTAGCCCTAAGACTTATCCCCAAGGCATAACTCTAAGGCTTAACCCTAAGACTTACCCTTAAGGCTCAACCTTAAGACTTAACATTAAGACTTAACCCTGAGACTTAACCATAAGACTTATCCTCAAGATTGTACTCTAAGACTTAACCCTAAGACTTAAGATGAAGACTTAACCCTAAGACTCAATCTATGAGATGTAAACTTAAGACTTAATTAACCCTAAGGCTCAATCTATGAGATGTAAACTTAAGACTTAACCTTTAGGAATTAACCCTGACACTTAACCTTAAGGCTTAACCCTAAGACTTAAGCTTAAGGTTTAAACTTAAGACTTATCCCTAAGACATAATCCTGAGACTTAACCCTAAGACTTAACCTCAAGTTTAACTTCAAAACTTAACCCTAAGACTGAATCCTAAGACACAACCTTACCACGTAACCCTGAGACTTAACCTTGAGACTTTACCTTGAAATTTAACCCTGGGATTTAACCCTAAGTCTTAATGCTAAGACTTAACTTTAAGATGTACCATTAAGACTTAACCTTAAAGCGTAACCTTAAGATTTACACTCAATACTTAACCCTAAGACTTAACCCTATGATTTAAACTTAAGGTTAAACCGTAAGACAAAACTTGAAGACTTAATTCAAAGACTTATCCCTAAGACTCAACACTGAGACTTAACCTTAAGAAGTAACTTGAAGACTTAACCCTGAGAATGAACTCTAAGACTTCAACTTAATAATTAACGCTCAGATATAACCCTCAGACTTAAACTTAAGAAATAGCCCTAAGACTTAACCTTAATATTTAACTTGAAGATGTAACCTTAAGGCTTAACCCTAAACTTAACCCTAAGAGTTAACCTTAAGTGTTGACCTTACAGATTTAACCCTAAGAGTTAACCTTAGGACTGAAACGTTAAGACTTAACCCTAAGACTTATCCCCAAGACGTAACTCTAAAGAGTTAACCCTAAGACTTCAACTTGTGATTTAAACTTTAGACTGAACGCTAAGACTTAAAATTACGATTTAACATTAAGATTTAACCATAAGACTTAACCCTAAGTTTTAACCTTAAGACTCAACCCTGAGACTTAGTCGTGAAATTTATCCATAAGACTTATCCCTAAAACTGAAAACTGAGACCTAAACCTAAGATTTAACCTGAAGACTTAACCCTAAAACGTAGCCCTGAGACTTATCCTTGAGCTTTAACTTAAGTCTAAGACTTAAACTTATGAATTAAACTTTAGACTTAACCCTAAGACTCAAGCCATAAGACTTCACCTTAAGATTTAACCTGAAGACTTAACCTTAAAATTTAACCCTAAGACTGAACCCTAAAATATAACTTTTAAGACTTAACAATAAGACTGAACATTAAGACACAACCTTACGACTTCTACCCTGAGACCTAACCTTGAGACTTAACACTGAGATTTAACCCTAAGACTTAACTTGAAGATGTAACATTCGGACTTAACCTTAAAACTTAACCCTAAGCCTCAACCTTAAGAAGTAACTTGAAGACTTAACCCTGAGAATGAACTCTAAGACTTCAACTTAATAATTAACGCTCAGATATAACCCTCAGACTTAAACTTAAGAAATAGCCCTAAGACTTAACCTTAATATTTAACTTGAAGATGTAACCTTAAGGCTTAACCCTAAACTTAACCCTAAGAGTTCACCTTAAGTGTTGACCTTACAGATTTAACCCTAAGAGTTAACCTTAGGACTGAAACGTTAAGACTTAACCCTAAGACTTATCCCCAAGACGTAACTCTAAAGAGTTAACCCTAAGACTTCAACTTGTGATTTAAACTTTAGACTGAACGCTAAGACTTAAAATTACGATTTAACATTAAGATTTAACCATAAGACTTAACCCTAAGACTTCAGGTTAAGTTTTAACCTTAAGACTCAACCCTGAGACTTAGTCGTGAAATTTATCCATAAGACTTATCCCTAAAACTGAAAACTGAGACCTAAACCTAAGATTTAACCTGAAGACTTAACCCTAAAACGTAGCCCTGAGACTTATCCTTGAGCTTTAACCTTGATACTTAATCCTGAGACTTAGCCCTAAGACTTATCCCCAAGACATAACTCTAAGGCTTAACCCTAAGGCTCAACCTTAAGACTTAACATTAAGACTTAACCCTGAGACTTAACCATAAGACTTATCCTCAAGATTGTACTCTAAGACTTAACCCTAAGACTTAAGATGAAGACTTAACCCTAAGACTCAATCTATGAGATGTAAACTTAAGACTTAATTAACCCTAAGGCTCAATCTATGAGATGTAAACTTAAGACTTAACCTTTAGGAATTAACCCTGACACTTAACCTTAAGGCTTAACCCTAAGACTTAAGCTTAAGGTTTAAACTTAAGACTTATCCCTAAGACATAAGCCTGAGACTTAACCCTAAGACTTAACCTCAAGTTTAACTTCAAAACTTAACCCTAAGACTGAATCCTAAGACACAACCTTACCACGTAACCCTGAGACTTAACCTTGAGACTTTACCTTGAAATTTAACCCTGGGATTTAACCCTAAGTCTTAATGCTAAGACTTAACTTTAAGATGTACCATTAAGACTTAACCTTAAAGCGTAACCTTAAGATTTACTCTCAATACTTAACCCTAAGACTTAACCCTATGATTTAAACTTAAGGTTAAACCTTAAGACAAAACTTGAAGACTTAATTCAAAGACTTATCCCTAAGACTCAACACTGAGACTTAAACCTAAGATTTAAGACTTAGCCCCAAGACTTAAGTCTAAGACTTAAACTTATGAATTAAACTTTAGGCTTAACCCTAAGACTCAAGCCATAAGACTTCACCTTAAGACTTAACCTGAAGACTTAACCTTAAAATTTAACCCTAAGACTGAACCCTAAAATATAACTTTTAAGACTTAACAATAAGACTGAACATTAAGACACAACCTTACGACTTCTACCCTGAGACCTAACCTTGAGACTTAACACTGAGATTTAACCCTAAGACTTAACTTTAAGATGTAACATTCGGACTTAACCTTAAAACTTAACCCTAAGCCTCAACCTTAAGAAGTAACTTGAAGACTTAACCCTGAGAATGAACTCTAAGACTTCAACTTAATAATTAACGCTCAGATATAACCCTCAGACTTAAACTTAAGAAATAGCCCTAAGACTTAACCTTAATATTTAACTTGAAGATGTAACCTTAAGGCTTAACCCTAAACTTAACCCTAAGAGTTCACCTTAAGTGTTGACCTTACAGATTTAACCCTAAGAGTTAACCTTAGGACTGAAACGTTAAGACTTAACCCTAAGACTTATCCCCAAGACGTAACTCTAAAGAGTTAACCCTAAGACTTCAACTTGTGATTTAAACTTTAGACTGAACGCTAAGACTTAAAATTACGATTTAACATTAAGATTTAACCATAAGACTTAACCCTAAGACTTCAGGTTAAGTTTTAACCTTAAGACTCAACCCTGAGACTTAGTCGTGAAATTTATCCATAAGACTTATCCCTAAAACTGAAAACTGAGACCTAAACCTAAGATTTAACCTGAAGACTTAACCCTAAAACGTAGCCCTGAGACTTATCCTTGAGCTTTAACCTTGATACTTAATCCTGAGACTTAGCCCTAAGACTTATCCCCAAGACATAACTCTAAGGCTTAACCCGAAGACTTAACCTTAAGGCTCAACCTTAAGACTTAACATTAAGACTTAACCCTGAGACTTAACCATAAGACTTATCCTCAAGATTGTACTCTAAGACTTAACCCTAAGACTTAAGATGAAGACTTAACCCTAAGACTCAATCTATGAGATGTAAACTTAAGACTTAATTAACCCTAAGGCTCAATCTATGAGATGTAAACTTAAGACTTAACCTTTAGGAATTAACCCTGACACTTAACCTTAAGGCTTAACCCTAAGACTTAAGCTTAAGGTTTAAACTTAAGACTTATCCCTAAGACATAAGCCTGAGACTTAACCCTAAGACTTAACCTCAAGTTTAACTTCAAAACTTAACCCTAAGACTGAATCCTAAGACACAACCTTACCACGTAACCCTGAGACTTAACCTTGAGACTTTACCTTGAAATTTAACCCTGGGATTTAACCCTAAGTCTTAATGCTAAGACTTAACTTTAAGATGTACCATTAAGACTTAACCTTAAAGCGTAACCTTAAGATTTACACTCAATACTTAACCCTAAGACTTAACCCTATGACGTAAACTTAAGGTTAAACCTTAAGACAAAACTTGAAGACTTAATTCAAAGACTTATCCCTAAGACTCAACACTGAGACTTAAACCTAAGATTTAAGACTTAACCCTAAGACTTAGCCCCAAGACTTAAGTCTAAGACTTAAACTTATGAATTAAACTTTAGACTTAACCCTAAGACTCAAGCCATAAGACTTCACCTTAAGACTTAACCTGAAGACTTAACCTTAAAATTTAACCCTAAGACTGAACCCTAAAATATAACTTTTAAGACTTAACAATAAGACTGAACATTAAGACACAACCTTACGACTTCTACCCTGAGACCTAACCTTGAGACTTAACACTGAGATTTAACCCTAAGACTTAACTTTAAGATGTAACATTCGGACTTAACCTTAAAACTTAACCCTAAGCCTCAACCTTAAGAAGTAACTTGAAGACTTAACCCTGAGAATGAACTCTAAGACTTCAACTTAATAATTAACGCTCAGATATAACCCTCAGACTTAAACTTAAGAAATAGCCCTAAGACTTAACCTTAATATTTAACTTGAAGATGTAACCTTAAGGCTTAACCCTAAACTTAACCCTAAGAGTTAACCTTAAGTGTTGACCTTACAGATTTAACCCTAAGAGTTAACCTTAGGACTGAAACGTTAAGACTTAACCCTAAGACTTATCCCCAAGACGTAACTCTAAAGAGTTAACCCTAAGACTTCAACTTGTGATTTAAACTTTAGACTGAACGCTAAGACTTAAAATTACGATTTAACATTAAGATTTAACCATAAGACTTAACCCTAAGACTTCAGGTTAAGTTTTAACCTTAAGACTCAACCCTGAGACTTAGTCGTGAAATTTATCCATAAGACTTATCCCTAAAACTGAAAACTGAGACCTAAACCTAAGATTTAACCTGAAGACTTAACCCTAAAACGTAGCCCTGAGACTTATCCTTGAGCTTTAACCTTGATACTTAATCCTGAGACTTAGCCCTAAGACTTATCCCCAAGGCATAACTCTAAGGCTTAACCCTAAGACTTACCCTTAAGGCTCAACCTTAAGACTTAACATTAAGACTTAACCCTGAGACTTAACCATAAGACTTATCCTCAAGATTGTACTCTAAGACTTAACCCTAAGACTTAAGATGAAGACTTAACCCTAAGACTCAATCTATGAGATGTAAACTTAAGACTTAATTAACCCTAAGGCTCAATCTATGAGATGTAAACTTAAGACTTAACCTTTAGGAATTAACCCTGACACTTAACCTTAAGGCTTAACCCTAAGACTTAAGCTTAAGGTTTAAACTTAAGACTTATCCCTAAGACATAATCCTGAGACTTAACCCTAAGACTTAACCTCAAGTTTAACTTCAAAACTTAACCCTAAGACTGAATCCTAAGACACAACCTTACCACGTAACCCTGAGACTTAACCTTGAGACTTTACCTTGAAATTTAACCCTGGGATTTAACCCTAAGTCTTAATGCTAAGACTTAACTTTAAGATGTACCATTAAGACTTAACCTTAAAGCGTAACCTTAAGATTTACACTCAATACTTAACCCTAAGACTTAACCCTATGATTTAAACTTAAGGTTAAACCTTAAGACAAAACTTGAAGACTTAATTCAAAGACTTATCCCTAAGACTCAACACTGAGACTTAAACCTAAGATTTAAGACTTAGCCCCAAGACTTAAGTCTAAGACTTAAACTTATGAATTAAACTTTAGACTTAACCCTAAGACTCAAGCCATAAGACTTCACCTTAAGACTTAACCTGAAGACTTAACCTTAAAATTTAACCCTAAGACTGAACCCTAAAATATAACTTTTAAGACTTAACAATAAGACTGAACATTAAGACACAACCTTACGACTTCTACCCTGAGACCTAACCTTGAGACTTAACACTGAGATTTAACCCTAAGACTTAACTTGAAGATGTAACATTCGGACTTAACCTTAAAACTTAACCCTAAGCCTCAACCTTAAGAAGTAACTTGAAGACTTAACCCTGAGAATGAACTCTAAGACTTCAACTTAATAATTAACGCTCAGATATAACCCTCAGACTTAAACTTAAGAAATAGCCCTAAGACTTAACCTTAATATTTAACTTGAAGATGTAACCTTAAGGCTTAACCCTAAACTTAACCCTAAGAGTTAACCTTAAGTGTTGACCTTACAGATTTAACCCTAAGAGTTAACCTTAGGACTGAAACGTTAAGACTTAACCCTAAGACTTATCCCCAAGACGTAACTCTAAAGAGTTAACCCTAAGACTTCAACTTGTGATTTAAACTTTAGACTGAACGCTAAGACTTAAAATTACGATTTAACATTAAGATTTAACCATAAGACTTAACCCTAAGACTTCAGGTTAAGTTTTAACCTTAAGACTCAACCCTGAGACTTAGTCGTGAAATTTATCCATAAGACTTATCCCTAAAACTGAAAACTGAGACCTAAACCTAAGATTTAACCTGAAGACTTAACCCTAAAACGTAGCCCTGAGACTTATCCTTGAGCTTTAACCTTGATACTTAATCCTGAGACTTAGCCCTAAGACTTATCCCCAAGGCATAACTCTAAGGCTTAACCCTAAGACTTACCCTTAAGGCTCAACCTTAAGACTTAACATTAAGACTTAACCCTGAGACTTAACCATAAGACTTATCCTCAAGATTGTACTCTAAGACTTAACCCTAAGACTTAAGATGAAGACTTAACCCTAAGACTCAATCTATGAGATGTAAACTTAAGACTTAATTAACCCTAAGGCTCAATCTATGAGATGTAAACTTAAGACTTAACCTTTAGGAATTAACCCTGACACTTAACCTTAAGGCTTAACCCTAAGACTTAAGCTTAAGGTTTAAACTTAAGACTTATCCCTAAGACATAAGCCTGAGACTTAACCCTAAGACTTAACCTCAAGTTTAACTTCAAAACTTAACCCTAAGACTGAATCCTAAGACACAACTTGACCACGTAACCCTGAGACTTAACCTTGAGACTTTACCTTGAAATTTAACCCTGGGATTTAACCCTAAGTCTTAATGCTAAGACTTAACTTTAAGATGTACCATTAAGACTTAACCTTAAAGCGTAACCTTAAGATTTACACTCAATACTTAACCCTAAGACTTAACCCTATGATTTAAACTTAAGGTTAAACCGTAAGACAAAACTTGAAGACTTAATTCAAAGACTTATCCCTAAGACTCAACACTGAGACTTAAACCTAAGATTTAAGACTTAGCCCCAAGACTTAAGTCTAAGACTTAAACTTATGAATTAAACTTTAGACTTAACCCTAAGACTCAAGCCATAAGACTTCACCTTAAGACTTAACCTGAAGACTTAACCTTAAAATTTAACCCTAAGACTGAACCCTAAAATATAACTTTTAAGACTTAACAATAAGACTGAACATTAAGACACAACCTTACGACTTCTACCCTGAGACCTAACCTTGAGACTTAACACTGAGATTTAACCCTAAGACTTAACTTGAAGATGTAACATTCGGACTTAACCTTAAAACTTAACCCTAAGCCTCAACCTTAAGAAGTAACTTGAAGACTTAACCCTGAGAATGAACTCTAAGACTTCAACTTAATAATTAACGCTCAGATATAACCCTCAGACTTAAACTTAAGAAATAGCCCTAAGACTTAACCTTAATATTTAACTTGAAGATGTAACCTTAAGGCTTAACCCTAAACTTAACCCTAAGAGTTAACCTTAAGTGTTGACCTTACAGATTTAACCCTAAGAGTTAACCTTAGGACTGAAACGTTAAGACTTAACCCTAAGACTTATCCCCAAGACGTAACTCTAAAGAGTTAACCCTAAGACTTCAACTTGTGATTTAAACTTTAGACTGAACGCTAAGACTTAAAATTACGATTTAACATTAAGATTTAACCATAAGACTTAACCCTAAGACTTCAGGTTAAGTTTTAACCTTAAGACTCAACCCTGAGACTTAGTCGTGAAATTTATCCATAAGACTTATCCCTAAAACTGAAAACTGAGACCTAAACCTAAGATTTAACCTGAAGACTTAACCCTAAAACGTAGCCCTGAGACTTATCCTTGAGCTTTAACCTTGATACTTAATCCTGAGACTTAGCCCTAAGACTTATCCCCAAGGCATAACTCTAAGGCTTAACCCGAAGACTTAACCTTAAGGCTCAACCTTAAGACTTAACATTAAGACTTAACCCTGAGACTTAACCATAAGACTTATCCTCAAGATTGTACTCTAAGACTTAACCCTAAGACTTAAGATGAAGACTTAACCCTAAGACTCAATCTATGAGATGTAAACTTAAGACTTAATTAACCCTAAGGCTCAATCTATGAGATGTAAACTTAAGACTTAACCTTTAGGAATTAACCCTGACACTTAACCTTAAGGCTTAACCCTAAGACTTAAGCTTAAGGTTTAAACTTAAGACTTATCCCTAAGACATAAGCCTGAGACTTAACCCTAAGACTTAACCTCAAGTTTAACTTCAAAACTTAACCCTAAGACTGAATCCTAAGACACAACCTTACCACGTAACCCTGAGACTTAACCTTGAGACTTTACCTTGAAATTTAACCCTGGGATTTAACCCTAAGTCTTAATGCTAAGACTTAACTTTAAGATGTACCATTAAGACTTAACCTTAAAGCGTAACCTTAAGATTTACACTCAATACTTAACCCTAAGACTTAACCCTATGATTTAAACTTAAGGTTAAACCGTAAGACAAAACTTGAAGACTTAATTCAAAGACTTATCCCTAAGACTCAACACTGAGACTTAAACCTAAGATTTAAGACTTAGCCCCAAGACTTAAGTCTAAGACTTAAACTTATGAATTAAACTTTAGACTTAACCCTAAGACTCAAGCCATAAGACTTCACCTTAAGACTTAACCTGAAGACTTAACCTTAAAATTTAACCCTAAGACTGAACCCTAAAATATAACTTTTAAGACTTAACAATAAGACTGAACATTAAGACACAACCTTACGACTTCTACCCTGAGACCTAACCTTGAGACTTAACACTGAGATTTAACCCTAAGACTTAACTTGAAGATGTAACATTCGGACTTAACCTTAAAACTTAACCCTAAGCCTCAACCTTAAGAAGTAACTTGAAGACTTAACCCTGAGAATGAACTCTAAGACTTCAACTTAATAATTAACGCTCAGATATAACCCTCAGACTTAAACTTAAGAAATAGCCCTAAGACTTAACCTTAATATTTAACTTGAAGATGTAACCTTAAGGCTTAACCCTAAACTTAACCCTAAGAGTTAACCTTAAGTGTTGACCTTACAGATTTAACCCTAAGAGTTAACCTTAGGACTGAAACGTTAAGACTTAACCCTAAGACTTATCCCCAAGACGTAACTCTAAAGAGTTAACCCTAAGACTTCAACTTGTGATTTAAACTTTAGACTGAACGCTAAGACTTAAAATTACGATTTAACATTAAGATTTAACCATAAGACTTAACCCTAAGACTTCAGGTTAAGTTTTAACCTTAAGACTCAACCCTGAGACTTAGTCGTGAAATTTATCCATAAGACTTATCCCTAAAACTGAAAACTGAGACCTAAACCTAAGATTTAACCTGAAGACTTAACCCTAAAACGTAGCCCTGAGACTTATCCTTGAGCTTTAACCTTGATACTTAATCCTGAGACTTAGCCCTAAGACTTATCCCCAAGACATAACTCTAAGGCTTAACCCTAAGACTTACCCTTAAGGCTCAACCTTAAGACTTAACATTAAGACTTAACCCTGAGACTTAACCATAAGACTTATCCTCAAGATTGTACTCTAAGACTTAACCCTAAGACTTAAGATGAAGACTTAACCCTAAGACTCAATCTATGAGATGTAAACTTAAGACTTAATTAACCCTAAGGCTCAATCTATGAGATGTAAACTTAAGACTTAACCTTTAGGAATTAACCCTGACACTTAACCTTAAGGCTTAACCCTAAGACTTAAGCTTAAGGTTTAAACTTAAGACTTATCCCTAAGACATAAGCCTGAGACTTAACCCTAAGACTTAACCTCAAGTTTAACTTCAAAACTTAACCCTAAGACTGAATCCTAAGACACAACTTGACCACGTAACCCTGAGACTTAACCTTGAGACTTTACCTTGAAATTTAACCCTGGGATTTAACCCTAAGTCTTAATGCTAAGACTTAACTTTAAGATGTACCATTAAGACTTAACCTTAAAGTGTAACCTTAAGATTTACACTCAATACTTAACCCTAAGACTTAACCCTATGATTTAAACTTAAGGTTAAACCGTAAGACAAAACTTGAAGACTTAATTCAAAGACTTATCCCTAAGACTCAACACTGAGACTTAAACCTAAGATTTAAGACTTAGCCCCAAGACTTAAGTCTAAGACTTAAACTTATGAATTAAACTTTAGACTTAACCCTAAGACTCAAGCCATAAGACTTCACCTTAAGACTTAACCTGAAGACTTAACCTTAAAATTTAACCCTAAGACTGAACCCTAAAATATAACTTTTAAGACTTAACAATAAGACTGAACATTAAGACACAACCTTACGACTTCTACCCTGAGACCTAACCTTGAGACTTAACACTGAGATTTAACCCTAAGACTTAACTTGAAGATGTAACATTCGGACTTAACCTTAAAACTTAACCCTAAGCCTCAACCTTAAGAAGTAACTTGAAGACTTAACCCTGAGAATGAACTCTAAGACTTCAACTTAATAATTAACGCTCAGATATAACCCTCAGACTTAAACTTAAGAAATAGCCCTAAGACTTAACCTTAATATTTAACTTGAAGATGTAACCTTAAGGCTTAACCCTAAACTTAACCCTAAGAGTTAACCTTAAGTGTTGACCTTACAGATTTAACCCTAAGAGTTAACCTTAGGACTGAAACGTTAAGACTTAACCCTAAGACTTATCCCCAAGACGTAACTCTAAAGAGTTAACCCTAAGACTTCAACTTGTGATTTAAACTTTAGACTGAACGCTAAGACTTAAAATTACGATTTAACATTAAGATTTAACCATAAGACTTAACCCTAAGACTTCAGGTTAAGTTTTAACCTTAAGACTCAACCCTGAGACTTAGTCGTGAAATTTATCCATAAGACTTATCCCTAAAACTGAAAACTGAGACCTAAACCTAAGATTTAACCTGAAGACTTAACCCTAAAACGTAGCCCTGAGACTTATCCTTGAGCTTTAACCTTGATACTTAATCCTGAGACTTAGCCCTAAGACTTATCCCCAAGACATAACTCTAAGGCTTAACCCTAAGACTTAACCTTAAGGCTCAACCTTAAGACTTAACATTAAGACTTAACCCTGAGACTTAACCATAAGACTTATCCTCAAGATTGTACTCTAAGACTTAACCCTAAGACTTAAGATGAAGACTTAACCCTAAGACTCAATCTATGAGATGTAAACTTAAGACTTAATTAACCCTAAGGCTCAATCTATGAGATGTAAACTTAAGACTTAACCTTTAGGAATTAACCCTGACACTTAACCTTAAGGCTTAACCCTAAGACTTAAGCTTAAGGTTTAAACTTAAGACTTATCCCTAAGACATAAGCCTGAGACTTAACCCTAAGACTTAACCTCAAGTTTAACTTCAAAACTTAACCCTAAGACTGAATCCTAAGACACAACCTTACCACGTAACCCTGAGACTTAACCTTGAGACTTTACCTTGAAATTTAACCCTGGGATTTAACCCTAAGTCTTAATGCTAAGACTTAACTTTAAGATGTACCATTAAGACTTAACCTTAAAGCGTAACCTTAAGATTTACACTCAATACTTAACCCTAAGACTTAACCCTATGATTTAAACTTAAGGTTAAACCGTAAGACAAAACTTGAAGACTTAATTCAAAGACTTATCCCTAAGACTCAACACTGAGACTTAAACCTAAGATTTAAGACTTAGCCCCAAGACTTAAGTCTAAGACTTAAACTTATGAATTAAACTTTAGACTTAACCCTAAGACTCAAGCCATAAGACTTCACCTTAAGACTTAACCTGAAGACTTAACCTTAAAATTTAACCCTAAGACTGAACCCTAAAATATAACTTTTAAGACTTAACAATAAGACTGAACATTAAGACACAACCTTACGACTTCTACCCTGAGACCTAACCTTGAGACTTAACACTGAGATTTAACCCTAAGACTTAACTTTAAGATGTAACATTCGGACTTAACCTTAAAACTTAACCCTAAGCCTCAACCTTAAGAAGTAACTTGAAGACTTAACCCTGAGAATGAACTCTAAGACTTCAACTTAATAATTAACGCTCAGATATAACCCTCAGACTTAAACTTAAGAAATAGCCCTAAGACTTAACCTTAATATTTAACTTGAAGATGTAACCTTAAGGCTTAACCCTAAACTTAACCCTAAGAGTTCACCTTAAGTGTTGACCTTACAGATTTAACCCTAAGAGTTAACCTTAGGACTGAAACGTTAAGACTTAACCCTAAGACTTATCCCCAAGACGTAACTCTAAAGAGTTAACCCTAAGACTTCAACTTGTGATTTAAACTTTAGACTGAACGCTAAGACTTAAAATTACGATTTAACATTAAGATTTAACCATAAGACTTAACCCTAAGACTTCAGGTTAAGTTTTAACCTTAAGACTCAACCCTGAGACTTAGTCGTGAAATTTATCCATAAGACTTATCCCTAAAACTGAAAACTGAGACCTAAACCTAAGATTTAACCTGAAGACTTAACCCTAAAACGTAGCCCTGAGACTTATCCTTGAGCTTTAACCTTGATACTTAATCCTGAGACTTAGCCCTAAGACTTATCCCCAAGACATAACTCTAAGGCTTAACCCTAAGACTTAACCTTAAGGCTCAACCTTAAGACTTAACCCTGAGACTTAACCATAAGACTTATCCTCAAGATTGTACTCTAAGACTTAACCCTAAGACTTAAGATGAAGACTTAACCCTAAGACTCAATCTATGAGATGTAAACTTAAGACTTAATTAACCCTAAGGCTCAATCTATGAGATGTAAACTTAAGACTTAACCTTTAGGAATTAACCCTGACACTTAACCTTAAGGCTTAACCCTAAGACTTAAGCTTAAGGTTTAAACTTAAGACTTATCCCTAAGACATAAGCCTGAGACTTAACCCTAAGACTTAACCTCAAGTTTAACTTCAAAACTTAACCCTAAGACTGAATCCTAAGACACAACCTTACCACGTAACCCTGAGACTTAACCTTGAGACTTTACCTTGAAATTTAACCCTGGGATTTAACCCTAAGTCTTAATGCTAAGACTTAACTTTAAGATGTACCATTAAGACTTAACCTTAAAGCGTAACCTTAAGATTTACACTCAATACTTAACCCTAAGACTTAACCCTATGACGTAAACTTAAGGTTAAACCTTAAGACAAAACTTGAAGACTTAATTCAAAGACTTATCCCTAAGACTCAACACTGAGACTTAAACCTAAGATTTAAGACTTAGCCCCAAGACTTAAGTCTAAGACTTAAACTTATGAATTAAACTTTAGACTTAACCCTAAGACTCAAGCCATAAGACTTCACCTTAAGACTTAACCTGAAGACTTAACCTTAAAATTTAACCCTAAGACTGAACCCTAAAATATAACTTTTAAGACTTAACAATAAGACTGAACATTAAGACACAACCTTACGACTTCTACCCTGAGACCTAACCTTGAGACTTAACACTGAGATTTAACCCTAAGACTTAACTTGAAGATGTAACATTCGGACTTAACCTTAAAACTTAACCCTAAGCCTCAACCTTAAGAAGTAACTTGAAGACTTAACCCTGAGAATGAACTCTAAGACTTCAACTTAATAATTAACGCTCAGATATAACCCTCAGACTTAAACTTAAGAAATAGCCCTAAGACTTAACCTTAATATTTAACTTGAAGATGTAACCTTAAGGCTTAACCCTAAACTTAACCCTAAGAGTTAACCTTAAGTGTTGACCTTACAGATTTAACCCTAAGAGTTAACCTTAGGACTGAAACGTTAAGACTTAACCCTAAGACTTATCCCCAAGACGTAACTCTAAAGAGTTAACCCTAAGACTTCAACTTGTGATTTAAACTTTAGACTGAACGCTAAGACTTAAAATTACGATTTAACATTAAGATTTAACCATAAGACTTAACCCTAAGACTTCAGGTTAAGTTTTAACCTTAAGACTCAACCCTGAGACTTAGTCGTGAAATTTATCCATAAGACTTATCCCTAAAACTGAAAACTGAGACCTAAACCTAAGATTTAACCTGAAGACTTAACCCTAAAACGTAGCCCTGAGACTTATCCTTGAGCTTTAACCTTGATACTTAATCCTGAGACTTAGCCCTAAGACTTATCCCCAAGGCATAACTCTAAGGCTTAACCCTAAGACTTACCCTTAAGGCTCAACCTTAAGACTTAACATTAAGACTTAACCCTGAGACTTAACCATAAGACTTATCCTCAAGATTGTACTCTAAGACTTAACCCTAAGACTTAAGATGAAGACTTAACCCTAAGACTCAATCTATGAGATGTAAACTTAAGACTTAATTAACCCTAAGGCTCAATCTATGAGATGTAAACTTAAGACTTAACCTTTAGGAATTAACCCTGACACTTAACCTTAAGGCTTAACCCTAAGACTTAAGCTTAAGGTTTAAACTTAAGACTTATCCCTAAGACATAAGCCTGAGACTTAACCCTAAGACTTAACCTCAAGTTTAACTTCAAAACTTAACCCTAAGACTGAATCCTAAGACACAACTTGACCACGTAACCCTGAGACTTAACCTTGAGACTTTACCTTGAAATTTAACCCTGGGATTTAACCCTAAGTCTTAATGCTAAGACTTAACTTTAAGATGTACCATTAAGACTTAACCTTAAAGCGTAACCTTAAGATTTACACTCAATACTTAACCCTAAGACTTAACCCTATGATTTAAACTTAAGGTTAAACCGTAAGACAAAACTTGAAGACTTAATTCAAAGACTTATCCCTAAGACTCAACACTGAGACTTAAACCTAAGATTTAAGACTTAGCCCCAAGACTTAAGTCTAAGACTTAAACTTATGAATTAAACTTTAGACTTAACCCTAAGACTCAAGCCATAAGACTTCACCTTAAGACTTAACCTGAAGACTTAACCTTAAAATTTAACCCTAAGACTGAACCCTAAAATATAACTTTTAAGACTTAACAATAAGACTGAACATTAAGACACAACCTTACGACTTCTACCCTGAGACCTAACCTTGAGACTTAACACTGAGATTTAACCCTAAGACTTAACTTGAAGATGTAACATTCGGACTTAACCTTAAAACTTAACCCTAAGCCTCAACCTTAAGAAGTAACTTGAAGACTTAACCCTGAGAATGAACTCTAAGACTTCAACTTAATAATTAACGCTCAGATATAACCCTCAGACTTAAACTTAAGAAATAGCCCTAAGACTTAACCTTAATATTTAACTTGAAGATGTAACCTTAAGGCTTAACCCTAAACTTAACCCTAAGAGTTAACCTTAAGTGTTGACCTTACAGATTTAACCCTAAGAGTTAACCTTAGGACTGAAACGTTAAGACTTAACCCTAAGACTTATCCCCAAGACGTAACTCTAAAGAGTTAACCCTAAGACTTCAACTTGTGATTTAAACTTTAGACTGAACGCTAAGACTTAAAATTACGATTTAACATTAAGATTTAACCATAAGACTTAACCCTAAGACTTCAGGTTAAGTTTTAACCTTAAGACTCAACCCTGAGACTTAGTCGTGAAATTTATCCATAAGACTTATCCCTAAAACTGAAAACTGAGACCTAAACCTAAGATTTAACCTGAAGACTTAACCCTAAAACGTAGCCCTGAGACTTATCCTTGAGCTTTAACCTTGATACTTAATCCTGAGACTTAGCCCTAAGACTTATCCCCAAGGCATAACTCTAAGGCTTAACCCGAAGACTTAACCTTAAGGCTCAACCTTAAGACTTAACATTAAGACTTAACCCTGAGACTTAACCATAAGACTTATCCTCAAGATTGTACTCTAAGACTTAACCCTAAGACTTAAGATGAAGACTTAACCCTAAGACTCAATCTATGAGATGTAAACTTAAGACTTAATTAACCCTAAGGCTCAATCTATGAGATGTAAACTTAAGACTTAACCTTTAGGAATTAACCCTGACACTTAACCTTAAGGCTTAACCCTAAGACTTAAGCTTAAGGTTTAAACTTAAGACTTATCCCTAAGACATAATCCTGAGACTTAACCCTAAGACTTAACCTCAAGTTTAACTTCAAAACTTAACCCTAAGACTGAATCCTAAGACACAACCTTACCACGTAACCCTGAGACTTAACCTTGAGACTTTACCTTGAAATTTAACCCTGGGATTTAACCCTAAGTCTTAATGCTAAGACTTAACTTTAAGATGTACCATTAAGACTTAACCTTAAAGCGTAACCTTAAGATTTACACTCAATACTTAACCCTAAGACTTAACCCTATGATTTAAACTTAAGGTTAAACCGTAAGACAAAACTTGAAGACTTAATTCAAAGACTTATCCCTAAGACTCAACACTGAGACTTAAACCTAAGATTTAAGACTTAGCCCCAAGACTTAAGTCTAAGACTTAAACTTATGAATTAAACTTTAGACTTAACCCTAAGACTCAAGCCATAAGACTTCACCTTAAGACTTAACCTGAAGACTTAACCTTAAAATTTAACCCTAAGACTGAACCCTAAAATATAACTTTTAAGACTTAACAATAAGACTGAACATTAAGACACAACCTTACGACTTCTACCCTCAGACCTAACCTTGAGACTTAACACTGAGATTTAACCCTAAGACTTAACTTTAAGATGTAACATTCGGACTTAACCTTAAAACTTAACCCTAAGCCTCAACCTTAAGAAGTAACTTGAAGACTTAACCCTGAGAATGAACTCTAAGACTTCAACTTAATAATTAACGCTCAGATATAACCCTCAGACTTAAACTTAAGAAATAGCCCTAAGACTTAACCTTAATATTTAACTTGAAGATGTAACCTTAAGGCTTAACCCTAAACTTAACCCTAAGAGTTAACCTTAAGTGTTGACCTTACAGATTTAACCCTAAGAGTTAACCTTAGGACTGAAACGTTAAGACTTAACCCTAAGACTTATCCCCAAGACGTAACTCTAAAGAGTTAACCCTAAGACTTCAACTTGTGATTTAAACTTTAGACTGAACGCTAAGACTTAAAATTACGATTTAACATTAAGATTTAACCATAAGACTTAACCCTAAGACTTCAGGTTAAGTTTTAACCTTAAGACTCAACCCTGAGACTTAGTCGTGAAATTTATCCATAAGACTTATCCCTAAAACTGAAAACTGAGACCTAAACCTAAGATTTAACCTGAAGACTTAACCCTAAAACGTAGCCCTGAGACTTATCCTTGAGCTTTAACCTTGATACTTAATCCTGAGACTTAGCCCTAAGACTTATCCCCAAGACATAACTCTAAGGCTTAACCCTAAGACTTACCCTTAAGGCTCAACCTTAAGACTTAACATTAAGACTTAACCCTGAGACTTAACCATAAGACTTATCCTCAAGATTGTACTCTAAGACTTAACCCTAAGACTTAAGATGAAGACTTAACCCTAAGACTCAATCTATGAGATGTAAACTTAAGACTTAATTAACCCTAAGGCTCAATCTATGAGATGTAAACTTAAGACTTAACCTTTAGGAATTAACCCTGACACTTAACCTTAAGGCTTAACCCTAAGACTTAAGCTTAAGGTTTAAACTTAAGACTTATCCCTAAGACATAAGCCTGAGACTTAACCCTAAGACTTAACCTCAAGTTTAACTTCAAAACTTAACCCTAAGACTGAATCCTAAGACACAACTTGACCACGTAACCCTGAGACTTAACCTTGAGACTTTACCTTGAAATTTAACCCTGGGATTTAACCCTAAGTCTTAATGCTAAGACTTAACTTTAAGATGTACCATTAAGACTTAACCTTAAAGTGTAACCTTAAGATTTACACTCAATACTTAACCCTAAGACTTAACCCTATGATTTAAACTTAAGGTTAAACCGTAAGACAAAACTTGAAGACTTAATTCAAAGACTTATCCCTAAGACTCAACACTGAGACTTAAACCTAAGATTTAAGACTTAGCCCCAAGACTTAAGTCTAAGACTTAAACTTATGAATTAAACTTTAGACTTAACCCTAAGACTCAAGCCATAAGACTTCACCTTAAGACTTAACCTGAAGACTTAACCTTAAAATTTAACCCTAAGACTGAACCCTAAAATATAACTTTTAAGACTTAACAATAAGACTGAACATTAAGACACAACCTTACGACTTCTACCCTGAGACCTAACCTTGAGACTTAACACTGAGATTTAACCCTAAGACTTAACTTGAAGATGTAACATTCGGACTTAACCTTAAAACTTAACCCTAAGCCTCAACCTTAAGAAGTAACTTGAAGACTTAACCCTGAGAATGAACTCTAAGACTTCAACTTAATAATTAACGCTCAGATATAACCCTCAGACTTAAACTTAAGAAATAGCCCTAAGACTTAACCTTAATATTTAACTTGAAGATGTAACCTTAAGGCTTAACCCTAAACTTAACCCTAAGAGTTAACCTTAAGTGTTGACCTTACAGATTTAACCCTAAGAGTTAACCTTAGGACTGAAACGTTAAGACTTAACCCTAAGACTTATCCCCAAGACGTAACTCTAAAGAGTTAACCCTAAGACTTCAACTTGTGATTTAAACTTTAGACTGAACGCTAAGACTTAAAATTACGATTTAACATTAAGATTTAACCATAAGACTTAACCCTAAGACTTCAGGTTAAGTTTTAACCTTAAGACTCAACCCTGAGACTTAGTCGTGAAATTTATCCATAAGACTTATCCCTAAAACTGAAAACTGAGACCTAAACCTAAGATTTAACCTGAAGACTTAACCCTAAAACGTAGCCCTGAGACTTATCCTTGAGCTTTAACCTTGATACTTAATCCTGAGACTTAGCCCTAAGACTTATCCCCAAGACATAACTCTAAGGCTTAACCCTAAGACTTAACCTTAAGGCTCAACCTTAAGACTTAACATTAAGACTTAACCCTGAGACTTAACCATAAGACTTATCCTCAAGATTGTACTCTAAGACTTAACCCTAAGACTTAAGATGAAGACTTAACCCTAAGACTCAATCTATGAGATGTAAACTTAAGACTTAATTAACCCTAAGGCTCAATCTATGAGATGTAAACTTAAGACTTAACCTTTAGGAATTAACCCTGACACTTAACCTTAAGGCTTAACCCTAAGACTTAAGCTTAAGGTTTAAACTTAAGACTTATCCCTAAGACATAAGCCTGAGACTTAACCCTAAGACTTAACCTCAAGTTTAACTTCAAAACTTAACCCTAAGACTGAATCCTAAGACACAACCTTACCACGTAACCCTGAGACTTAACCTTGAGACTTTACCTTGAAATTTAACCCTGGGATTTAACCCTAAGTCTTAATGCTAAGACTTAACTTTAAGATGTACCATTAAGACTTAACCTTAAAGCGTAACCTTAAGATTTACACTCAATACTTAACCCTAAGACTTAACCCTATGATTTAAACTTAAGGTTAAACCGTAAGACAAAACTTGAAGACTTAATTCAAAGACTTATCCCTAAGACTCAACACTGAGACTTAAACCTAAGATTTAAGACTTAGCCCCAAGACTTAAGTCTAAGACTTAAACTTATGAATTAAACTTTAGACTTAACCCTAAGACTCAAGCCATAAGACTTCACCTTAAGACTTAACCTGAAGACTTAACCTTAAAATTTAACCCTAAGACTGAACCCTAAAATATAACTTTTAAGACTTAACAATAAGACTGAACATTAAGACACAACCTTACGACTTCTACCCTGAGACCTAACCTTGAGACTTAACACTGAGATTTAACCCTAAGACTTAACTTGAAGATGTAACATTCGGACTTAACCTTAAAACTTAACCCTAAGCCTCAACCTTAAGAAGTAACTTGAAGACTTAACCCTGAGAATGAACTCTAAGACTTCAACTTAATAATTAACGCTCAGATATAACCCTCAGACTTAAACTTAAGAAATAGCCCTAAGACTTAACCTTAATATTTAACTTGAAGATGTAACCTTAAGGCTTAACCCTAAACTTAACCCTAAGAGTTCACCTTAAGTGTTGACCTTACAGATTTAACCCTAAGAGTTAACCTTAGGACTGAAACGTTAAGACTTAACCCTAAGACTTATCCCCAAGACGTAACTCTAAAGAGTTAACCCTAAGACTTCAACTTGTGATTTAAACTTTAGACTGAACGCTAAGACTTAAAATTACGATTTAACATTAAGATTTAACCATAAGACTTAACCCTAAGACTTCAGGTTAAGTTTTAACCTTAAGACTCAACCCTGAGACTTAGTCGTGAAATTTATCCATAAGACTTATCCCTAAAACTGAAAACTGAGACCTAAACCTAAGATTTAACCTGAAGACTTAACCCTAAAACGTAGCCCTGAGACTTATCCTTGAGCTTTAACCTTGATACTTAATCCTGAGACTTAGCCCTAAGACTTATCCCCAAGACATAACTCTAAGGCTTAACCCGAAGACTTAACCTTAAGGCTCAACCTTAAGACTTAACATTAAGACTTAACCCTGAGACTTAACCATAAGACTTATCCTCAAGATTGTACTCTAAGACTTAACCCTAAGACTTAAGATGAAGACTTAACCCTAAGACTCAATCTATGAGATGTAAACTTAAGACTTAATTAACCCTAAGGCTCAATCTATGAGATGTAAACTTAAGACTTAACCTTTAGGAATTAACCCTGACACTTAACCTTAAGGCTTAACCCTAAGACTTAAGCTTAAGGTTTAAACTTAAGACTTATCCCTAAGACATAAGCCTGAGACTTAACCTTAAGACTTAACCTCAAGTTTAACTTCAAAACTTAACCCTAAGACTGAATCCTAAGACACAACTTGACCACGTAACCCTGAGACTTAACCTTGAGACTTTACCTTGAAATTTAACCCTGGGATTTAACCCTAAGTCTTAATGCTAAGACTTAACTTTAAGATGTACCATTAAGACTTAACCTTAAAGTGTAACCTTAAGATTTACACTCAATACTTAACCCTAAGACTTAACCCTATGATTTAAACTTAAGGTTAAACCGTAAGACAAAACTTGAAGACTTAATTCAAAGACTTATCCCTAAGACTCAACACTGAGACTTAAACCTAAGATTTAAGACTTAGCCCCAAGACTTAAGTCTAAGACTTAAACTTATGAATTAAACTTTAGACTTAACCCTAAGACTCAAGCCATAAGACTTCACCTTAAGACTTAACCTGAAGACTTAACCTTAAAATTTAACCCTAAGACTGAACCCTAAAATATAACTTTTAAGACTTAACAATAAGACTGAACATTAAGACACAACCTTACGACTTCTACCCTGAGACCTAACCTTGAGACTTAACACTGAGATTTAACCCTAAGACTTAACTTGAAGATGTAACATTCGGACTTAACCTTAAAACTTAACCCTAAGCCTCAACCTTAAGAAGTAACTTGAAGACTTAACCCTGAGAATGAACTCTAAGACTTCAACTTAATAATTAACGCTCAGATATAACCCTCAGACTTAAACTTAAGAAATAGCCCTAAGACTTAACCTTAATATTTAACTTGAAGATGTAACCTTAAGGCTTAACCCTAAACTTAACCCTAAGAGTTCACCTTAAGTGTTGACCTTACAGATTTAACCCTAAGAGTTAACCTTAGGACTGAAACGTTAAGACTTAACCCTAAGACTTATCCCCAAGACGTAACTCTAAAGAGTTAACCCTAAGACTTCAACTTGTGATTTAAACTTTAGACTGAACGCTAAGACTTAAAATTACGATTTAACATTAAGATTTAACCATAAGACTTAACCCTAAGACTTCAGGTTAAGTTTTAACCTTAAGACTCAACCCTGAGACTTAGTCGTGAAATTTATCCATAAGACTTATCCCTAAAACTGAAAACTGAGACCTAAACCTAAGATTTAACCTGAAGACTTAACCCTAAAACGTAGCCCTGAGACTTATCCTTGAGCTTTAACCTTGATACTTAATCCTGAGACTTAGCCCTAAGACTTATCCCCAAGGCATAACTCTAAGGCTTAACCCTAAGACTTACCCTTAAGGCTCAACCTTAAGACTTAACATTAAGACTTAACCCTGAGACTTAACCATAAGACTTATCCTCAAGATTGTACTCTAAGACTTAACCCTAAGACTTAAGATGAAGACTTAACCCTAAGACTCAATCTATGAGATGTAAACTTAAGACTTAATTAACCCTAAGGCTCAATCTATGAGATGTAAACTTAAGACTTAACCTTTAGGAATTAACCCTGACACTTAACCTTAAGGCTTAACCCTAAGACTTAAGCTTAAGGTTTAAACTTAAGACTTATCCCTAAGACATAATCCTGAGACTTAACCCTAAGACTTAACCTCAAGTTTAACTTCAAAACTTAACCCTAAGACTGAATCCTAAGACACAACCTTACCACGTAACCCTGAGACTTAACCTTGAGACTTTACCTTGAAATTTAACCCTGGGATTTAACCCTAAGTCTTAATGCTAAGACTTAACTTTAAGATGTACCATTAAGACTTAACCTTAAAGCGTAACCTTAAGATTTACACTCAATACTTAACCCTAAGACTTAACCCTATGATTTAAACTTAAGGTTAAACCGTAAGACAAAACTTGAAGACTTAATTCAAAGACTTATCCCTAAGACTCAACACTGAGACTTAAACCTAAGATTTAAGACTTAGCCCCAAGACTTAAGTCTAAGACTTAAACTTATGAATTAAACTTTAGACTTAACCCTAAGACTCAAGCCATAAGACTTCACCTTAAGACTTAACCTGAAGACTTAACCTTAAAATTTAACCCTAAGACTGAACCCTAAAATATAACTTTTAAGACTTAACAATAAGACTGAACATTAAGACACAACCTTACGACTTCTACCCTGAGACCTAACCTTGAGACTTAACACTGAGATTTAACCCTAAGACTTAACTTGAAGATGTAACATTCGGACTTAACCTTAAAACTTAACCCTAAGCCTCAACCTTAAGAAGTAACTTGAAGACTTAACCCTGAGAATGAACTCTAAGACTTCAACTTAATAATTAACGCTCAGATATAACCCTCAGACTTAAACTTAAGAAATAGCCCTAAGACTTAACCTTAATATTTAACTTGAAGATGTAACCTTAAGGCTTAACCCTAAACTTAACCCTAAGAGTTCACCTTAAGTGTTGACCTTACAGATTTAACCCTAAGAGTTAACCTTAGGACTGAAACGTTAAGACTTAACCCTAAGACTTATCCCCAAGACGTAACTCTAAAGAGTTAACCCTAAGACTTCAACTTGTGATTTAAACTTTAGACTGAACGCTAAGACTTAAAATTACGATTTAACATTAAGATTTAACCATAAGACTTAACCCTAAGACTTCAGGTTAAGTTTTAACCTTAAGACTCAACCCTGAGACTTAGTCGTGAAATTTATCCATAAGACTTATCCCTAAAACTGAAAACTGAGACCTAAACCTAAGATTTAACCTGAAGACTTAACCCTAAAACGTAGCCCTGAGACTTATCCTTGAGCTTTAACCTTGATACTTAATCCTGAGACTTAGCCCTAAGACTTATCCCCAAGGCATAACTCTAAGGCTTAACCCTAAGACTTAACCTTAAGGCTCAACCTTAAGACTTAACATTAAGACTTAACCCTGAGACTTAACCATAAGACTTATCCTCAAGATTGTACTCTAAGACTTAACCCTAAGACTTAAGATGAAGACTTAACCCTAAGACTCAATCTATGAGATGTAAACTTAAGACTTAATTAACCCTAAGGCTCAATCTATGAGATGTAAACTTAAGACTTAACCTTTAGGAATTAACCCTGACACTTAACCTTAAGGCTTAACCCTAAGACTTAAGCTTAAGGTTTAAACTTAAGACTTATCCCTAAGACATAAGCCTGAGACTTAACCTTAAGACTTAACCTCAAGTTTAACTTCAAAACTTAACCCTAAGACTGAATCCTAAGACACAACTTGACCACGTAACCCTGAGACTTAACCTTGAGACTTTACCTTGAAATTTAACCCTGGGATTTAACCCTAAGTCTTAATGCTAAGACTTAACTTTAAGATGTACCATTAAGACTTAACCTTAAAGTGTAACCTTAAGATTTACACTCAATACTTAACCCTAAGACTTAACCCTATGATTTAAACTTAAGGTTAAACCGTAAGACAAAACTTGAAGACTTAATTCAAAGACTTATCCCTAAGACTCAACACTGAGACTTAAACCTAAGATTTAAGACTTAGCCCCAAGACTTAAGTCTAAGACTTAAACTTATGAATTAAACTTTAGACTTAACCCTAAGACTCAAGCCATAAGACTTCACCTTAAGACTTAACCTGAAGACTTAACCTTAAAATTTAACCCTAAGACTGAACCCTAAAATATAACTTTTAAGACTTAACAATAAGACTGAACATTAAGACACAACCTTACGACTTCTACCCTGAGACCTAACCTTGAGACTTAACACTGAGATTTAACCCTAAGACTTAACTTGAAGATGTAACATTCGGACTTAACCTTAAAACTTAACCCTAAGCCTCAACCTTAAGAAGTAACTTGAAGACTTAACCCTGAGAATGAACTCTAAGACTTCAACTTAATAATTAACGCTCAGATATAACCCTCAGACTTAAACTTAAGAAATAGCCCTAAGACTTAACCTTAATATTTAACTTGAAGATGTAACCTTAAGGCTTAACCCTAAACTTAACCCTAAGAGTTCACCTTAAGTGTTGACCTTACAGATTTAACCCTAAGAGTTAACCTTAGGACTGAAACGTTAAGACTTAACCCTAAGACTTATCCCCAAGACGTAACTCTAAAGAGTTAACCCTAAGACTTCAACTTGTGATTTAAACTTTAGACTGAACGCTAAGACTTAAAATTACGATTTAACATTAAGATTTAACCATAAGACTTAACCCTAAGACTTCAGGTTAAGTTTTAACCTTAAGACTCAACCCTGAGACTTAGTCGTGAAATTTATCCATAAGACTTATCCCTAAAACTGAAAACTGAGACCTAAACCTAAGATTTAACCTGAAGACTTAACCCTAAAACGTAGCCCTGAGACTTATCCTTGAGCTTTAACCTTGATACTTAATCCTGAGACTTAGCCCTAAGACTTATCCCCAAGGCATAACTCTAAGGCTTAACCCTAAGACTTACCCTTAAGGCTCAACCTTAAGACTTAACATTAAGACTTAACCCTGAGACTTAACCATAAGACTTATCCTCAAGATTGTACTCTAAGACTTAACCCTAAGACTTAAGATGAAGACTTAACCCTAAGACTCAATCTATGAGATGTAAACTTAAGACTTAATTAACCCTAAGGCTCAATCTATGAGATGTAAACTTAAGACTTAACCTTTAGGAATTAACCCTGACACTTAACCTTAAGGCTTAACCCTAAGACTTAAGCTTAAGGTTTAAACTTAAGACTTATCCCTAAGACATAAGCCTGAGACTTAACCCTAAGACTTAACCTCAAGTTTAACTTCAAAACTTAACCCTAAGACTGAATCCTAAGACACAACCTTACCACGTAACCCTGAGACTTAACCTTGAGACTTTACCTTGAAATTTAACCCTGGGATTTAACCCTAAGTCTTAATGCTAAGACTTAACTTTAAGATGTACCATTAAGACTTAACCTTAAAGCGTAACCTTAAGATTTACACTCAATACTTAACCCTAAGACTTAACCCTATGATTTAAACTTAAGGTTAAACCGTAAGACAAAACTTGAAGACTTAATTCAAAGACTTATCCCTAAGACTCAACACTGAGACTTAAACCTAAGATTTAAGACTTAGCCCCAAGACTTAAGTCTAAGACTTAAACTTATGAATTAAACTTTAGACTTAACCCTAAGACTCAAGCCATAAGACTTCACCTTAAGACTTAACCTGAAGACTTAACCTTAAAATTTAACCCTAAGACTGAACCCTAAAATATAACTTTTAAGACTTAACAATAAGACTGAACATTAAGACACAACCTTACGACTTCTACCCTGAGACCTAACCTTGAGACTTAACACTGAGATTTAACCCTAAGACTTAACTTGAAGATGTAACATTCGGACTTAACCTTAAAACTTAACCCTAAGCCTCAACCTTAAGAAGTAACTTGAAGACTTAACCCTGAGAATGAACTCTAAGACTTCAACTTAATAATTAACGCTCAGATATAACCCTCAGACTTAAACTTAAGAAATAGCCCTAAGACTTAACCTTAATATTTAACTTGAAGATGTAACCTTAAGGCTTAACCCTGAACTTAACCCTAAGAGTTCACCTTAAGTGTTGACCTTACAGATTTAACCCTAAGAGTTAACCTTAGGACTGAAACGTTAAGACTTAACCCTAAGACTTATCCCCAAGACGTAACTCTAAAGAGTTAACCCTAAGACTTCAACTTGTGATTTAAACTTTAGACTGAACGCTAAGACTTAAAATTACGATTTAACATTAAGATTTAACCATAAGACTTAACCCTAAGACTTCAGGTTAAGTTTTAACCTTAAGACTCAACCCTGAGACTTAGTCGTGAAATTTATCCATAAGACTTATCCCTAAAACTGAAAACTGAGACCTAAACCTAAGATTTAACCTGAAGACTTAACCCTAAAACGTAGCCCTGAGACTTATCCTTGAGCTTTAACCTTGATACTTAATCCTGAGACTTAGCCCTAAGACTTATCCCCAAGGCATAACTCTAAGGCTTAACCCTAAGACTTACCCTTAAGGCTCAACCTTAAGACTTAACATTAAGACTTAACCCTGAGACTTAACCATAAGACTTATCCTCAAGATTGTACTCTAAGACTTAACCCTAAGACTTAAGATGAAGACTTAACCCTAAGACTCAATCTATGAGATGTAAACTTAAGACTTAATTAACCCTAAGGCTCAATCTATGAGATGTAAACTTAAGACTTAACCTTTAGGAATTAACCCTGACACTTAACCTTAAGGCTTAACCCTAAGACTTAAGCTTAAGGTTTAAACTTAAGACTTATCCCTAAGACATAAGCCTGAGACTTAACCTTAAGACTTAACCTCAAGTTTAACTTCAAAACTTAACCCTAAGACTGAATCCTAAGACACAACTTGACCACGTAACCCTGAGACTTAACCTTGAGACTTTACCTTGAAATTTAACCCTGGGATTTAACCCTAAGTCTTAATGCTAAGACTTAACTTTAAGATGTACCATTAAGACTTAACCTTAAAGTGTAACCTTAAGATTTACACTCAATACTTAACCCTAAGACTTAACCCTATGATTTAAACTTAAGGTTAAACCGTAAGACAAAACTTGAAGACTTAATTCAAAGACTTATCCCTAAGACTCAACACTGAGACTTAAACCTAAGATTTAAGACTTAGCCCCAAGACTTAAGTCTAAGACTTAAACTTATGAATTAAACTTTAGACTTAACCCTAAGACTCAAGCCATAAGACTTCACCTTAAGACTTAACCTGAAGACTTAACCTTAAAATTTAACCCTAAGACTGAACCCTAAAATATAACTTTTAAGACTTAACAATAAGACTGAACATTAAGACACAACCTTACGACTTCTACCCTGAGACCTAACCTTGAGACTTAACACTGAGATTTAACCCTAAGACTTAACTTGAAGATGTAACATTCGGACTTAACCTTAAAACTTAACCCTAAGCCTCAACCTTAAGAAGTAACTTGAAGACTTAACCCTGAGAATGAACTCTAAGACTTCAACTTAATAATTAACGCTCAGATATAACCCTCAGACTTAAACTTAAGAAATAGCCCTAAGACTTAACCTTAATATTTAACTTGAAGATGTAACCTTAAGGCTTAACCCTAAACTTAACCCTAAGAGTTCACCTTAAGTGTTGACCTTACAGATTTAACCCTAAGAGTTAACCTTAGGACTGAAACGTTAAGACTTAACCCTAAGACTTATCCCCAAGACGTAACTCTAAAGAGTTAACCCTAAGACTTCAACTTGTGATTTAAACTTTAGACTGAACGCTAAGACTTAAAATTACGATTTAACATTAAGATTTAACCATAAGACTTAACCCTAAGACTTCAGGTTAAGTTTTAACCTTAAGACTCAACCCTGAGACTTAGTCGTGAAATTTATCCATAAGACTTATCCCTAAAACTGAAAACTGAGACCTAAACCTAAGATTTAACCTGAAGACTTAACCCTAAAACGTAGCCCTGAGACTTATCCTTGAGCTTTAACCTTGATACTTAATCCTGAGACTTAGCCCTAAGACTTATCCCCAAGGCATAACTCTAAGGCTTAACCCTAAGACTTACCCTTAAGGCTCAACCTTAAGACTTAACATTAAGACTTAACCCTGAGACTTAACCATAAGACTTATCCTCAAGATTGTACTCTAAGACTTAACCCTAAGACTTAAGATGAAGACTTAACCCTAAGACTCAATCTATGAGATGTAAACTTAAGACTTAATTAACCCTAAGGCTCAATCTATGAGATGTAAACTTAAGACTTAACCTTTAGGAATTAACCCTGACACTTAACCTTAAGGCTTAACCCTAAGACTTAAGCTTAAGGTTTAAACTTAAGACTTATCCCTAAGACATAAGCCTGAGACTTAACCCTAAGACTTAACCTCAAGTTTAACTTCAAAACTTAACCCTAAGACTGAATCCTAAGACACAACCTTACCACGTAACCCTGAGACTTAACCTTGAGACTTTACCTTGAAATTTAACCCTGGGATTTAACCCTAAGTCTTAATGCTAAGACTTAACTTTAAGATGTACCATTAAGACTTAACCTTAAAGCGTAACCTTAAGATTTACACTCAATACTTAACCCTAAGACTTAACCCTATGATTTAAACTTAAGGTTAAACCGTAAGACAAAACTTGAAGACTTAATTCAAAGACTTATCCCTAAGACTCAACACTGAGACTTAAACCTAAGATTTAAGACTTAGCCCCAAGACTTAAGTCTAAGACTTAAACTTATGAATTAAACTTTAGACTTAACCCTAAGACTCAAGCCATAAGACTTCACCTTAAGACTTAACCTGAAGACTTAACCTTAAAATTTAACCCTAAGACTGAACCCTAAAATATAACTTTTAAGACTTAACAATAAGACTGAACATTAAGACACAACCTTACGACTTCTACCCTGAGACCTAACCTTGAGACTTAACACTGAGATTTAACCCTAAGACTTAACTTGAAGATGTAACATTCGGACTTAACCTTAAAACTTAACCCTAAGCCTCAACCTTAAGAAGTAACTTGAAGACTTAACCCTGAGAATGAACTCTAAGACTTCAACTTAATAATTAACGCTCAGATATAACCCTCAGACTTAAACTTAAGAAATAGCCCTAAGACTTAACCTTAATATTTAACTTGAAGATGTAACCTTAAGGCTTAACCCTAAACTTAACCCTAAGAGTTCACCTTAAGTGTTGACCTTACAGATTTAACCCTAAGAGTTAACCTTAGGACTGAAACGTTAAGACTTAACCCTAAGACTTATCCCCAAGACGTAACTCTAAAGAGTTAACCCTAAGACTTCAACTTGTGATTTAAACTTTAGACTGAACGCTAAGACTTAAAATTACGATTTAACATTAAGATTTAACCATAAGACTTAACCCTAAGACTTCAGGTTAAGTTTTAACCTTAAGACTCAACCCTGAGACTTAGTCGTGAAATTTATCCATAAGACTTATCCCTAAAACTGAAAACTGAGACCTAAACCTAAGATTTAACCTGAAGACTTAACCCTAAAACGTAGCCCTGAGACTTATCCTTGAGCTTTAACCTTGATACTTAATCCTGAGACTTAGCCCTAAGACTTATCCCCAAGGCATAACTCTAAGGCTTAACCCTAAGACTTACCCTTAAGGCTCAACCTTAAGACTTAACATTAAGACTTAACCCTGAGACTTAACCATAAGACTTATCCTCAAGATTGTACTCTAAGACTTAACCCTAAGACTTAAGATGAAGACTTAACCCTAAGACTCAATCTATGAGATGTAAACTTAAGACTTAATTAACCCTAAGGCTCAATCTATGAGATGTAAACTTAAGACTTAACCTTTAGGAATTAACCCTGACACTTAACCTTAAGGCTTAACCCTAAGACTTAAGCTTAAGGTTTAAACTTAAGACTTATCCCTAAGACATAAGCCTGAGACTTAACCCTAAGACTTAACCTCAAGTTTAACTTCAAAACTTAACCCTAAGACTGAATCCTAAGACACAACCTTACCACGTAACCCTGAGACTTAACCTTGAGACTTTACCTTGAAATTTAACCCTGGGATTTAACCCTAAGTCTTAATGCTAAGACTTAACTTTAAGATGTACCATTAAGACTTAACCTTAAAGCGTAACCTTAAGATTTACACTCAATACTTAACCCTAAGACTTAACCCTATGATTTAAACTTAAGGTTAAACCGTAAGACAAAACTTGAAGACTTAATTCAAAGACTTATCCCTAAGACTCAACACTGAGACTTAAACCTAAGATTTAAGACTTGGCCCCAAGACTTAAGTCTAAGACTTCAAGTTATGAATTAAACTTTAGACTTAACCCTAAGACTCAAGCCATAAGACTTCACCTTAAGACTTAACCTGAAGACTTAACCTTAAAATTTAACCCTAAGACTGAACCCTAAAATATAACTTTTAAGACTTAACAATAAGACTGAACATTAAGACACAACCTTACGACTTCTACCCTCAGACCTAACCTTGAGACTTAACACTGAGATTTAACCCTAAGACTTAACTTGAAGATGTAACATTCGGACTTAACCTTAAAACTTAACCCTAAGCCTCAACCTTAAGAAGTAACTTGAAGACTTAACCCTGAGAATGAACTCTAAGACTTCAACTTAATAATTAACGCTCAGATATAACCCTCAGACTTAAACTTAAGAAATAGCCCTAAGACTTAACCTTAATATTTAACTTGAAGATGTAACCTTAAGGCTTAACCCTAAACTTAACCCTAAGAGTTAACCTTAAGTGTTGACCTTACAGATTTAACCCTAAGAGTTAACCTTAGGACTGAAACGTTAAGACTTAACCCTAAGACTTATCCCCAAGACGTAACTCTAAAGAGTTAACCCTAAGACTTCAACTTGTGATTTAAACTTTAGACTGAACGCTAAGACTTAAAATTACGATTTAACATTAAGATTTAACCATAAGACTTAACCCTAAGACTTCAGGTTAAGTTTTAACCTTAAGACTCAACCCTGAGACTTAGTCGTGAAATTTATCCATAAGACTTATCCCTAAAACTGAAAACTGAGACCTAAACCTAAGATTTAACCTGAAGACTTAACCCTAAAACGTAGCCCTGAGACTTATCCTTGAGCTTTAACCTTGATACTTAATCCTGAGACTTAGCCCTAAGACTTATCCCCAAGGCATAACTCTAAGGCTTAACCCTAAGACTTACCCTTAAGGCTCAACCTTAAGACTTAACATTAAGACTTAACCCTGAGACTTAACCATAAGACTTATCCTCAAGATTGTACTCTAAGACTTAACCCTAAGACTTAAGATGAAGACTTAACCCTAAGACTCAATCTATGAGATGTAAACTTAAGACTTAATTAACCCTAAGGCTCAATCTATGAGATGTAAACTTAAGACTTAACCTTTAGGAATTAACCCTGACACTTAACCTTAAGGCTTAACCCTAAGACTTAAGCTTAAGGTTTAAACTTAAGACTTATCCCTAAGACATAATCCTGAGACTTAACCCTAAGACTTAACCTCAAGTTTAACTTCAAAACTTAACCCTAAGACTGAATCCTAAGACACAACCTTACCACGTAACCCTGAGACTTAACCTTGAGACTTTACCTTGAAATTTAACCCTGGGATTTAACCCTAAGTCTTAATGCTAAGACTTAACTTTAAGATGTACCATTAAGACTTAACCTTAAAGCGTAACCTTAAGATTTACACTCAATACTTAACCCTAAGACTTAACCCTATGATTTAAACTTAAGGTTAAACCGTAAGACAAAACTTGAAGACTTAATTCAAAGACTTATCCCTAAGACTCAACACTGAGACTTAAACCTAAGATTTAAGACTTAGCCCCAAGACTTAAGTCTAAGACTTAAACTTATGAATTAAACTTTAGACTTAACCCTAAGACTCAAGCCATAAGACTTCACCTTAAGACTTAACCTGAAGACTTAACCTTAAAATTTAACCCTAAGACTGAACCCTAAAATATAACTTTTAAGACTTAACAATAAGACTGAACATTAAGACACAACCTTACGACTTCTACCCTGAGACCTAACCTTGAGACTTAACACTGAGATTTAACCCTAAGACTTAACTTGAAGATGTAACATTCGGACTTAACCTTAAAACTTAACCCTAAGCCTCAACCTTAAGAAGTAACTTGAAGACTTAACCCTGAGAATGAACTCTAAGACTTCAACTTAATAATTAACGCTCAGATATAACCCTCAGACTTAAACTTAAGAAATAGCCCTAAGACTTAACCTTAATATTTAACTTGAAGATGTAACCTTAAGGCTTAACCCTAAACTTAACCCTAAGAGTTCACCTTAAGTGTTGACCTTACAGATTTAACCCTAAGAGTTAACCTTAGGACTGAAACGTTAAGACTTAACCCTAAGACTTATCCCCAAGACGTAACTCTAAAGAGTTAACCCTAAGACTTCAACTTGTGATTTAAACTTTAGACTGAACGCTAAGACTTAAAATTACGATTTAACATTAAGATTTAACCATAAGACTTAACCCTAAGACTTCAGGTTAAGTTTTAACCTTAAGACTCAACCCTGAGACTTAGTCGTGAAATTTATCCATAAGACTTATCCCTAAAACTGAAAACTGAGACCTAAACCTAAGATTTAACCTGAAGACTTAACCCTAAAACGTAGCCCTGAGACTTATCCTTGAGCTTTAACCTTGATACTTAATCCTGAGACTTAGCCCTAAGACTTATCCCCAAGGCATAACTCTAAGGCTTAACCCTAAGACTTACCCTTAAGGCTCAACCTTAAGACTTAACATTAAGACTTAACCCTGAGACTTAACCATAAGACTTATCCTCAAGATTGTACTCTAAGACTTAACCCTAAGACTTAAGATGAAGACTTAACCCTAAGACTCAATCTATGAGATGTAAACTTAAGACTTAATTAACCCTAAGGCTCAATCTATGAGATGTAAACTTAAGACTTAACCTTTAGGAATTAACCCTGACACTTAACCTTAAGGCTTAACCCTAAGACTTAAGCTTAAGGTTTAAACTTAAGACTTATCCCTAAGACATAAGCCTGAGACTTAACCCTAAGACTTAACCTCAAGTTTAACTTCAAAACTTAACCCTAAGACTGAATCCTAAGACACAACTTGACCACGTGACCCTGAGACTTAACCTTGAGACTTTACCTTGAAATTTAACCCTGGGATTTAACCCTAAGTCTTAATGCTAAGACTTAACTTTAAGATGTACCATTAAGACTTAACCTTAAAGCGTAACCTTAAGATTTACACTCAATACTTAACCCTAAGACTTAACCCTATGATTTAAACTTAAGGTTAAACCGTAAGACAAAACTTGAAGACTTAATTCAAAGACTTATCCCTAAGACTCAACACTGAGACTTAAACCTAAGATTTAAGACTTAGCCCCAAGACTTAAGTCTAAGACTTAAACTTATGAATTAAACTTTAGACTTAACCCTAAGACTCAAGCCATAAGACTTCACCTTAAGACTTAACCTGAAGACTTAACCTTAAAATTTAACCCTAAGACTGAACCCTAAAATATAACTTTTAAGACTTAACAATAAGACTGAACATTAAGACACAACCTTACGACTTCTACCCTGAGACCTAACCTTGAGACTTAACACTGAGATTTAACCCTAAGACTTAACTTGAAGATGTAACATTCGGACTTAACCTTAAAACTTAACCCTAAGCCTCAACCTTAAGAAGTAACTTGAAGACTTAACCCTGAGAATGAACTCTAAGACTTCAACTTAATAATTAACGCTCAGATATAACCCTCAGACTTAAACTTAAGAAATAGCCCTAAGACTTAACCTTAATATTTAACTTGAAGATGTAACCTTAAGGCTTAACCCTAAACTTAACCCTAAGAGTTCACCTTAAGTGTTGACCTTACAGATTTAACCCTAAGAGTTAACCTTAGGACTGAAACGTTAAGACTTAACCCTAAGACTTATCCCCAAGACGTAACTCTAAAGAGTTAACCCTAAGACTTCAACTTGTGATTTAAACTTTAGACTGAACGCTAAGACTTAAAATTACGATTTAACATTAAGATTTAACCATAAGACTTAACCCTAAGACTTCAGGTTAAGTTTTAACCTTAAGACTCAACCCTGAGACTTAGTCGTGAAATTTATCCATAAGACTTATCCCTAAAACTGAAAACTGAGACCTAAACCTAAGATTTAACCTGAAGACTTAACCCTAAAACGTAGCCCTGAGACTTATCCTTGAGCTTTAACCTTGATACTTAATCCTGAGACTTAGCCCTAAGACTTATCCCCAAGGCATAACTCTAAGGCTTAACCCTAAGACTTACCCTTAAGGCTCAACCTTAAGACTTAACATTAAGACTTAACCCTGAGACTTAACCATAAGACTTATCCTCAAGATTGTACTCTAAGACTTAACCCTAAGACTTAAGATGAAGACTTAACCCTAAGACTCAATCTATGAGATGTAAACTTAAGACTTAATTAACCCTAAGGCTCAATCTATGAGATGTAAACTTAAGACTTAACCTTTAGGAATTAACCCTGACACTTAACCTTAAGGCTTAACCCTAAGACTTAAGCTTAAGGTTTAAACTTAAGACTTATCCCTAAGACATAAGCCTGAGACTTAACCCTAAGACTTAACCTCAAGTTTAACTTCAAAACTTAACCCTAAGACTGAATCCTAAGACACAACCTTACCACGTAACCCTGAGACTTAACCTTGAGACTTTACCTTGAAATTTAACCCTGGGATTTAACCCTAAGTCTTAATGCTAAGACTTAACTTTAAGATGTACCATTAAGACTTAACCTTAAAGCGTAACCTTAAGATTTACACTCAATACTTAACCCTAAGACTTAACCCTATGATTTAAACTTAAGGTTAAACCGTAAGACAAAACTTGAAGACTTAATTCAAAGACTTATCCCTAAGACTCAACACTGAGACTTAAACCTAAGATTTAAGACTTAGCCCCAAGACTTAAGTCTAAGACTTCAAGTTATGAATTAAACTTTAGACTTAACCCTAAGACTCAAGCCATAAGACTTCACCTTAAGACTTAACCTGAAGACTTAACCTTAAAATTTAACCCTAAGACTGAACCCTAAAATATAACTTTTAAGACTTAACAATAAGACTGAACATTAAGACACAACCTTACGACTTCTACCCTCAGACCTAACCTTGAGACTTAACACTGAGATTTAACCCTAAGACTTAACTTGAAGATGTAACATTCGGACTTAACCTTAAAACTTAACCCTAAGCCTCAACCTTAAGAAGTAACTTGAAGACTTAACCCTGAGAATGAACTCTAAGACTTCAACTTAATAATTAACGCTCAGATATAACCCTCAGACTTAAACTTAAGAAATAGCCCTAAGACTTAACCTTAATATTTAACTTGAAGATGTAACCTTAAGGCTTAACCCTAAACTTAACCCTAAGAGTTAACCTTAAGTGTTGACCTTACAGATTTAACCCTAAGAGTTAACCTTAGGACTGAAACGTTAAGACTTAACCCTAAGACTTATCCCCAAGACGTAACTCTAAAGAGTTAACCCTAAGACTTCAACTTGTGATTTAAACTTTAGACTGAACGCTAAGACTTAAAATTACGATTTAACATTAAGATTTAACCATAAGACTTAACCCTAAGACTTCAGGTTAAGTTTTAACCTTAAGACTCAACCCTGAGACTTAGTCGTGAAATTTATCCATAAGACTTATCCCTAAAACTGAAAACTGAGACCTAAACCTAAGATTTAACCTGAAGACTTAACCCTAAAACGTAGCCCTGAGACTTATCCTTGAGCTTTAACCTTGATACTTAATCCTGAGACTTAGCCCTAAGACTTATCCCCAAGGCATAACTCTAAGGCTTAACCCTAAGACTTACCCTTAAGGCTCAACCTTAAGACTTAACATTAAGACTTAACCCTGAGACTTAACCATAAGACTTATCCTCAAGATTGTACTCTAAGACTTAACCCTAAGACTTAAGATGAAGACTTAACCCTAAGACTCAATCTATGAGATGTAAACTTAAGACTTAATTAACCCTAAGGCTCAATCTATGAGATGTAAACTTAAGACTTAACCTTTAGGAATTAACCCTGACACTTAACCTTAAGGCTTAACCCTAAGACTTAAGCTTAAGGTTTAAACTTAAGACTTATCCCTAAGACATAAGCCTGAGACTTAACCCTAAGACTTAACCTCAAGTTTAACTTCAAAACTTAACCCTAAGACTGAATCCTAAGACACAACCTTACCACGTAACCCTGAGACTTAACCTTGAGACTTTACCTTGAAATTTAACCCTGGGATTTAACCCTAAGTCTTAATGCTAAGACTTAACTTTAAGATGTACCATTAAGACTTAACCTTAAAGCGTAACCTTAAGATTTACACTCAATACTTAACCCTAAGACTTAACCCTATGATTTAAACTTAAGGTTAAACCGTAAGACAAAACTTGAAGACTTAATTCAAAGACTTATCCCTAAGACTCAACACTGAGACTTAAACCTAAGATTTAAGACTTAGCCCCAAGACTTAAGTCTAAGACTTAAACTTATGAATTAAACTTTAGACTTAACCCTAAGACTCAAGCCATAAGACTTCACCTTAAGACTTAACCTGAAGACTTAACCTTAAAATTTAACCCTAAGACTGAACCCTAAAATATAACTTTTAAGACTTAACAATAAGACTGAACATTAAGACACAACCTTACGACTTCTACCCTGAGACCTAACCTTGAGACTTAACACTGAGATTTAACCCTAAGACTTAACTTGAAGATGTAACATTCGGACTTAACCTTAAAACTTAACCCTAAGCCTCAACCTTAAGAAGTAACTTGAAGACTTAACCCTGAGAATGAACTCTAAGACTTCAACTTAATAATTAACGCTCAGATATAACCCTCAGACTTAAACTTAAGAAATAGCCCTAAGACTTAACCTTAATATTTAACTTGAAGATGTAACCTTAAGGCTTAACCCTAAACTTAACCCTAAGAGTTCACCTTAAGTGTTGACCTTACAGATTTAACCCTAAGAGTTAACCTTAGGACTGAAACGTTAAGACTTAACCCTAAGACTTATCCCCAAGACGTAACTCTAAAGAGTTAACCCTAAGACTTCAACTTGTGATTTAAACTTTAGACTGAACGCTAAGACTTAAAATTACGATTTAACATTAAGATTTAACCATAAGACTTAACCCTAAGACTTCAGGTTAAGTTTTAACCTTAAGACTCAACCCTGAGACTTAGTCGTGAAATTTATCCATAAGACTTATCCCTAAAACTGAAAACTGAGACCTAAACCTAAGATTTAACCTGAAGACTTAACCCTAAAACGTAGCCCTGAGACTTATCCTTGAGCTTTAACCTTGATACTTAATCCTGAGACTTAGCCCTAAGACTTATCCCCAAGGCATAACTCTAAGGCTTAACCCTAAGACTTACCCTTAAGGCTCAACCTTAAGACTTAACATTAAGACTTAACCCTGAGACTTAACCATAAGACTTATCCTCAAGATTGTACTCTAAGACTTAACCCTAAGACTTAAGATGAAGACTTAACCCTAAGACTCAATCTATGAGATGTAAACTTAAGACTTAATTAACCCTAAGGCTCAATCTATGAGATGTAAACTTAAGACTTAACCTTTAGGAATTAACCCTGACACTTAACCTTAAGGCTTAACCCTAAGACTTAAGCTTAAGGTTTAAACTTAAGACTTATCCCTAAGACATAAGCCTGAGACTTAACCCTAAGACTTAACCTCAAGTTTAACTTCAAAACTTAACCCTAAGACTGAATCCTAAGACACAACCTTACCACGTAACCCTGAGACTTAACCTTGAGACTTTACCTTGAAATTTAACCCTGGGATTTAACCCTAAGTCTTAATGCTAAGACTTAACTTTAAGATGTACCATTAAGACTTAACCTTAAAGCGTAACCTTAAGATTTACACTCAATACTTAACCCTAAGACTTAACCCTATGATTTAAACTTAAGGTTAAACCGTAAGACAAAACTTGAAGACTTAATTCAAAGACTTATCCCTAAGACTCAACACTGAGACTTAAACCTAAGATTTAAGACTTAGCCCCAAGACTTAAGTCTAAGACTTCAAGTTATGAATTAAACTTTAGACTTAACCCTAAGACTCAAGCCATAAGACTTCACCTTAAGACTTAACCTGAAGACTTAACCTTAAAATTTAACCCTAAGACTGAACCCTAAAATATAACTTTTAAGACTTAACAATAAGACTGAACATTAAGACACAACCTTACGACTTCTACCCTCAGACCTAACCTTGAGACTTAACACTGAGATTTAACCCTAAGACTTAACTTTAAGATGTAACATTCGGACTTAACCTTAAAACTTAACCCTAAGCCTCAACCTTAAGAAGTAACTTGAAGACTTAACCCTGAGAATGAACTCTAAGACTTCAACTTAATAATTAACGCTCAGATATAACCCTCAGACTTAAACTTAAGAAATAGCCCTAAGACTTAACCTTAATATTTAACTTGAAGATGTAACCTTAAGGCTTAACCCTAAACTTAACCCTAAGAGTTAACCTTAAGTGTTGACCTTACAGATTTAACCCTAAGAGTTAACCTTAGGACTGAAACGTTAAGACTTAACCCTAAGACTTATCCCCAAGACGTAACTCTAAAGAGTTAACCCTAAGACTTCAACTTGTGATTTAAACTTTAGACTGAACGCTAAGACTTAAAATTACGATTTAACATTAAGATTTAACCATAAGACTTAACCCTAAGACTTCAGGTTAAGTTTTAACCTTAAGACTCAACCCTGAGACTTAGTCGTGAAATTTATCCATAAGACTTATCCCTAAAACTGAAAACTGAGACCTAAACCTAAGATTTAACCTGAAGACTTAACCCTAAAACGTAGCCCTGAGACTTATCCTTGAGCTTTAACCTTGATACTTAATCCTGAGACTTAGCCCTAAGACTTATCCCCAAGGCATAACTCTAAGGCTTAACCCTAAGACTTACCCTTAAGGCTCAACCTTAAGACTTAACATTAAGACTTAACCCTGAGACTTAACCATAAGACTTATCCTCAAGATTGTACTCTAAGACTTAACCCTAAGACTTAAGATGAAGACTTAACCCTAAGACTCAATCTATGAGATGTAAACTTAAGACTTAATTAACCCTAAGGCTCAATCTATGAGATGTAAACTTAAGACTTAACCTTTAGGAATTAACCCTGACACTTAACCTTAAGGCTTAACCCTAAGACTTAAGCTTAAGGTTTAAACTTAAGACTTATCCCTAAGACATAAGCCTGAGACTTAACCCTAAGACTTAACCTCAAGTTTAACTTCAAAACTTAACCCTAAGACTGAATCCTAAGACACAACTTGACCACGTAACCCTGAGACTTAACCTTGAGACTTTACCTTGAAATTTAACCCTGGGATTTAACCCTAAGTCTTAATGCTAAGACTTAACTTTAAGATGTACCATTAAGACTTAACCTTAAAGCGTAACCTTAAGATTTACACTCAATACTTAACCCTAAGACTTAACCCTATGATTTAAACTTAAGGTTAAACCTTAAGACAAAACTTGAAGACTTAATTCAAAGACTTATCCCTAAGACTCAACACTGAGACTTAAACCTAAGATTTAAGACTTAGCCCCAAGACTTAAGTCTAAGACTTAAACTTATGAATTAAACTTTAGACTTAACCCTAAGACTCAAGCCATAAGACTTCACCTTAAGACTTAACCTGAAGACTTAACCTTAAAATTTAACCCTAAGACTGAACCCTAAAATATAACTTTTAAGACTTAACAATAAGACTGAACATTAAGACACAACCTTACGACTTCTACCCTGAGACCTAACCTTGAGACTTAACACTGAGATTTAACCCTAAGACTTAACTTGAAGATGTAACATTCGGACTTAACCTTAAAACTTAACCCTAAGCCTCAACCTTAAGAAGTAACTTGAAGACTTAACCCTGAGAATGAACTCTAAGACTTCAACTTAATAATTAACGCTCAGATATAACCCTCAGACTTAAACTTAAGAAATAGCCCTAAGACTTAACCTTAATATTTAACTTGAAGATGTAACCTTAAGGCTTAACCCTAAACTTAACCCTAAGAGTTAACCTTAAGTGTTGACCTTACAGATTTAACCCTAAGAGTTAACCTTAGGACTGAAACGTTAAGACTTAACCCTAAGACTTATCCCCAAGACGTAACTCTAAAGAGTTAACCCTAAGACTTCAACTTGTGATTTAAACTTTAGACTGAACGCTAAGACTTAAAATTACGATTTAACATTAAGATTTAACCATAAGACTTAACCCTAAGACTTCAGGTTAAGTTTTAACCTTAAGACTCAACCCTGAGACTTAGTCGTGAAATTTATCCATAAGACTTATCCCTAAAACTGAAAACTGAGACCTAAACCTAAGATTTAACCTGAAGACTTAACCCTAAAACGTAGCCCTGAGACTTATCCTTGAGCTTTAACCTTGATACTTAATCCTGAGACTTAGCCCTAAGACTTATCCCCAAGGCATAACTCTAAGGCTTAACCCTAAGACTTAACCTTAAGGCTCAACCTTAAGACTTAACATTAAGACTTAACCCTGAGACTTAACCATAAGACTTATCCTCAAGATTGTACTCTAAGACTTAACCCTAAGACTTAAGATGAAGACTTAACCCTAAGACTCAATCTATGAGATGTAAACTTAAGACTTAATTAACCCTAAGGCTCAATCTATGAGATGTAAACTTAAGACTTAACCTTTAGGAATTAACCCTGACACTTAACCTTAAGGCTTAACCCTAAGACTTAAGCTTAAGGTTTAAACTTAAGACTTATCCCTAAGACATAAGCCTGAGACTTAACCCTAAGACTTAACCTCAAGTTTAACTTCAAAACTTAACCCTAAGACTGAATCCTAAGACACAACCTTACCACGTAACCCTGAGACTTAACCTTGAGACTTTACCTTGAAATTTAACCCTGGGATTTAACCCTAAGTCTTAATGCTAAGACTTAACTTTAAGATGTACCATTAAGACTTAACCTTAAAGCGTAACCTTAAGATTTACACTCAATACTTAACCCTAAGACTTAACCCTATGATTTAAACTTAAGGTTAAACCGTAAGACAAAACTTGAAGACTTAATTCAAAGACTTATCCCTAAGACTCAACACTGAGACTTAAACCTAAGATTTAAGACTTAGCCCCAAGACTTAAGTCTAAGACTTAAACTTATGAATTAAACTTTAGACTTAACCCTAAGACTCAAGCCATAAGACTTCACCTTAAGACTTAACCTGAAGACTTAACCTTAAAATTTAACCCTAAGACTGAACCCTAAAATATAACTTTTAAGACTTAACAATAAGACTGAACATTAAGACACAACCTTACGACTTCTACCCTGAGACCTAACCTTGAGACTTAACACTGAGATTTAACCCTAAGACTTAACTTGAAGATGTAACATTCGGACTTAACCTTAAAACTTAACCCTAAGCCTCAACCTTAAGAAGTAACTTGAAGACTTAACCCTGAGAATGAACTCTAAGACTTCAACTTAATAATTAACGCTCAGATATAACCCTCAGACTTAAACTTAAGAAATAGCCCTAAGACTTAACCTTAATATTTAACTTGAAGATGTAACCTTAAGGCTTAACCCTAAACTTAACCCTAAGAGTTCACCTTAAGTGTTGACCTTACAGATTTAACCCTAAGAGTTAACCTTAGGACTGAAACGTTAAGACTTAACCCTAAGACTTATCCCCAAGACGTAACTCTAAAGAGTTAACCCTAAGACTTCAACTTGTGATTTAAACTTTAGACTGAACGCTAAGACTTAAAATTACGATTTAACATTAAGATTTAACCATAAGACTTAACCCTAAGACTTCAGGTTAAGTTTTAACCTTAAGACTCAACCCTGAGACTTAGTCGTGAAATTTATCCATAAGACTTATCCCTAAAACTGAAAACTGAGACCTAAACCTAAGATTTAACCTGAAGACTTAACCCTAAAACGTAGCCCTGAGACTTATCCTTGAGCTTTAACCTTGATACTTAATCCTGAGACTTAGCCCTAAGACTTATCCCCAAGGCATAACTCTAAGGCTTAACCCTAAGACTTACCCTTAAGGCTCAACCTTAAGACTTAACATTAAGACTTAACCCTGAGACTTAACCATAAGACTTATCCTCAAGATTGTACTCTAAGACTTAACCCTAAGACTTAAGATGAAGACTTAACCCTAAGACTCAATCTATGAGATGTAAACTTAAGACTTAATTAACCCTAAGGCTCAATCTATGAGATGTAAACTTAAGACTTAACCTTTAGGAATTAACCCTGACACTTAACCTTAAGGCTTAACCCTAAGACTTAAGCTTAAGGTTTAAACTTAAGACTTATCCCTAAGACATAAGCCTGAGACTTAACCCTAAGACTTAACCTCAAGTTTAACTTCAAAACTTAACCCTAAGACTGAATCCTAAGACACAACTTGACCACGTAACCCTGAGACTTAACCTTGAGACTTTACCTTGAAATTTAACCCTGGGATTTAACCCTAAGTCTTAATGCTAAGACTTAACTTTAAGATGTACCATTAAGACTTAACCTTAAAGCGTAACCTTAAGATTTACACTCAATACTTAACCCTAAGACTTAACCCTATGATTTAAACTTAAGGTTAAACCGTAAGACAAAACTTGAAGACTTAATTCAAAGACTTATCCCTAAGACTCAACACTGAGACTTAAACCTAAGATTTAAGACTTAGCCCCAAGACTTAAGTCTAAGACTTAAACTTATGAATTAAACTTTAGACTTAACCCTAAGACTCAAGCCATAAGACTTCACCTTAAGACTTAACCTGAAGACTTAACCTTAAAATTTAACCCTAAGACTGAACCCTAAAATATAACTTTTAAGACTTAACAATAAGACTGAACATTAAGACACAACCTTACGACTTCTACCCTGAGACCTAACCTTGAGACTTAACACTGAGATTTAACCCTAAGACTTAACTTGAAGATGTAACATTCGGACTTAACCTTAAAACTTAACCCTAAGCCTCAACCTTAAGAAGTAACTTGAAGACTTAACCCTGAGAATGAACTCTAAGACTTCAACTTAATAATTAACGCTCAGATATAACCCTCAGACTTAAACTTAAGAAATAGCCCTAAGACTTAACCTTAATATTTAACTTGAAGATGTAACCTTAAGGCTTAACCCTAAACTTAACCCTAAGAGTTAACCTTAAGTGTTGACCTTACAGATTTAACCCTAAGAGTTAACCTTAGGACTGAAACGTTAAGACTTAACCCTAAGACTTATCCCCAAGACGTAACTCTAAAGAGTTAACCCTAAGACTTCAACTTGTGATTTAAACTTTAGACTGAACGCTAAGACTTAAAATTACGATTTAACATTAAGATTTAACCATAAGACTTAACCCTAAGACTTCAGGTTAAGTTTTAACCTTAAGACTCAACCCTGAGACTTAGTCGTGAAATTTATCCATAAGACTTATCCCTAAAACTGAAAACTGAGACCTAAACCTAAGATTTAACCTGAAGACTTAACCCTAAAACGTAGCCCTGAGACTTATCCTTGAGCTTTAACCTTGATACTTAATCCTGAGACTTAGCCCTAAGACTTATCCCCAAGGCATAACTCTAAGGCTTAACCCTAAGACTTACCCTTAAGGCTCAACCTTAAGACTTAACATTAAGACTTAACCCTGAGACTTAACCATAAGACTTATCCTCAAGATTGTACTCTAAGACTTAACCCTAAGACTTAAGATGAAGACTTAACCCTAAGACTCAATCTATGAGATGTAAACTTAAGACTTAATTAACCCTAAGGCTCAATCTATGAGATGTAAACTTAAGACTTAACCTTTAGGAATTAACCCTGACACTTAACCTTAAGGCTTAACCCTAAGACTTAAGCTTAAGGTTTAAACTTAAGACTTATCCCTAAGACATAATCCTGAGACTTAACCCTAAGACTTAACCTCAAGTTTAACTTCAAAACTTAACCCTAAGACTGAATCCTAAGACACAACCTTACCACGTAACCCTGAGACTTAACCTTGAGACTTTACCTTGAAATTTAACCCTGGGATTTAACCCTAAGTCTTAATGCTAAGACTTAACTTTAAGATGTACCATTAAGACTTAACCTTAAAGCGTAACCTTAAGATTTACACTCAATACTTAACCCTAAGACTTAACCCTATGATTTAAACTTAAGGTTAAACCGTAAGACAAAACTTGAAGACTTAATTCAAAGACTTATCCCTAAGACTCAACACAGAGACTTAAACCTAAGATTTAAGACTTAGCCCCAAGACATAAGTCTAAGACTTAAACTTATGAATTAAACTTTAGACTTAACCCTAAGACTCAAGCCATAAGACTTCACCTTAAGACTTAACCTGAAGACTTAACCTTAAAATTTAACCCTAAGACTGAACCCTAAAATATAACTTTTAAGACTTAACAATAAGACTGAACATTAAGACACAACCTTACGACTTCTACCCTGAGACCTAACCTTGAGACTTAACACTGAGATTTAACCCTAAGACTTAACTTGAAGATGTAACATTCGGACTTAACCTTAAAACTTAACCCTAAGCCTCACCCTTAAGAAGTAACTGGAAGACTTAACCCTGAGAATGAACTCTAAGACTTCAACTTAATAATTAACGCTCAGATATAACCCTCAGACTTAAACTTAAGAAATAGCCCTAAGACTTAACCTTAATATTTAACTTGAAGATGTAACCTTAAGGCTTAACCCTAAACTTAACCCTAAGAGTTCACCTTAAGTGTTGACCTTACAGATTTAACCCTAAGAGTTAACCTTAGGACTGAAACGTTAAGACTTAACCCTAAGACTTATCCCCAAGACGTAACTCTAAAGAGTTAACCCTAAGACTTCAACTTGTGATTTAAACTTTAGACTGAACGCTAAGACTTAAAATTACGATTTAACATTAAGATTTAACCATAAGACTTAACCCTAAGACTTCAGGTTAAGTTTTAACCTTAAGACTCAACCCTGAGACTTAGTCGTGAAATTTATCCATAAGACTTATCCCTAAAACTGAAAACTGAGACCTAAACCTAAGATTTAACCTGAAGACTTAACCCTAAAACGTAGCCCTGAGACTTATCCTTGAGCTTTAACCTTGATACTTAATCCTGAGACTTAGCCCTAAGACTTATCCCCAAGACATAACTCTAAGGCTTAACCCGAAGACTTAACCTTAAGGCTCAACCTTAAGACTTAACATTAAGACTTAACCCTGAGACTTAACCATAAGACTTATCCTCAAGATTGTACTCTAAGACTTAACCCTAAGACTTAAGATGAAGACTTAACCCTAAGACTCAATCTATGAGATGTAAACTTAAGACTTAATTAACCCTAAGGCTCAATCTATGAGATGTAAACTTAAGACTTAACCTTTAGGAATTAACCCTGACACTTAACCTTAAGGCTTAACCCTAAGACTTAAGCTTAAGGTTTAAACTTAAGACTTATCCCTAAGACATAATCCTGAGACTTAACCCTAAGACTTAACCTCAAGTTTAACTTCAAAACTTAACCCTAAGACTGAATCCTAAGACACAACCTTACCACGTAACCCTGAGACTTAACCTTGAGACTTTACCTTGAAATTTAACCCTGGGATTTAACCCTAAGTCTTAATGCTAAGACTTAACTTTAAGATGTACCATTAAGACTTAACCTTAAAGCGTAACCTTAAGATTTACACTCAATACTTAACCCTAAGACTTAACCCTATGATTTAAACTTAAGGTTAAACCGTAAGACAAAACTTGAAGACTTAATTCAAAGACTTATCCCTAAGACTCAACACAGAGACTTAAACCTAAGATTTAAGACTTAGCCCCAAGACATAAGTCTAAGACTTAAACTTATGAATTAAACTTTAGACTTAACCCTAAGACTCAAGCCATAAGACTTCACCTTAAGACTTAACCTGAAGACTTAACCTTAAAATTTAACCCTAAGACTGAACCCTAAAATATAACTTTTAAGACTTAACAATAAGACTGAACATTAAGACACAACCTTACGACTTCTACCCTGAGACCTAACCTTGAGACTTAACACTGAGATTTAACCCTAAGACTTAACTTGAAGATGTAACATTCGGACTTAACCTTAAAACTTAACCCTAAGCCTCACCCTTAAGAAGTAACTTGAAGACTTAACCCTGAGAATGAACTCTAAGACTTCAACTTAATAATTAACGCTCAGATATAACCCTCAGACTTAAACTTAAGAAATAGCCCTAAGACTTAACCTTAATATTTAACTTGAAGATGTAACCTTAAGGCTTAACCCTAAACTTAACCCTAAGAGTTCACCTTAAGTGTTGACCTTACAGATTTAACCCTAAGAGTTAACCTTAGGACTGAAACGTTAAGACTTAACCCTAAGACTTATCCCCAAGACGTAACTCTAAAGAGTTAACCCTAAGACTTCAACTTGTGATTTAAACTTTAGACTGAACGCTAAGACTTAAAATTACGATTTAACATTAAGATTTAACCATAAGACTTAACCCTAAGACTTCAGGTTAAGTTTTAACCTTAAGACTCAACCCTGAGACTTAGTCGTGAAATTTATCCATAAGACTTATCCCTAAAACTGAAAACTGAGACCTAAACCTAAGATTTAACCTGAAGACTTAACCCTAAAACGTAGCCCTGAGACTTATCCTTGAGCTTTAACCTTGATACTTAATCCTGAGACTTAGCCCTAAGACTTATCCCCAAGGCATAACTCTAAGGCTTAACCCTAAGACTTAACCTTAAGGCTCAACCTTAAGACTTAACATTAAGACTTAACCCTGAGACTTAACCATAAGACTTATCCTCAAGATTGTACTCTAAGACTTAACCCTAAGACTTAAGATGAAGACTTAACCCTAAGACTCAATCTATGAGATGTAAACTTAAGACTTAATTAACCCTAAGGCTCAATCTATGAGATGTAAACTTAAGACTTAACCTTTAGGAATTAACCCTGACACTTAACCTTAAGGCTTAACCCTAAGACTTAAGCTTAAGGTTTAAACTTAAGACTTATCCCTAAGACATAATCCTGAGACTTAACCCTAAGACTTAACCTCAAGTTTAACTTCAAAACTTAACCCTAAGACTGAATCCTAAGACACAACCTTACCACGTAACCCTGAGACTTAACCTTGAGACTTTACCTTGAAATTTAACCCTGGGATTTAACCCTAAGTCTTAATGCTAAGACTTAACTTTAAGATGTACCATTAAGACTTAACCTTAAAGCGTAACCTTAAGATTTACACTCAATACTTAACCCTAAGACTTAACCCTATGATTTAAACTTAAGGTTAAACCGTAAGACAAAACTTGAAGACTTAATTCAAAGACTTATCCCTAAGACTCAACACAGAGACTTAAACCTAAGATTTAAGACTTAGCCCCAAGACATAAGTCTAAGACTTAAACTTATGAATTAAACTTTAGACTTAACCCTAAGACTCAAGCCATAAGACTTCACCTTAAGACTTAACCTGAAGACTTAACCTTAAAATTTAACCCTAAGACTGAACCCTAAAATATAACTTTTAAGACTTAACAATAAGACTGAACATTAAGACACAACCTTACGACTTCTACCCTGAGACCTAACCTTGAGACTTAACACTGAGATTTAACCCTAAGACTTAACTTGAAGATGTAACATTCGGACTTAACCTTAAAACTTAACCCTAAGCCTCACCCTTAAGAAGTAACTTGAAGACTTAACCCTGAGAATGAACTCTAAGACTTCAACTTAATAATTAACGCTCAGATATAACCCTCAGACTTAAACTTAAGAAATAGCCCTAAGACTTAACCTTAATATTTAACTTGAAGATGTAACCTTAAGGCTTAACCCTAAACTTAACCCTAAGAGTTCACCTTAAGTGTTGACCTTACAGATTTAACCCTAAGAGTTAACCTTAGGACTGAAACGTTAAGACTTAACCCTAAGACTTATCCCCAAGACGTAACTCTAAAGAGTTAACCCTAAGACTTCAACTTGTGATTTAAACTTTAGACTGAACGCTAAGACTTAAAATTACGATTTAACATTAAGATTTAACCATAAGACTTAACCCTAAGACTTCAGGTTAAGTTTTAACCTTAAGACTCAACCCTGAGACTTAGTCGTGAAATTTATCCATAAGACTTATCCCTAAAACTGAAAACTGAGACCTAAACCTAAGATTTAACCTGAAGACTTAACCCTAAAACGTAGCCCTGAGACTTATCCTTGAGCTTTAACCTTGATACTTAATCCTGAGACTTAGCCCTAAGACTTATCCCCAAGACATAACTCTAAGGCTTAACCCGAAGACTTAACCTTAAGGCTCAACCTTAAGACTTAACATTAAGACTTAACCCTGAGACTTAACCATAAGACTTATCCTCAAGATTGTACTCTAAGACTTAACCCTAAGACTTAAGATGAAGACTTAACCCTAAGACTCAATCTATGAGATGTAAACTTAAGACTTAATTAACCCTAAGGCTCAATCTATGAGATGTAAACTTAAGACTTAACCTTTAGGAATTAACCCTGACACTTAACCTTAAGGCTTAACCCTAAGACTTAAGCTTAAGGTTTAAACTTAAGACTTATCCCTAAGACATAATCCTGAGACTTAACCCTAAGACTTAACCTCAAGTTTAACTTCAAAACTTAACCCTAAGACTGAATCCTAAGACACAACCTTACCACGTAACCCTGAGACTTAACATTGAGACTTTACCTTGAAATTTAACCCTGGGATTTAACCCTAAGTCTTAATGCTAAGACTTAACTTTAAGATGTACCATTAAGACTTAACCTTAAAGCGTAACCTTAAGATTTACACTCAATACTTAACCCTAAGACTTAACCCTATGATTTAAACTTAAGGTTAAACCGTAAGACAAAACTTGAAGACTTAATTCAAAGACTTATCCCTAAGACTCAACACTGAGACTTAAACCTAAGATTTAAGACTTAGCCCCAAGACTTAAGTCTAAGACTTAAACTTATGAATTAAACTTTAGACTTAACCCTAAGACTCAAGCCATAAGACTTCACCTTAAGACTTAACCTGAAGACTTAACCTTAAAATTTAACCCTAAGACTGAACCCTAAAATATAACTTTTAAGACTTAACAATAAGACTGAACATTAAGACACAACCTTACGACTTCTACCCTGAGACCTAACCTTGAGACTTAACACTGAGATTTAACCCTAAGACTTAACTTTAAGATGTAACATTCGGACTTAACCTTAAAACTTAACCCTAAGCCTCAACCTTAAGAAGTAACTTGAAGACTTAACCCTGAGAATGAACTCTAAGACTTCAACTTAATAATTAACGCTCAGATATAACCCTCAGACTTAAACTTAAGAAATAGCCCTAAGACTTAACCTTAATATTTAACTTGAAGATGTAACCTTAAGGCTTAACCCTAAACTTAACCCTAAGAGTTCACCTTAAGTGTTGACCTTACAGATTTAACCCTAAGAGTTAACCTTAGGACTGAAACGTTAAGACTTAACCCTAAGACTTATCCCCAAGACGTAACTCTAAAGAGTTAACCCTAAGACTTCAACTTGTGATTTAAACTTTAGACTGAACGCTAAGACTTAAAATTACGATTTAACATTAAGATTTAACCATAAGACTTAACCCTAAGACTTCAGGTTAAGTTTTAACCTTAAGACTCAACCCTGAGACTTAGTCGTGAAATTTATCCATAAGACTTATCCCTAAAACTGAAAACTGAGACCTAAACCTAAGATTTAACCTGAAGACTTAACCCTAAAACGTAGCCCTGAGACTTATCCTTGAGCTTTAACCTTGATACTTAATCCTGAGACTTAGCCCTAAGACTTATCCCCAAGGCATAACTCTAAGGCTTAACCCGAAGACTTAACCTTAAGGCTCAACCTTAAGACTTAACATTAAGACTTAACCCTGAGACTTAACCATAAGACTTATCCTCAAGATTGTACTCTAAGACTTAACCCTAAGACTTAAGATGAAGACTTAACCCTAAGACTCAATCTATGAGATGTAAACTTAAGACTTAATTAACCCTAAGGCTCAATCTATGAGATGTAAACTTAAGACTTAACCTTTAGGAATTAACCCTGACACTTAACCTTAAGGCTTAACCCTAAGACTTAAGCTTAAGGTTTAAACTTAAGACTTATCCCTAAGACATAAGCCTGAGACTTAACCCTAAGACTTAACCTCAAGTTTAACTTCAAAACTTAACCCTAAGACTGAATCCTAAGACACAACCTTACCACGTAACCCTGAGACTTAACCTTGAGACTTTACCTTGAAATTTAACCCTGGGATTTAACCCTAAGTCTTAATGCTAAGACTTAACTTTAAGATGTACCATTAAGACTTAACCTTAAAGCGTAACCTTAAGATTTACACTCAATACTTAACCCTAAGACTTAACCCTATGATTTAAACTTAAGGTTAAACCGTAAGACAAAACTTGAAGACTTAATTCAAAGACTTATCCCTAAGACTCAACACTGAGACTTAAACCTAAGATTTAAGACTTAGCCCCAAGACATAAGTCTAAGACTTAAACTTATGAATTAAACTTTAGACTTAACCCTAAGACTCAAGCCATAAGACTTCACCTTAAGACTTAACCTGAAGACTTAACCTTAAAATTTAACCCTAAGACTGAACCCTAAAATATAACTTTTAAGACTTAACAATAAGACTGAACATTAAGACACAACCTTACGACTTCTACCCTGAGACCTAACCTTGAGACTTAACACTGAGATTTAACCCTAAGACTTAACTTTAAGATGTAACATTCGGACTTAACCTTAAAACTTAACCCTAAGCCTCAACCTTAAGAAGTAACTTGAAGACTTAACCCTGAGAATGAACTCTAAGACTTCAACTTAATAATTAACGCTCAGATATAACCCTCAGACTTAAACTTAAGAAATAGCCCTAAGACTTAACCTTAATATTTAACTTGAAGATGTAACCTTAAGGCTTAACCCTAAACTTAACCCTAAGAGTTCACCTTAAGTGTTGACCTTACAGATTTAACCCTAAGAGTTAACCTTAGGACTGAAACGTTAAGACTTAACCCTAAGACTTATCCCCAAGACGTAACTCTAAAGAGTTAACCCTAAGACTTCAACTTGTGATTTAAACTTTAGACTGAACGCTAAGACTTAAAATTACGATTTAACATTAAGATTTAACCATAAGACTTAACCCTAAGACTTCAGGTTAAGTTTTAACCTTAAGACTCAACCCTGAGACTTAGTCGTGAAATTTATCCATAAGACTTATCCCTAAAACTGAAAACTGAGACCTAAACCTAAGATTTAACCTGAAGACTTAACCCTAAAACGTAGCCCTGAGACTTATCCTTGAGCTTTAACCTTGATACTTAATCCTGAGACTTAGCCCTAAGACTTATCCCCAAGGCATAACTCTAAGGCTTAACCCGAAGACTTAACCTTAAGGCTCAACCTTAAGACTTAACATTAAGACTTAACCCTGAGACTTAACCATAAGACTTATCCTCAAGATTGTACTCTAAGACTTAACCCTAAGACTTAAGATGAAGACTTAACCCTAAGACTCAATCTATGAGATGTAAACTTAAGACTTAATTAACCCTAAGGCTCAATCTATGAGATGTAAACTTAAGACTTAACCTTTAGGAATTAACCCTGACACTTAACCTTAAGGCTTAACCCTAAGACTTAAGCTTAAGGTTTAAACTTAAGACTTATCCCTAAGACATAATCCTGAGACTTAACCCTAAGACTTAACCTCAAGTTTAACTTCAAAACTTAACCCTAAGACTGAATCCTAAGACACAACCCTACCACGTAACCCTGAGACTTAACCTTGAGACTTTACCTTGAAATTTAACCCTGGGATTTAACCCTAAGTCTTAATGCTAAGACTTAACTTTAAGATGTACCATTAAGACTTAACCTTAAAGCGTAACCTTAAGATTTACACTCAATACTTAACCCTAAGACTTAACCCTATGATTTAAACTTAAGGTTAAACCGTAAGACAAAACTTGAAGACTTAATTCAAAGACTTATCCCTAAGACTCAACACTGAGACTTAAACCTAAGATTTAAGACTTAGCCCCAAGACTTAAGTCTAAGACTTAAACTTATGAATTAAACTTTAGACTTAACCCTAAGACTCAAGCCATAAGACTTCACCTTAAGACTTAACCTGAAGACTTAACCTTAAAATTTAACCCTAAGACTGAACCCTAAAATATAACTTTTAAGACTTAACAATAAGACTGAACATTAAGACACAACCTTACGACTTCTACCCTGAGACCTAACCTTGAGACTTAACACTGAGATTTAACCCTAAGACTTAACTTTAAGATGTAACATTCGGACTTAACCTTAAAACTTAACCCTAAGCCTCAACCTTAAGAAGTAACTTGAAGACTTAACCCTGAGAATGAACTCTAAGACTTCAACTTAATAATTAACGCTCAGATATAACCCTCAGACTTAAACTTAAGAAATAGCCCTAAGACTTAACCTTAATATTTAACTTGAAGATGTAACCTTAAGGCTTAACCCTAAACTTAACCCTAAGAGTTCACCTTAAGTGTTGACCTTACAGATTTAACCCTAAGAGTTAACCTTAGGACTGAAACGTTAAGACTTAACCCTAAGACTTATCCCCAAGACGTAACTCTAAAGAGTTAACCCTAAGACTTCAACTTGTGATTTAAACTTTAGACTGAACGCTAAGACTTAAAATTACGATTTAACATTAAGATTTAACCATAAGACTTAACCCTAAGACTTCAGGTTAAGTTTTAACCTTAAGACTCAACCCTGAGACTTAGTCGTGAAATTTATCCATAAGACTTATCCCTAAAACTGAAAACTGAGACCTAAACCTAAGATTTAACCTGAAGACTTAACCCTAAAACGTAGCCCTGAGACTTATCCTTGAGCTTTAACCTTGATACTTAATCCTGAGACTTAGCCCTAAGACTTATCCCCAAGGCATAACTCTAAGGCTTAACCCGAAGACTTAACCTTAAGGCTCAACCTTAAGACTTAACATTAAGACTTAACCCTGAGACTTAACCATAAGACTTATCCTCAAGATTGTACTCTAAGACTTAACCCTAAGACTTAAGATGAAGACTTAACCCTAAGACTCAATCTATGAGATGTAAACTTAAGACTTAATTAACCCTAAGGCTCAATCTATGAGATGTAAACTTAAGACTTAACCTTTAGGAATTAACCCTGACACTTAACCTTAAGGCTTAACCCTAAGACTTAAGCTTAAGGTTTAAACTTAAGACTTATCCCTAAGACATAAGCCTGAGACTTAACCCTAAGACTTAACCTCAAGTTTAACTTCAAAACTTAACCCTAAGACTGAATCCTAAGACACAACCTTACCACGTAACCCTGAGACTTAACCTTGAGACTTTACCTTGAAATTTAACCCTGGGATTTAACCCTAAGTCTTAATGCTAAGACTTAACTTTAAGATGTACCATTAAGACTTAACCTTAAAGCGTAACCTTAAGATTTACACTCAATACTTAACCCTAAGACTTAACCCTATGATTTAAACTTAAGGTTAAACCGTAAGACAAAACTTGAAGACTTAATTCAAAGACTTATCCCTAAGACTCAACACTGAGACTTAAACCTAAGATTTAAGACTTAGCCCCAAGACATAAGTCTAAGACTTAAACTTATGAATTAAACTTTAGACTTAACCCTAAGACTCAAGCCATAAGACTTCACCTTAAGACTTAACCTGAAGACTTAACCTTAAAATTTAACCCTAAGACTGAACCCTAAAATATAACTTTTAAGACTTAACAATAAGACTGAACATTAAGACACAACCTTACGACTTCTACCCTGAGACCTAACCTTGAGACTTAACACTGAGATTTAACCCTAAGACTTAACTTTAAGATGTAACATTCGGACTTAACCTTAAAACTTAACCCTAAGCCTCAACCTTAAGAAGTAACTTGAAGACTTAACCCTGAGAATGAACTCTAAGACTTCAACTTAATAATTAACGCTCAGATATAACCCTCAGACTTAAACTTAAGAAATAGCCCTAAGACTTAACCTTAATATTTAACTTGAAGATGTAACCTTAAGGCTTAACCCTAAACTTAACCCTAAGAGTTCACCTTAAGTGTTGACCTTACAGATTTAACCCTAAGAGTTAACCTTAGGACTGAAACGTTAAGACTTAACCCTAAGACTTATCCCCAAGACGTAACTCTAAAGAGTTAACCCTAAGACTTCAACTTGTGATTTAAACTTTAGACTGAACGCTAAGACTTAAAATTACGATTTAACATTAAGATTTAACCATAAGACTTAACCCTAAGACTTCAGGTTAAGTTTTAACCTTAAGACTCAACCCTGAGACTTAGTCGTGAAATTTATCCATAAGACTTATCCCTAAAACTGAAAACTGAGACCTAAACCTAAGATTTAACCTGAAGACTTAACCCTAAAACGTAGCCCTGAGACTTATCCTTGAGCTTTAACCTTGATACTTAATCCTGAGACTTAGCCCTAAGACTTATCCCCAAGGCATAACTCTAAGGCTTAACCCGAAGACTTAACCTTAAGGCTCAACCTTAAGACTTAACATTAAGACTTAACCCTGAGACTTAACCATAAGACTTATCCTCAAGATTGTACTCTAAGACTTAACCCTAAGACTTAAGATGAAGACTTAACCCTAAGACTCAATCTATGAGATGTAAACTTAAGACTTAATTAACCCTAAGGCTCAATCTATGAGATGTAAACTTAAGACTTAACCTTTAGGAATTAACCCTGACACTTAACCTTAAGGCTTAACCCTAAGACTTAAGCTTAAGGTTTAAACTTAAGACTTATCCCTAAGACATAATCCTGAGACTTAACCCTAAGACTTAACCTCAAGTTTAACTTCAAAACTTAACCCTAAGACTGAATCCTAAGACACAACCCTACCACGTAACCCTGAGACTTAACCTTGAGACTTTACCTTGAAATTTAACCCTGGGATTTAACCCTAAGTCTTAATGCTAAGACTTAACTTTAAGATGTACCATTAAGACTTAACCTTAAAGCGTAACCTTAAGATTTACACTCAATACTTAACCCTAAGACTTAACCCTATGATTTAAACTTAAGGTTAAACCGTAAGACAAAACTTGAAGACTTAATTCAAAGACTTATCCCTAAGACTCAACACTGAGACTTAAACCTAAGATTTAAGACTTAGCCCCAAGACTTAAGTCTAAGACTTAAACTTATGAATTAAACTTTAGACTTAACCCTAAGACTCAAGCCATAAGACTTCACCTTAAGACTTAACCTGAAGACTTAACCTTAAAATTTAACCCTAAGACTGAACCCTAAAATATAACTTTTAAGACTTAACAATAAGACTGAACATTAAGACACAACCTTACGACTTCTACCCTGAGACCTAACCTTGAGACTTAACACTGAGATTTAACCCTAAGACTTAACTTGAAGATGTAACATTCGGACTTAACCTTAAAACTTAACCCTAAGCCTCAACCTTAAGAAGTAACTTGAAGACTTAACCCTGAGAATGAACTCTAAGACTTCAACTTAATAATTAACGCTCAGATATAACCCTCAGACTTAAACTTAAGAAATAGCCCTAAGACTTAACCTTAATATTTAACTTGAAGATGTAACCTTAAGGCTTAACCCTAAACTTAACCCTAAGAGTTCACCTTAAGTGTTGACCTTACAGATTTAACCCTAAGAGTTAACCTTAGGACTGAAACGTTAAGACTTAACCCTAAGACTTATCCCCAAGACGTAACTCTAAAGAGTTAACCCTAAGACTTCAACTTGTGATTTAAACTTTAGACTGAACGCTAAGACTTAAAATTACGATTTAACATTAAGATTTAACCATAAGACTTAACCCTAAGACTTCAGGTTAAGTTTTAACCTTAAGACTCAACCCTGAGACTTAGTCGTGAAATTTATCCATAAGACTTATCCCTAAAACTGAAAACTGAGACCTAAACCTAAGATTTAACCTGAAGACTTAACCCTAAAACGTAGCCCTGAGACTTATCCTTGAGCTTTAACCTTGATACTTAATCCTGAGACTTAGCCCTAAGACTTATCCCCAAGGCATAACTCTAAGGCTTAACCCGAAGACTTAACCTTAAGGCTCAACCTTAAGACTTAACATTAAGACTTAACCCTGAGACTTAACCATAAGACTTATCCTCAAGATTGTACTCTAAGACTTAACCCTAAGACTTAAGATGAAGACTTAACCCTAAGACTCAATCTATGAGATGTAAACTTAAGACTTAATTAACCCTAAGGCTCAATCTATGAGATGTAAACTTAAGACTTAACCTTTAGGAATTAACCCTGACACTTAACCTTAAGGCTTAACCCTAAGACTTAAGCTTAAGGTTTAAACTTAAGACTTATCCCTAAGACATAAGCCTGAGACTTAACCCTAAGACTTAACCTCAAGTTTAACTTCAAAACTTAACCCTAAGACTGAATCCTAAGACACAACCTTACCACGTAACCCTGAGACTTAACCTTGAGACTTTACCTTGAAATTTAACCCTGGGATTTAACCCTAAGTCTTAATGCTAAGACTTAACTTTAAGATGTACCATTAAGACTTAACCTTAAAGCGTAACCTTAAGATTTACACTCAATACTTAACCCTAAGACTTAACCCTATGATTTAAACTTAAGGTTAAACCGTAAGACAAAACTTGAAGACTTAATTCAAAGACTTATCCCTAAGACTCAACACTGAGACTTAAACCTAAGATTTAAGACTTAGCCCCAAGACTTAAGTCTAAGACTTAAACTTATGAATTAAACTTTAGACTTAACCCTAAGACTCAAGCCATAAGACTTCACCTTAAGACTTAACCTGAAGACTTAACCTTAAAATTTAACCCTAAGACTGAACCCTAAAATATAACTTTTAAGACTTAACAATAAGACTGAACATTAAGACACAACCTTACGACTTCTACCCTGAGACCTAACCTTGAGACTTAACACTGAGATTTAACCCTAAGACTTAACTTTAAGATGTAACATTCGGACTTAACCTTAAAACTTAACCCTAAGCCTCAACCTTAAGAAGTAACTTGAAGACTTAACCCTGAGAATGAACTCTAAGACTTCAACTTAATAATTAACGCTCAGATATAACCCTCAGACTTAAACTTAAGAAATAGCCCTAAGACTTAACCTTAATATTTAACTTGAAGATGTAACCTTAAGGCTTAACCCTAAACTTAACCCTAAGAGTTCACCTTAAGTGTTGACCTTACAGATTTAACCCTAAGAGTTAACCTTAGGACTGAAACGTTAAGACTTAACCCTAAGACTTATCCCCAAGACGTAACTCTAAAGAGTTAACCCTAAGACTTCAACTTGTGATTTAAACTTTAGACTGAACGCTAAGACTTAAAATTACGATTTAACATTAAGATTTAACCATAAGACTTAACCCTAAGACTTCAGGTTAAGTTTTAACCTTAAGACTCAACCCTGAGACTTAGTCGTGAAATTTATCCATAAGACTTATCCCTAAAACTGAAAACTGAGACCTAAACCTAAGATTTAACCTGAAGACTTAACCCTAAAACGTAGCCCTGAGACTTATCCTTGAGCTTTAACCTTGATACTTAATCCTGAGACTTAGCCCTAAGACTTATCCCCAAGACATAACTCTAAGGCTTAACCCGAAGACTTAACCTTAAGGCTCAACCTTAAGACTTAACATTAAGACTTAACCCTGAGACTTAACCATAAGACTTATCCTCAAGATTGTACTCTAAGACTTAACCCTAAGACTTAAGATGAAGACTTAACCCTAAGACTCAATCTATGAGATGTAAACTTAAGACTTAATTAACCCTAAGGCTCAATCTATGAGATGTAAACTTAAGACTTAACCTTTAGGAATTAACCCTGACACTTAACCTTAAGGCTTAACCCTAAGACTTAAGCTTAAGGTTTAAACTTAAGACTTATCCCTAAGACATAAGCCTGAGACTTAACCCTAAGACTTAACCTCAAGTTTAACTTCAAAACTTAACCCTAAGACTGAATCCTAAGACACAACCTTACCACGTAACCCTGAGACTTAACCTTGAGACTTTACCTTGAAATTTAACCCTGGGATTTAACCCTAAGTCTTAATGCTAAGACTTAACTTTAAGATGTACCATTAAGACTTAACCTTAAAGCGTAACCTTAAGATTTACACTCAATACTTAACCCTAAGACTTAACCCTATGATTTAAACTTAAGGTTAAACCGTAAGACAAAACTTGAAGACTTAATTCAAAGACTTATCCCTAAGACTCAACACTGAGACTTAAACCTAAGATTTAAGACTTAGCCCCAAGACTTAAGTCTAAGACTTAAACTTATGAATTAAACTTTAGACTTAACCCTAAGACTCAAGCCATAAGACTTCACCTTAAGACTTAACCTGAAGACTTAACCTTAAAATTTAACCCTAAGACTGAACCCTAAAATATAACTTTTAAGACTTAACAATAAGACTGAACATTAAGACACAACCTTACGACTTCTACCCTGAGACCTAACCTTGAGACTTAACACTGAGATTTAACCCTAAGACTTAACTTGAAGATGTAACATTCGGACTTAACCTTAAAACTTAACCCTAAGCCTCAACCTTAAGAAGTAACTTGAAGACTTAACCCTGAGAATGAACTCTAAGACTTCAACTTAATAATTAACGCTCAGATATAACCCTCAGACTTAAACTTAAGAAATAGCCCTAAGACTTAACCTTAATATTTAACTTGAAGATGTAACCTTAAGGCTTAACCCTAAACTTAACCCTAAGTGTTCACCTTAAGTGTTGACCTTACAGATTTAACCCTAAGAGTTAACCTTAGGACTGAAACGTTAAGACTTAACCCTAAGACTTATCCCCAAGACGTAACTCTAAAGAGTTAACCCTAAGACTTCAACTTGTGATTTAAACTTTAGACTGAACGCTAAGACTTAAAATTACGATTTAACATTAAGATTTAACCATAAGACTTAACCCTAAGATCAGGTTAAGTTTTAACCTTAAGACTCAACCCTGAGACTTAGTCGTGAAATTTATCCATAAGACTTATCCCTAAAACTGAAAACTGAGACCTAAACCTAAGATTTAACCTGAAGACTTAACCCTAAAACGTAGCCCTGAGACTTATCCTTGAGCTTTAACCTTGATACTTAATCCTGAGACTTAGCCCTAAGACTTATCCCCAAGACATAACTCTAAGGCTTAACCCGAAGACTTAACCTTAAGGCTCAACCTTAAGACTTAACATTAAGACTTAACCATAAGACTTATCCTCAAGATTGTACTCTAAGACTTAACCCTAAGACTTAAGATGAAGACTTAACCCTAAGACTCAATCTATGAGATGTAAACTTAAGACTTAATTAACCCTAAGGCTCAATCTATGAGATGTAAACTTAAGACTTAACCTTTAGGAATTAACCCTGACACTTAACCTTAAGGCTTAACCCTAAGACTTAAGCTTAAGGTTTAAACTTAAGACTTATCCCTAAGACATAAGCCTGAGACTTAACCCTAAGACTTAACCTCAAGTTTAACTTCAAAACTTAACCCTAAGACTGAATCCTAAGACACAACCTTACCACGTAACCCTGAGACTTAACCTTGAGACTTTACCTTGAAATTTAACCCTGGGATTTAACCCTAAGTCTTAATGCTAAGACTTAACTTTAAGATGTACCATTAAGACTTAACCTTAAAGCGTAACCTTAAGATTTACACTCAATACTTAACCCTAAGACTTAACCCTATGATTTAAACTTAAGGTTAAACCTTAAGACAAAACTTGAAGACTTAATTCAAAGACTTATCCCTAAGACTCAACACTGAGACTTAAACCTAAGATTTAAGACTTAGCCCCAAGACTTAAGTCTAAGACTTAAACTTATGAATTAAACTTTAGACTTAACCCTAAGACTCAAGCCATAAGACTTCACCTTAAGACTTAACCTGAAGACTTAACCTTAAAATTTAACCCTAAGACTGAACCCTAAAATATAACTTTTAAGACTTAACAATAAGACTGAACATTAAGACACAACCTTACGACTTCTACCCTGAGACCTAACCTTGAGACTTAACACTGAGATTTAACCCTAAGACTTAACTTTAAGATGTAACATTCGGACTTAACCTTAAAACTTAACCCTAAGCCTCAACCTTAAGAAGTAACTTGAAGACTTAACCCTGAGAATGAACTCTAAGACTTCAACTTAATAATTAACGCTCAGATATAACCCTCAGACTTAAACTTAAGAAATAGCCCTAAGACTTAACCTTAATATTTAACTTGAAGATGTAACCTTAAGGCTTAACCCTAAACTTAACCCTAAGAGTTCACCTTAAGTGTTGACCTTACAGATTTAACCCTAAGAGTTAACCTTAGGACTGAAACGTTAAGACTTAACCCTAAGACTTATCCCCAAGACGTAACTCTAAAGAGTTAACCCTAAGACTTCAACTTGTGATTTAAACTTTAGACTGAACGCTAAGACTTAAAATTACGATTTAACATTAAGATTTAACCATAAGACTTAACCCTAAGACTTCAGGTTAAGTTTTAACCTTAAGACTCAACCCTGAGACTTAGTCGTGAAATTTATCCATAAGACTTATCCCTAAAACTGAAAACTGAGACCTAAACCTAAGATTTAACCTGAAGACTTAACCCTAAAACGTAGCCCTGAGACTTATCCTTGAGCTTTAACCTTGATACTTAATCCTGAGACTTAGCCCTAAGACTTATCCCCAAGACATAACTCTAAGGCTTAACCCGAAGACTTAACCTTAAGGCTCAACCTTAAGACTTAACATTAAGACTTAACCCTGAGACTTAACCATAAGACTTATCCTCAAGATTGTACTCTAAGACTTAACCCTAAGACTTAAGATGAAGACTTAACCCTAAGACTCAATCTATGAGATGTAAACTTAAGACTTAATTAACCCTAAGGCTCAATCTATGAGATGTAAACTTAAGACTTAACCTTTAGGAATTAACCCTGACACTTAACCTTAAGGCTTAACCCTAAGACTTAAGCTTAAGGTTTAAACTTAAGACTTATCCCTAAGACATAATCCTGAGACTTAACCCTAAGACTTAACCTCAAGTTTAACTTCAAAACTTAACCCTAAGACTGAATCCTAAGACACAACCTTACCACGTAACCCTGAGACTTAACCTTGAGACTTTACCTTGAAATTTAACCCTGGGATTTAACCCTAAGTCTTAATGCTAAGACTTAACTTTAAGATGTACCATTAAGACTTAACCTTAAAGCGTAACCTTAAGATTTACACTCAATACTTAACCCTAAGACTTAACCCTATGATTTAAACTTAAGGTTAAACCGTAAGACAAAACTTGAAGACTTAATTCAAAGACTTATCCCTAAGACTCAACACTGAGACTTAAACCTAAGATTTAAGACTTAGCCCCAAGACTTAAGTCTAAGACTTAAACTTATGAATTAAACTTTAGACTTAACCCTAAGACTCAAGCCATAAGACTTCACCTTAAGACTTAACCTGAAGACTTAACCTTAAAATTTAACCCTAAGACTGAACCCTAAAATATAACTTTTAAGACTTAACAATAAGACTGAACATTAAGACACAACCTTACGACTTCTACCCTGAGACCTAACCTTGAGACTTAACACTGAGATTTAACCCTAAGACTTAACTTTAAGATGTAACATTCGGACTTAACCTTAAAACTTAACCCTAAGCCTCAACCTTAAGAAGTAACTTGAAGACTTAACCCTGAGAATGAACTCTAAGACTTCAACTTAATAATTAACGCTCAGATATAACCCTCAGACTTAAACTTAAGAAATAGCCCTAAGACTTAACCTTAATATTTAACTTGAAGATGTAACCTTAAGGCTTAACCCTAAACTTAACCCTAAGAGTTCACCTTAAGTGTTGACCTTACAGATTTAACCCTAAGAGTTAACCTTAGGACTGAAACGTTAAGACTTAACCCTAAGACTTATCCCCAAGACGTAACTCTAAAGAGTTAACCCTAAGACTTCAACTTGTGATTTAAACTTTAGACTGAACGCTAAGACTTAAAATTACGATTTAACATTAAGATTTAACCATAAGACTTAACCCTAAGACTTCAGGTTAAGTTTTAACCTTAAGACTCAACCCTGAGACTTAGTCGTGAAATTTATCCATAAGACTTATCCCTAAAACTGAAAACTGAGACCTAAACCTAAGATTTAACCTGAAGACTTAACCCTAAAACGTAGCCCTGAGACTTATCCTTGAGCTTTAACCTTGATACTTAATCCTGAGACTTAGCCCTAAGACTTATCCCCAAGACATAACTCTAAGGCTTAACCCGAAGACTTAACCTTAAGGCTCAACCTTAAGACTTAACATTAAGACTTAACCCTGAGACTTAACCATAAGACTTATCCTCAAGATTGTACTCTAAGACTTAACCCTAAGACTTAAGATGAAGACTTAACCCTAAGACTCAATCTATGAGATGTAAACTTAAGACTTAATTAACCCTAAGGCTCAATCTATGAGATGTAAACTTAAGACTTAACCTTTAGGAATTAACCCTGACACTTAACCTTAAGGCTTAACCCTAAGACTTAAGCTTAAGGTTTAAACTTAAGACTTATCCCTAAGACATAAGCCTGAGACTTAACCCTAAGACTTAACCTCAAGTTTAACTTCAAAACTTAACCCTAAGACTGAATCCTAAGACACAACCTTACCACGTAACCCTGAGACTTAACCTTGAGACTTTACCTTGAAATTTAACCCTGGGATTTAACCCTAAGTCTTAATGCTAAGACTTAACTTTAAGATGTACCATTAAGACTTAACCTTAAAGCGTAACCTTAAGATTTACACTCAATACTTAACCCTAAGACTTAACCCTATGATTTAAACTTAAGGTTAAACCGTAAGACAAAACTTGAAGACTTAATTCAAAGACTTATCCCTAAGACTCAACACTGAGACTTAAACCTAAGATTTAAGACTTAGCCCCAAGACTTAAGTCTAAGACTTAAACTTATGAATTAAACTTTAGACTTAACCCTAAGACTCAAGCCATAAGACTTCACCTTAAGACTTAACCTGAAGACTTAACCTTAAAATTTAACCCTAAGACTGAACCCTAAAATATAACTTTTAAGACTTAACAATAAGACTGAACATTAAGACACAACCTTACGACTTCTACCCTGAGACCTAACCTTGAGACTTAACACTGAGATTTAACCCTAAGACTTAACTTTAAGATGTAACATTCGGACTTAACCTTAAAACTTAACCCTAAGCCTCAACCTTAAGAAGTAACTTGAAGACTTAACCCTGAGAATGAACTCTAAGACTTCAACTTAATAATTAACGCTCAGATATAACCCTCAGACTTAAACTTAAGAAATAGCCCTAAGACTTAACCTTAATATTTAACTTGAAGATGTAACCTTAAGGCTTAACCCTAAACTTAACCCTAAGAGTTCACCTTAAGTGTTGACCTTACAGATTTAACCCTAAGAGTTAACCTTAGGACTGAAACGTTAAGACTTAACCCTAAGACTTATCCCCAAGACGTAACTCTAAAGAGTTAACCCTAAGACTTCAACTTGTGATTTAAACTTTAGACTGAACGCTAAGACTTAAAATTACGATTTAACATTAAGATTTAACCATAAGACTTAACCCTAAGACTTCAGGTTAAGTTTTAACCTTAAGACTCAACCCTGAGACTTAGTCGTGAAATTTATCCATAAGACTTATCCCTAAAACTGAAAACTGAGACCTAAACCTAAGATTTAACCTGAAGACTTAACCCTAAAACGTAGCCCTGAGACTTATCCTTGAGCTTTAACCTTGATACTTAATCCTGAGACTTAGCCCTAAGACTTATCCCCAAGACATAACTCTAAGGCTTAACCCGAAGACTTAACCTTAAGGCTCAACCTTAAGACTTAACATTAAGACTTAACCCTGAGACTTAACCATAAGACTTATCCTCAAGATTGTACTCTAAGACTTAACCCTAAGACTTAAGATGAAGACTTAACCCTAAGACTCAATCTATGAGATGTAAACTTAAGACTTAATTAACCCTAAGGCTCAATCTATGAGATGTAAACTTAAGACTTAACCTTTAGGAATTAACCCTGACACTTAACCTTAAGGCTTAACCCTAAGACTTAAGCTTAAGGTTTAAACTTAAGACTTATCCCTAAGACATAAGCCTGAGACTTAACCCTAAGACTTAACCTCAAGTTTAACTTCAAAACTTAACCCTAAGACTGAATCCTAAGACACAACCTTACCACGTAACCCTGAGACTTAACCTTGAGACTTTACCTTGAAATTTAACCCTGGGATTTAACCCTAAGTCTTAATGCTAAGACTTAACTTTAAGATGTACCATTAAGACTTAACCTTAAAGCGTAACCTTAAGATTTACACTCAATACTTAACCCTAAGACTTAACCCTATGATTTAAACTTAAGGTTAAACCGTAAGACAAAACTTGAAGACTTAATTCAAAGACTTATCCCTAAGACTCAACACTGAGACTTAAACCTAAGATTTAAGACTTAGCCCCAAGACTTAAGTCTAAGACTTAAACTTATGAATTAAACTTTAGACTTAACCCTAAGACTCAAGCCATAAGACTTCACCTTAAGACTTAACCTGAAGACTTAACCTTAAAATTTAACCCTAAGACTGAACCCTAAAATATAACTTTTAAGACTTAACAATAAGACTGAACATTAAGACACAACCTTACGACTTCTACCCTGAGACCTAACCTTGAGACTTAACACTGAGATTTAACCCTAAGACTTAACTTTAAGATGTAACATTCGGACTTAACCTTAAAACTTAACCCTAAGCCTCAACCTTAAGAAGTAACTTGAAGACTTAACCCTGAGAATGATCTCTAAGACTTCAACTTAATAATTAACGCTCAGATATAACCCTCAGACTTAAACTTAAGAAATAGCCCTAAGACTTAACCTTAATATTTAACTTGAAGATGTAACCTTAAGGCTTAACCCTAAACTTAACCCTAAGAGTTCACCTTAAGTGTTGACCTTACAGATTTAACCCTAAGAGTTAACCTTAGGACTGAAACGTTAAGACTTAACCCTAAGACTTATCCCCAAGACGTAACTCTAAAGAGTTAACCCTAAGACTTCAACTTGTGATTTAAACTTTAGACTGAACGCTAAGACTTAAAATTACGATTTAACATTAAGATTTAACCATAAGACTTAACCCTAAGACTTCAGGTTAAGTTTTAACCTTAAGACTCAACCCTGAGACTTAGTCGTGAAATTTATCCATAAGACTTATCCCTAAAACTGAAAACTGAGACCTAAACCTAAGATTTAACCTGAAGACTTAACCCTAAAACGTAGCCCTGAGACTTATCCTTGAGCTTTAACCTTGATACTTAATCCTGAGACTTAGCCCTAAGACTTATCCCCAAGACATAACTCTAAGGCTTAACCCGAAGACTTAACCTTAAGGCTCAACCTTAAGACTTAACATTAAGACTTAACCCTGAGACTTAACCATAAGACTTATCCTCAAGATTGTACTCTAAGACTTAACCCTAAGACTTAAGATGAAGACTTAACCCTAAGGCTCAATCTATGAGATGTAAACTTAAGACTTAATTAACCCTAAGGCTCAATCTATGAGATGTAAACTTAAGACTTAACCTTTAGGAATTAACCCTGACACTTAACCTTAAGGCTTAACCCTAAGACTTAAGCTTAAGGTTTAAACTTAAGACTTATCCCTAAGACATAATCCTGAGACTTAACCCTAAGACTTAACCTCAAGTTTAACTTCAAAACTTAACCCTAAGACTGAATCCTAAGACACAACCTTACCACGTAACCCTGAGACTTAACCTTGAGACTTTACCTTGAAATTTAACCCTGGGATTTAACCCTAAGTCTTAATGCTAAGACTTAACTTTAAGATGTACCATTAAGACTTAACCTTAAAGCGTAACCTTAAGATTTACACTCAATACTTAACCCTAAGACTTAACCCTATGATTTAAACTTAAGGTTAAACCGTAAGACAAAACTTGAAGACTTAATTCAAAGACTTATCCCTAAGACTCAACACTGAGACTTAAACCTAAGATTTAAGACTTAGCCCCAAGACTTAAGTCTAAGACTTAAACTTATGAATTAAACTTTAGACTTAACCCTAAGACTCAAGCCATAAGACTTCACCTTAAGACTTAACCTGAAGACTTAACCTTAAAATTTAACCCTAAGACTGAACCCTAAAATATAACTTTTAAGACTTAACAATAAGACTGAACATTAAGACACAACCTTACGACTTCTACCCTGAGACCTAACCTTGAGACTTAACACTGAGATTTAACCCTAAGACTTAACTTTAAGATGTAACATTCGGACTTAACCTTAAAACTTAACCCTAAGCCTCAACCTTAAGAAGTAACTTGAAGACTTAACCCTGAGAATGATCTCTAAGACTTCAACTTAATAATTAACGCTCAGATATAACCCTCAGACTTAAACTTAAGAAATAGCCCTAAGACTTAACCTTAATATTTAACTTGAAGATGTAACCTTAAGGCTTAACCCTAAACTTAACCCTAAGAGTTCACCTTAAGTGTTGACCTTACAGATTTAACCCTAAGAGTTAACCTTAGGACTGAAACGTTAAGACTTAACCCTAAGACTTATCCCCAAGACGTAACTCTAAAGAGTTAACCCTAAGACTTCAACTTGTGATTTAAACTTTAGACTGAACGCTAAGACTTAAAATTACGATTTAACATTAAGATTTAACCATAAGACTTAACCCTAAGACTTCAGGTTAAGTTTTAACCTTAAGACTCAACCCTGAGACTTAGTCGTGAAATTTATCCATAAGACTTATCCCTAAAACTGAAAACTGAGACCTAAACCTAAGATTTAACCTGAAGACTTAACCCTAAAACGTAGCCCTGAGACTTATCCTTGAGCTTTAACCTTGATACTTAATCCTGAGACTTAGCCCTAAGACTTATCCCCAAGACATAACTCTAAGGCTTAACCCTAAGACTTACCCTTAAGGCTCAACCTTAAGACTTAACATTAAGACTTAACCCTGAGACTTAACCATAAGACTTATCCTCAAGATTGTACTCTAAGACTTAACCCTAAGACTTAAGATGAAGACTTAACCCTAAGGCTCAATCTATGAGATGTAAACTTAAGACTTAATTAACCCTAAGGCTCAATCTATGAGATGTAAACTTAAGACTTAACCTTTAGGAATTAACCCTGACACTTAACCTTAAGGCTTAACCCTAAGACTTAAGCTTAAGGTTTAAACTTAAGACTTATCCCTAAGACATAATCCTGAGACTTAACCCTAAGACTTAACCTCAAGTTTAACTTCAAAACTTAACCCTAAGACTGAATCCTAAGACACAACCTTACCACGTAACCCTGAGACTTAACCTTGAGACTTTACCTTGAAATTTAACCCTGGGATTTAACCCTAAGTCTTAATGCTAAGACTTAACTTTAAGATGTACCATTAAGACTTAACCTTAAAGCGTAACCTTAAGATTTACACTCAATACTTAACCCTAAGACTTAACCCTATGATTTAAACTTAAGGTTAAACCGTAAGACAAAACTTGAAGACTTAATTCAAAGACTTATCCCTAAGACTCAACACTGAGACTTAAACCTAAGATTTAAGACTTAGCCCCAAGACTTAAGTCTAAGACTTAAACTTATGAATTAAACTTTAGACTTAACCCTAAGACTCAAGCCATAAGACTTCACCTTAAGACTTAACCTGAAGACTTAACCTTAAAATTTAACCCTAAGACTGAACCCTAAAATATAACTTTTAAGACTTAACAATAAGACTGAACATTAAGACACAACCTTACGACTTCTACCCTGAGACCTAACCTTGAGACTTAACACTGAGATTTAACCCTAAGACTTAACTTGAAGATGTAACATTCGGACTTAACCTTAAAACTTAACCCTAAGCCTCAACCTTAAGAAGTAACTTGAAGACTTAACCCTGAGAATGATCTCTAAGACTTCAACTTAATAATTAACGCTCAGATATAACCCTCAGACTTAAACTTAAGAAATAGCCCTAAGACTTAACCTTAATATTTAACTTGAAGATGTAACCTTAAGGCTTAACCCTAAACTTAACCCTAAGAGTTCACCTTAAGTGTTGACCTTACAGATTTAACCCTAAGAGTTAACCTTAGGACTGAAACGTTAAGACTTAACCCTAAGACTTATCCCCAAGACGTAACTCTAAAGAGTTAACCCTAAGACTTCAACTTGTGATTTAAACTTTAGACTGAACGCTAAGACTTAAAATTACGATTTAACATTAAGATTTAACCATAAGACTTAACCCTAAGACTTCAGGTTAAGTTTTAACCTTAAGACTCAACCCTGAGACTTAGTCGTGAAATTTATCCATAAGACTTATCCCTAAAACTGAAAACTGAGACCTAAACCTAAGATTTAACCTGAAGACTTAACCCTAAAACGTAGCCCTGAGACTTATCCTTGAGCTTTAACCTTGATACTTAATCCTGAGACTTAGCCCTAAGACTTATCCCCAAGACATAACTCTAAGGCTTAACCCGAAGACTTAACCTTAAGGCTCAACCTTAAGACTTAACATTAAGACTTAACCATAAGACTTATCCTCAAGATTGTACTCTAAGACTTAACCCTAAGACTTAAGATGAAGACTTAACCCTAAGGCTCAATCTATGAGATGTAAACTTAAGACTTAATTAACCCTAAGGCTCAATCTATGAGATGTAAACTTAAGACTTAACCTTTAGGAATTAACCCTGACACTTAACCTTAAGGCTTAACCCTAAGACTTAAGCTTAAGGTTTAAACTTAAGACTTATCCCTAAGACATAAGCCTGAGACTTAACCCTAAGACTTAACCTCAAGTTTAACTTCAAAACTTAACCCTAAGACTGAATCCTAAGACACAACTTGACCACGTAACCCTGAGACTTAACCTTGAGACTTTACCTTGAAATTTAACCCTGGGATTTAACCCTAAGTCTTAATGCTAAGACTTAACTTTAAGATGTACCATTAAGACTTAACCTTAAAGCGTAACCTTAAGATTTACACTCAATACTTAACCCTAAGACTTAACCCTATGATTTAAACTTAAGGTTAAACCGTAAGACAAAACTTGAAGACTTAATTCAAAGACTTATCCCTAAGACTCAACACTGAGACTTAAACCTAAGATTTAAGACTTAGCCCCAAGACTTAAGTCTAAGACTTAAACTTATGAATTAAACTTTAGACTTAACCCTAAGACTCAAGCCATAAGACTTCACCTTAAGACTTAACCTGAAGACTTAACCTTAAAATTTAACCCTAAGACTGAACCCTAAAATATAACTTTTAAGACTTAACAATAAGACTGAACATTAAGACACAACCTTACGACTTCTACCCTGAGACCTAACCTTGAGACTTAACACTGAGATTTCACCCTAAGACTTAACTTTAAGATGTAACATTCGGACTTAACCTTAAAACTTAACCCTAAGCCTCAACCTTAAGAAGTAACTTGAAGACTTAACCCTGAGAATGAACTCTAAGACTTCAACTTAATAATTAACGCTCAGATATAACCCTCAGACTTAAACTTAAGAAATAGCCCTAAGACTTAACCTTAATATTTAACTTGAAGATGTAACCTTAAGGCTTAACCCTAAACTTAACCCTAAGAGTTCACCTTAAGTGTTGACCTTACAGATTTAACCCTAAGAGTTAACCTTAGGACTGAAACGTTAAGACTTAACCCTAAGACTTATCCCCAAGACGTAACTCTAAAGAGTTAACCCTAAGACTTCAACTTGTGATTTAAACTTTAGACTGAACGCTAAGACTTAAAATTACGATTTAACATTAAGATTTAACCATAAGACTTAACCCTAAGACTTCAGGTTAAGTTTTAACCTTAAGACTCAACCCTGAGACTTAGTCGTGAAATTTATCCATAAGACTTATCCCTAAAACTGAAAACTGAGACCTAAACCTAAGATTTAACCTGAAGACTTAACCCTAAAACGTAGCCCTGAGACTTATCCTTGAGCTTTAACCTTGATACTTAATCCTGAGACTTAGCCCTAAGACTTATCCCCAAGGCATAACTCTAAGGCTTAACCCGAAGACTTAACCTTAAGGCTCAACCTTAAGACTTAACATTAAGACTTAACCCTGAGACTTAACCATAAGACTTATCCTCAAGATTGTACTCTAAGACTTAACCCTAAGACTTAAGATGAAGACTTAACCCTAAGACTCAATCTATGAGATGTAAACTTAAGACTTAATTAACCCTAAGGCTCAATCTATGAGATGTAAACTTAAGACTTAACCTTTAGGAATTAACCCTGACACTTAACCTTAAGGCTTAACCCTAAGACTTAAGCTTAAGGTTTAAACTTAAGACTTATCCCTAAGACATAATCCTGAGACTTAACCCTAAGACTTAACCTCAAGTTTAACTTCAAAACTTAACCCTAAGACTGAATCCTAAGACACAACCTTACCACGTAACCCTGAGACTTAACCTTGAGACTTTACCTTGAAATTTAACCCTGGGATTTAACCCTAAGTCTTAATGCTAAGACTTAACTTTAAGATGTACCATTAAGACTTAACCTTAAAGCGTAACCTTAAGATTTACACTCAATACTTAACCCTAAGACTTAACCCTATGATTTAAACTTAAGGTTAAACCGTAAGACAAAACTTGAAGACTTAATTCAAAGACTTATCCCTAAGACTCAACACTGAGACTTAAACCTAAGATTTAAGACTTAGCCCCAAGACTTAAGTCTAAGACTTAAACTTATGAATTAAACTTTAGACTTAACCCTAAGACTCAAGCCATAAGACTTCACCTTAAGACTTAACCTGAAGACTTAACCTTAAAATTTAACCCTAAGACTGAACCCTAAAATATAACTTTTAAGACTTAACAATAAGACTGAACATTAAGACACAACCTTACGACTTCTACCCTGAGACCTAACCTTGAGACTTAACACTGAGATTTAACCCTAAGACTTAACTTTAAGATGTAACATTCGGACTTAACCTTAAAACTTAACCCTAAGCCTCAACCTTAAGAAGTAACTTGAAGACTTAACCCTGAGAATGAACTCTAAGACTTCAACTTAATAATTAACGCTCAGATATAACCCTCAGACTTAAACTTAAGAAATAGCCCTAAGACTTAACCTTAATATTTAACTTGAAGATGTAACCTTAAGGCTTAACCCTAAACTTAACCCTAAGAGTTAACCTTAAGTGTTGACCTTACAGATTTAACCCTAAGAGTTAACCTTAGGACTGAAACGTTAAGACTTAACCCTAAGACTTATCCCCAAGACGTAACTCTAAAGAGTTAACCCTAAGACTTCAACTTGTGATTTAAACTTTAGACTGAACGCTAAGACTTAAAATTACGATTTAACATTAAGATTTAACCATAAGACTTAACCCTAAGACTTCAGGTTAAGTTTTAACCTTAAGACTCAACCCTGAGACTTAGTCGTGAAATTTATCCATAAGACTTATCCCTAAAACTGAAAACTGAGACCTAAACCTAAGATTTAACCTGAAGACTTAACCCTAAAACGTAGCCCTGAGACTTATCCTTGAGCTTTAACCTTGATACTTAATCCTGAGACTTAGCCCTAAGACTTATCCCCAAGGCATAACTCTAAGGCTTAACCCTAAGACTTAACCTTAAGGCTCAACCTTAAGACTTAACATTAAGACTTAACCCTGAGACTTAACCATAAGACTTATCCTCAAGATTGTACTCTAAGACTTAACCCTAAGACTTAAGATGAAGACTTAACCCTAAGACTCAATCTATGAGATGTAAACTTAAGACTTAATTAACCCTAAGGCTCAATCTATGAGATGTAAACTTAAGACTTAACCTTTAGGAATTAACCCTGACACTTAACCTTAAGGCTTAACCCTAAGACTTAAGCTTAAGGTTTAAACTTAAGACTTATCCCTAAGACATAAGCCTGAGACTTAACCCTAAGACTTAACCTCAAGTTTAACTTCAAAACTTAACCCTAAGACTGAATCCTAAGACACAACCTTACCACGTAACCCTGAGACTTAACCTTGAGACTTTACCTTGAAATTTAACCCTGGGATTTAACCCTAAGTCTTAATGCTAAGACTTAACTTTAAGATGTACCATTAAGACTTAACCTTAAAGCGTAACCTTAAGATTTACACTCAATACTTAACCCTAAGACTTAACCCTATGACGTAAACTTAAGGTTAAACCTTAAGACAAAACTTGAAGACTTAATTCAAAGACTTATCCCTAAGACTCAACACTGAGACTTAAACCTAAGATTTAAGACTTAGCCCCAAGACTTAAGTCTAAGACTTAAACTTATGAATTAAACTTTAGACTTAACCCTAAGACTCAAGCCATAAGACTTCACCTTAAGACTTAACCTGAAGACTTAACCTTAAAATTTAACCCTAAGACTGAACCCTAAAATATAACTTTTAAGACTTAACAATAAGACTGAACATTAAGACACAACCTTACGACTTCTACCCTGAGACCTAACCTTGAGACTTAACACTGAGATTTAACCCTAAGACTTAACTTGAAGATGTAACATTCGGACTTAACCTTAAAACTTAACCCTAAGCCTCAACCTTAAGAAGTAACTTGAAGACTTAACCCTGAGAATGAACTCTAAGACTTCAACTTAATAATTAACGCTCAGATATAACCCTCAGACTTAAACTTAAGAAATAGCCCTAAGACTTAACCTTAATATTTAACTTGAAGATGTAACCCTAAGGCTCAATCTATGAGATGTAAACTTAAGACTTAACCTTTAGGAATTAACCCTGACACTTAACCTTAAGGCTTAACCCTAAGACTTAAGCTTAAGGTTTAAACTTAAGACTTATCCCTAAGACATAATCCTGAGACTTAACCCTAAGACTTAACCTCAAGTTTAACTTCAAAACTTAACCCTAAGACTGAATCCTAAGACACAACCTTACCACGTAACCCTGAGACTTAACCTTGAGACTTTACCTTGAAATTTAACCCTGGGATTTAACCCTAAGTCTTAATGCTAAGACTTAACTTTAAGATGTACCATTAAGACTTAACCTTAAAGCGTAACCTTAAGATTTACACTCAATACTTAACCCTAAGACTTAACCCTATGATTTAAACTTAAGGTTAAACCTTAAGACAAAACTTGAAGACTTAATTCAAAGACTTATCCCTAAGACTCAACACTGAGACTTAAACCTAAGATTTAAGACTTAGCCCCAAGACTTAAGTAACCTTAAGGCTTAACCCTAAACTTAACCCTAAGAGTTCACCTTAAGTGTTGACCTTACAGATTTAACCCTAAGAGTTAACCTTAGGACTGAAACGTTAAGACTTAACCCTAAGACTTATCCCCAAGACGTAACTCTAAAGAGTTAACCCTAAGACTTCAACTTGTGATTTAAACTTTAGACTGAACGCTAAGACTTAAAATTACGATTTAACATTAAGATTTAACCATAAGACTTAACCCTAAGACTTCAGGTTAAGTTTTAACCTTAAGACTCAACCCTGAGACTTAGTCGTGAAATTTATCCATAAGACTTATCCCTAAAACTGAAAACTGAGACCTAAACCTAAGATTTAACCTGAAGACTTAACCCTAAAACGTAGCCCTGAGACTTATCCTTGAGCTTTAACCTTGATACTTAATCCTGAGACTTAGCCCTAAGACTTATCCCCAAGACATAACTCTAAGGCTTAACCCGAAGACTTAACCTTAAGGCTCAACCTTAAGACTTAACATTAAGACTTAACCCTGAGACTTAACCATAAGACTTATCCTCAAGATTGTACTCTAAGACTTAACCCTAAGACTTAAGATGAAGACTTAACCCTAAGACTCAATCTATGAGATGTAAACTTAAGACTTAATTAACCCTAAGGCTCAATCTATGAGATGTAAACTTAAGACTTAACCTTTAGGAATTAACCCTGACACTTAACCTTAAGGCTTAACCCTAAGACTTAAGCTTAAGGTTTAAACTTAAGACTTATCCCTAAGACATAAGCCTGAGACTTAACCCTAAGACTTAACCTCAAGTTTAACTTCAAAACTTAACCCTAAGACTGAATCCTAAGACACAACCTTACCACGTAACCCTGAGACTTAACCTTGAGACTTTACCTTGAAATTTAACCCTGGGATTTAACCCTAAGTCTTAATGCTAAGACTTAACTTTAAGATGTACCATTAAGACTTAACCTTAAAGCGTAACCTTAAGATTTACACTCAATACTTAACCCTAAGACTTAACCCTATGACGTAAACTTAAGGTTAAACCTTAAGACAAAACTTGAAGACTTAATTCAAAGACTTATCCCTAAGACTCAACACTGAGACTTAAACCTAAGATTTAAGACTTAGCCCCAAGACTTAAGTCTAAGACTTAAACTTATGAATTAAACTTTAGACTTAACCCTAAGACTCAAGCCATAAGACTTCACCTTAAGACTTAACCTGAAGACTTAACCTTAAAATTTAACCCTAAGACTGAACCCTAAAATATAACTTTTAAGACTTAACAATAAGACTGAACATTAAGACACAACCTTACGACTTCTACCCTGAGACCTAACCTTGAGACTTAACACTGAGATTTAACCCTAAGACTTAACTTTAAGATGTAACATTCGGACTTAACCTTAAAACTTAACCCTAAGCCTCAACCTTAAGAAGTAACTTGAAGACTTAACCCTGAGAATGAACTCTAAGACTTCAACTTAATAATTAACGCTCAGATATAACCCTCAGACTTAAACTTAAGAAATAGCCCTAAGACTTAACCTTAATATTTAACTTGAAGATGTAACCCTAAGGCTCAATCTATGAGATGTAAACTTAAGACTTAACCTTTAGGAATTAACCCTGACACTTAACCTTAAGGCTTAACCCTAAGACTTAAGCTTAAGGTTTAAACTTAAGACTTATCCCTAAGACATAAGCCTGAGACTTAACCCTAAGACTTAACCTCAAGTTTAACTTCAAAACTTAACCCTAAGACTGAATCCTAAGACACAACCTTACCACGTAACCCTGAGACTTAACCTTGAGACTTTACCTTGAAATTTAACCCTGGGATTTAACCCTAAGTCTTAATGCTAAGACTTAACTTTAAGATGTACCATTAAGACTTAACCTTAAAGCGTAACCTTAAGATTTACACTCAATACTTAACCCTAAGACTTAACCCTATGATTTAAACTTAAGGTTAAACCTTAAGACAAAACTTGAAGACTTAATTCAAAGACTTATCCCTAAGACTCAACACTGAGACTTAAACCTAAGATTTAAGACTTAGCCCCAAGACTTAAGTAACCTTAAGGCTTAACCCTAAACTTAACCCTAAGAGTTCACCTTAAGTGTTGACCTTACAGATTTAACCCTAAGAGTTAACCTTAGGACTGAAACGTTAAGACTTAACCCTAAGACTTATCCCCAAGACTTAACTCTAAAGAGTTAACCCTAAGACTTCAACTTGTGATTTCAACTTTAGACTGAACGCTAAGACTTAAAATTACGATTTAACATTAAGATTTAACCATAAGACTTAACCCTAAGACTTCAGGTTAAGTTTTAACCTTAAGACTCAACCCTGAGACTTAGTCGTGAAATTTATCCATAAGACTTATCCCTAAAACTGAAAACTGAGACCTAAACCTAAGATTTAACCTGAAGACTTAACCCTAAAACGTAGCCCTGAGACTTATCCTTGAGCTTTAACCTTGATACTTAATCCTGAGACTTAGCCCTAAGACTTATCCCCAAGACATAACTCTAAGGCTTAACCCGAAGACTTAACCTTAAGGCTCAACCTTAAGACTTAACATTAAGACTTAACCCTGAGACTTAACCATAAGACTTATCCTCAAGATTGTACTCTAAGACTTAACCCTAAGACTTAAGATGAAGACTTAACCCTAAGACTCAATCTATGAGATGTAAACTTAAGACTTAATTAACCCTAAGGCTCAATCTATGAGATGTAAACTTAAGACTTAACCTTTAGGAATTAACCCTGACACTTAACCTTAAGGCTTAACCCTAAGACTTAAGCTTAAGGTTTAAACTTAAGACTTATCCCTAAGACATAAGCCTGAGACTTAACCCTAAGACTTAACCTCAAGTTTAACTTCAAAACTTAACCCTAAGACTGAATCCTAAGACACAACCTTACCACGTAACCCTGAGACTTAACCTTGAGACTTTACCTTGAAATTTAACCCTGGGATTTAACCCTAAGTCTTAATGCTAAGACTTAACTTTAAGATGTACCATTAAGACTTAACCTTAAAGCGTAACCTTAAGATTTACACTCAATACTTAACCCTAAGACTTAACCCTATGACGTAAACTTAAGGTTAAACCTTAAGACAAAACTTGAAGACTTAATTCAAAGACTTATCCCTAAGACTCAACACTGAGACTTAAACCTAAGATTTAAGACTTAGCCCCAAGACTTAAGTCTAAGACTTAAACTTATGAATTAAACTTTAGACTTAACCCTAAGACTCAAGCCATAAGACTTCACCTTAAGACTTAACCTGAAGACTTAACCTTAAAATTTAACCCTAAGACTGAACCCTAAAATATAACTTTTAAGACTTAACAATAAGACTGAACATTAAGACACAACCTTACGACTTCTACCCTGAGACCTAACCTTGAGACTTAACACTGAGATTTAACCCTAAGACTTAACTTGAAGATGTAACATTCGGACTTAACCTTAAAACTTAACCCTAAGCCTCAACCTTAAGAAGTAACTTGAAGACTTAACCCTGAGAAAGAACTCTAAGACTTCAACTTAATAATTAACGCTCAGATATAACCCTCAGACTTAAACTTAAGAAATAACCCTAAGACTTAACCTTAATATTTAACTTGAAGATGTAACCTTAAGGCTTAACCCTAAACTTAACCCTAAGAGTTAACCTTAAGTGTTGACCTTACAGATTTAACCCTAAGAGTTAACCTTAGGACTGAAACGTTAAGACTTAACCCTAAGACTTATCCCCAAGACGTAACTCTAAAGAGTTAACCCTAAGACTTCAACTTGTGATTTAAACTTTAGACTGAACGCTAAGACTTAAAATTACGATTTAACATTAAGATTTAACCATAAGACTTAACCCTAAGACTTCAGGTTAAGTTTTAACCTTAAGACTCAACCCTGAGACTTAGTCGTGAAATTTATCCATAAGACTTATCCCTAAAACTGAAAACTGAGACCTAAACCTAAGATTTAACCTGAAGACTTAACCCTAAAACGTAGCCCTGAGACTTATCCTTGAGCTTTAACCTTGATACTTAATCCTGAGACTTAGCCCTAAGACTTATCCCCAAGACATAACTCTAAGGCTTAACCCTAAGACTTAACCTTAAGGCTCAACCTTAAGACTTAACATTAAGACTTAACCCTGAGACTTAACCATAAGACTTATCCTCAAGATTGTACTCTAAGACTTAACCCTAAGACTTAAGATGAAGACTTAACCCTAAGACTCAATCTATGAGATGTAAACTTAAGACTTAATTAAACCTAAGGCTCAATCTATGAGATGTAAACTTAAGACTTAACCTTTAGGAATTAACCCTGACACTTAACCTTAAGGCTTAACCCTAAGACTTAAGCTTAAGGTTTAAACTTAAGACTTATCCCTAAGACATAATCCTGAGACTTAACCCTAAGACTTAACCTCAAGTTTAACTTCAAAACTTAACCCTAAGACTGAATCCTAAGACACAACCTTACCACGTAACCCTGAGACTTAACCTTGAGACTTTACCTTGAAATTTAACCCTGGGATTTAACCCTAAGTCTTAATGCTAAGACTTAACTTTAAGATGTACCATTAAGACTTAACCTTAAAGCGTAACCTTAAGATTTACACTCAATACTTAACCCTAAGACTTAACCCTATGACGTAAACTTAAGGTTAAACCTTAAGACAAAACTTGAAGACTTAATTCAAAGACTTATCCCTAAGACTCAACACTGAGACTTAAACCTAAGATTTAAGACTTAGCCCCAAGACTTAAGTCTAAGACTTAAACTTATGAATTAAACTTTAGACTTAACCCTAAGACTCAAGCCATAAGACTTCACCTTAAGACTTAACCTGAAGACTTAACCTTAAAATTTAACCCTAAGACTGAACCCTAAAATATAACTTTTAAGACTTAACAATAAGACTGAACATTAAGACACAACCTTACGACTTCTACCCTGAGACCTAACCTTGAGACTTAACACTGAGATTTAACCCTAAGACTTAACTTTAACATGTAACATTCGGACTTAACCTTAAAACTTAACCCTAAGCCTCAACCTTAAGAAGTAACTTGAAGACTTAACCCTGAGAATGAACTCTAAGACTTCAACTTAATAATTAACGCTCAGATATAACCCTCAGACTTAAACTTAAGAAATAGCCCTAAGACTTAACCTTAATATTTAACTTGAAGATGTAACCTTAAGGCTTAACCCTAAACTTAACCCTAAGAGTTCACCTTAAGTGTTGACCTTACAGATTTAACCCTAAGAGTTAACCTTAGGACTGAAACGTTAAGACTTAACCCTAAGACTTATCCCCAAGACTTAACTCTAAAGAGTTAACCCTAAGACTTCAACTTGTGATTTCAACTTTAGACTGAACGCTAAGACTTAAAATTACGATTTAACATTAAGATTTAACCATAAGATTTAACCCTAAGACTTCAGGTTAAGTTTTAACCTTAAGACTCAACCCTGAGACTTAGTCGTGAAATTTATCCATAAGACTTATCCCTAAAACTGAAAACTGAGACCTAAACCTAAGATTTAACCTGAAGACTTAACCCTAAAACGTAGCCCTGAGACTTATCCTTGAGCTTTAACCTTGATACTTAATCCTGAGACTTAGCCCTAAGACTTATCCCCAAGACATAACTCTAAGGCTTAACCCGAAGACTTAACCTTAAGGCTCAACCTTAAGACTTAACATTAAGACTTAACCCTGAGACTTAACCATAAGACTTATCCTCAAGATTGTACTCTAAGACTTAACCCTAAGACTTAAGATGAAGACTTAACCCTAAGACTCAATCTATGAGATGTAAACTTAAGACTTAATTAACCCTAAGGCTCAATCTATGAGATGTAAACTTAAGACTTAACCTTTAGGAATTAACCCTGACACTTAACCTTAAGGCTTAACCCTAAGACTTAAGCTTAAGGTTTAAACTTAAGACTTATCCCTAAGACATAAGCCTGAGACTTAACCCTAAGACTTAACCTCAAGTTTAACTTCAAAACTTAACCCTAAGACTGAATCCTAAGACACAACCTTACCACGTAACCCTGAGACTTAACCTTGAGACTTTACCTTGAAATTTAACCCTGGGATTTAACCCTAAGTCTTAATGCTAAGACTTAACTTTAAGATGTACCATTAAGACTTAACCTTAAAGCGTAACCTTAAGATTTACACTCAATACTTAACCCTAAGACTTAACCCTATGACGTAAACTTAAGGTTAAACCTTAAGACAAAACTTGAAGACTTAATTCAAAGACTTATCCCTAAGACTCAACACTGAGACTTAAACCTAAGATTTAAGACTTAGCCCCAAGACTTAAGTCTAAGACTTAAACTTATGAATTAAACTTTAGACTTAACCCTAAGACTCAAGCCATAAGACTTCACCTTAAGACTTAACCTGAAGACTTAACCTTAAAATTTAACCCTAAGACTGAACCCTAAAATATAACTTTTAAGACTTAACAATAAGACTGAACATTAAGACACAACCTTACGACTTCTACCCTGAGACCTAACCTTGAGACTTAACACTGAGATTTAACCCTAAGACTTAACTTTAAGATGTAACATTCGGACTTAACCTTAAAACTTAACCCTAAGCCTCAACCTTAAGAAGTAACTTGAAGACTTAACCCTGAGAAAGAACTCTAAGACTTCAACTTAATAATTAACGCTCAGATATAACCCTCAGACTTAAACTTAAGAAATAACCCTAAGACTTAACCTTAATATTTAACTTGAAGATGTAACCTTAAGGCTTAACCCTAAACTTAACCCTAAGAGTTAACCTTAAGTGTTGACCTTACAGATTTAACCCTAAGAGTTAACCTTAGGACTGAAACGTTAAGACTTAACCCTAAGACTTATCCCCAAGACGTAACTCTAAAGAGTTAACCCTAAGACTTCAACTTGTGATTTAAACTTTAGACTGAACGCTAAGACTTAAAATTACGATTTAACATTAAGATTTAACCATAAGACTTAACCCTAAGACTTCAGGTTAAGTTTTAACCTTAAGACTCAACCCTGAGACTTAGTCGTGAAATTTATCCATAAGACTTATCCCTAAAACTGAAAACTGAGACCTAAACCTAAGATTTAACCTGAAGACTTAACCCTAAAACGTAGCCCTGAGACTTATCCTTGAGCTTTAACCTTGATACTTAATCCTGAGACTTAGCCCTAAGACTTATCCCCAAGACATAACTCTAAGGCTTAACCCGAAGACTTAACCTTAAGGCTCAACCTTAAGACTTAACATTAAGACTTAACCCTGAGACTTAACCATAAGACTTATCCTCAAGATTGTACTCTAAGACTTAACCCTAAGACTTAAGATGAAGACTTAACCCTAAGACTCAATCTATGAGATGTAAACTTAAGACTTAATTAACCCTAAGGCTCAATCTATGAGATGTAAACTTAAGACTTAACCTTTAGGAATTAACCCTGACACTTAACCTTAAGGCTTAACCCTAAGACTTAAGCTTAAGGTTTAAACTTAAGACTTATCCCTAAGACATAAGCCTGAGACTTAACCCTAAGACTTAACCTCAAGTTTAACTTCAAAACTTAACCCTAAGACTGAATCCTAAGACACAACCTTACCACGTAACCCTGAGACTTAACCTTGAGACTTTACCTTGAAATTTAACCCTGGGATTTAACCCTAAGTCTTAATGCTAAGACTTAACTTTAAGATGTACCATTAAGACTTAACCTTAAAGCGTAACCTTAAGATTTACACTCAATACTTAACCCTAAGACTTAACCCTATGACGTAAACTTAAGGTTAAACCTTAAGACAAAACTTGAAGACTTAATTCAAAGACTTATCCCTAAGACTCAACACTGAGACTTAAACCTAAGATTTAAGACTTAGCCCCAAGACTTAAGTCTAAGACTTAAACTTATGAATTAAACTTTAGACTTAACCCTAAGACTCAAGCCATAAGACTTCACCTTAAGACTTAACCTGAAGACTTAACCTTAAAATTTAACCCTAAGACTGAACCCTAAAATATAACTTTTAAGACTTAACAATAAGACTGAACATTAAGACACAACCTTACGACTTCTACCCTGAGACCTAACCTTGAGACTTAACACTGAGATTTAACCCTAAGACTTAACTTGAAGATGTAACATTCGGACTTAACCTTAAAACTTAACCCTAAGCCTCAACCTTAAGAAGTAACTTGAAGACTTAACCCTGAGAAAGAACTCTAAGACTTCAACTTAATAATTAACGCTCAGATATAACCCTCAGACTTAAACTTAAGAAATAACCCTAAGACTTAACCTTAATATTTAACTTGAAGATGTAACCTTAAGGCTTAACCCTAAACTTAACCCTAAGAGTTAACCTTAAGTGTTGACCTTACAGATTTAACCCTAAGAGTTAACCTTAGGACTGAAACGTTAAGACTTAACCCTAAGACTTATCCCCAAGACGTAACTCTAAAGAGTTAACCCTAAGACTTCAACTTGTGATTTAAACTTTAGACTGAACGCTAAGACTTAAAATTACGATTTAACATTAAGATTTAACCATAAGACTTAACCCTAAGACTTCAGGTTAAGTTTTAACCTTAAGACTCAACCCTGAGACTTAGTCGTGAAATTTATCCATAAGACTTATCCCTAAAACTGAAAACTGAGACCTAAACCTAAGATTTAACCTGAAGACTTAACCCTAAAACGTAGCCCTGAGACTTATCCTTGAGCTTTAACCTTGATACTTAATCCTGAGACTTAGCCCTAAGACTTATCCCCAAGACATAACTCTAAGGCTTAACCCGAAGACTTAACCTTAAGGCTCAACCTTAAGACTTAACCTTAAGACTTAACATTAAGACTTAACCATAAGACTTATCCTCAAGATTGTACTCTAAGACTTAACCCTAAGACTTAAGATGAAGACTTAACCCTAAGACTCAATCTATGAGATGTAAACTTAAGACTTAATTAACCCTAAGGCTCAATCTATGAGATGTAAACTTAAGACTTAACCTTTAGGAATTAACCCTGACACTTAACCTTAAGGCTTAACCCTAAGACTTAAGCTTAAGGTTTAAACTTAAGACTTATCCCTAAGACATAAGCCTGAGACTTAACCCTAAGACTTAACCTCAAGTTTAACTTCAAAACTTAACCCTAAGACTGAATCCTAAGACACAACTTGACCACGTAACCCTGAGACTTAACCTTGAGACTTTACCTTGAAATTTAACCCTGGGATTTAACCCTAAGTCTTAATGCTAAGACTTAACTTTAAGATGTACCATTAAGACTTAACCTTAAAGCGTAACCTTAAGATTTACACTCAATACTTAACCCTAAGACTTAACCCTATGATTTAAACTTAAGGTTAAACCTTAAGACAAAACTTGAAGACTTAATTCAAAGACTTATCCCTAAGACTCAACACTGAGACTTAAACCTAAGATTTAAGACTTAGCCCCAAGACTTAAGTCTAAGACTTAAACTTATGAATTAAACTTTAGACTTAACCCTAAGACTCAAGCCATAAGACTTCACCTTAAGACTTAACCTGAAGACTTAACCTTAAAATTTAACCCTAAGACTGAACCCTAAAATATAACTTTTAAGACTTAACAATAAGACTGAACATTAAGACACAACCTTACGACTTCTACCCTGAGACCTAACCTTGAGACTTAACACTGAGATTTAACCCTAAGACTTAACTTTAAGATGTAACATTCGGACTTAACCTTAAAACTTAACCCTAAGCCTCAACCTTAAGAAGTAACTTGAAGACTTAACCCTGAGAAAGAACTCTAAGACTTCAACTTAATAATTAACGCTCAGATATAACCCTCAGACTTAAACTTAAGAAATAACCCTAAGACTTAACCTTAATATTTAACTTGAAGATGTAACCTTAAGGCTTAACCCTAAACTTAACCCTAAGAGTTAACCTTAAGTGTTGACCTTACAGATTTAACCCTAAGAGTTAACCTTAGGACTGAAACGTTAAGACTTAACCCTAAGACTTATCCCCAAGACGTAACTCTAAAGAGTTAACCCTAAGACTTCAACTTGTGATTTAAACTTTAGACTGAACGCTAAGACTTAAAATTACGATTTAACATTAAGATTTAACCATAAGACTTAACCCTAAGACTTCAGGTTAAGTTTTAACCTTAAGACTCAACCCTGAGACTTAGTCGTGAAATTTATCCATAAGACTTATCCCTAAAACTGAAAACTGAGACCTAAACCTAAGATTTAACCTGAAGACTTAACCCTAAAACGTAGCCCTGAGACTTATCCTTGAGCTTTAACCTTGATACTTAATCCTGAGACTTAGCCCTAAGACTTATCCCCAAGACATAACTCTAAGGCTTAACCCTAAGACTTAACCTTAAGGCTCAACCTTAAGACTTAACATTAAGACTTAACCCTGAGACTTAACCATAAGACTTATCCTCAAGATTGTACTCTAAGACTTAACCCTAAGACTTAAGATGAAGACTTAACCCTAAGACTCAATCTATGAGATGTAAACTTAAGACTTAATTAAACCTAAGGCTCAATCTATGAGATGTAAACTTAAGACTTAACCTTTAGGAATTAACCCTGACACTTAACCTTAAGGCTTAACCCTAAGACTTAAGCTTAAGGTTTAAACTTAAGACTTATCCCTAAGACATAATCCTGAGACTTAACCCTAAGACTTAACCTCAAGTTTAACTTCAAAACTTAACCCTAAGACTGAATCCTAAGACACAACCTTACCATGTAACCCTGAGACTTAACCTTGAGACTTTACCTTGAAATTTAACCCTGGGATTTAACCCTAAGTCTTAATGCTAAGACTTAACTTTAAGATGTACCATTAAGACTTAACCTTAAAGCGTAACCTTAAGATTTACACTCAATACTTAACCCTAAGACTTAACCCTATGACGTAAACTTAAGGTTAAACCTTAAGACAAAACTTGAAGACTTAATTCAAAGACTTATCCCTAAGACTCAACACTGAGACTTAAACCTAAGATTTAAGACTTAGCCCCAAGACTTAAGTCTAAGACTTAAACTTATGAATTAAACTTTAGACTTAACCCTAAGACTCAAGCCATAAGACTTCACCTTAAGACTTAACCTGAAGACTTAACCTTAAAATTTAACCCTAAGACTGAACCCTAAAATATAACTTTTAAGACTTAACAATAAGACTGAACATTAAGACACAACCTTACGACTTCTACCCTGAGACCTAACCTTGAGACTTAACACTGAGATTTAACCCTAAGACTTAACTTTAACATGTAACATTCGGACTTAACCTTAAAACTTAACCCTAAGCCTCAACCTTAAGAAGTAACTTGAAGACTTAACCCTGAGAAAGAACTCTAAGACTTCAACTTAATAATTAACGCTCAGATATAACCCTCAGACTTAAACTTAAGAAATAACCCTAAGACTTAACCTTAATATTTAACTTGAAGATGTAACCTTAAGGCTTAACCCTAAACTTAACCCTAAGAGTTAACCTTAAGTGTTGACCTTACAGATTTAACCCTAAGAGTTAACCTTAGGACTGAAACGTTAAGACTTAACCCTAAGACTTATCCCCAAGACGTAACTCTAAAGAGTTAACCCTAAGACTTCAACTTGTGATTTAAACTTTAGACTGAACGCTAAGACTTAAAATTACGATTTAACATTAAGATTTAACCATAAGACTTAACCCTAAGACTTCAGGTTAAGTTTTAACCTTAAGACTCAACCCTGAGACTTAGTCGTGAAATTTATCCATAAGACTTATCCCTAAAACTGAAAACTGAGACCTAAACCTAAGATTTAACCTGAAGACTTAACCCTAAAACGTAGCCCTGAGACTTATCCTTGAGCTTTAACCTTGATACTTAATCCTGAGACTTAGCCCTAAGACTTATCCCCAAGACATAACTCTAAGGCTTAACCCGAAGACTTAACCTTAAGGCTCAACCTTAAGACTTAACATTAAGACTTAACCCTGAGACTTAACCATAAGACTTATCCTCAAGATTGTACTCTAAGACTTAACCCTAAGACTTAAGATGAAGACTTAACCCTAAGACTCAATCTATGAGATGTAAACTTAAGACTTAATTAACCCTAAGGCTCAATCTATGAGATGTAAACTTAAGACTTAACCTTTAGGAATTAACCCTGACACTTAACCTTAAGGCTTAACCCTAAGACTTAAGCTTAAGGTTTAAACTTAAGACTTATCCCTAAGACATAAGCCTGAGACTTAACCCTAAGACTTAACCTCAAGTTTAACTTCAAAACTTAACCCTAAGACTGAATCCTAAGACACAACCTTACCACGTAACCCTGAGACTTAACCTTGAGACTTTACCTTGAAATTTAACCCTGGGATTTAACCCTAAGTCTTAATGCTAAGACTTAACTTTAAGATGTACCATTAAGACTTAACCTTAAAGCGTAACCTTAAGATTTACACTCAATACTTAACCCTAAGACTTAACCCTATGACGTAAACTTAAGGTTAAACCTTAAGACAAAACTTGAAGACTTAATTCAAAGACTTATCCCTAAGACTCAACACTGAGACTTAAACCTAAGATTTAAGACTTAGCCCCAAGACTTAAGTCTAAGACTTAAACTTATGAATTAAACTTTAGACTTAACCCTAAGACTCAAGCCATAAGACTTCACCTTAAGACTTAACCTGAAGACTTAACCTTAAAATTTAACCCTAAGACTGAACCCTAAAATATAACTTTTAAGACTTAACAATAAGACTGAACATTAAGACACAACCTTACGACTTCTACCCTGAGACCTAACCTTGAGACTTAACACTGAGATTTAACCCTAAGACTTAACTTTAAGATGTAACATTCGGACTTAACCTTAAAACTTAACCCTAAGCCTCAACCTTAAGAAGTAACTTGAAGACTTAACCCTGAGAATGAACTCTAAGACTTCAACTTAATAATTAACGCTCAGATATAACCCTCAGACTTAAACTTAAGAAATAGCCCTAAGACTTAACCTTAATATTTAACTTGAAGATGTAACCTTAAGGCTTAACCCTAAACTTAACCCTAAGAGTTCACCTTAAGTGTTGACCTTACAGATTTAACCCTAAGAGTTAACCTTAGGACTGAAACGTTAAGACTTAACCCTAAGACTTATCCCCAAGACGTAACTCTAAAGAGTTAACCCTAAGACTTCAACTTGTGATTTAAACTTTAGACTGAACGCTAAGACTTAAAATTACGATTTAACATTAAGATTTAACCATAAGACTTAACCCTAAGACTTCAGGTTAAGTTTTAACCTTAAGACTCAACCCTGAGACTTAGTCGTGAAATTTATCCATAAGACTTATCCCTAAAACTGAAAACTGAGACCTAAACCTAAGATTTAACCTGAAGACTTAACCCTAAAACGTAGCCCTGAGACTTATCCTTGAGCTTTAACCTTGATACTTAATCCTGAGACTTAGCCCTAAGACTTATCCCCAAGGCATAACTCTAAGGCTTAACCCTAAGACTTACCCTTAAGGCTCAACCTTAAGACTTAACATTAAGACTTAACCCTGAGACTTAACCATAAGACTTATCCTCAAGATTGTACTCTAAGACTTAACCCTAAGACTTAAGATGAAGACTTAACCCTAAGACTCAATCTATGAGATGTAAACTTAAGACTTAATTAACCCTAAGGCTCAATCTATGAGATGTAAACTTAAGACTTAACCTTTAGGAATTAACCCTGACACTTAACCTTAAGGCTTAACCCTAAGACTTAAGCTTAAGGTTTAAACTTAAGACTTATCCCTAAGACATAAGCCTGAGACTTAACCCTAAGACTTAACCTCAAGTTTAACTTCAAAACTTAACCCTAAGACTGAATCCTAAGACACAACTTGACCACGTAACCCTGAGACTTAACCTTGAGACTTTACCTTGAAATTTAACCCTGGGATTTAACCCTAAGTCTTAATGCTAAGACTTAACTTTAAGATGTACCATTAAGACTTAACCTTAAAGCGTAACCTTAAGATTTACACTCAATACTTAACCCTAAGACTTAACCCTATGATTTAAACTTAAGGTTAAACCTTAAGACAAAACTTGAAGACTTAATTCAAAGACTTATCCCTAAGACTCAACACTGAGACTTAAACCTAAGATTTAAGACTTAGCCCCAAGACTTAAGTCTAAGACTTAAACTTATGAATTAAACTTTAGACTTAACCCTAAGACTCAAGCCATAAGACTTCACCTTAAGACTTAACCTGAAGACTTAACCTTAAAATTTAACCCTAAGACTGAACCCTAAAATATAACTTTTAAGACTTAACAATAAGACTGAACATTAAGACACAACCTTACGACTTCTACCCTGAGACCTAACCTTGAGACTTAACACTGAGATTTAACCCTAAGACTTAACTTTAAGATGTAACATTCGGACTTAACCTTAAAACTTAACCCTAAGCCTCAACCTTAAGAAGTAACTTGAAGACTTAACCCTGAGAATGAACTCTAAGACTTCAACTTAATAATTAACGCTCAGATATAACCCTCAGACTTAAACTTAAGAAATAACCCTAAGACTTAACCTTAATATTTAACTTGAAGATGTAACCTTAAGGCTTAACCCTAAACTTAACCCTAAGAGTTAACCTTAAGTGTTGACCTTACAGATTTAACCCTAAGAGTTAACCTTAGGACTGAAACGTTAAGACTTAACCCTAAGACTTATCCCCAAGACGTAACTCTAAAGAGTTAACCCTAAGACTTCAACTTGTGATTTAAACTTTAGACTGAACGCTAAGACTTAAAATTACGATTTAACATTAAGATTTAACCATAAGACTTAACCCTAAGACTTCAGGTTAAGTTTTAACCTTAAGACTCAACCCTGAGACTTAGTCGTGAAATTTATCCATAAGACTTATCCCTAAAACTGAAAACTGAGACCTAAACCTAAGATTTAACCTGAAGACTTAACCCTAAAACGTAGCCCTGAGACTTATCCTTGAGCTTTAACCTTGATACTTAATCCTGAGACTTAGCCCTAAGACTTATCCCCAAGACATAACTCTAAGGCTTAACCCTAAGACTTAACCTTAAGGCTCAACCTTAAGACTTAACATTAAGACTTAACCCTGAGACTTAACCATAAGACTTATCCTCAAGATTGTACTCTAAGACTTAACCCTAAGACTTAAGATGAAGACTTAACCCTAAGACTCAATCTATGAGATGTAAACTTAAGACTTAATTAAACCTAAGGCTCAATCTATGAGATGTAAACTTAAGACTTAACCTTTAGGAATTAACCCTGACACTTAACCTTAAGGCTTAACCCTAAGACTTAAGCTTAAGGTTTAAACTTAAGACTTATCCCTAAGACATAATCCTGAGACTTAACCCTAAGACTTAACCTCAAGTTTAACTTCAAAACTTAACCCTAAGACTGAATCCTAAGACACAACCTTACCACGTAACCCTGAGACTTAACCTTGAGACTTTACCTTGAAATTTAACCCTGGGATTTAACCCTAAGTCTTAATGCTAAGACTTAACTTTAAGATGTACCATTAAGACTTAACCTTAAAGCGTAACCTTAAGATTTACACTCAATACTTAACCCTAAGACTTAACCCTATGACGTAAACTTAAGGTTAAACCTTAAGACAAAACTTGAAGACTTAATTCAAAGACTTATCCCTAAGACTCAACACTGAGACTTAAACCTAAGATTTAAGACTTAGCCCCAAGACTTAAGTCTAAGACTTAAACTTATGAATTAAACTTTAGACTTAACCCTAAGACTCAAGCCATAAGACTTCACCTTAAGACTTAACCTGAAGACTTAACCTTAAAATTTAACCCTAAGACTGAACCCTAAAATATAACTTTTAAGACTTAACAATAAGACTGAACATTAAGACACAACCTTACGACTTCTACCCTGAGACCTAACCTTGAGACTTAACACTGAGATTTAACCCTAAGACTTAACTTTAAGATGTAACATTCGGACTTAACCTTAAAACTTAACCCTAAGCCTCAACCTTAAGAAGTAACTTGAAGACTTAACCCTGAGAAAGAACTCTAAGACTTCAACTTAATAATTAACGCTCAGATATAACCCTCAGACTTAAACTTAAGAAATAACCCTAAGACTTAACCTTAATATTTAACTTGAAGATGTAACCTTAAGGCTTAACCCTAAACTTAACCCTAAGAGTTAACCTTAAGTGTTGACCTTACAGATTTAACCCTAAGAGTTAACCTTAGGACTGAAACGTTAAGACTTAACCCTAAGACTTATCCCCAAGACGTAACTCTAAAGAGTTAACCCTAAGACTTCAACTTGTGATTTAAACTTTAGACTGAACGCTAAGACTTAAAATTACGATTTAACATTAAGATTTAACCATAAGACTTAACCCTAAGACTTCAGGTTAAGTTTTAACCTTAAGACTCAACCCTGAGACTTAGTCGTGAAATTTATCCATAAGACTTATCCCTAAAACTGAAAACTGAGACCTAAACCTAAGATTTAACCTGAAGACTTAACCCTAAAACGTAGCCCTGAGACTTATCCTTGAGCTTTAACCTTGATACTTAATCCTGAGACTTAGCCCTAAGACTTATCCCCAAGACATAACTCTAAGGCTTAACCCGAAGACTTAACCTTAAGGCTCAACCTTAAGACTTAACATTAAGACTTAACCCTGAGACTTAACCATAAGACTTATCCTCAAGATTGTACTCTAAGACTTAACCCTAAGACTTAAGATGAAGACTTAACCCTAAGACTCAATCTATGAGATGTAAACTTAAGACTTAATTAACCCTAAGGCTCAATCTATGAGATGTAAACTTAAGACTTAACCTTTAGGAATTAACCCTGACACTTAACCTTAAGGCTTAACCCTAAGACTTAAGCTTAAGGTTTAAACTTAAGACTTATCCCTAAGACATAAGCCTGAGACTTAACCCTAAGACTTAACCTCAAGTTTAACTTCAAAACTTAACCCTAAGACTGAATCCTAAGACACAACCTTACCACGTAACCCTGAGACTTAACCTTGAGACTTTACCTTGAAATTTAACCCTGGGATTTAACCCTAAGTCTTAATGCTAAGACTTAACTTTAAGATGTACCATTAAGACTTAACCTTAAAGCGTAACCTTAAGATTTACACTCAATACTTAACCCTAAGACTTAACCCTATGACGTAAACTTAAGGTTAAACCTTAAGACAAAACTTGAAGACTTAATTCAAAGACTTATCCCTAAGACTCAACACTGAGACTTAAACCTAAGATTTAAGACTTAGCCCCAAGACTTAAGTCTAAGACTTAAACTTATGAATTAAACTTTAGACTTAACCCTAAGACTCAAGCCATAAGACTTCACCTTAAGACTTAACCTGAAGACTTAACCTTAAAATTTAACCCTAAGACTGAACCCTAAAATATAACTTTTAAGACTTAACAATAAGACTGAACATTAAGACACAACCTTACGACTTCTACCCTGAGACCTAACCTTGAGACTTAACACTGAGATTTAACCCTAAGACTTAACTTTAAGATGTAACATTCGGACTTAACCTTAAAACTTAACCCTAAGCCTCAACCTTAAGAAGTAACTTGAAGACTTAACCCTGAGAATGAACTCTAAGACTTCAACTTAATAATTAACGCTCAGATATAACCCTCAGACTTAAACTTAAGAAATAGCCCTAAGACTTAACCTTAATATTTAACTTGAAGATGTAACCTTAAGGCTTAACCCTAAACTTAACCCTAAGAGTTCACCTTAAGTGTTGACCTTACAGATTTAACCCTAAGAGTTAACCTTAGGACTGAAACGTTAAGACTTAACCCTAAGACTTATCCCCAAGACGTAACTCTAAAGAGTTAACCCTAAGACTTCAACTTGTGATTTAAACTTTAGACTGAACGCTAAGACTTAAAATTACGATTTAACATTAAGATTTAACCATAAGACTTAACCCTAAGACTTCAGGTTAAGTTTTAACCTTAAGACTCAACCCTGAGACTTAGTCGTGAAATTTATCCATAAGACTTATCCCTAAAACTGAAAACTGAGACCTAAACCTAAGATTTAACCTGAAGACTTAACCCTAAAACGTAGCCCTGAGACTTATCCTTGAGCTTTAACCTTGATACTTAATCCTGAGACTTAGCCCTAAGACTTATCCCCAAGGCATAACTCTAAGGCTTAACCCTAAGACTTACCCTTAAGGCTCAACCTTAAGACTTAACATTAAGACTTAACCCTGAGACTTAACCATAAGACTTATCCTCAAGATTGTACTCTAAGACTTAACCCTAAGACTTAAGATGAAGACTTAACCCTAAGACTCAATCTATGAGATGTAAACTTAAGACTTAATTAACCCTAAGGCTCAATCTATGAGATGTAAACTTAAGACTTAACCTTTAGGAATTAACCCTGACACTTAACCTTAAGGCTTAACCCTAAGACTTAAGCTTAAGGTTTAAACTTAAGACTTATCCCTAAGACATAAGCCTGAGACTTAACCCTAAGACTTAACCTCAAGTTTAACTTCAAAACTTAACCCTAAGACTGAATCCTAAGACACAACTTGACCACGTAACCCTGAGACTTAACCTTGAGACTTTACCTTGAAATTTAACCCTGGGATTTAACCCTAAGTCTTAATGCTAAGACTTAACTTTAAGATGTACCATTAAGACTTAACCTTAAAGCGTAACCTTAAGATTTACACTCAATACTTAACCCTAAGACTTAACCCTATGATTTAAACTTAAGGTTAAACCTTAAGACAAAACTTGAAGACTTAATTCAAAGACTTATCCCTAAGACTCAACACTGAGACTTAAACCTAAGATTTAAGACTTAGCCCCAAGACTTAAGTCTAAGACTTAAACTTATGAATTAAACTTTAGACTTAACCCTAAGACTCAAGCCATAAGACTTCACCTTAAGACTTAACCTGAAGACTTAACCTTAAAATTTAACCCTAAGACTGAACCCTAAAATATAACTTTTAAGACTTAACAATAAGACTGAACATTAAGACACAACCTTACGACTTCTACCCTGAGACCTAACCTTGAGACTTAACACTGAGATTTAACCCTAAGACTTAACTTTAAGATGTAACATTCGGACTTAACCTTAAAACTTAACCCTAAGCCTCAACCTTAAGAAGTAACTTGAAGACTTAACCCTGAGAATGAACTCTAAGACTTCAACTTAATAATTAACGCTCAGATATAACCCTCAGACTTAAACTTAAGAAATAACCCTAAGACTTAACCTTAATATTTAACTTGAAGATGTAACCTTAAGGCTTAACCCTAAACTTAACCCTAAGAGTTAACCTTAAGTGTTGACCTTACAGATTTAACCCTAAGAGTTAACCTTAGGACTGAAACGTTAAGACTTAACCCTAAGACTTATCCCCAAGACGTAACTCTAAAGAGTTAACCCTAAGACTTCAACTTGTGATTTAAACTTTAGACTGAACGCTAAGACTTAAAATTACGATTTAACATTAAGATTTAACCATAAGACTTAACCCTAAGACTTCAGGTTAAGTTTTAACCTTAAGACTCAACCCTGAGACTTAGTCGTGAAATTTATCCATAAGACTTATCCCTAAAACTGAAAACTGAGACCTAAACCTAAGATTTAACCTGAAGACTTAACCCTAAAACGTAGCCCTGAGACTTATCCTTGAGCTTTAACCTTGATACTTAATCCTGAGACTTAGCCCTAAGACTTATCCCCAAGACATAACTCTAAGGCTTAACCCTAAGACTTAACCTTAAGGCTCAACCTTAAGACTTAACATTAAGACTTAACCCTGAGACTTAACCATAAGACTTATCCTCAAGATTGTACTCTAAGACTTAACCCTAAGACTTAAGATGAAGACTTAACCCTAAGACTCAATCTATGAGATGTAAACTTAAGACTTAATTAAACCTAAGGCTCAATCTATGAGATGTAAACTTAAGACTTAACCTTTAGGAATTAACCCTGACACTTAACCTTAAGGCTTAACCCTAAGACTTAAGCTTAAGGTTTAAACTTAAGACTTATCCCTAAGACATAATCCTGAGACTTAACCCTAAGACTTAACCTCAAGTTTAACTTCAAAACTTAACCCTAAGACTGAATCCTAAGACACAACCTTACCATGTAACCCTGAGACTTAACCTTGAGACTTTACCTTGAAATTTAACCCTGGGATTTAACCCTAAGTCTTAATGCTAAGACTTAACTTTAAGATGTACCATTAAGACTTAACCTTAAAGCGTAACCTTAAGATTTACACTCAATACTTAACCCTAAGACTTAACCCTATGACGTAAACTTAAGGTTAAACCTTAAGACAAAACTTGAAGACTTAATTCAAAGACTTATCCCTAAGACTCAACACTGAGACTTAAACCTAAGATTTAAGACTTAGCCCCAAGACTTAAGTCTAAGACTTAAACTTATGAATTAAACTTTAGACTTAACCCTAAGACTCAAGCCATAAGACTTCACCTTAAGACTTAACCTGAAGACTTAACCTTAAAATTTAACCCTAAGACTGAACCCTAAAATATAACTTTTAAGACTTAACAATAAGACTGAACATTAAGACACAACCTTACGACTTCTACCCTGAGACCTAACCTTGAGACTTAACACTGAGATTTAACCCTAAGACTTAACTTTAAGATGTAACATTCGGACTTAACCTTAAAACTTAACCCTAAGCCTCAACCTTAAGAAGTAACTTGAAGACTTAACCCTGAGAAAGAACTCTAAGACTTCAACTTAATAATTAACGCTCAGATATAACCCTCAGACTTAAACTTAAGAAATAACCCTAAGACTTAACCTTAATATTTAACTTGAAGATGTAACCTTAAGGCTTAACCCTAAACTTAACCCTAAGAGTTAACCTTAAGTGTTGACCTTACAGATTTAACCCTAAGAGTTAACCTTAGGACTGAAACGTTAAGACTTAACCCTAAGACTTATCCCCAAGACGTAACTCTAAAGAGTTAACCCTAAGACTTCAACTTGTGATTTAAACTTTAGACTGAACGCTAAGACTTAAAATTACGATTTAACATTAAGATTTAACCATAAGACTTAACCCTAAGACTTCAGGTTAAGTTTTAACCTTAAGACTCAACCCTGAGACTTAGTCGTGAAATTTATCCATAAGACTTATCCCTAAAACTGAAAACTGAGACCTAAACCTAAGATTTAACCTGAAGACTTAACCCTAAAACGTAGCCCTGAGACTTATCCTTGAGCTTTAACCTTGATACTTAATCCTGAGACTTAGCCCTAAGACTTATCCCCAAGACATAACTCTAAGGCTTAACCCGAAGACTTAACCTTAAGGCTCAACCTTAAGACTTAACATTAAGACTTAACCCTGAGACTTAACCATAAGACTTATCCTCAAGATTGTACTCTAAGACTTAACCCTAAGACTTAAGATGAAGACTTAACCCTAAGACTCAATCTATGAGATGTAAACTTAAGACTTAATTAACCCTAAGGCTCAATCTATGAGATGTAAACTTAAGACTTAACCTTTAGGAATTAACCCTGACACTTAACCTTAAGGCTTAACCCTAAGACTTAAGCTTAAGGTTTAAACTTAAGACTTATCCCTAAGACATAAGCCTGAGACTTAACCCTAAGACTTAACCTCAAGTTTAACTTCAAAACTTAACCCTAAGACTGAATCCTAAGACACAACCTGACCACGTAACCCTGAGACTTAACCTTGAGACTTTACCTTGAAATTTAACCCTGGGATTTAACCCTAAGTCTTAATGCTAAGACTTAACTTTAAGATGTACCATTAAGACTTAACCTTAAAGCGTAACCTTAAGATTTACACTCAAAACTTAACCCTAAGACTTAACCCTATGACGTAAACTTATGGTTAAACCTTAAGACAAAACTTGAAGACTTAATTCAAAGACTTATCCCTAAGACTCAACACTGAGACTTAAACCTAAGATTTAAGACTTAGCCCCAAGACTTAAGTCTAAGACTTCAAGTTATGAATTAAACTTTAGACTTAACCCTAAGACTCAAGCCATAAGACTTCACCTTAAGACTTAACCTGAAGACTTAACCTTAAAATTTAACCCTAAGACTGAACCCTAAAATATAACTTTTAAGACTTAACAATAAGACTGAACATTAAGACACAACCTTACGACTTCTACCCTGAGACCTAACCTTGAGACTTAACACTGAGATTTAACCCTAAGACTTAACTTTAAGATGTAACATTCGGACTTAACCTTAAAACTTAACCCTAAGCCTCACCCTTAAGAAGTAACTTGAAGACTTAACCCTGAGAAAGAACTCTAAGACTTCAACTTAATAATTAACGCTCAGATATAACCCTCAGACTTAAACTTAAGAAATAACCCTAAGACTTAACCTTAATATTTAACTTGAAGATGTAACCTTAAGGCTTAACCCTAAACTTAACCCTAAGAGTTCACCTTAAGTGTTGACCTTACAGATTTAACCCTAAGAGTTAACCTTAGGACTGAAACGTTAAGACTTAACCCTAAGACTTATCCCCAAGACGTAACTCTAAAGAGTTAACCCTAAGACTTCAACTTGTGATTTAAACTTTAGACTGAACGCTAAGACTTAAAATTACGATTTAACATTAAGATTTAACCATAAGACTTAACCCTAAGACTTCAGGTTAAGTTTTAACCTTAAGACTCAACCCTGAGACTTAGTCGTGAAATTTATCCATAAGACTTATCCCTAAAACTGAAAACTGAGACCTAAACCTAAGATTTAACCTGAAGACTTAACCCTAAAACGTAGCCCTGAGACTTATCCTTGAGCTTTAACCTTGATACTTAATCCTGAGACTTAGCCCTAAGACTTATCCCCAAGACATAACTCTAAGGCTTAACCCTAAGACTTAACCTTAAGGCTCAACCTTAAGACTTAACATTAAGACTTAACCCTGAGACTTAACCATAAGACTTATCCTCAAGATTGTACTCTAAGACTTAACCCTAAGACTTAAGATGAAGACTTAACCCTAAGACTCAATCTATGAGATGTAAACTTAAGACTTAATTAACCCTAAGGCTCAATCTATGAGATGTAAACTTAAGACTTAACCTTTAGGAATTAACCCTGACACTTAACCTTAAGGCTTAACCCTAAGACTTAAGCTTAAGGTTTAAACTTAAGACTTATCCCTAAGACATAAGCCTGAGACTTAACCCTAAGACTTAACCTCAAGTTTAACTTCAAAACTTAACCCTAAGACTGAATCCTAAGACACAACCTGACCACGTAACCCTGAGACTTAACCTTGAGACTTTACCTTGAAATTTAACCCTGGGATTTAACCCTAAGTCTTAATGCTAAGACTTAACTTTAAGATGTACCATTAAGACTTAACCTTAAAGCGTAACCTTAAGATTTACACTCAAAACTTAACCCTAAGACTTAACCCTATGACGTAAACTTATGGTTAAACCTTAAGACAAAACTTGAAGACTTAATTCAAAGACTTATCCCTAAGACTCAACACTGAGACTTAAACCTAAGATTTAAGACTTAGCCCCAAGACTTAAGTCTAAGACTTCAAGTTATGAATTAAACTTTAGACTTAACCCTAAGACTCAAGCCATAAGACTTCACCTTAAGACTTAACCTGAAGACTTAACCTTAAAATTTAACCCTAAGACTGAACCCTAAAATATAACTTTTAAGACTTAACAATAAGACTGAACATTAAGACACAACCTTACGACTTCTACCCTGAGACCTAACCTTGAGACTTAACACTGAGATTTAACCCTAAGACTTAACTTTAAGATGTAACATTCGGACTTAACCTTAAAACTTAACCCTAAGCCTCACCCTTAAGAAGTAACTTGAAGACTTAACCCTGAGAAAGAACTCTAAGACTTCAACTTAATAATTAACGCTCAGATATAACCCTCAGACTTAAACTTAAGAAATAACCCTAAGACTTAACCTTAATATTTAACTTGAAGATGTAACCTTAAGGCTTAACCCTAAACTTAACCCTAAGAGTTAACCTTAAGTGTTGACCTTACAGATTTAACCCTAAGAGTTAACCTTAGGACTGAAACGTTAAGACTTAACCCTAAGACTTATCCCCAAGACGTAACTCTAAAGAGTTAACCCTAAGACTTCAACTTGTGATTTAAACTTTAGACTGAACGCTAAGACTTAAAATTACGATTTAACATTAAGATTTAACCATAAGACTTAACCCTAAGACTTCAGGTTAAGTTTTAACCTTAAGACTCAACCCTGAGACTTAGTCGTGAAATTTATCCATAAGACTTATCCCTAAAACTGAAAACTGAGACCTAAACCTAAGATTTAACCTGAAGACTTAACCCTAAAACGTAGCCCTGAGACTTATCCTTGAGCTTTAACCTTGATACTTAATCCTGAGACTTAGCCCTAAGACTTATCCCCAAGACATAACTCTAAGGCTTAACCCTAAGACTTAACCTTAAGGCTCAACCTTAAGACTTAACATTAAGACTTAACCCTGAGACTTAACCATAAGACTTATCCTCAAGATTGTACTCTAAGACTTAACCCTAAGACTTAAGATGAAGACTTAACCCTAAGACTCAATCTATGAGATGTAAACTTAAGACTTAATTAACCCTAAGGCTCAATCTATGAGATGTAAACTTAAGACTTAACCTTTAGGAATTAACCCTGACACTTAACCTTAAGGCTTAACCCTAAGACTTAAGCTTAAGGTTTAAACTTAAGACTTATCCCTAAGACATAAGCCTGAGACTTAACCCTAAGACTTAACCTCAAGTTTAACTTCAAAACTTAACCCTAAGACTGAATCCTAAGACACAACCTTACCACGTAACCCTGAGACTTAACCTTGAGACTTTACCTTGAAATTTAACCCTGGGATTTAACCCTAAGTCTTAATGCTAAGACTTAACTTTAAGATGTACCATTAAGACTTAACCTTAAAGCGTAACCTTAAGATTTACACTCAATACTTAACCCTAAGACTTAACCCTATGACGTAAACTTAAGGTTAAACCTTAAGACAAAACTTGAAGACTTAATTCAAAGACTTATCCCTAAGACTCAACACTGAGACTTAAACCTAAGATTTAAGACTTAGCCCCAAGACTTAAGTCTAAGACTTAAACTTATGAATTAAACTTTAGACTTAACCCTAAGACTCAAGCCATAAGACTTCACCTTAAGACTTAACCTGAAGACTTAACCTTAAAATTTAACCCTAAGACTGAACCCTAAAATATAACTTTTAAGACTTAACAATAAGACTGAACATTAAGACACAACCTTACGACTTCTACCCTGAGACCTAACCTTGAGACTTAACACTGAGATTTAACCCTAAGACTTAACTTTAAGATGTAACATTCGGACTTAACCTTAAAACTTAACCCTAAGCCTCAACCTTAAGAAGTAACTTGAAGACTTAACCCTGAGAATGAACTCTAAGACTTCAACTTAATAATTAACGCTCAGATATAACCCTCAGACTTAAACTTAAGAAATAGCCCTAAGACTTAACCTTAATATTTAACTTGAAGATGTAACCTTAAGGCTTAACCCTAAACTTAACCCTAAGAGTTCACCTTAAGTGTTGACCTTACAGATTTAACCCTAAGAGTTAACCTTAGGACTGAAACGTTAAGACTTAACCCTAAGACTTATCCCCAAGACGTAACTCTAAAGAGTTAACCCTAAGACTTCAACTTGTGATTTAAACTTTAGACTGAACGCTAAGACTTAAAATTACGATTTAACATTAAGATTTAACCATAAGACTTAACCCTAAGACTTCAGGTTAAGTTTTAACCTTAAGACTCAACCCTGAGACTTAGTCGTGAAATTTATCCATAAGACTTATCCCTAAAACTGAAAACTGAGACCTAAACCTAAGATTTAACCTGAAGACTTAACCCTAAAACGTAGCCCTGAGACTTATCCTTGAGCTTTAACCTTGATACTTAATCCTGAGACTTAGCCCTAAGACTTATCCCCAAGGCATAACTCTAAGGCTTAACCCTAAGACTTACCCTTAAGGCTCAACCTTAAGACTTAACATTAAGACTTAACCCTGAGACTTAACCATAAGACTTATCCTCAAGATTGTACTCTAAGACTTAACCCTAAGACTTAAGATGAAGACTTAACCCTAAGACTCAATCTATGAGATGTAAACTTAAGACTTAATTAACCCTAAGGCTCAATCTATGAGATGTAAACTTAAGACTTAACCTTTAGGAATTAACCCTGACACTTAACCTTAAGGCTTAACCCTAAGACTTAAGCTTAAGGTTTAAACTTAAGACTTATCCCTAAGACATAAGCCTGAGACTTAACCCTAAGACTTAACCTCAAGTTTAACTTCAAAACTTAACCCTAAGACTGAATCCTAAGACACAACTTGACCACGTAACCCTGAGACTTAACCTTGAGACTTTACCTTGAAATTTAACCCTGGGATTTAACCCTAAGTCTTAATGCTAAGACTTAACTTTAAGATGTACCATTAAGACTTAACCTTAAAGCGTAACCTTAAGATTTACACTCAATACTTAACCCTAAGACTTAACCCTATGATTTAAACTTAAGGTTAAACCTTAAGACAAAACTTGAAGACTTAATTCAAAGACTTATCCCTAAGACTCAACACTGAGACTTAAACCTAAGATTTAAGACTTAGCCCCAAGACTTAAGTCTAAGACTTAAACTTATGAATTAAACTTTAGACTTAACCCTAAGACTCAAGCCATAAGACTTCACCTTAAGACTTAACCTGAAGACTTAACCTTAAAATTTAACCCTAAGACTGAACCCTAAAATATAACTTTTAAGACTTAACAATAAGACTGAACATTAAGACACAACCTTACGACTTCTACCCTGAGACCTAACCTTGAGACTTAACACTGAGATTTAACCCTAAGACTTAACTTTAAGATGTAACATTCGGACTTAACCTTAAAACTTAACCCTAAGCCTCAACCTTAAGAAGTAACTTGAAGACTTAACCCTGAGAATGAACTCTAAGACTTCAACTTAATAATTAACGCTCAGATATAACCCTCAGACTTAAACTTAAGAAATAACCCTAAGACTTAACCTTAATATTTAACTTGAAGATGTAACCTTAAGGCTTAACCCTAAACTTAACCCTAAGAGTTAACCTTAAGTGTTGACCTTACAGATTTAACCCTAAGAGTTAACCTTAGGACTGAAACGTTAAGACTTAACCCTAAGACTTATCCCCAAGACGTAACTCTAAAGAGTTAACCCTAAGACTTCAACTTGTGATTTAAACTTTAGACTGAACGCTAAGACTTAAAATTACGATTTAACATTAAGATTTAACCATAAGACTTAACCCTAAGACTTCAGGTTAAGTTTTAACCTTAAGACTCAACCCTGAGACTTAGTCGTGAAATTTATCCATAAGACTTATCCCTAAAACTGAAAACTGAGACCTAAACCTAAGATTTAACCTGAAGACTTAACCCTAAAACGTAGCCCTGAGACTTATCCTTGAGCTTTAACCTTGATACTTAATCCTGAGACTTAGCCCTAAGACTTATCCCCAAGACATAACTCTAAGGCTTAACCCTAAGACTTAACCTTAAGGCTCAACCTTAAGACTTAACATTAAGACTTAACCCTGAGACTTAACCATAAGACTTATCCTCAAGATTGTACTCTAAGACTTAACCCTAAGACTTAAGATGAAGACTTAACCCTAAGACTCAATCTATGAGATGTAAACTTAAGACTTAATTAAACCTAAGGCTCAATCTATGAGATGTAAACTTAAGACTTAACCTTTAGGAATTAACCCTGACACTTAACCTTAAGGCTTAACCCTAAGACTTAAGCTTAAGGTTTAAACTTAAGACTTATCCCTAAGACATAATCCTGAGACTTAACCCTAAGACTTAACCTCAAGTTTAACTTCAAAACTTAACCCTAAGACTGAATCCTAAGACACAACCTTACCATGTAACCCTGAGACTTAACCTTGAGACTTTACCTTGAAATTTAACCCTGGGATTTAACCCTAAGTCTTAATGCTAAGACTTAACTTTAAGATGTACCATTAAGACTTAACCTTAAAGCGTAACCTTAAGATTTACACTCAATACTTAACCCTAAGACTTAACCCTATGACGTAAACTTAAGGTTAAACCTTAAGACAAAACTTGAAGACTTAATTCAAAGACTTATCCCTAAGACTCAACACTGAGACTTAAACCTAAGATTTAAGACTTAGCCCCAAGACTTAAGTCTAAGACTTAAACTTATGAATTAAACTTTAGACTTAACCCTAAGACTCAAGCCATAAGACTTCACCTTAAGACTTAACCTGAAGACTTAACCTTAAAATTTAACCCTAAGACTGAACCCTAAAATATAACTTTTAAGACTTAACAATAAGACTGAACATTAAGACACAACCTTACGACTTCTACCCTGAGACCTAACCTTGAGACTTAACACTGAGATTTAACCCTAAGACTTAACTTTAAGATGTAACATTCGGACTTAACCTTAAAACTTAACCCTAAGCCTCAACCTTAAGAAGTAACTTGAAGACTTAACCCTGAGAAAGAACTCTAAGACTTCAACTTAATAATTAACGCTCAGATATAACCCTCAGACTTAAACTTAAGAAATAACCCTAAGACTTAACCTTAATATTTAACTTGAAGATGTAACCTTAAGGCTTAACCCTAAACTTAACCCTAAGAGTTAACCTTAAGTGTTGACCTTACAGATTTAACCCTAAGAGTTAACCTTAGGACTGAAACGTTAAGACTTAACCCTAAGACTTATCCCCAAGACGTAACTCTAAAGAGTTAACCCTAAGACTTCAACTTGTGATTTAAACTTTAGACTGAACGCTAAGACTTAAAATTACGATTTAACATTAAGATTTAACCATAAGACTTAACCCTAAGACTTCAGGTTAAGTTTTAACCTTAAGACTCAACCCTGAGACTTAGTCGTGAAATTTATCCATAAGACTTATCCCTAAAACTGAAAACTGAGACCTAAACCTAAGATTTAACCTGAAGACTTAACCCTAAAACGTAGCCCTGAGACTTATCCTTGAGCTTTAACCTTGATACTTAATCCTGAGACTTAGCCCTAAGACTTATCCCCAAGACATAACTCTAAGGCTTAACCCGAAGACTTAACCTTAAGGCTCAACCTTAAGACTTAACATTAAGACTTAACCCTGAGACTTAACCATAAGACTTATCCTCAAGATTGTACTCTAAGACTTAACCCTAAGACTTAAGATGAAGACTTAACCCTAAGACTCAATCTATGAGATGTAAACTTAAGACTTAATTAACCCTAAGGCTCAATCTATGAGATGTAAACTTAAGACTTAACCTTTAGGAATTAACCCTGACACTTAACCTTAAGGCTTAACCCTAAGACTTAAGCTTAAGGTTTAAACTTAAGACTTATCCCTAAGACATAAGCCTGAGACTTAACCCTAAGACTTAACCTCAAGTTTAACTTCAAAACTTAACCCTAAGACTGAATCCTAAGACACAACCTGACCACGTAACCCTGAGACTTAACCTTGAGACTTTACCTTGAAATTTAACCCTGGGATTTAACCCTAAGTCTTAATGCTAAGACTTAACTTTAAGATGTACCATTAAGACTTAACCTTAAAGCGTAACCTTAAGATTTACACTCAAAACTTAACCCTAAGACTTAACCCTATGACGTAAACTTATGGTTAAACCTTAAGACAAAACTTGAAGACTTAATTCAAAGACTTATCCCTAAGACTCAACACTGAGACTTAAACCTAAGATTTAAGACTTAGCCCCAAGACTTAAGTCTAAGACTTCAAGTTATGAATTAAACTTTAGACTTAACCCTAAGACTCAAGCCATAAGACTTCACCTTAAGACTTAACCTGAAGACTTAACCTTAAAATTTAACCCTAAGACTGAACCCTAAAATATAACTTTTAAGACTTAACAATAAGACTGAACATTAAGACACAACCTTACGACTTCTACCCTGAGACCTAACCTTGAGACTTAACACTGAGATTTAACCCTAAGACTTAACTTTAAGATGTAACATTCGGACTTAACCTTAAAACTTAACCCTAAGCCTCACCCTTAAGAAGTAACTTGAAGACTTAACCCTGAGAAAGAACTCTAAGACTTCAACTTAATAATTAACGCTCAGATATAACCCTCAGACTTAAACTTAAGAAATAACCCTAAGACTTAACCTTAATATTTAACTTGAAGATGTAACCTTAAGGCTTAACCCTAAACTTAACCCTAAGAGTTCACCTTAAGTGTTGACCTTACAGATTTAACCCTAAGAGTTAACCTTAGGACTGAAACGTTAAGACTTAACCCTAAGACTTATCCCCAAGACGTAACTCTAAAGAGTTAACCCTAAGACTTCAACTTGTGATTTAAACTTTAGACTGAACGCTAAGACTTAAAATTACGATTTAACATTAAGATTTAACCATAAGACTTAACCCTAAGACTTCAGGTTAAGTTTTAACCTTAAGACTCAACCCTGAGACTTAGTCGTGAAATTTATCCATAAGACTTATCCCTAAAACTGAAAACTGAGACCTAAACCTAAGATTTAACCTGAAGACTTAACCCTAAAACGTAGCCCTGAGACTTATCCTTGAGCTTTAACCTTGATACTTAATCCTGAGACTTAGCCCTAAGACTTATCCCCAAGACATAACTCTAAGGCTTAACCCTAAGACTTAACCTTAAGGCTCAACCTTAAGACTTAACATTAAGACTTAACCCTGAGACTTAACCATAAGACTTATCCTCAAGATTGTACTCTAAGACTTAACCCTAAGACTTAAGATGAAGACTTAACCCTAAGACTCAATCTATGAGATGTAAACTTAAGACTTAATTAACCCTAAGGCTCAATCTATGAGATGTAAACTTAAGACTTAACCTTTAGGAATTAACCCTGACACTTAACCTTAAGGCTTAACCCTAAGACTTAAGCTTAAGGTTTAAACTTAAGACTTATCCCTAAGACATAAGCCTGAGACTTAACCCTAAGACTTAACCTCAAGTTTAACTTCAAAACTTAACCCTAAGACTGAATCCTAAGACACAACCTGACCACGTAACCCTGAGACTTAACCTTGAGACTTTACCTTGAAATTTAACCCTGGGATTTAACCCTAAGTCTTAATGCTAAGACTTAACTTTAAGATGTACCATTAAGACTTAACCTTAAAGCGTAACCTTAAGATTTACACTCAAAACTTAACCCTAAGACTTAACCCTATGACGTAAACTTATGGTTAAACCTTAAGACAAAACTTGAAGACTTAATTCAAAGACTTATCCCTAAGACTCAACACTGAGACTTAAACCTAAGATTTAAGACTTAGCCCCAAGACTTAAGTCTAAGACTTCAAGTTATGAATTAAACTTTAGACTTAACCCTAAGACTCAAGCCATAAGACTTCACCTTAAGACTTAACCTGAAGACTTAACCTTAAAATTTAACCCTAAGACTGAACCCTAAAATATAACTTTTAAGACTTAACAATAAGACTGAACATTAAGACACAACCTTACGACTTCTACCCTGAGACCTAACCTTGAGACTTAACACTGAGATTTAACCCTAAGACTTAACTTTAAGATGTAACATTCGGACTTAACCTTAAAACTTAACCCTAAGCCTCACCCTTAAGAAGTAACTTGAAGACTTAACCCTGAGAAAGAACTCTAAGACTTCAACTTAATAATTAACGCTCAGATATAACCCTCAGACTTAAACTTAAGAAATAACCCTAAGACTTAACCTTAATATTTAACTTGAAGATGTAACCTTAAGGCTTAACCCTAAACTTAACCCTAAGAGTTAACCTTAAGTGTTGACCTTACAGATTTAACCCTAAGAGTTAACCTTAGGACTGAAACGTTAAGACTTAACCCTAAGACTTATCCCCAAGACGTAACTCTAAAGAGTTAACCCTAAGACTTCAACTTGTGATTTAAACTTTAGACTGAACGCTAAGACTTAAAATTACGATTTAACATTAAGATTTAACCATAAGACTTAACCCTAAGACTTCAGGTTAAGTTTTAACCTTAAGACTCAACCCTGAGACTTAGTCGTGAAATTTATCCATAAGACTTATCCCTAAAACTGAAAACTGAGACCTAAACCTAAGATTTAACCTGAAGACTTAACCCTAAAACGTAGCCCTGAGACTTATCCTTGAGCTTTAACCTTGATACTTAATCCTGAGACTTAGCCCTAAGACTTATCCCCAAGACATAACTCTAAGGCTTAACCCTAAGACTTAACCTTAAGGCTCAACCTTAAGACTTAACATTAAGACTTAACCCTGAGACTTAACCATAAGACTTATCCTCAAGATTGTACTCTAAGACTTAACCCTAAGACTTAAGATGAAGACTTAACCCTAAGACTCAATCTATGAGATGTAAACTTAAGACTTAATTAACCCTAAGGCTCAATCTATGAGATGTAAACTTAAGACTTAACCTTTAGGAATTAACCCTGACACTTAACCTTAAGGCTTAACCCTAAGACTTAAGCTTAAGGTTTAAACTTAAGACTTATCCCTAAGACATAAGCCTGAGACTTAACCCTAAGACTTAACCTCAAGTTTAACTTCAAAACTTAACCCTAAGACTGAATCCTAAGACACAACCTTACCACGTAACCCTGAGACTTAACCTTGAGACTTTACCTTGAAATTTAACCCTGGGATTTAACCCTAAGTCTTAATGCTAAGACTTAACTTTAAGATGTACCATTAAGACTTAACCTTAAAGCGTAACCTTAAGATTTACACTCAATACTTAACCCTAAGACTTAACCCTATGACGTAAACTTAAGGTTAAACCTTAAGACAAAACTTGAAGACTTAATTCAAAGACTTATCCCTAAGACTCAACACTGAGACTTAAACCTAAGATTTAAGACTTAGCCCCAAGACTTAAGTCTAAGACTTAAACTTATGAATTAAACTTTAGACTTAACCCTAAGACTCAAGCCATAAGACTTCACCTTAAGACTTAACCTGAAGACTTAACCTTAAAATTTAACCCTAAGACTGAACCCTAAAATATAACTTTTAAGACTTAACAATAAGACTGAACATTAAGACACAACCTTACGACTTCTACCCTGAGACCTAACCTTGAGACTTAACACTGAGATTTAACCCTAAGACTTAACTTTAAGATGTAACATTCGGACTTAACCTTAAAACTTAACCCTAAGCCTCAACCTTAAGAAGTAACTTGAAGACTTAACCCTGAGAATGAACTCTAAGACTTCAACTTAATAATTAACGCTCAGATATAACCCTCAGACTTAAACTTAAGAAATAGCCCTAAGACTTAACCTTAATATTTAACTTGAAGATGTAACCTTAAGGCTTAACCCTAAACTTAACCCTAAGAGTTCACCTTAAGTGTTGACCTTACAGATTTAACCCTAAGAGTTAACCTTAGGACTGAAACGTTAAGACTTAACCCTAAGACTTATCCCCAAGACGTAACTCTAAAGAGTTAACCCTAAGACTTCAACTTGTGATTTAAACTTTAGACTGAACGCTAAGACTTAAAATTACGATTTAACATTAAGATTTAACCATAAGACTTAACCCTAAGACTTCAGGTTAAGTTTTAACCTTAAGACTCAACCCTGAGACTTAGTCGTGAAATTTATCCATAAGACTTATCCCTAAAACTGAAAACTGAGACCTAAACCTAAGATTTAACCTGAAGACTTAACCCTAAAACGTAGCCCTGAGACTTATCCTTGAGCTTTAACCTTGATACTTAATCCTGAGACTTAGCCCTAAGACTTATCCCCAAGACATAACTCTAAGGCTTAACCCTAAGACTTAACCTTAAGGCTCAACCTTAAGACTTAACATTAAGACTTAACCCTGAGACTTAACCATAAGACTTATCCTCAAGATTGTACTCTAAGACTTAACCCTAAGACTTAAGATGAAGACTTAACCCTAAGACTCAATCTATGAGATGTAAACTTAAGACTTAATTAACCCTAAGGCTCAATCTATGAGATGTAAACTTAAGACTTAACCTTTAGGAATTAACCCTGACACTTAACCTTAAGGCTTAACCCTAAGACTTAAGCTTAAGGTTTAAACTTAAGACTTATCCCTAAGACATAAGCCTGAGACTTAACCCTAAGACTTAACCTCAAGTTTAACTTCAAAACTTAACCCTAAGACTGAATCCTAAGACACAACTTGACCACGTAACCCTGAGACTTAACCTTGAGACTTTACCTTGAAATTTAACCCTGGGATTTAACCCTAAGTCTTAATGCTAAGACTTAACTTTAAGATGTACCATTAAGACTTAACCTTAAAGCGTAACCTTAAGATTTACACTCAATACTTAACCCTAAGACTTAACCCTATGATTTAAACTTAAGGTTAAACCTTAAGACAAAACTTGAAGACTTAATTCAAAGACTTATCCCTAAGACTCAACACTGAGACTTAAACCTAAGATATAAGACTTAGCCCCAAGACTTAAGTCTAAGACTTAAACTTATGAATTAAACTTTAGACTTAACCCTAAGACTCAAGCCATAAGACTTCACCTTAAGACTTAACCTGAAGACTTAACCTTAAAATTTAACCCTAAGACTGAACCCTAAAATATAACTTTTAAGACTTAACAATAAGACTGAACATTAAGACACAACCTTACGACTTCTACCCTGAGACCTAACCTTGAGACTTAACACTGAGATTTAACCCTAAGACTTAACTTTAAGATGTAACATTCGGACTTAACCTTAAAACTTAACCCTAAGCCTCAACCTTAAGAAGTAACTTGAAGACTTAACCCTGAGAATGAACTCTAAGACTTCAACTTAATAATTAACGCTCAGATATAACCCTCAGACTTAAACTTAAGAAATAACCCTAAGACTTAACCTTAATATTTAACTTGAAGATGTAACCTTAAGGCTTAACCCTAAACTTAACCCTAAGAGTTCACCTTAAGTGTTGACCTTACAGATTTAACCCTAAGAGTTAACCTTAGGACTGAAACGTTAAGACTTAACCCTAAGACTTATCCCCAAGACGTAACTCTAAAGAGTTAACCCTAAGACTTCAACTTGTGATTTAAACTTTAGACTGAACGCTAAGACTTAAAATTACGATTTAACATTAAGATTTAACCATAAGACTTAACCCTAAGACTTCAGGTTAAGTTTTAACCTTAAGACTCAACCCTGAGACTTAGTCGTGAAATTTATCCATAAGACTTATCCCTAAAACTGAAAACTGAGACCTAAACCTAAGATTTAACCTGAAGACTTAACCCTAAAACGTAGCCCTGAGACTTATCCTTGAGCTTTAACCTTGATACTTAATCCTGAGACTTAGCCCTAAGACTTATCCCCAAGACATAACTCTAAGGCTTAACCCGAAGACTTAACCTTAAGGCTCAACCTTAAGACTTAACATTAAGACTTAACCCTGAGACTTAACCATAAGACTTATCCTCAAGATTGTACTCTAAGACTTAACCCTAAGACTTAAGATGAAGACTTAACCCTAAGACTCAATCTATGAGATGTAAACTTAAGACTTAATTAACCCTAAGGCTCAATCTATGAGATGTAAACTTAAGACTTAACCTTTAGGAATTAACCCTGACACTTAACCTTAAGGCTTAACCCTAAGACTTAAGCTTAAGGTTTAAACTTAAGACTTATCCCTAAGACATAATCCTGAGACTTAACCCTAAGACTTAACCTCAAGTTTAACTTCAAAACTTAACCCTAAGACTGAATCCTAAGACACAACCTTACCATGTAACCCTGAGACTTAACCTTGAGACTTTACCTTGAAATTTAACCCTGGGATTTAACCCTAAGTCTTAATGCTAAGACTTAACTTTAAGATGTACCATTAAGACTTAACCTTAAAGCGTAACCTTAAGATTTACACTCAATACTTAACCCTAAGACTTAACCCTATGACGTAAACTTAAGGTTAAACCTTAAGACAAAACTTGAAGACTTAATTCAAAGACTTATCCCTAAGACTCAACACTGAGACTTAAACCTAAGATTTAAGACTTAGCCCCAAGACTTAAGTCTAAGACTTAAACTTATGAATTAAACTTTAGACTTAACCCTAAGACTCAAGCCATAAGACTTCACCTTAAGACTTAACCTGAAGACTTAACCTTAAAATTTAACCCTAAGACTGAACCCTAAAATATAACTTTTAAGACTTAACAATAAGACTGAACATTAAGACACAACCTTACGACTTCTACCCTGAGACCTAACCTTGAGACTTAACACTGAGATTTAACCCTAAGACTTAACTTTAAGATGTAACATTCGGACTTAACCTTAAAACTTAACCCTAAGCCTCAACCTTAAGAAGTAACTTGAAGACTTAACCCTGAGAATGAACTCTAAGACTTCAACTTAATAATTAACGCTCAGATATAACCCTCAGACTTAAACTTAAGAAATAGCCCTAAGACTTAACCTTAATATTTAACTTGAAGATGTAACCTTAAGGCTTAACCCTAAACTTAACCCTAAGAGTTCACCTTAAGTGTTGACCTTACAGATTTAACCCTAAGAGTTAACCTTAGGACTGAAACGTTAAGACTTAACCCTAAGACTTATCCCCAAGACGTAACTCTAAAGAGTTAACCCTAAGACTTCAACTTGTGATTTAAACTTTAGACTGAACGCTAAGACTTAAAATTACGATTTAACATTAAGATTTAACCATAAGACTTAACCCTAAGACTTCAGGTTAAGTTTTAACCTTAAGACTCAACCCTGAGACTTAGTCGTGAAATTTATCCATAAGACTTATCCCTAAAACTGAAAACTGAGACCTAAACCTAAGATTTAACCTGAAGACTTAACCCTAAAACGTAGCCCTGAGACTTATCCTTGAGCTTTAACCTTGATACTTAATCCTGAGACTTAGCCCTAAGACTTATCCCCAAGACATAACTCTAAGGCTTAACCCTAAGACTTAACCTTAAGGCTCAACCTTAAGACTTAACATTAAGACTTAACCCTGAGACTTAACCATAAGACTTATCCTCAAGATTGTACTCTAAGACTTAACCCTAAGACTTAAGATGAAGACTTAACCCTAAGACTCAATCTATGAGATGTAAACTTAAGACTTAATTAACCCTAAGGCTCAATCTATGAGATGTAAACTTAAGACTTAACCTTTAGGAATTAACCCTGACACTTAACCTTAAGGCTTAACCCTAAGACTTAAGCTTAAGGTTTAAACTTAAGACTTATCCCTAAGACATAAGCCTGAGACTTAACCCTAAGACTTAACCTCAAGTTTAACTTCAAAACTTAACCCTAAGACTGAATCCTAAGACACAACCTGACCACGTAACCCTGAGACTTAACCTTGAGACTTTACCTTGAAATTTAACCCTGGGATTTAACCCTAAGTCTTAATGCTAAGACTTAACTTTAAGATGTACCATTAAGACTTAACCTTAAAGCGTAACCTTAAGATTTACACTCAATACTTAACCCTAAGACTTAACCCTATGATTTAAACTTAAGGTTAAACCTTAAGACAAAACTTGAAGACTTAATTCAAAGACTTATCCCTAAGACTCAACACTGAGACTTAAACCTAAGATTTAAGACTTAGCCCCAAGACTTAAGTCTAAGACTTAAACTTATGAATTAAACTTTAGACTTAACCCTAAGACTCAAGCCATAAGACTTCACCTTAAGACTTAACCTGAAGACTTAACCTTAAAATTTAACCCTAAGACTGAACCCTAAAATATAACTTTTAAGACTTAACAATAAGACTGAACATTAAGACACAACCTTACGACTTCTACCCTGAGACCTAACCTTGAGACTTAACACTGAGATTTAACCCTAAGACTTAACTTTAAGATGTAACATTCGGACTTAACCTTAAAACTTAACCCTAAGCCTCAACCTTAAGAAGTAACTTGAAGACTTAACCCTGAGAATGAACTCTAAGACTTCAACTTAATAATTAACGCTCAGATATAACCCTCAGACTTAAACTTAAGAAATAACCCTAAGACTTAACCTTAATATTTAACTTGAAGATGTAACCTTAAGGCTTAACCCTAAACTTAACCCTAAGAGTTCACCTTAAGTGTTGACCTTACAGATTTAACCCTAAGAGTTAACCTTAGGACTGAAACGTTAAGACTTAACCCTAAGACTTATCCCCAAGACGTAACTCTAAAGAGTTAACCCTAAGACTTCAACTTGTGATTTAAACTTTAGACTGAACGCTAAGACTTAAAATTACGATTTAACATTAAGATTTAACCATAAGACTTAACCCTAAGACTTCAGGTTAAGTTTTAACCTTAAGACTCAACCCTGAGACTTAGTCGTGAAATTTATCCATAAGACTTATCCCTAAAACTGAAAACTGAGACCTAAACCTAAGATTTAACCTGAAGACTTAACCCTAAAACGTAGCCCTGAGACTTATCCTTGAGCTTTAACCTTGATACTTAATCCTGAGACTTAGCCCTAAGACTTATCCCCAAGACATAACTCTAAGGCTTAACCCGAAGACTTAACCTTAAGGCTCAACCTTAAGACTTAACATTAAGACTTAACCCTGAGACTTAACCATAAGACTTATCCTCAAGATTGTACTCTAAGACTTAACCCTAAGACTTAAGATGAAGACTTAACCCTAAGACTCAATCTATGAGATGTAAACTTAAGACTTAATTAACCCTAAGGCTCAATCTATGAGATGTAAACTTAAGACTTAACCTTTAGGAATTAACCCTGACACTTAACCTTAAGGCTTAACCCTAAGACTTAAGCTTAAGGTTTAAACTTAAGACTTATCCCTAAGACATAAGCCTGAGACTTAACCCTAAGACTTAACCTCAAGTTTAACTTCAAAACTTAACCCTAAGACTGAATCCTAAGACACAACCTTACCACGTAACCCTGAGACTTAACCTTGAGACTTTACCTTGAAATTTAACCCTGGGATTTAACCCTAAGTCTTAATGCTAAGACTTAACTTTAAGATGTACCATTAAGACTTAACCTTAAAGCGTAACCTTAAGATTTACACTCAATACTTAACCCTAAGACTTAACCCTATGACGTAAACTTAAGGTTAAACCTTAAGACAAAACTTGAAGACTTAATTCAAAGACTTATCCCTAAGACTCAACACTGAGACTTAAACCTAAGATTTAAGACTTAGCCCCAAGACTTAAGTCTAAGACTTAAACTTATGAATTAAACTTTAGACTTAACCCTAAGACTCAAGCCATAAGACTTCACCTTAAGACTTAACCTGAAGACTTAACCTTAAAATTTAACCCTAAGACTGAACCCTAAAATATAACTTTTAAGACTTAACAATAAGCCTGAACATTAAGACACAACCTTACGACTTCTACCCTGAGACCTAACCTTGAGACTTAACACTGAGATTTAACCCTAAGACTTAACTTTAAGATGTAACATTCGGACTTAACCTTAAAACTTAACCCTAAGCCTCAACCTTAAGAAGTAACTTGAAGACTTAACCCTGAGAAAGAACTCTAAGACTTCAACTTAATAATTAACGCTCAGATATAACCCTCAGACTTAAACTTAAGAAATAACCCTAAGACTTAACCTTAATATTTAACTTGAAGATGTAACCTTAAGGCTTAACCCTAAACTTAACCCTAAGAGTTCACCTTAAGTGTTGACCTTACAGATTTAACCCTAAGAGTTAACCTTAGGACTGAAACGTTAAGACTTAACCCTAAGACTTATCCCCAAGACGTAACTCTAAAGAGTTAACCCTAAGACTTCAACTTGTGATTTAAACTTTAGACTGAACGCTAAGACTTAAAATTACGATTTAACATTAAGATTTAACCATAAGACTTAACCCTAAGACTTCAGGTTAAGTTTTAACCTTAAGACTCAACCCTGAGACTTAGTCGTGAAATTTATCCATAAGACTTATCCCTAAAACTGAAAACTGAGACCTAAACCTAAGATTTAACCTGAAGACTTAACCCTAAAACGTAGCCCTGAGACTTATCCTTGAGCTTTAACCTTGATACTTAATCCTGAGACTTAGCCCTAAGACTTATCCCCAAGACATAACTCTAAGGCTTAACCCTAAGACTTAACCTTAAGGCTCAACCTTAAGACTTAACATTAAGACTTAACCCTGAGACTTAACCATAAGACTTATCCTCAAGATTGTACTCTAAGACTTAACCCTAAGACTTAAGATGAAGACTTAACCCTAAGACTCAATCTATGAGATGTAAACTTAAGACTTAATTAAACCTAAGGCTCAATCTATGAGATGTAAACTTAAGACTTAACCTTTAGGAATTAACCCTGACACTTAACCTTAAGGCTTAACCCTAAGACTTAAGCTTAAGGTTTAAACTTAAGACTTATCCCTAAGACATAATCCTGAGACTTAACCCTAAGACTTAACCTCAAGTTTAACTTCAAAACTTAACCCTAAGACTGAATCCTAAGACACAACCTTACCATGTAACCCTGAGACTTAACCTTGAGACTTTACCTTGAAATTTAACCCTGGGATTTAACCCTAAGTCTTAATGCTAAGACTTAACTTTAAGATGTACCATTAAGACTTAACCTTAAAGCGTAACCTTAAGATTTACACTCAATACTTAACCCTAAGACTTAACCCTATGACGTAAACTTAAGGTTAAACCTTAAGACAAAACTTGAAGACTTAATTCAAAGACTTATCCCTAAGACTCAACACTGAGACTTAAACCTAAGATTTAAGACTTAGCCCCAAGACTTAAGTCTAAGACTTAAACTTATGAATTAAACTTTAGACTTAACCCTAAGACTCAAGCCATAAGACTTCACCTTAAGACTTAACCTGAAGACTTAACCTTAAAATTTAACCCTAAGACTGAACCCTAAAATATAACTTTTAAGACTTAACAATAAGACTGAACATTAAGACACAACCTTACGACTTCTACCCTGAGACCTAACCTTGAGACTTAACACTGAGATTTAACCCTAAGACTTAACTTTAAGATGTAACATTCGGACTTAACCTTAAAACTTAACCCTAAGCCTCAACCTTAAGAAGTAACTTGAAGACTTAACCCTGAGAATGAACTCTAAGACTTCAACTTAATAATTAACGCTCAGATATAACCCTCAGACTTAAACTTAAGAAATAGCCCTAAGACTTAACCTTAATATTTAACTTGAAGATGTAACCTTAAGGCTTAACCCTAAACTTAACCCTAAGAGTTCACCTTAAGTGTTGACCTTACAGATTTAACCCTAAGAGTTAACCTTAGGACTGAAACGTTAAGACTTAACCCTAAGACTTATCCCCAAGACGTAACTCTAAAGAGTTAACCCTAAGACTTCAACTTGTGATTTAAACTTTAGACTGAACGCTAAGACTTAAAATTACGATTTAACATTAAGATTTAACCATAAGACTTAACCCTAAGACTTCAGGTTAAGTTTTAACCTTAAGACTCAACCCTGAGACTTAGTCGTGAAATTTATCCATAAGACTTATCCCTAAAACTGAAAACTGAGACCTAAACCTAAGATTTAACCTGAAGACTTAACCCTAAAACGTAGCCCTGAGACTTATCCTTGAGCTTTAACCTTGATACTTAATCCTGAGACTTAGCCCTAAGACTTATCCCCAAGACATAACTCTAAGGCTTAACCCGAAGACTTAACCTTAAGGCTCAACCTTAAGACTTAACATTAAGACTTAACCCTGAGACTTAACCATAAGACTTATCCTCAAGATTGTACTCTAAGACTTAACCCTAAGACTTAAGATGAAGACTTAACCCTAAGACTCAATCTATGAGATGTAAACTTAAGACTTAATTAACCCTAAGGCTCAATCTATGAGATGTAAACTTAAGACTTAACCTTTAGGAATTAACCCTGACACTTAACCTTAAGGCTTAACCCTAAGACTTAAGCTTAAGGTTTAAACTTAAGACTTATCCCTAAGACATAAGCCTGAGACTTAACCCTAAGACTTAACCTCAAGTTTAACTTCAAAACTTAACCCTAAGACTGAATCCTAAGACACAACCTGACCACGTAACCCTGAGACTTAACCTTGAGACTTTACCTTGAAATTTAACCCTGGGATTTAACCCTAAGTCTTAATGCTAAGACTTAACTTTAAGATGTACCATTAAGACTTAACCTTAAAGCGTAACCTTAAGATTTACACTCAAAACTTAACCCTAAGACTTAACCCTATGACGTAAACTTATGGTTAAACCTTAAGACAAAACTTGAAGACTTAATTCAAAGACTTATCCCTAAGACTCAACACTGAGACTTAAACCTAAGATTTAAGACTTAGCCCCAAGACTTAAGTCTAAGACTTCAAGTTATGAATTAAACTTTAGACTTAACCCTAAGACTCAAGCCATAAGACTTCACCTTAAGACTTAACCTGAAGACTTAACCTTAAAATTTAACCCTAAGACTGAACCCTAAAATATAACTTTTAAGACTTAACAATAAGACTGAACATTAAGACACAACCTTACGACTTCTACCCTGAGACCTAACCTTGAGACTTAACACTGAGATTTAACCCTAAGACTTAACTTTAAGATGTAACATTCGGACTTAACCTTAAAACTTAACCCTAAGCCTCACCCTTAAGAAGTAACTTGAAGACTTAACCCTGAGAAAGAACTCTAAGACTTCAACTTAATAATTAACGCTCAGATATAACCCTCAGACTTAAACTTAAGAAATAACCCTAAGACTTAACCTTAATATTTAACTTGAAGATGTAACCTTAAGGCTTAACCCTAAACTTAACCCTAAGAGTTAACCTTAAGTGTTGACCTTACAGATTTAACCCTAAGAGTTAACCTTAGGACTGAAACGTTAAGACTTAACCCTAAGACTTATCCCCAAGACGTAACTCTAAAGAGTTAACCCTAAGACTTCAACTTGTGATTTAAACTTTAGACTGAACGCTAAGACTTAAAATTACGATTTAACATTAAGATTTAACCATAAGACTTAACCCTAAGACTTCAGGTTAAGTTTTAACCTTAAGACTCAACCCTGAGACTTAGTCGTGAAATTTATCCATAAGACTTATCCCTAAAACTGAAAACTGAGACCTAAACCTAAGATTTAACCTGAAGACTTAACCCTAAAACGTAGCCCTGAGACTTATCCTTGAGCTTTAACCTTGATACTTAATCCTGAGACTTAGCCCTAAGACTTATCCCCAAGACATAACTCTAAGGCTTAACCCTAAGACTTAACCTTAAGGCTCAACCTTAAGACTTAACATTAAGACTTAACCCTGAGACTTAACCATAAGACTTATCCTCAAGATTGTACTCTAAGACTTAACCCTAAGACTTAAGATGAAGACTTAACCCTAAGACTCAATCTATGAGATGTAAACTTAAGACTTAATTAACCCTAAGGCTCAATCTATGAGATGTAAACTTAAGACTTAACCTTTAGGAATTAACCCTGACACTTAACCTTAAGGCTTAACCCTAAGACTTAAGCTTAAGGTTTAAACTTAAGACTTATCCCTAAGACATAAGCCTGAGACTTAACCCTAAGACTTAACCTCAAGTTTAACTTCAAAACTTAACCCTAAGACTGAATCCTAAGACACAACCTTACCACGTAACCCTGAGACTTAACCTTGAGACTTTACCTTGAAATTTAACCCTGGGATTTAACCCTAAGTCTTAATGCTAAGACTTAACTTTAAGATGTACCATTAAGACTTAACCTTAAAGCGTAACCTTAAGATTTACACTCAATACTTAACCCTAAGACTTAACCCTATGACGTAAACTTAAGGTTAAACCTTAAGACAAAACTTGAAGACTTAATTCAAAGACTTATCCCTAAGACTCAACACTGAGACTTAAACCTAAGATTTAAGACTTAGCCCCAAGACTTAAGTCTAAGACTTCAAGTTATGAATTAAACTTTAGACTTAACCCTAAGACTCAAGCCATAAGACTTCACCTTAAGACTTAACCTGAAGACTTAACCTTAAAATTTAACCCTAAGACTGAACCCTAAAATATAACTTTTAAGACTTAACAATAAGACTGAACATTAAGACACAACCTTACGACTTCTACCCTGAGACCTAACCTTGAGACTTAACACTGAGATTTAACCCTAAGACTTAACTTTAAGATGTAACATTCGGACTTAACCTTAAAACTTAACCCTAAGCCTCAACCTTAAGAAGTAACTTGAAGACTTAACCCTGAGAATGAACTCTAAGACTTCAACTTAATAATTAACGCTCAGATATAACCCTCAGACTTAAACTTAAGAAATAGCCCTAAGACTTAACCTTAATATTTAACTTGAAGATGTAACCTTAAGGCTTAACCCTAAACTTAACCCTAAGAGTTCACCTTAAGTGTTGACCTTACAGATTTAACCCTAAGAGTTAACCTTAGGACTGAAACGTTAAGACTTAACCCTAAGACTTATCCCCAAGACGTAACTCTAAAGAGTTAACCCTAAGACTTCAACTTGTGATTTAAACTTTAGACTGAACGCTAAGACTTAAAATTACGATTTAACATTAAGATTTAACCATAAGACTTAACCCTAAGACTTCAGGTTAAGTTTTAACCTTAAGACTCAACCCTGAGACTTAGTCGTGAAATTTATCCATAAGACTTATCCCTAAAACTGAAAACTGAGACCTAAACCTAAGATTTAACCTGAAGACTTAACCCTAAAACGTAGCCCTGAGACTTATCCTTGAGCTTTAACCTTGATACTTAATCCTGAGACTTAGCCCTAAGACTTATCCCCAAGGCATAACTCTAAGGCTTAACCCTAAGACTTAACCTTAAGGCTCAACCTTAAGACTTAACATTAAGACTTAACCCTGAGACTTAACCATAAGACTTATCCTCAAGATTGTACTCTAAGACTTAACCCTAAGACTTAAGATGAAGACTTAACCCTAAGACTCAATCTATGAGATGTAAACTTAAGACTTAATTAACCCTAAGGCTCAATCTATGAGATGTAAACTTAAGACTTAACCTTTAGGAATTAACCCTGACACTTAACCTTAAGGCTTAACCCTAAGACTTAAGCTTAAGGTTTAAACTTAAGACTTATCCCTAAGACATAATCCTGAGACTTAACCCTAAGACTTAACCTCAAGTTTAACTTCAAAACTTAACCCTAAGACTGAATCCTAAGACACAACCTTACCACGTAACCCTGAGACTTAACCTTGAGACTTTACCTTGAAATTTAACCCTGGGATTTAACCCTAAGTCTTAATGCTAAGACTTAACTTTAAGATGTACCATTAAGACTTAACCTTAAAGCGTAACCTTAAGATTTACACTCAATACTTAACCCTAAGACTTAACCCTATGACGTAAACTTAAGGTTAAACCTTAAGACAAAACTTGAAGACTTAATTCAAAGACTTATCCCTAAGACTCAACACTGAGACTTAAACCTAAGATTTAAGACTTAGCCCCAAGACTTAAGTCTAAGACTTAAACTTATGAATTAAACTTTAGACTTAACCCTAAGACTCAAGCCATAAGACTTCACCTTAAGACTTAACCTTAAAATTTAACCCTAAGACTGAACCCTAAAATATAACTTTTAAGACTTAACAATAAGACTGAACATTAAGACACAACCTTACGACTTCTACCCTGAGACCTAACCTTGAGACTTAACACTGAGATTTAACCCTAAGACTTAACTTTAAGATGTAACATTCGGACTTAACCTTAAAACTTAACCCTAAGCCTCACCCTTAAGAAGTAACTTGAAGACTTAACCCTGAGAATGAACTCTAAGACTTCAACTTAATAATTAACGCTCAGATATAACCCTCAGACTTAAACTTAAGAAATAGCCCTAAGACTTAACCTTAATATTTAACTTGAAGATGTAACCTTAAGGCTTAACCCTAAACTTAACCCTAAGAGTTCACCTTAAGTGTTGACCTTACAGATTTAACCCTAAGAGTTAACCTTAGGACTGAAACGTTAAGACTTAACCCTAAGACTTATCCCCAAGACGTAACTCTAAAGAGTTAACCCTAAGACTTCAACTTGTGATTTAAACTTTAGACTGAACGCTAAGACTTAAAATTACGATTTAACATTAAGATTTAACCATAAGACTTAACCCTAAGACTTCAGGTTAAGTTTTAACCTTAAGACTCAACCCTGAGACTTAGTCGTGAAATTTATCCATAAGACTTATCCCTAAAACTGAAAACTGAGACCTAAACCTAAGATTTAACCTGAAGACTTAACCCTAAAACGTAGCCCTGAGACTTATCCTTGAGCTTTAACCTTGATACTTAATCCTGAGACTTAGCCCTAAGACTTATCCCCAAGACATAACTCTAAGGCTTAACCCTAAGACTTAACCTTAAGGCTCAACCTTAAGACTTAACCCTGAGACTTAACCATAAGACTTATCCTCAAGATTGTACTCTAAGACTTAACCCTAAGACTTAAGATGAAGACTTAACCCTAAGACTCAATCTATGAGATGTAAACTTAAGACTTAATTAACCCTAAGGCTCAATCTATGAGATGTAAACTTAAGACTTAACCTTTAGGAATTAACCCTGACACTTAACCTTAAGGCTTAACCCTAAGACTTAAGCTTAAGGTTTAAACTTAAGACTTATCCCTAAGACATAAGCCTGAGACTTAACCCTAAGACTTAACCTCAAGTTTAACTTCAAAACTTAACCCTAAGACTGAATCCTAAGACACAACCTTACCACGTAACCCTGAGACTTAACCTTGAGACTTTACCTTGAAATTTAACCCTGGGATTTAACCCTAAGTCTTAATGCTAAGACTTAACTTTAAGATGTACCATTAAGACTTAACCTTAAAGCGTAACCTTAAGATTTACACTCAATACTTAACCCTAAGACTTAACCCTATGATTTAAACTTAAGGTTAAACCTTAAGACAAAACTTGAAGACTTAATTCAAAGACTTATCCCTAAGACTCAACACTGAGACTTAAACCTAAGATTTAAGACTTAGCCCCAAGACTTAAGTCTAAGACTTCAAGTTATGAATTAAACTTTAGACTTAACCCTAAGACTCAAGCCATAAGACTTCACCTTAAGACTTAACCTGAAGACTTAACCTTAAAATTTAACCCTAAGACTGAACCCTAAAATATAACTTTTAAGACTTAACAATAAGACTGAACATTAAGACACAACCTTACGACTTCTACCCTGAGACCTAACCTTGAGACTTAACACTGAGATTTAACCCTAAGACTTAACTTTAAGATGTAACATTCGGACTTAACCTTAAAACTTAACCCTAAGCCTCACCCTTAAGAAGTAACTTGAAGACTTAACCCTGAGAATGAACTCTAAGACTTCAACTTAATAATTAACGCTCAGATATAACCCTCAGACTTAAACTTAAGAAATAGCCCTAAGACTTAACCTTAATATTTAACTTGAAGATGTAACCTTAAGGCTTAACCCTAAACTTAACCCTAAGAGTTCACCTTAAGTGTTGACCTTACAGATTTAACCCTAAGAGTTAACCTTAGGACTGAAACGTTAAGACTTAACCCTAAGACTTATCCCCAAGACGTAACTCTAAAGAGTTAACCCTAAGACTTCAACTTGTGATTTAAACTTTAGACTGAACGCTAAGACTTAAAATTACGATTTAACATTAAGATTTAACCATAAGACTTAACCCTAAGACTTCAGGTTAAGTTTTAACCTTAAGACTCAACCCTGAGACTTAGTCGTGAAATTTATCCATAAGACTTATCCCTAAAACTGAAAACTGAGACCTAAACCTAAGATTTAACCTGAAGACTTAACCCTAAAACGTAGCCCTGAGACTTATCCTTGAGCTTTAACCTTGATACTTAATCCTGAGACTTAGCCCTAAGACTTATCCCCAAGGCATAACTCTAAGGCTTAACCCTAAGACTTAACCTTAAGGCTCAACCTTAAGACTTAACATTAAGACTTAACCCTGAGACTTAACCATAAGACTTATCCTCAAGATTGTACTCTAAGACTTAACCCTAAGACTTAAGATGAAGACTTAACCCTAAGACTCAATCTATGAGATGTAAACTTAAGACTTAATTAACCCTAAGGCTCAATCTATGAGATGTAAACTTAAGACTTAACCTTTAGGAATTAACCCTGACACTTAACCTTAAGGCTTAACCCTAAGACTTAAGCTTAAGGTTTAAACTTAAGACTTATCCCTAAGACATAATCCTGAGACTTAACCCTAAGACTTAACCTCAAGTTTAACTTCAAAACTTAACCCTAAGACTGAATCCTAAGACACAACCTGACCACGTAACCCTGAGACTTAACCTTGAGACTTTACCTTGAAATTTAACCCTGGGATTTAACCCTAAGTCTTAATGCTAAGACTTAACTTTAAGATGTACCATTAAGACTTAACCTTAAAGCGTAACCTTAAGATTTACACTCAATACTTAACCCTAAGACTTAACCCTATGACGTAAACTTAAGGTTAAACCTTAAGACAAAACTTGAAGACTTAATTCAAAGACTTATCCCTAAGACTCAACACTGAGACTTAAACCTAAGATTTAAGACTTAACCCTAAGACTTAGCCCCAAGACTTAAGTCTAAGACTTCAAGTTATGAATTAAACTGTAGACTTAACCCTAAGACTCAAGCCATAAGACTTCACCTTAAGACTTAACCTGAAGACTTAACCTTAAAATTTAACCCTAAGACTGAACCCTAAAATATAACTTTTAAGACTTAACAATAAGACTGAACATTAAGACACAACCTTACGACTTCTACCCTGAGACCTAACCTTGAGACTTAACACTGAGATTTAACCCTAAGACTTAACTTTAAGATGTAACATTCGGACTTAACCTTAAAACTTAACCCTAAGCCTCACCCTTAAGAAGTAACTTGAAGACTTAACCCTGAGAATGAACTCTAAGACTTCAACTTAATAATTAACGCTCAGATATAACCCTCAGACTTAAACTTAAGAAATAGCCCTAAGACTTAACCTTAATATTTAACTTGAAGATGTAACCTTAAGGCTTAACCCTAAACTTAACCCTAAGAGTTCACCTTAAGTGTTGACCTTACAGATTTAACCCTAAGAGTTAACCTTAGGACTGAAACGTTAAGACTTAACCCTAAGACTTATCCCCAAGACGTAACTCTAAAGAGTTAACCCTAAGACTTCAACTTGTGATTTAAACTTTAGACTGAACGCTAAGACTTAAAATTACGATTTAACATTAAGATTTAACCATAAGACTTAACCCTAAGACTTCAGGTTAAGTTTTAACCTTAAGACTCAACCCTGAGACTTAGTCGTGAAATTTATCCATAAGACTTATCCCTAAAACTGAAAACTGAGACCTAAACCTAAGATTTAACCTGAAGACTTAACCCTAAAACGTAGCCCTGAGACTTATCCTTGAGCTTTAACCTTGATACTTAATCCTGAGACTTAGCCCTAAGACTTATCCCCAAGGCATAACTCTAAGGCTTAACCCTAAGACTTAACCTTAAGGCTCAACCTTAAGACTTAACATTAAGACTTAACCCTGAGACTTAACCATAAGACTTATCCTCAAGATTGTACTCTAAGACTTAACCCTAAGACTTAAGATGAAGACTTAACCCTAAGACTCAATCTATGAGATGTAAACTTAAGACTTAATTAACCCTAAGGCTCAATCTATGAGATGTAAACTTAAGACTTAACCTTTAGGAATTAACCCTGACACTTAACCTTAAGGCTTAACCCTAAGACTTAAGCTTAAGGTTTAAACTTAAGACTTATCCCTAAGACATAAGCCTGAGACTTAACCCTAAGACTTAACCTCAAGTTTAACTTCAAAACTTAACCCTAAGACTGAATCCTAAGACACAACCTTACCACGTAACCCTGAGACTTAACCTTGAGACTTTACCTTGAAATTTAACCCTGGGATTTAACCCTAAGTCTTAATGCTAAGACTTAACTTTAAGATGTACCATTAAGACTTAACCTTAAAGCGTAACCTTAAGATTTACACTCAATACTTAACCCTAAGACTTAACCCTATGACGTAAACTTAAGGTTAAACCTTAAGACAAAACTTGAAGACTTAATTCAAAGACTTATCCCTAAGACTCAACACTGAGACTTAAACCTAAGATTTAAGACTTAGCCCCAAGACTTAAGTCTAAGACTTAAACTTATGAATTAAACTTTAGACTTAACCCTAAGACTCAAGCCATAAGACTTCACCTTAAGACTTAACCTGAAGACTTAACCTTAAAATTTAACCCTAAGACTGAACCCTAAAATATAACTTTTAAGACTTAACAATAAGCCTGAACATTAAGACACAACCTTACGACTTCTACCCTGAGACCTAACCTTGAGACTTAACACTGAGATTTAACCCTAAGACTTAACTTGAAGATGTAACATTCGGACTTAACCTTAAAACTTAACCCTAAGCCTCAACCTTAAGAAGTAACTTGAAGACTTAACCCTGAGAATGAACTCTAAGACTTCAACTTAATAATTAACGCTCAGATATAACCCTCAGACTTAAACTTAAGAAATAGCCCTAAGACTTAACCTTAATATTTAACTTGAAGATGTAACCTTAAGGCTTAACCCTAAACTTAACCCTAAGAGTTCACCTTAAGTGTTGACCTTACAGATTTAACCCTAAGAGTTAACCTTAGGACTGAAACGTTAAGACTTAACCCTAAGACTTATCCCCAAGACGTAACTCTAAAGAGTTAACCCTAAGACTTCAACTTGTGATTTAAACTTTAGACTGAACGCTAAGACTTAAAATTACGATTTAACATTAAGATTTAACCATAAGACTTAACCCTAAGACTTCAGGTTAAGTTTTAACCTTAAGACTCAACCCTGAGACTTAGTCGTGAAATTTATCCATAAGACTTATCCCTAAAACTGAAAACTGAGACCTAAACCTAAGATTTAACCTGAAGACTTAACCCTAAAACGTAGCCCTGAGACTTATCCTTGAGCTTTAACCTTGATACTTAATCCTGAGACTTAGCCCTAAGACTTATCCCCAAGGCATAACTCTAAGGCTTAACCCTAAGACTTAACCTTAAGGCTCAACCTTAAGACTTAACATTAAGACTTAACCCTGAGACTTAACCATAAGACTTATCCTCAAGATTGTACTCTAAGACTTAACCCTAAGACTTAAGATGAAGACTTAACCCTAAGACTCAATCTATGAGATGTAAACTTAAGACTTAATTAACCCTAAGGCTCAATCTATGAGATGTAAACTTAAGACTTAACCTTTAGGAATTAACCCTGACACTTAACCTTAAGGCTTAACCCTAAGACTTAAGCTTAAGGTTTAAACTTAAGACTTATCCCTAAGACATAATCCTGAGACTTAACCCTAAGACTTAACCTCAAGTTTAACTTCAAAACTTAACCCTAAGACTGAATCCTAAGACACAACCTTACCACGTAACCCTGAGACTTAACCTTGAGACTTTACCTTGAAATTTAACCCTGGGATTTAACCCTAAGTCTTAATGCTAAGACTTAACTTTAAGATGTACCATTAAGACTTAACCTTAAAGCGTAACCTTAAGATTTACACTCAATACTTAACCCTAAGACTTAACCCTATGATTTAAACTTAAGGTTAAACCTTAAGACAAAACTTGAAGACTTAATTCAAAGACTTATCCCTAAGACTCAACACTGAGACTTAAACCTAAGATTTAAGACTTAACCCTAAGACTTAGCCCCAAGACTTAAGTCTAAGACTTCAAGTTATGAATTAAACTTTAGACTTAACCCTAAGACTCAAGCCATAAGACTTCACCTTAAGACTTAACCTGAAGACTTAACCTTAAAATTTAACCCTAAGACTGAACCCTAAAATATAACTTTTAAGACTTAACAATAAGACTGAACATTAAGACACAACCTTACGACTTCTACCCTGAGACCTAACCTTGAGACTTAACACTGAGATTTAACCCTAAGACTTAACTTTAAGATGTAACATTCGGACTTAACCTTAAAACTTAACCCTAAGCCTCAACCTTAAGAAGTAACTTGAAGACTTAACCCTGAGAATGAACTCTAAGACTTCAACTTAATAATTAACGCTCAGATATAACCCTCAGACTTAAACTTAAGAAATAGCCCTAAGACTTAACCTTAATATTTAACTTGAAGATGTAACCTTAAGGCTTAACCCTAAACTTAACCCTAAGAGTTCACCTTAAGTGTTGACCTTACAGATTTAACCCTAAGAGTTAACCTTAGGACTGAAACGTTTAGACTTAACCCTAAGACTTATCCCCAAGACGTAACTCTAAAGAGTTAACCCTAAGACTTCAACTTGTGATTTAAACTTTAGACTGAACGCTAAGACTTAAAATTACGATTTAACATTAAGATTTAACCATAAGACTTAACCCTAAGACTTCAGGTTAAGTTTTAACCTTAAGACTCAACCCTGAGACTTAGTCGTGAAATTTATCCATAAGACTTATCCCTAAAACTGAAAACTGAGACCTAAACCTAAGATTTAACCTGAAGACTTAACCCTAAAACGTAGCCCTGAGACTTATCCTTGAGCTTTAACCTTGATACTTAATCCTGAGACTTAGCCCTAAGACTTATCCCCAAGGCATAACTCTAAGGCTTAACCCTAAGACTTAACCTTAAGGCTCAACCTTAAGACTTAACATTAAGACTTAACCCTGAGACTTAACCATAAGACTTATCCTCAAGATTGTACTCTAAGACTTAACCCTAAGACTTAAGATGAAGACTTAACCCTAAGACTCAATCTATGAGATGTAAACTTAAGACTTAATTAACCCTAAGGCTCAATCTATGAGATGTAAACTTAAGACTTAACCTTTAGGAATTAACCCTGACACTTAACCTTAAGGCTTAACCCTAAGACTTAAGCTTAAGGTTTAAACTTAAGACTTATCCCTAAGACATAAGCCTGAGACTTAACCCTAAGACTTAACCTCAAGTTTAACTTCAAAACTTAACCCTAAGACTGAATCCTAAGACACAACCTGACCACGTAACCCTGAGACTTAACCTTGAGACTTTACCTTGAAATTTAACCCTGGGATTTAACCCTAAGTCTTAATGCTAAGACTTAACTTTAAGATGTACCATTAAGACTTAACCTTAAAGCGTAACCTTAAGATTTACACTCAATACTTAACCCTAAGACTTAACCCTATGACGTAAACTTAAGGTTAAACCTTAAGACAAAACTTGAAGACTTAATTCAAAGACTTATCCCTAAGACTCAACACTGAGACGTAAACCTAAGATTTAAGACTTAACCCTAAGACTTAGCCCCAAGACTTAAGTCTAAGACTTCAAGTTATGAATTAAACTTTAGACTTAACCCTAAGACTCAAGCCATAAGACTTCACCTTAAGACTTAACCTGAAGACTTAACCTTAAAATTTAACCCTAAGACTGAACCCTAAAATATAACTTTTAAGACTTAACAATAAGACTGAACATTAAGACACAACCTTACGACTTCTACCCTGAGACCTAACCTTGAGACTTAACACTGAGATTTAACCCTAAGACTTAACTTTAAGATGTAACATTCGGACTTAACCTTAAAACTTAACCCTAAGCCTCAACCTTAAGAAGTAACTTGAAGACTTAACCCTGAGAATGAACTCTAAGACTTCAACTTAATAATTAACGCTCAGATATAACCCTCAGACTTAAACTTAAGAAATAGCCCTAAGACTTAACCTTAATATTTAACTTGAAGATGTAACCTTAAGGCTTAACCCTAAACTTAACCCTAAGAGTTCACCTTAAGTGTTGACCTTACAGATTTAACCCTAAGAGTTAACCTTAGGACTGAAACGTTAAGACTTAACCCTAAGACTTATCCCCAAGACGTAACTCTAAAGAGTTAACCCTAAGACTTCAACTTGTGATTTAAACTTTAGACTGAACGCTAAGACTTAAAATTACGATTTAACATTAAGATTTAACCATAAGACTTAACCCTAAGACTTCAGGTTAAGTTTTAACCTTAAGACTCAACCCTGAGACTTAGTCGTGAAATTTATCCATAAGACTTATCCCTAAAACTGAAAACTGAGACCTAAACCTAAGATTTAACCTGAAGACTTAACCCTAAAACGTAGCCCTGAGACTTATCCTTGAGCTTTAACCTTGATACTTAATCCTGAGACTTAGCCCTAAGACTTATCCCCAAGGCATAACTCTAAGGCTTAACCCTAAGACTTAACCTTAAGGCTCAACCTTAAGACTTAACATTAAGACTTAACCCTGAGACTTAACCATAAGACTTATCCTCAAGATTGTACTCTAAGACTTAACCCTAAGACTTAAGATGAAGACTTAACCCTAAGACTCAATCTATGAGATGTAAACTTAAGACTTAATTAACCCTAAGGCTCAATCTATGAGATGTAAACTTAAGACTTAACCTTTAGGAATTAACCCTGACACTTAACCTTAAGGCTTAACCCTAAGACTTAAGCTTAAGGTTTAAACTTAAGACTTATCCCTAAGACATAATCCTGAGACTTAACCCTAAGACTTAACCTCAAGTTTAACTTCAAAACTTAACCCTAAGACTGAATCCTAAGACACAACCTTACCACGTAACCCTGAGACTTAACCTTGAGACTTTACCTTGAAATTTAACCCTGGGATTTAACCCTAAGTCTTAATGCTAAGACTTAACTTTAAGATGTACCATTAAGACTTAACCTTAAAGCGTAACCTTAAGATTTACACTCAATACTTAACCCTAAGACTTAACCCTATGACGTAAACTTAAGGTTAAACCTTAAGACAAAACTTGAAGACTTAATTCAAAGACTTATCCCTAAGACTCAACACTGAGACTTAAACCTAAGATTTAAGACTTAGCCCCAAGACTTAAGTCTAAGACTTAAACTTATGAATTAAACTTTAGACTTAACCCTAAGACTCAAGCCATAAGACTTAACCTGAAGACTTAACCTTAAAATTTAACCCTAAGACTGAACCCTAAAATATAACTTTTAAGACTTAACAATAAGACTGAACATTAAGACACAACCTTACGACTTCTACCCTGAGACCTAACCTTGAGACTTAACACTGAGATTTAACCCTAAGACTTAACTTTAAGATGTAACATTCGGACTTAACCTTAAAACTTAACCCTAAGCCTCAACCTTAAGAAGTAACTTGAAGACTTAACCCTGAGAATGAACTCTAAGACTTCAACTTAATAATTAACGCTCAGATATAACCCTCAGACTTAAACTTAAGAAATAGCCCTAAGACTTAACCTTAATATTTAACTTGAAGATGTAACCTTAAGGCTTAACCCTAAACTTAACCCTAAGAGTTCACCTTAAGTGTTGACCTTACAGATTTAACCCTAAGAGTTAACCTTAGGACTGAAACGTTAAGACTTAACCCTAAGACTTATCCCCAAGACGTAACTCTAAAGAGTTAACCCTAAGACTTCAACTTGTGATTTAAACTTTAGACTGAACGCTAAGACTTAAAATTACGATTTAACATTAAGATTTAACCATAAGACTTAACCCTAAGACTTCAGGTTAAGTTTTAACCTTAAGACTCAACCCTGAGACTTAGTCGTGAAATTTATCCATAAGACTTATCCCTAAAACTGAAAACTGAGACCTAAACCTAAGATTTAACCTGAAGACTTAACCCTAAAACGTAGCCCTGAGACTTATCCTTGAGCTTTAACCTTGATACTTAATCCTGAGACTTAGCCCTAAGACTTATCCCCAAGGCATAACTCTAAGGCTTAACCCTAAGACTTAACCTTAAGGCTCAACCTTAAGACTTAACATTAAGACTTAACCATAAGACTTATCCTCAAGATTGTACTCTAAGACTTAACCCTAAGACTTAAGATGAAGACTTAACCCTAAGACTCAATCTATGAGATGTAAACTTAAGACTTAATTAACCCTAAGGCTCAATCTATGAGATGTAAACTTAAGACTTAACCTTTAGGAATTAACCCTGACACTTAACCTTAAGGCTTAACCCTAAGACTTAAGCTTAAGGTTTAAACTTAAGACTTATCCCTAAGACATAATCCTGAGACTTAACCCTAAGACTTAACCTCAAGTTTAACTTCAAAACTTAACCCTAAGACTGAATCCTAAGACACAACCTTACCACGTAACCCTGAGACTTAACCTTGAGACTTTACCTTGAAATTTAACCCTGGGATTTAACCCTAAGTCTTAATGCTAAGACTTAACTTTAAGATGTACCATTAAGACTTAACCTTAAAGCGTAACCTTAAGATTTACACTCAATACTTAACCCTAAGACTTAACCCTATGACGTAAACTTAAGGTTAAACCTTAAGACAAAACTTGAAGACTTAATTCAAAGACTTATCCCTAAGACTCAACACTGAGACTTAAACCTAAGATTTAAGACTTAGCCCCAAGACTTAAGTCTAAGACTTAAACTTATGAATTAAACTTTAGACTTAACCCTAAGACTCAAGCCATAAGACTTCACCTTAAGACTTAACCTGAAGACTTAACCTTAAAATTTAACCCTAAGACTGAACCCTAAAATATAACTTTTAAGACTTAACAATAAGACTGAACATTAAGACACAACCTTACGACTTCTACCCTGAGACCTAACCTTGAGACTTAACACTGAGATTTAACCCTAAGACTTAACTTTAAGATGTAACATTCGGACTTAACCTTAAAACTTAACCCTAAGCCTCAACCTTAAGAAGTAACTTGAAGACTTAACCCTGAGAATGAACTCTAAGACTTCAACTTAATAATTAACGCTCAGATATAACCCTCAGACTTAAACTTAAGAAATAGCCCTAAGACTTAACCTTAATATTTAACTTGAAGATGTAACCTTAAGGCTTAACCCTAAACTTAACCCTAAGAGTTCACCTTAAGTGTTGACCTTACAGATTTAACCCTAAGAGTTAACCTTAGGACTGAAACGTTAAGACTTAACCCTAAGACTTATCCCCAAGACGTAACTCTAAAGAGTTAACCCTAAGACTTCAACTTGTGATTTAAACTTTAGACTGAACGCTAAGACTTAAAATTACGATTTAACATTAAGATTTAACCATAAGACTTAACCCTAAGACTTCAGGTTAAGTTTTAACCTTAAGACTCAACCCTGAGACTTAGTCGTGAAATTTATCCATAAGACTTATCCCTAAAACTGAAAACTGAGACCTAAACCTAAGATTTAACCTGAAGACTTAACCCTAAAACGTAGCCCTGAGACTTATCCTTGAGCTTTAACCTTGATACTTAATCCTGAGACTTAGCCCTAAGACTTATCCCCAAGGCATAACTCTAAGGCTTAACCCTAAGACTTAACCTTAAGGCTCAACCTTAAGACTTAACATTAAGACTTAACCCTGAGACTTAACCATAAGACTTATCCTCAAGATTGTACTCTAAGACTTAACCCTAAGACTTAAGATGAAGACTTAACCCTAAGACTCAATCTATGAGATGTAAACTTAAGACTTAATTAACCCTAAGGCTCAATCTATGAGATGTAAACTTAAGACTTAACCTTTAGGAATTAACCCTGACACTTAACCTTAAGGCTTAACCCTAAGACTTAAGCTTAAGGTTTAAACTTAAGACTTATCCCTAAGACATAATCCTGAGACTTAACCCTAAGACTTAACCTCAAGTTTAACTTCAAAACTTAACCCTAAGACTGAATCCTAAGACACAACCTTACCACGTAACCCTGAGACTTAACCTTGAGACTTTACCTTGAAATTTAACCCTGGGATTTAACCCTAAGTCTTAATGCTAAGACTTAACTTTAAGATGTACCATTAAGACTTAACCTTAAAGCGTAACCTTAAGATTTACACTCAATACTTAACCCTAAGACTTAACCCTATGATTTAAACTTAAGGTTAAACCTTAAGACAAAACTTGAAGACTTAATTCAAAGACTTATCCCTAAGACTCAACACTGAGACTTAAACCTAAGATTTAAGACTTAACCCTAAGACTTAGCCCCAAGACTTAAGTCTAAGACTTCAAGTTATGAATTAAACTTTAGACTTAACCCTAAGACTCAAGCCATAAGACTTCACCTTAAGACTTAACCTGAAGACTTAACCTTAAAATTTAACCCTAAGACTGAACCCTAAAATATAACTTTTAAGACTTAACAATAAGACTGAACATTAAGACACAACCTTACGACTTCTACCCTGAGACCTAACCTTGAGACTTAACACTGAGATTTAACCCTAAGACTTAACTTTAAGATGTAACATTCGGACTTAACCTTAAAACTTAACCCTAAGCCTCAACCTTAAGAAGTAACTTGAAGACTTAACCCTGAGAATGAACTCTAAGACTTCAACTTAATAATTAACGCTCAGATATAACCCTCAGACTTAAACTTAAGAAATAGCCCTAAGACTTAACCTTAATATTTAACTTGAAGATGTAACCTTAAGGCTTAACCCTAAACTTAACCCTAAGAGTTCACCTTAAGTGTTGACCTTACAGATTTAACCCTAAGAGTTAACCTTAGGACTGAAACGTTAAGACTTAACCCTAAGACTTATCCCCAAGACGTAACTCTAAAGAGTTAACCCTAAGACTTCAACTTGTGATTTAAACTTTAGACTGAACGCTAAGACTTAAAATTACGATTTAACATTAAGATTTAACCATAAGACTTAACCCTAAGACTTCAGGTTAAGTTTTAACCTTAAGACTCAACCCTGAGACTTAGTCCTGAAATTTATCCATAAGACTTATCCCTAAAACTGAAAACTGAGACCTAAACCTAAGATTTAACCTGAAGACTTAACCCTAAAACGTAGCCCTGAGACTTATCCTTGAGCTTTAACCTTGATACTTAATCCTGAGACTTAGCCCTAAGACTTATCCCCAAGACATAACTCTAAGGCTTAACCCTAAGACTTAACCTTAAGGCTCAACCTTAAGACTTAACATTAAGACTTACTTAACCCTGAGACTTAACCATAAGACTTATCCTCAAGATTGTACTCTAAGACTTAACCCTAAGACTTAAGATGAAGACTTAACCCTAAGACTCAATCTATGAGATGTAAACTTAAGACTTAATTAACCCTAAGGCTCAATCTATGAGATGTAAACTTAAGACTTAACCTTTAAGGAATTAACCCTGACACTTAACCTTAAGGCTTAACCCTAAGACTTAAGCTTAAGGTTTAAACTTAAGACTTATCCCTAAGACATAAGCCTGAGACTTAACCCTAAGACTTAACCTCAAGTTTAACTTCAAAACTTAACCCTAAGACTGAATCCTAAGACACAACCTTACCACGTAACCCTGAGACTTAACCTTGAGACTTTACCTTGAAATTTAACCCTGGGATTTAACCCTAAGTCTTAATGCTAAGACTTAACTTTAAGATGTACCATTAAGACTTAACCTTAAAGCGTAACCTTAAGATTTACACTCAATACTTAACCCTAAGACTTAACCCTATGACGTAAACTTAAGGTTAAACCTTAAGACAAAACTTGAAGACTTAATTCAAAGACTTATCCCTAAGACTCAACACTGAGACGTAAACCTAAGTTTTAAGACTTAACCCTAAGACTTAGCCCCAAGACTTAAGTCTAAGACTTCAAGTTATGAATTAAACTTTAGACTTAACCCTAAGACTCAAGCCATAAGACTTCACCTTAAGACTTAACCTGAAGACTTAACCTTAAAATTTAACCCTAAGACTGAACCCTAAAATATAACTTTTAAGACTTAACAATAAGACTGAACATTAAGACACAACCTTACGACTTCTACCCTGAGACCTAACCTTGAGACTTAACACTGAGATTTAACCCTAAGACTTAACTTTAAGATGTAACATTCGGACTTAACCTTAAAACTTAACCCTAAGCCTCAACCTTAAGAAGTAACTTGAAGACTTAACCCTGAGAATGAACTCTAAGACTTCAACTTAATAATTAACGCTCAGATATAACCCTCAGACTTAAACTTAAGAAATAGCCCTAAGACTTAACCTTAATATTTAACTTGAAGATGTAACCTTAAGGCTTAACCCTAAACTTAACCCTAAGTGTTCACCTTAAGTGTTGACCTTACAGATTTAACCCTAAGAGTTAACCTTAGGACTGAAACGTTAAGACTTAACCCTAAGACTTATCCCCAAGACGTAACTCTAAAGAGTTAACCCTAAGACTTCAACTTGTGATTTAAACTTTAGACTGAACGCTAAGACTTAAAATTACGATTTAACATTAAGATTTAACCATAAGACTTTACCCTAAGACTTAAGGTTAAGTTTTAACCTTAAGACTCAACCCTGAGACTTAGTCGTGAAATTTATCCATAAGACTTATCCCTAAAACTGAAAACTGAGACCTAAACCTAAGATTTAACCTGAAGACTTAACCCTAAAACGTAGCCCTGAGACTTATCCTTGAGCTTTAACCTTGATACTTAATCCTGAGACTTAGCCCTAAGACTTATCCCCAAGGCATAACTCTAAGGCTTAACCCTAAGACTTAACCTTAAGGCTCAACCTTAAGACTTAACATTAAGACTTAACCCTGAGACTTAACCATAAGACTTATCCTCAAGATTGTACTCTAAGACTTAACCCTAAGACTTAAGATGAAGACTTAACCCTAAGACTCAATCTATGAGATGTAAACTTAAGACTTAATTAACCCTAAGGCTCAATCTATGAGATGTAAACTTAAGACTTAACCTTTAGGAATTAACCCTGACACTTAACCTTAAGGCTTAACCCTAAGACTTAAGCTTAAGGTTTAAACTTAAGACTTATCCCTAAGACATAAGCCTGAGACTTAACCCTAAGACTTAACCTCAAGTTTAACTTCAAAACTTAACCCTAAGACTGAATCCTAAGACACAACTTGACCACGTAACCCTGAGACTTAACCTTGAGACTTTACCTTGAAATTTAACCCTGGGATTTAACCCTAAGTCTTAATGCTAAGACTTAACTTTAAGATGTACCATTAAGAGTTAACCTTAAAGCGTAACCTTAAGATTTACACTCAATACTTAACCCTAAGACTTAACCCTATGACGTAAACTTAAGGTTAAACCTTAAGACAAAACTTGAAGACTTAATTCAAAGACTTATCCCTAAGACTCAACACTGAGACTTAAACCTAAGATTTAAGACTTAACCCTAAGACTTAGCCCCAAGACTTAAGTCTAAGACTTAAACTTATGAATTAAACTTTAGACTTAACCCTAAGACTCAAGCCATAAGACTTCACCTTAAGACTTAACCTGAAGACTTAACCTTAAAATTTAACCCTAAGACTGAACCCTAAAATATAACTTTTAAGACTTAACAATAAGACTGAACATTAAGACACAACCTTACGACTTCTACCCTGAGACCTAACCTTGAGACTTAACACTGAGATTTAACCCTAAGACTTAACTTTAAGATGTAACATTCGGACTTAACCTTAAAACTTAACCCTAAGCCTCACCCTTAAGAAGTAACTTGAAGACTTAACCCTGAGAATGAACTCTAAGACTTCAACTTAATAATTAACGCTCAGATATAACCCTCAGACTTAAACTTAAGAAATAGCCCTAAGACTTAACCTTAATATTTAACTTGAAGATGTAACCTTAAGGCTTAACCCTAAACTTAACCCTAAGAGTTAACCTTAAGTGTTGACCTTACAGATTTAACCCTAAGAGTTAACCTTAGGACTGAAACGTTAAGACTTATCCCCAAGACGTAACTCTAAAGAGTTAACCCTAAGACTTCAACTTGTGATTTAAACTTTAGACTGAACGCTAAGACTTAAAATTACGATTTAACATTAAGATTTAACCATAAGACTTAACCCTAAGACTTCAGGTTAAGTTTTAACCTTAAGACTCAACCCTGAGACTTAGTCGTGAAATTTATCCATAAGACTTATCCCTAAAACTGAAAACTGAGACCTAAACCTAAGATTTAACCTGAAGACTTAACCCTAAAACGTAGCCCTGAGACTTATCCTTGAGCTTTAACCTTGATACTTAATCCTGAGACTTAGCCCTAAGACTTATCCCCAAGGCATAACTCTAAGGCTTAACCCTAAGACTTAACCTTAAGGCTCAACCTTAAGACTTAACATTAAGACTTAACCCTGAGACTTAACCATAAGACTTATCCTCAAGATTGTACTCTAAGACTTAACCCTAAGACTTAAGATGAAGACTTAACCCTAAGACTCAATCTATGAGATGTAAACTTAAGACTTAATTAACCCTAAGGCTCAATCTATGAGATGTAAACTTAAGACTTAACCTTTAGGAATTAACCCTGACACTTAACCTTAAGGCTTAACCCTAAGACTTAAGCTTAAGGTTTAAACTTAAGACTTATCCCTAAGACATAAGCCTGAGACTTAACCCTAAGACTTAACCTCAAGTTTAACTTCAAAACTTAACCCTAAGACTGAATCCTAAGACACAACCTTACCACGTAACCCTGAGACTTAACCTTGAGACTTTACCTTGAAATTTAACCCTGGGATTTAACCCTAAGTCTTAATGCTAAGACTTAACTTTAAGATGTACCATTAAGACTTAACCTTAAAGCGTAACCTTAAGATTTACACTCAATACTTAACCCTAAGACTTAACCCTATGACGTAAACTTAAGGTTAAACCTTAAGACAAAACTTGAAGACTTAATTCAAAGACTTATCCCTAAGACTCAACACTGAGACTTAAACCTAAGATTTAAGACTTAACCCTAAGACTTAGCCCCAAGACTTAAGTCTAAGACTTCAAGTTATGAATTAAACTTTAGACTTAACCCTAAGACTCAAGCCATAAGACTTCACCTTAAGACTTAACCTGAAGACTTAACCTTAAAATTTAACCCTAAGACTGAACCCTAAAATATAACTTTTAAGACTTAACAATAAGACTGAACATTAAGACACAACCTTACGACTTCTACCCTGAGACCTAACCTTGAGACTTAACACTGAGATTTAACCCTAAGACTTAACTTTAAGATGTAACATTCGGACTTAACCTTAAAACTTAACCCTAAGCCTCAACCTTAAGAAGTAACTGGAAGACTTAACCCTGAGAATGAACTCTAAGACTTCAACTTAATAATTAACGCTCAGATATAACCCTCAGACTTAAACTTAAGAAATAGCCCTAAGACTTAACCTTAATATTTAACTTGAAGATGTAACCTTAAGGCTTAACCCTAAACTTAACCCTAAGAGTTCACCTTAAGTGTTGACCTTACAGATTTAACCCTAAGAGTTAACCTTAGGACTGAAACGTTAAGACTTAACCCTAAGACTTATCCCCAAGACGTAACTCTAAAGAGTTAACCCTAAGACTTCAACTTGTGATTTAAACTTTAGACTGAACGCTAAGACTTAAAATTACGATTTAACATTAAGATTTAACCATAAGACTTAACCCTAAGACTTCAGGTTAAGTTTTAACCTTAAGACTCAACCCTGAGACTTAGTCGTGAAATTTATCCATAAGACTTATCCCTAAAACTGAAAACTGAGACCTAAACCTAAGATTTAACCTGAAGACTTAACCCTAAAACGTAGCCCTGAGACTTATCCTTGAGCTTTAACCTTGATACTTAATCCTGAGACTTAGCCCTAAGACTTATCCCCAAGGCATAACTCTAAGGCTTAACCCTAAGACTTAACCTTAAGGCTCAACCTTAAGACTTAACATTAAGACTTAACCCTGAGACTTAACCATAAGACTTATCCTCAAGATTGTACTCTAAGACTTAACCCTAAGACTTAAGATGAAGACTTAACCCTAAGACTCAATCTATGAGATGTAAACTTAAGACTTAATTAACCCTAAGGCTCAATCTATGAGATGTAAACTTAAGACTTAACCTTTAGGAATTAACCCTGACACTTAACCTTAAGGCTTAACCCTAAGACTTAAGCTTAAGGTTTAAACTTAAGACTTATCCCTAAGACATAAGCCTGAGACTTAACCCTAAGACTTAACCTCAAGTTTAACTTCAAAACTTAACCCTAAGACTGAATCCTAAGACACAACCTTACCACGTAACCCTGAGACTTAACCTTGAGACTTTACCTTGAAATTTAACCCTGGGATTTAACCCTAAGTCTTAATGCTAAGACTTAACTTTAAGATGTACCATTAAGACTTAACCTTAAAGCGTAACCTTAAGATTTACACTCAAAACTTAACCCTAAGACTTAACCCTATGATTTAAACTTAAGGTTAAACCTTAAGACAAAACTTGAAGACTTAATTCAAAGACTTATCCCTAAGACTCAACACTGAGACTTAAACCTAAGATTTAAGACTTAACCCTAAGACTTAGCCCCAAGACTTAAGTCTAAGACTTCAAGTTATGAATTAAACTTTAGACTTAACCCTAAGACTCAAGCCATAAGACTTCACCTTAAGACTTAACCTGAAGACTTAACCTTAAAATTTAACCCTAAGACTGAACCCTAAAATATAACTTTTAAGACTTAACAATAAGACTGAACATTAAGACACAACCTTACGACTTCTACCCTGAGACCTAACCTTGAGACTTAACACTGAGATTTAACCCTAAGACTTAACTTTAAGATGTAACATTCGGACTTAACCTTAAAACTTAACCCTAAGTCTCAACCTTAAGAAGTAACTGGAAGACTTAACCCTGAGAATGAACTCTAAGACTTCAACTTAATAATTAACGCTCAGATATAACCCTCAGACTTAAACTTAAGAAATAGCCCTAAGACTTAACCTTAATATTTAACTTGAAGATGTAACCTTAAGGCTTAACCCTAAACTTAACCCTAAGAGTTCACCTTAAGTGTTGACCTTACAGATTTAACCCTAAGAGTTAACCTTAGGACTGAAACGTTAAGACTTAACCCTAAGACTTATCCCCAAGACGTAACTCTAAAGAGTTAACCCTAAGACTTCAACTTGTGATTTAAACTTTAGACTGAACGCTAAGACTTAAAATTACGATTTAACATTAAGATTTAACCATAAGACTTAACCCTAAGACTTCAGGTTAAGTTTTAACCTTAAGACTCAACCCTGAGACTTAGTCGTGAAATTTATCCATAAGACTTATCCCTAAAACTGAAAACTGAGACTTAAACCTAAGATTTAACCTGAAGACTTAACCCTAAAACGTAGCCCTGAGACTTATCCTTGAGCTTTAACCTTGATACTTAATCCTGAGACTTAGCCCTAAGACTTATCCCCAAGGCATAACTCTAAGGCTTAACCCTAAGACTTAACCTTAAGGCTCAACCTTAAGACTTAACATTAAGACTTAACCCTGAGACTTAACCATAAGACTTATCCTCAAGATTGTACTCTAAGACTTTACCCTAAGACTTAAGATGAAGACTTAACCCTAAGACTCAATCTATGAGATGTAAACTTAAGACTTAATTAACCCTAAGGCTCAATCTATGAGATGTAAACTTAAGACTTAACCTTTAGGAATTAACCCTGACACTTAACCTTAAGGCTTAACCCTAAGACTTAAGCTTAAGGTTTAAACTTAAGACTTATCCCTAAGACATAAGCCTGAGACTTAACCCTAAGACTTAACCTCAAGTTTAACTTCAAAACTTAACCCTAAGACTGAATCCTAAGACACAACTTGACCACGTAACCCTGAGACTTAACCTTGAGACTTTACCTTGAAATTTAACCCTGGGATTTAACCCTAAGTCTTAATGCTAAGACTTAACTTTAAGATGTACCATTAAGACTTAACCTTAAAGCGTAACCTTAAGATTTACACTCAATACTTAACCCTAAGACTTAACCCTATGATTTAAACTTAAGGTTAAACCTTAAGACAAAACTTGAAGACTTAATTCAAAGACTTATCCCTAAGACTCAACACTGAGACGTAAACCTAAGATTTAAGACTTAGCCCCAAGACTTAAGTCTAAGACTTAAACTTATGAATTAAACTTTAGACTTAACCCTAAGACTCAAGCCATAAGACTTCACCTTAAGACTTAACCTGAAGACTTAACCTTAAAATTTAACCCTAAGACTGAACCCTAAAATATAACTTTTAAGACTTAACAATAAGACTGAACATTAAGACACAACCTTACGACTTCTACCCTGAGACCTAACCTTGAGACTTAACACTGAGATTTAACCCTAAGACTTAACTTGAAGATGTAACATTCGGACTTAACCTTAAAACTTAACCCTAAGCCTCAACCTTAAGAAGTAACTGGAAGACTTAACCCTGAGAATGAACTCTAAGACTTCAACTTAATAATTAACGCTCAGATATAACCCTCAGACTTAAACTTAAGAAATAACCCTAAGACTTAACCTTAATATTTAACTTGAAGATGTAACCTTAAGGCTTAACCCTAAGAGTTAACCTTAAGTGTTGACCTTACAGATTTAACCCTAAGAGTTAACCTTAGGACTGAAACGTTAAGACTTAACCCTAAGACTTATCCCCAAGACGTAACTCTAAAGAGTTAACCCTAAGACTTCAACTTGTGATTTAAACTTTAGACTGAACGCTAAGACTTAAAATTACGATTTAACATTAAGATTTAACCATAAGACTTAACCCTAAGACTTCAGGTTAAGTTTTAACCTTAAGACTCAACCCTGAGACTTAGTCGTGAAATTTATCCATAAGACTTATCCCTAAAACTGAAAACTGAGACCTAAACCTAAGATTTAACCTGAAGACTTAACCCTAAAACGTAGCCCTGAGACTTATTCTTGAGCTTTAACCTTGATACTTAATCCTGAGACTTAGCCCTAAGACTTAGCCCCAAGGCATAACTCTAAGGCTTAACCCTAAGACTTAACCTTAAGGCTCAACCTTAAGACTTAACATTAAGACTTAACCATAAGACTTATCCTCAAGATTGTACTCTAAGACTTAACCCTAAGACTTAAGATGAAGACTTAACCCTAAGACTCAATCTATGAGATGTAAACTTAAGACTTAATTAACCCTAAGGCTCAATCTATGAGATGTAAACTTAAGACTTAACCTTTAGGAATTAACCCTGACACTTAACCTTAAGGCTTAACCCTAAGACTTAAGCTTAAGGTTTAAACTTAAGACTTATCCCTAAGACATAAGCCTGAGACTTAACCCTAAGACTTAACCTCAAGTTTAACTTCAAAACTTAACCCTAAGACTGAATCCTAAGACACAACTTGACCACGTAACCGTGAGACTTTACCTTGAAATTTAACCCTGGGATTTAACCCTAAGTCTTAATGCTAAGACTTAACTTTAAGATGTACCATTAAGACTTAACCTTAAAGCGTAACCTTAAGATTTACACTCAAAACTTAACCCTAAGACTTAACCCTATGACGTAAACTTAAGGTTAAACCTTAAGACAAAACTTGAAGACTTAATTCAAAGACTTATCCCTAAGACTCAACACTGAGACTTAAACCTAAGATTTAAGACTTAACCCTAAGACTTAGCCCCAAGACTTAAGTCTAAGACTTAAACTTATGAATTAAACTTTAGACTTAACCCTAAGACTCAAGCCATAAGACTTCACCTTAAGACTTAACCCGAAGACTTAACCTTAAAATTTAACCCTAAGACTGAACCCTAAAATATAACTTTTAAGACTTAACAATAAGACTGAACATTAAGACACAACCTTACGACTTCTACCCTGAGACCTAACCTTGAGACTTAACACTGAGATTTAACCCTAAGACTTAACTTTAAGATGTAACATTCGGACTTAACCTTAAAACTTAACCCTAAGTCTCAACCTTAAGAAGTAACTGGAAGACTTAACCCTGAGAATGAACTCTAAGACTTCAACTTAATAATTAACGCTCAGATATAACCCTCAGACTTAAACTTAAGAAATAGCCCTAAGACTTAACCTTAATATTTAACTTGAAGATGTAACCTTAAGGCTTAACCCTAAACTTAACCCTAAGAGTTAACCTTAAGTGTTGACCTTACAGATTTAACCCTAAGAGTTAACCTTAGGACTGAAACGTTAAGACTTAACCCTAAGACTTATCCCCAAGACGTAACTCTAAAGAGTTAACCCTAAGACTTCAACTTGTGATTTAAACTTTAGACTGAACGCTAAGACTTAAAATTACGATTTAACATTAAGATTTAACCATAAGACTTAACCCTAAGACTTCAGGTTAAGTTTTAACCTTAAGACTCAACCCTGAGACTTAGTCGTGAAATTTATCCATAAGACTTATCCCTAAAACTGAAAACTGAGACCTAAACCTAAGATTTAACCTGAAGACTTAACCCTAAAACGTAGCCCTGAGACTTATCCTTGAGCTTTAACCTTGATACTTAATCCTGAGACTTAGCCCTAAGACTTATCCCCAAGGCATAACTCTAAGGCTTAACCCTAAGACTTAACCTTAAGGCTCAACCTTAAGACTTAACATTAAGACTTAACCCTGAGACTTAACCATAAGACTTATCCTCAAGATTGTACTCTAAGACTTAACCCTAAGACTTAAGATGAAGACTTAACCCTAAGACTCAATCTATGAGATGTAAACTTAAGACTTAATTAACCCTAAGGCTCAATCTATGAGATGTAAACTTAAGACTTAACCTTTAGGAATTAACCCTGACACTTAACCTTAAGGCTTAACCCTAAGACTTAAGCTTAAGGTTTAAACTTAAGACTTATCCCTAAGACATAAGCCTGAGACTTAACCCTAAGACTTAACCTCAAGTTTAACTTCAAAACTTAACCCTAAGACTGAATCCTAAGACACAACCTTACCACGTAACCCTGAGACTTAACCTTGAGACTTTGCCTTGAAATTTAACCCTGGGATTTAACCCTAAGTCTTAATGCTAAGACTTAACTTTAAGATGTACCATTAAGACTTAACCTTAAAGCGTAACCTTAAGATTTACACTCAATACTTAACCCTAAGACTTAACCCTATGATTTAAACTTAAGGTTAAACCTTAAGACAAAACTTGAAGACTTAATTCAAAGACTTATCCCTAAGACTCAACTGAGACTTAAACCTAAGATTTAAGACTTAGCCCAAAGACTTAAGTCTAAGACTTAAACTTATGAATTAAACTTTAGACTTAACCCTAAGACTCAAGCCATAAGACTTCACCTTAAGACTTAACCTGAAGACTTAACCTTAAAATTTAACCCTAAGACTGAACCCTAAAATATAACTTTTAAGACTTAACAATAAGACTGAACATTAAGACACAACCTTACGACTTCTACCCTGAGACCTAACCTTGAGACTTAACACTGAGATTTAACCCTAAGACTTAACTTGAAGATGTAACATTCGGACTTAACCTTAAAACTTAACCCTAAGCCTCAACCTTAAGAAGTAACTGGAAGACTTAACCCTGAGAATGAACTCTAAGACTTCAACTTAATAATTAACGCTCAGATATAACCCTCAGACTTAAACTTAAGAAATAACCCTAAGACTTAACCTTAATATTTAACTTGAAGATGTAACCTTAAGGCTTAACCCTAAACTTAACCCTAAGAGTTAACCTTAAGTGTTGACCTTACAGATTTAACCCTAAGAGTTAACCTTAGGACTGAAACGTTAAGACTTAACCCTAAGACTTATCCCCAAGACGTAACTCTAAAGAGTTAACCCTAAGACTTCAACTTGTGATTTAAACTTTAGACTGAACGCTAAGACTTAAAATTACGATTTAACATTAAGATTTAACCATAAGACTTAACCCTAAGACTTCAGGTTAAGTTTTAACCTTAAGACTCAACCCTGAGACTTAGTCGTGAAATTTATCCATAAGACTTATCCCTAAAACTGAAAACTGAGACCTAAACCTAAGATTTAACCTGAAGACTTAACCCTAAAACGTAGCCCTGAGACTTATTCTTGAGCTTTAACCTTGATACTTAATCCTGAGACTTAGCCCTAAGACTTATCCCCAAGGCATAACTCTAAGGCTTAACCCTAAGACTTAACCTTAAGGCTCAACCTTAAGACTTAACATTAAGACTTAACCCTGAGACTTAACCATAAGACTTATCCTCAAGATTGTACTCTAAGACTTAACCCTAAGACTTAAGATGAAGACTTAACCCTAAGACTCAATCTATGAGATGTAAACTTAAGACTTAATTAACCCTAAGGCTCAATCTATGAGATGTAAACTTAAGACTTAACCTTTAGGAATTAACCCTGACACTTAACCTTAAGGCTTACCCCTAAGACTTAAGCTTAAGGTTTAAACTTAAGACTTATCCCTAAGACATAAGCCTGAGACTTAACCCTAAGACTTAACCTCAAGTTTAACTTCAAAACTTAACCCTAAGACTGAATCCTAAGACACAACTTGACCACGTAACCCTGAGACTTAACCTTGAGACTTTACCTTGAAATTTAACCCTAAGTCTTAATGCTAAGACTTAACTTTAAGATGTACCATTAAGACTTAACCTTAAAGCGTAACCTTAAGATTTACACTCAATACTTAACCCTAAGACTTAACCCTATGACGTAAACTTAAGGTTAAACCTTAAGACAAAACTTGAAGACTTAATTCAAAGACTTATCCCTAAGACTCAACACTGAGACTTAAACCTAAGATTTAAGACTTAACCCTAAGACTTAGCCCCAAGACTTAAGTCTAAGACTTAAACTTATGAATTAAACTTTAGACTTAACCCTAAGACTCAAGCCATAAGACTTCACCTTAAGACTTAACCTGAAGACTTAACCTTAAAATTTAACCCTAAGACTGAACCCTAAAATATAACTTTTAAGACTTAACAATAAGACTGAACATTAAGACACAACCTTACGACTTCTACCCTGAGACCTAACCTTGAGACTTAACACTGAGATTTAACCCTAAGACTTAACTTTAAGATGTAACATTCGGACTTAACCTTAAAACTTAACCCTAAGCCTCAACCTTAAGAAGTAACTGGAAGACTTAACCCTGAGAATGAACTCTAAGACTTCAACTTAATAATTAACGCTCAGATATAACCCTCAGACTTAAACTTAAGAAATAACCCTAAGACTTAACCTTAATATTTAACTTGAAGATGTAACCTTAAGGCTTAACCCTAAACTTAACCCTAAGAGTTAACCTTAAGTGTTGACCTTACAGATTTAACCCTAAGAGTTAACCTTAGGACTGAAACGTTAAGACTTAACCCTAAGACTTATCCCCAAGACGTAACTCTAAAGAGTTAACCCTAAGACTTCAACTTGTGATTTAAACTTTAGACTGAACGCTAAGACTTAAAATTACGATTTAACATTAAGATTTAACCATAAGACTTAACCCTAAGACTTCAGGTTAAGTTTTAACCTTAAGACTCAACCCTGAGACTTAGTCGTGAAATTTATCCATAAGACTTATCCCTAAAACTGAAAACTGAGACCTAAACCTAAGATTTAACCTGAAGACTTAACCCTAAAACGTAGCCCTGAGACTTATTCTTGAGCTTTAACCTTGATACTTAATCCTGAGACTTAGCCCTAAGACTTATCCCCAAGGCATAACTCTAAGGCTTAACCCTAAGACTTAACCTTAAGGCTCAACCTTAAGACTTAACATTAAGACTTAACCCTGAGACTTAACCATAAGACTTATCCTCAAGATTGTACTCTAAGACTTAACCCTAAGACTTAAGATGAAGACTTAACCCTAAGACTCAATCTATGAGATGTAAACTTAAGACTTAATTAACCCTAAGGCTCAATCTATGAGATGTAAACTTAAGACTTAACCTTTAGGAATTAACCCTGACACTTAACCTTAAGGCTTACCCCTAAGACTTAAGCTTAAGGTTTAAACTTAAGACTTATCCCTAAGACATAAGCCTGAGACTTAACCCTAAGACTTAACCTCAAGTTTAACTTCAAAACTTAACCCTAAGACTGAATCCTAAGACACAACTTGACCACGTAACCGTGAGACTTAACCTTGAGACTTTACCTTGAAATTTAACCCTAAGTCTTAATGCTAAGACTTAACTTTAAGATGTACCATTAAGACTTAACCTTAAAGCGTAACCTTAAGATTTACACTCAATACTTAACCCTAAGACTTAACCCTATGATTTAAACTTAAGGTTAAACCTTAAGACAAAACTTGAAGACTTAATTCAAAGACTTATCCCTAAGACTCAACACTGAGACGTAAACCTAAGATTTAAGACTTAACCCTAAGACTTAGCCCCAAGACTTAAGTCTAAGACTTAAACTTATGAATTAAACTTTAGACTTAACCCTAAGACTCAAGCCATAAGACTTCACCTTAAGACTTAACCTGAAGACTTAACCTTAAAATTTAACCCTAAGACTGAACCCTAAAATATAACTTTTAAGACTTAACAATAAGACTGAACATTAAGACACAACCTTACGACTTCTACCCTGAGACCTAACCTTGAGACTTAACACTGAGATTTAACCCTAAGACTTAACTTTAAGATGTAACATTCGGACTTAACCTTAAAACTTAACCCTAAGTCTCAACCTTAAGAAGTAACTGGAAGACTTAACCCTGAGAATGAACTCTAAGACTTCAACTTAATAATTAACGCTCAGATATAACCCTCAGACTTAAACTTAAGAAATAGCCCTAAGACTTAACCTTAATATTTAACTTGAAGATGTAACCTTAAGGCTTAACCCTAAACTTAACCCTAAGAGTTAACCTTAAGTGTTGACCTTACAGATTTAACCCTAAGAGTTAACCTTAGGACTGAAACGTTAAGACTTAACCCTAAGACTTATCCCCAAGACGTAACTCTAAAGAGTTAACCCTAAGACTTCAACTTGTGATTTAAACTTTAGACTGAACGCTAAGACTTAAAATTACGATTTAACATTAAGATTTAACCATAAGACTTAACCCTAAGACTTCAGGTTAAGTTTTAACCTTAAGACTCAACCCTGAGACTTAGTCGTGAAATTTATCCATAAGACTTATCCCTAAAACTGAAAACTGAGACTTAAACCTAAGATTTAACCTGAAGACTTAACCCTAAAACGTAGCCCTGAGACTTATCCTTGAGCTTTAACCTTGATACTTAATCCTGAGACTTAGCCCTAAGACTTATCCCCAAGGCATAACTCTAAGGCTTAACCCTAAGACTTAACCTTAAGGCTCAACCTTAAGACTTAACATTAAGACTTAACCCTGAGACTTAACCATAAGACTTATCCTCAAGATTGTACTCTAAGACTTAACCCTAAGACTTAAGATGAAGACTTAACCCTAAGACTCAATCTATGAGATGTAAACTTAAGACTTAATTAACCCTAAGGCTCAATCTATGAGATGTAAACTTAAGACTTAACCTTTAGGAATTAACCCTGACACTTAACCTTAAGGCTTAACCCTAAGACTTAAGCTTAAGGTTTAAACTTAAGACTTATCCCTAAGACATAAGCCTGAGACTTAACCCTAAGACTTAACCTCAAGTTTAACTTCAAAACTTAACCCTAAGACTGAATCCTAAGACACAACTTGACCACGTAACCCTGAGACTTAACCTTGAGACTTTACCTTGAAATTTAACCCTGGGATTTAACCCTAAGTCTTAATGCTAAGACTTAACTTTAAGATGTACCATTAAGACTTAACCTTAAAGCGTAACCTTAAGATTTACACTCAATACTTAACCCTAAGACTTAACCCTATGATTTAAACTTAAGGTTAAACCTTAAGACAAAACTTGAAGACTTAATTCAAAGACTTATCCCTAAGACTCAACACTGAGACTTAAACCTAAGATTTAAGACTTAGCCCCAAGACTTAAGTCTAAGACTTAAACTTATGAATTAAACTTTAGACTTAACCCTAAGACTCAAGCCATAAGACTTCACCTTAAGACTTAACCTGAAGACTTAACCTTAAAATTTAACCCTAAGACTGAACCCTAAAATATAACTTTTAAGACTTAACAATAAGACTGAACATTAAGACACAACCTTACGACTTCTACCCTGAGACCTAACCTTGAGACTTAACACTGAGATTTAACCCTAAGACTTAACTTGAAGATGTAACATTCGGACTTAACCTTAAAACTTAACCCTAAGCCTCAACCTTAAGAAGTAACTGGAAGACTTAACCCTGAGAATGAACTCTAAGACTTCAACTTAATAATTAACGCTCAGATATAACCCTCAGACTTAAACTTAAGAAATAACCCTAAGACTTAACCTTAATATTTAACTTGAAGATGTAACCTTAAGGCTTAACCCTAAGAGTTAACCTTAAGTGTTGACCTTACAGATTTAACCCTAAGAGTTAACCTTAGGACTGAAACGTTAAGACTTAACCCTAAGACTTATCCCCAAGACGTAACTCTAAAGAGTTAACCCTAAGACTTCAACTTGTGATTTAAACTTTAGACTGAACGCTAAGACTTAAAATTACGATTTAACATTAAGATTTAACCATAAGACTTAACCCTAAGACTTCAGGTTAAGTTTTAACCTTAAGACTCAACCCTGAGACTTAGTCGTGAAATTTATCCATAAGACTTATCCCTAAAACTGAAAACTGAGACCTAAACCTAAGATTTAACCTGAAGACTTAACCCTAAAACGTAGCCCTGAGACTTATCCTTGAGCTTTAACCTTGATACTTAATCCTGAGACTTAGCCCTAAGACTTATCCCCAAGGCATAACTCTAAGGCTTAACCCTAAGACTTAACCTTAAGGCTCAACCTTAAGACTTAACATTAAGACTTAACCCTGAGACTTAACCATAAGACTTATCCTCAAGATTGTACTCTAAGACTTAACCCTAAGACTTAAGATGAAGACTTAACCCTAAGACTCAATCTATGAGATGTAAACTTAAGACTTAATTAACCCTAAGGCTCAATCTATGAGATGTAAACTTAAGACTTAACCTTTAGGAATTAACCCTGACACTTAACCTTAAGGCTTAACCCTAAGACTTAAGCTTAAGGTTTAAACTTAAGACTTATCCCTAAGACATAATCCTGAGACTTAACCCTAAGACTTAACCTCAAGTTTAACTTCAAAACTTAACCCTAAGACTGAATCCTAAGACACAACTTGACCACGTAACCCTGAGACTTAACCTTGAGACTTTACCTTGAAATTTAACCCTGGGATTTAACCCTAAGTCTTAATGCTAAGACTTAACTTTAAGATGTACCATTAAGACTTAACCTTAAAGCGTAACCTTAAGATTTACACTCAATACTTAACCCTAAGACTTAACCCTATGATTTAAACTTAAGGTTAAACCTTAAGACAAAACTTGAAGACTTAATTCAAAGACTTATCCCTAAGACTCAACACTGAGACGTAAACCTAAGATTTAAGACTTAGCCCCAAGACTTAAGTCTAAGACTTAAACTTATGAATTAAACTTTAGACTTAACCCTAAGACTCAAGCCATAAGACTTCACCTTAAGACTTAACCTGAAGACTTAACCTTAAAATTTAACCCTAAGACTGAACCCTAAAATATAACTTTTAAGACTTAACAATAAGACTGAACATTAAGACACAACCTTACGACTTCTACCCTGAGACCTAACCTTGAGACTTAACACTGAGATTTAACCCTAAGACTTAACCTTAATATTTAACTTGAAGATGTAACCTTAAGGCTTAACCCTAAACTTAACCCTAAGAGTTCACCTTAAGTGTTGACCTTACAGATTTAACCCTAAGAGTTAACCTTAGGACTGAAACGTTAAGACTTAACCCTAAGACTTATCCCCAAGACGTAACTCTAAAGAGTTAACCCTAAGACTTCAACTTGTGATTTAAACTTTAGACTGAACGCTAAGACTTAAAATTACGATTTAACATTAAGATTTAACCATAAGACTTAACCCTAAGACTTCAGGTTAAGTTTTAACCTTAAGACTCAACCCTGAGACTTAGTCGTGAAATTTATCCATAAGACTTATCCCTAAAACTGAAAACTGAGACCTAAACCTAAGATTTAACCTGAAGACTTAACCCTAAAACGTAGCCCTGAGACTTATCCTTGAGCTTTAACCTTGATACTTAATCCTGAGACTTAGCCCTAAGACTTATCCCCAAGGCATAACTCTAAGGCTTAACCCTAAGACTTAACCTTAAGGCTCAACCTTAAGACTTAACATTAAGACTTAACCCTGAGACTTAACCATAAGACTTATCCTCAAGATTGTACTCTAAGACTTAACCCTAAGACTTAAGATGAAGACTTAACCCTAAGACTCAATCTATGAGATGTAAACTTAAGACTTAATTAACCCTAAGGCTCAATCTATGAGATGTAAACTTAAGACTTAACCTTTAGGAATTAACCCTGACACTTAACCTTAAGGCTTACCCCTAAGACTTAAGCTTAAGGTTTAAACTTAAGACTTATCCCTAAGACATAAGCCTGAGACTTAACCCTAAGACTTAACCTCAAGTTTAACTTCAAAACTTAACCCTAAGACTGAATCCTAAGACACAACTTGACCACGTAACCCTGAGACTTAACCTTGAGACTTTACCTTGAAATTTAACCCTAAGTCTTAATGCTAAGACTTAACTTTAAGATGTACCATTAAGACTTAACCTTAAAGCGTAACCTTAAGATTTACACTCAATACTTAACCCTAAGACTTAACCCTATGACGTAAACTTAAGGTTAAACCTTAAGACAAAACTTGAAGACTTAATTCAAAGACTTATCCCTAAGACTCAACACTGAGACTTAAACCTAAGATTTAAGACTTAACCCTAAGACTTAGCCCCAAGACTTAAGTCTAAGACTTAAACTTATGAATTAAACTTTAGACTTAACCCTAAGACTCAAGCCATAAGACTTCACCTTAAGACTTAACCTGAAGACTTAACCTTAAAATTTAACCCTAAGACTGAACCCTAAAATATAACTTTTAAGACTTAACAATAAGACTGAACATTAAGACACAACCTTACGACTTCTACCCTGAGACCTAACCTTGAGACTTAACACTGAGATTTAACCCTAAGACTTAACTTTAAGATGTAACATTCGGACTTAACCTTAAAACTTAACCCTAAGCCTCAACCTTAAGAAGTAACTGGAAGACTTAACCCTGAGAATGAACTCTAAGACTTCAACTTAATAATTAACGCTCAGATATAACCCTCAGACTTAAACTTAAGAAATAACCCTAAGACTTAACCTTAATATTTAACTTGAAGATGTAACCTTAAGGCTTAACCCTAAACTTAACCCTAAGAGTTAACCTTAAGTGTTGACCTTACAGATTTAACCCTAAGAGTTAACCTTAGGACTGAAACGTTAAGACTTAACCCTAAGACTTATCCCCAAGACGTAACTCTAAAGAGTTAACCCTAAGACTTCAACTTGTGATTTAAACTTTAGACTGAACGCTAAGACTTAAAATTACGATTTAACATTAAGATTTAACCATAAGACTTAACCCTAAGACTTCAGGTTAAGTTTTAACCTTAAGACTCAACCCTGAGACTTAGTCGTGAAATTTATCCATAAGACTTATCCCTAAAACTGAAAACTGAGACCTAAACCTAAGATTTAACCTGAAGACTTAACCCTAAAACGTAGCCCTGAGACTTATTCTTGAGCTTTAACCTTGATACTTAATCCTGAGACTTAGCCCTAAGACTTATCCCCAAGGCATAACTCTAAGGCTTAACCCTAAGACTTAACCTTAAGGCTCAACCTTAAGACTTAACATTAAGACTTAACCCTGAGACTTAACCATAAGACTTATCCTCAAGATTGTACTCTAAGACTTAACCCTAAGACTTAAGATGAAGACTTAACCCTAAGACTCAATCTATGAGATGTAAACTTAAGACTTAATTAACCCTAAGGCTCAATCTATGAGATGTAAACTTAAGACTTAACCTTTAGGAATTAACCCTGACACTTAACCTTAAGGCTTACCCCTAAGACTTAAGCTTAAGGTTTAAACTTAAGACTTATCCCTAAGACATAAGCCTGAGACTTAACCCTAAGACTTAACCTCAAGTTTAACTTCAAAACTTAACCCTAAGACTGAATCCTAAGACACAACTTGACCACGTAACCGTGAGACTTAACCTTGAGACTTTACCTTGAAATTTAACCCTAAGTCTTAATGCTAAGACTTAACTTTAAGATGTACCATTAAGACTTAACCTTAAAGCGTAACCTTAAGATTTACACTCAATACTTAACCCTAAGACTTAACCCTATGATTTAAACTTAAGGTTAAACCTTAAGACAAAACTTGAAGACTTAATTCAAAGACTTATCCCTAAGACTCAACACTGAGACGTAAACCTAAGATTTAAGACTTAACCCTAAGACTTAGCCCCAAGACTTAAGTCTAAGACTTAAACTTATGAATTAAACTTTAGACTTAACCCTAAGACTCAAGCCATAAGACTTCACCTTAAGACTTAACCTGAAGACTTAACCTTAAAATTTAACCCTAAGACTGAACCCTAAAATATAACTTTTAAGACTTAACAATAAGACTGAACATTAAGACACAACCTTACGACTTCTACCCTGAGACCTAACCTTGAGACTTAACACTGAGATTTAACCCTAAGACTTAACTTTAAGATGTAACATTCGGACTTAACCTTAAAACTTAACCCTAAGTCTCAACCTTAAGAAGTAACTGGAAGACTTAACCCTGAGAATGAACTCTAAGACTTCAACTTAATAATTAACGCTCAGATATAACCCTCAGACTTAAACTTAAGAAATAGCCCTAAGACTTAACCTTAATATTTAACTTGAAGATGTAACCTTAAGGCTTAACCCTAAACTTAACCCTAAGAGTTAACCTTAAGTGTTGACCTTACAGATTTAACCCTAAGAGTTAACCTTAGGACTGAAACGTTAAGACTTAACCCTAAGACTTATCCCCAAGACGTAACTCTAAAGAGTTAACCCTAAGACTTCAACTTGTGATTTAAACTTTAGACTGAACGCTAAGACTTAAAATTACGATTTAACATTAAGATTTAACCATAAGACTTAACCCTAAGACTTCAGGTTAAGTTTTAACCTTAAGACTCAACCCTGAGACTTAGTCGTGAAATTTATCCATAAGACTTATCCCTAAAACTGAAAACTGAGACTTAAACCTAAGATTTAACCTGAAGACTTAACCCTAAAACGTAGCCCTGAGACTTATCCTTGAGCTTTAACCTTGATACTTAATCCTGAGACTTAGCCCTAAGACTTATCCCCAAGGCATAACTCTAAGGCTTAACCCTAAGACTTAACCTTAAGGCTCAACCTTAAGACTTAACATTAAGACTTAACCCTGAGACTTAACCATAAGACTTATCCTCAAGATTGTACTCTAAGACTTAACCCTAAGACTTAAGATGAAGACTTAACCCTAAGACTCAATCTATGAGATGTAAACTTAAGACTTAATTAACCCTAAGGCTCAATCTATGAGATGTAAACTTAAGACTTAACCTTTAGGAATTAACCCTGACACTTAACCTTAAGGCTTAACCCTAAGACTTAAGCTTAAGGTTTAAACTTAAGACTTATCCCTAAGACATAAGCCTGAGACTTAACCCTAAGACTTAACCTCAAGTTTAACTTCAAAACTTAACCCTAAGACTGAATCCTAAGACACAACTTGACCACGTAACCCTGAGACTTAACCTTGAGACTTTACCTTGAAATTTAACCCTGGGATTTAACCCTAAGTCTTAATGCTAAGACTTAACTTTAAGATGTACCATTAAGACTTAACCTTAAAGCGTAACCTTAAGATTTACACTCAATACTTAACCCTAAGACTTAACCCTATGATTTAAACTTAAGGTTAAACCTTAAGACAAAACTTGAAGACTTAATTCAAAGACTTATCCCTAAGACTCAACACTGAGACGTAAAGCTAAGATTTAAGACTTAGCCCCAAGACTTAAGTCTAAGACTTAAACTTATGAATTAAACTTTAGACTTAACCCTAAGACTCAAGCCATAAGACTTCACCTTAAGACTTAACCCGAAGACTTAACCTTAAAATTTAACCCTAAGACTGAACCCTAAAATATAACTTTTAAGACTTAACAATAAGACTGAACATTAAGACACAACCTTACGACTTCTACCCTGAGACCTAACCTTGAGACTTAACACTGAGATTTAACCCTAAGACTTAACTTTAAGATGTAACATTCGGACTTAACCTTAAAACTTAACCCTAAGCCTCAACCTTAAGAAGTAACTTGAAGACTTAACCCTGAGAATGAACTCTAAGACTTCAACTTAATAATTAACGCTCAGATATAACCCTCAGACTTAAACTTAAGAAATAACCCTAAGACTTAACCTTAATATTTAACTTGAAGATGTAACCTTAAGGCTTAACCCTAAGAGTTAACCTTAAGTGTTGACCTTACAGATTTAACCCTAAGAGTTAACCTTAGGACTGAAACGTTAAGACTTAACCCTAAGACTTATCCCCAAGACGTAACTCTAAAGAGTTAACCCTAAGACTTCAACTTGTGATTTAAACTTTAGACTGAACGCTAAGACTTAAAATTACGATTTAACATTAAGATTTAACCATAAGACTTAACCCTAAGACTTCAGGTTAAGTTTTAACCTTAAGACTCAACCCTGAGACTTAGTCGTGAAATTTATCCATAAGACTTATCCCTAAAACTGAAAACTGAGACTTAAACCTAAGATTTAACCTGAAGACTTAACCCTAAAACGTAGCCCTGAGACTTATCCTTGAGCTTTAACCTTGATACTTAATCCTGAGACTTAGCCCTAAGACTTATCCCCAAGGCATAACTCTAAGGCTTAACCCTAAGACTTAACCTTAAGGCTCAACCTTAAGACTTAACATTAAGACTTAACCCTGAGACTTAACCATAAGACTTATCCTCAAGATTGTACTCTAAGACTTAACCCTAAGACTTAAGATGAAGACTTAACCCTAAGACTCAATCTATGAGATGTAAACTTAAGACTTAATTAACCCTAAGGCTCAATCTATGAGATGTAAACTTAAGACTTAACCTTTAGGAATTAACCCTGACACTTAACCTTAAGGCTTAACCCTAAGACTTAAGCTTAAGGTTTAAACTTAAGACTTATCCCTAAGACATAATCCTGAGACTTAACCCTAAGACTTAACCTCAAGTTTAACTTCAAAACTTAACCCTAAGACTGAATCCTAAGACACAACTTGACCACGTAACCCTGAGACTTAACCTTGAGACTTTACCTTGAAATTTAACCCTGGGATTTAACCCTAAGTCTTAATGCTAAGACTTAACTTTAAGATGTACCATTAAGACTTAACCTTAAAGCGTAACCTTAAGATTTACACTCAATACTTAACCCTAAGACTTAACCCTATGATTTAAACTTAAGGTTAAACCTTAAGACAAAACTTGAAGACTTAATTCAAAGACTTATCCCTAAGACTCAACACTGAGACGTAAACCTAAGATTTAAGACTTAGCCCCAAGACTTAAGTCTAAGACTTAAACTTATGAATTAAACTTTAGACTTAACCCTAAGACTCAAGCCATAAGACTTCACCTTAAGACTTAACCTGAAGACTTAACCTTAAAATTTAACCCTAAGACTGAACCCTAAAATATAACTTTTAAGACTTAACAATAAGACTGAACATTAAGACACAACCTTACGACTTCTACCCTGAGACCTAACCTTGAGACTTAACACTGAGATTTAACCCTAAGACTTAACTTGAAGATGTAACATTCGGACTTAACCTTAAAACTTAACCCTAAGCCTCAACCTTAAGAAGTAACTGGAAGACTTAACCCTGAGAATGAACTCTAAGACTTCAACTTAATAATTAACGCTCAGATATAACCCTCAGACTTAAACTTAAGAAATAACCCTAAGACTTAACCTTAATATTTAACTTGAAGATGTAACCTTAAGGCTTAACCCTAAGAGTTAACCTTAAGTGTTGACCTTACAGATTTAACCCTAAGAGTTAATCTTAGGACTGAAACGTTAAGACTTAACCCTAAGACTTATCCCCAAGACGTAACTCTAAAGAGTTAACCCTAAGACTTCAACTTGTGATTTAAACTTTAGACTGAACGCTAAGACTTAAAATTACGATTTAACATTAAGATTTAACCATAAGACTTAACCCTAAGACTTCAGGTTAAGTTTTAACCTTAAGACTCAACCCTGAGACTTAGTCGTGAAATTTATCCATAAGACTTATCCCTAAAACTGAAAACTGAGACCTAAACCTAAGATTTAACCTGAAGACTTAACCCTAAAACGTAGCCCTGAGACTTATCCTTGAGCTTTAACCTTGATACTTAATCCTGAGACTTAGCCCTAAGACTTATCCCCAAGGCATAACTCTAAGGCTTAACCCTAAGACTTAACCTTAAGGCTCAACCTTAAGACTTAACATTAAGACTTAACCCTGAGACTTAACCATAAGACTTATCCTCAAGATTGTACTCTAAGACTTAACCCTAAGACTTAAGATGAAGACTTAACCCTAAGACTCAATCTATGAGATGTAAACTTAAGACTTAATTAACCCTAAGGCTCAATCTATGAGATGTAAACTTAAGACTTAACCTTTAGGAATTAACCCTGACACTTAACCTTAAGGCTTAACCCTAAGACTTAAGCTTAAGGTTTAAACTTAAGACTTATCCCTAAGACATAATCCTGAGACTTAACCCTAAGACTTAACCTCAAGTTTAACTTCAAAACTTAACCCTAAGACTGAATCCTAAGACACAACTTGACCACGTAACCCTGAGACTTAACCTTGAGACTTTGCCTTGAAATTTAACCCTGGGATTTAACCCTAAGTCTTAATGCTAAGACTTAACTTTAAGATGTACCATTAAGACTTAACCTTAAAGCGTAACCTTAAGATTTACACTCAATACTTAACCCTAAGACTTAACCCTATGATTTAAACTTAAGGTTAAACCTTAAGACAAAACTTGAAGACTTAATTCAAAGACTTATCCCTAAGACTCAACACTGAGACGTAAACCTAAGATTTAAGACTTAGCCCCAAGACTTAAGTCTAAGACTTAAACTTATGAATTAAACTTTAGACTTAACCCTAAGACTCAAGCCATAAGACTTCACCTTAAGACTTAACCTGAAGACTTAACCTTAAAATTTAACCCTAAGACTGAACCCTAAAATATAACTTTTAAGACTTAACAATAAGACTGAACATTAAGACACAACCTTACGACTTCTACCCTGAGACCTAACCTTGAGACTTAACACTGAGATTTAACCCTAAGACTTAACTTGAAGATGTAACATTCGGACTTAACCTTAAAACTTAACCCTAAGCCTCAACCTTAAGAAGTAACTGGAAGACTTAACCCTGAGAATGAACTCTAAGACTTCAACTTAATAATTAACGCTCAGATATAACCCTCAGACTTAAACTTAAGAAATAACCCTAAGACTTAACCTTAATATTTAACTTGAAGATGTAACCTTAAGGCTTAACCCTAAACTTAACCCTAAGAGTTAACCTTAAGTGTTGACCTTACAGATTTAACCCTAAGAGTTAACCTTAGGACTGAAACGTTAAGACTTAACCCTAAGACTTATCCCCAAGACGTAACTCTAAAGAGTTAACCCTAAGACTTCAACTTGTGATTTAAACTTTAGACTGAACCCTAAGACTTAAAATTACGATTTAACATTAAGACTTAACCATAAGACTTAACCCTAAGACTTCAGGTTAAGTTTTAACCTTAAGACTCAACCCTGAGACTTAGTCGTGAAATTTATCCATAAGACTTATCCCTAAAACTGAAAACTGAGACTTAAATCTAAGATTTAACCTGAAGACTTAACCCTAAAACGTAGCCCTGAGACTTATCCTTGAGCTTTAACCTTGATACTTAATCCTGAGACTTAGCCCTAAGACTTATCCCCAAGGCATAACTCTAAGGCTTAACCCTAAGACTTAACCTTAAGGCTCAACCTTAAGACTTAACATTAAGACTTAACCCTGAGACTTAACCATAAGACTTATCCTCAAGATTGTACTCTAAGACTTAACCCTAAGACTTAAGATGAAGACTTAACCCTAAGACTCAATCTATGAGATGTAAACTTAAGACTTAATTAACCCTAAGGCTCAATCTATGAGATGTAAACTTAAGACTTAACCTTTAGGAATTAACCCTGACACTTAACCTTAAGGCTTAACCCTAAGACTTAAGCTTAAGGTTTAAACTTAAGACTTATCCCTAAGACATAAGCCTGAGACTTAACCCTAAGACTTAACCTCAAGTTTAACTTCAAAACTTAACCCTAAGACTGAATCCTAAGACACAACTTGACCACGTAACCCTGAGACTTAACCTTGAGACTTTGCCTTGAAATTTAACCCTGGGATTTAACCCTAAGTCTTAATGCTAAGACTTAACTTTAAGATGTACCATTAAGACTTAACCTTAAAGCGTAACCTTAAGATTTACACTCAATACTTAACCCTAAGACTTAACCCTATGATTTAAACTTAAGGTTAAACCTTAAGACAAAACTTGAAGACTTAATTCAAAGACTTATCCCTAAGACTCAACACTGAGACGTAAACCTAAGATTTAAGACTTAGCCCCAAGACTTAAGTCTAAGACTTAAACTTATGAATTAAACTTTAGACTTAACCCTAAGACTCAAGCCATAAGACTTCACCTTAAGACTTAACCCGAAGACTTAACCTTAAAATTTAACCCTAAGACTGAACCCTAAAATATAACTTTTAAGACTTAACAATAAGACTGAACATTAAGACACAACCTTACGACTTCTACCCTGAGACCTAACCTTGAGACTTAACACTGAGATTTAACCCTAAGACTTAACTTTAAGATGTAACATTCGGACTTAACCTTAAAACTTAACCCTAAGCCTCAACCTTAAGAAGTAACTGGAAGACTTAACCCTGAGAATGAACTCTAAGACTTCAACTTAATAATTAACGCTCAGATATAACCCTCAGACTTAAACTTAAGAAATAACCCTAAGACTTAACCTTAATATTTAACTTGAAGATGTAACCTTAAGGCTTAACCCTAAGAGTTAACCTTAAGTGTTGACCTTACAGATTTAACCCTAAGAGTTAACCTTAGGACTGAAACGTTAAGACTTAACCCTAAGACTTATCCCCAAGACGTAACTCTAAAGAGTTAACCCTAAGACTTCAACTTGTGATTTAAACTTTAGACTGAACGCTAAGACTTAAAATTACGATTTAACATTAAGATTTAACCATAAGACTTAACCCTAAGACTTCAGGTTAAGTTTTAACCTTAAGACTCAACCCTGAGACTTAGTCGTGAAATTTATCCATAAGACTTATCCCTAAAACTGAAAACTGAGACCTAAACCTAAGATTTAACCTGAAGACTTAACCCTAAAACGTAGCCCTGAGACTTATCCTTGAGCTTTAACCTTGATACTTAATCCTGAGACTTAGCCCTAAGACTTATCCCCAAGGCATAACTCTAAGGCTTAACCCTAAGACTTAACCTTAAGGCTCAACCTTAAGACTTAACATTAAGACTTAACCCTGAGACTTAACCATAAGACTTATCCTCAAGATTGTACTCTAAGACTTAACCCTAAGACTTAAGATGAAGACTTAACCCTAAGACTCAATCTATGAGATGTAAACTTAAGACTTAATTAACCCTAAGGCTCAATCTATGAGATGTAAACTTAAGACTTAACCTTTAGGAATTAACCCTGACACTTAACCTTAAGGCTTAACCCTAAGACTTAAGCTTAAGGTTTAAACTTAAGACTTATCCCTAAGACATAATCCTGAGACTTAACCCTAAGACTTAACCTCAAGTTTAACTTCAAAACTTAACCCTAAGACTGAATCCTAAGACACAACTTGACCACGTAACCCTGAGACTTAACCTTGAGACTTTGCCTTGAAATTTAACCCTGGGATTTAACCCTAAGTCTTAATGCTAAGACTTAACTTTAAGATGTACCATTAAGACTTAACCTTAAAGCGTAACCTTAAGATTTACACTCAATACTTAACCCTAAGACTTAACCCTATGATTTAAACTTAAGGTTAAACCTTAAGACAAAACTTGAAGACTTAATTCAAAGACTTATCCCTAAGACTCAACACTGAGACGTAAACCTAAGATTTAAGACTTAGCCCCAAGACTTAAGTCTAAGACTTAAACTTATGAATTAAACTTTAGACTTAACCCTAAGACTCAAGCCATAAGACTTCACCTTAAGACTTAACCTGAAGACTTAACCTTAAAATTTAACCCTAAGACTGAACCCTAAAATATAACTTTTAAGACTTAACAATAAGACTGAACATTAAGACACAACCTTACGACTTCTACCCTGAGACCTAACCTTGAGACTTAACACTGAGATTTAACCCTAAGACTTAACTTTAAGATGTAACATTCGGACTTAACCTTAAAACTTAACCCTAAGCCTCAACCTTAAGAAGTAACTGGAAGACTTAACCCTGAGAATGAACTCTAAGACTTCAACTTAATAATTAACGCTCAGATATAACCCTCAGACTTAAACTTAAGAAATAACCCTAAGACTTAACCTTAATATTTAACTTGAAGATGTAACCTTAAGGCTTAACCCTAAGAGTTAACCTTAAGTGTTGACCTTACAGATTTAACCCTAAGAGTTAACCTTAGGACTGAAACGTTAAGACTTAACCCTAAGACTTATCCCCAAGACGTAACTCTAAAGAGTTAACCCTAAGACTTCAACTTGTGATTTAAACTTTAGACTGAACCCTAAGACTTAAAATTACGATTTAACATTAAGACTTAACCATAAGACTTAACCCTAAGACTTCAGGTTAAGTTTTAACCTTAAGACTCAACCCTGAGACTTAGTCGTGAAATTTATCCATAAGACTTATCCCTAAAACTGAAAACTGAGACTTAAATCTAAGATTTAACCTGAAGACTTAACCCTAAAACGTAGCCCTGAGACTTATCCTTGAGCTTTAACCTTGATACTTAATCCTGAGACTTAGCCCTAAGACTTATCCCCAAGGCATAACTCTAAGGCTTAACCCTAAGACTTAACCTTAAGGCTCAACCTTAAGACTTAACATTAAGACTTAACCCTGAGACTTAACCATAAGACTTATCCTCAAGATTGTACTCTAAGACTTAACCCTAAGACTTAAGATGAAGACTTAACCCTAAGACTCAATCTATGAGATGTAAACTTAAGACTTAATTAACCCTAAGGCTCAATCTATGAGATGTAAACTTAAGACTTAACCTTTAGGAATTAACCCTGACACTTAACCTTAAGGCTTAACCCTAAGACTTAAGCTTAAGGTTTAAACTTAAGACTTATCCCTAAGACATAAGCCTGAGACTTAACCCTAAGACTTAACCTCAAGTTTAACTTCAAAACTTAACCCTAAGACTGAATCCTAAGACACAACCTTACCACGTAACCCTGAGACTTAACCTTGAGACTTTGCCTTGAAATTTAACCCTGGGATTTAACCCTAAGTCTTAATGCTAAGACTTAACTTTAAGATGTACCATTAAGACTTAACCTTAAAGCGTAACCTTAAGATTTACACTCAATACTTAACCCTAAGACTTAACCCTATGATTTAAACTTAAGGTTAAACCTTAAGACAAAACTTGAAGACTTAATTCAAAGACTTATCCCTAAGACTCAACACTGAGACTTAAACCTAAGATTTAAGACTTAGCCCCAAGACTTAAGTCTAAGACTTCAAGTTATGAATTAAACTTTAGACTTAACCCTAAGACTCAAGCCATAAGACTTCACCTTAAGACTTAACCTGAAGACTTAACCTTAAAATTTAACCCTAAGACTGAACCCTAAAATATAACTTTTAAGACTTAACAATAAGACTGAACATTAAGACACAACCTTACGACTTCTACCCTGAGACCTAACCTTGAGACTTAACACTGAGATTTAACCCTAAGACTTAACTTGAAGATGTAACATTCGGACTTAACCTTAAAACTTAACCCTAAGCCTCAACCTTAAGAAGTAACTTGAAGACTTAACCCTGAGAATGAACTCTAAGACTTCAACTTAATAATTAACGCTCAGATATAACCCTCAGACTTAAACTTAAGAAATAACCCTAAGACTTAACCTTAATATTTAACTTGAAGATGTAACCTTAAGGCTTAACCCTAAACTTAACCCTAAGAGTTAACCTTAAGTGTTGACCTTACAGATTTAACCCTAAGAGTTAACCTTAGGACTGAAACGTTAAGACTTAACCCTAAGACTTATCCCCAAGACGTAACTCTAAAGAGTTAACCCTAAGACTTCAACTTGTGATTTAAACTTTAGACTGAACCCTAAGACTTAAAATTACGATTTAACATTAAGATTTAACCATAAGACTTAACCCTAAGACTTCAGGTTAAGTTTTAACCTTAAGACTCAACCCTGAGACTTAGTCGTGAAATTTATCCATAAGACTTATCCCTAAAACTGAAAACTGAGACCTAAACCTAAGATTTAACCTGAAGACTTAACCCTAAAACGTAGCCCTGAGACTTATTCTTGAGCTTTAACCTTGATACTTAATCCTGAGACTTAGCCCTAAGACTTATCCCCAAGGCATAACTCTAAGGCTTAACCCTAAGACTTAACCTTAAGGCTCAACCTTAAGACTTAACATTAAGACTTAACCCTGAGACTTAACCATAAGACTTATCCTCAAGATTGTACTCTAAGACTTAACCCTAAGACTTAAGATGAAGACTTAACCCTAAGACTCAATCTATGAGATGTAAACTTAAGACTTAATTAACCCTAAGGCTCAATCTATGAGATGTAAACTTAAGACTTAACCTTTAGGAATTAACCCTGACACTTAACCTTAAGGCTTAACCCTAAGACTTAAGCTTAAGGTTTAAACTTAAGACTTATCCCTAAGACATAAGCCTGAGACTTAACCCTAAGACTTAACCTCAAGTTTAACTTCAAAACTTAACCCTAAGACTGAATCCTAAGACACAACTTGACCACGTAACCCTGAGACTTAACCTTGAGACTTTACCTTGAAATTTAACCCTAAGTCTTAATGCTAAGACTTAACTTTAAGATGTACCATTAAGACTTAACCTTAAAGCGTAACCTTAAGATTTACACTCAATACTTAACCCTAAGACTTAACCCTATGACGTAAACTTAAGGTTAAACCTTAAGACAAAACTTGAAGACTTAATTCAAAGACTTATCCCTAAGACTCAACACTGAGACTTAAACCTAAGATTTAAGACTTAACCCTAAGACTTAGCCCCAAGACTTAAGTCTAAGACTTAAACTTATGAATTAAACTTTAGACTTAACCCTAAGACTCAAGCCATAAGACTTCACCTTAAGACTTAACCTGAAGACTTAACCTTAAAATTTAACCCTAAGACTGAACCCTAAAATATAACTTTTAAGACTTAACAATAAGACTGAACATTAAGACACAACCTTACGACTTCTACCCTGAGACCTAACCTTGAGACTTAACACTGAGATTTAACCCTAAGACTTAACTTGAAGATGTAACATTCGGACTTAACCTTAAAACTTAACCCTAAGCCTCAACCTTAAGAAGTAACTTGAAGACTTAACCCTGAGAATGAACTCTAAGACTTCAACTTAATAATTAACGCTCAGATATAACCCTCAGACTTAAACTTAAGAAATAACCCTAAGACTTAACCTTAATATTTAACTTGAAGATGTAACCTTAAGGCTTAACCCTAAACTTAACCCTAAGAGTTAACCTTAAGTGTTGACCTTACAGATTTAACCCTAAGAGTTAACCTTAGGACTGAAACGTTAAGACTTAACCCTAAGACTTATCCCCAAGACGTAACTCTAAAGAGTTAACCCTAAGACTTCAACTTGTGATTTAAACTTTAGACTGAACCCTAAGACTTAAAATTACGATTTAACATTAAGATTTAACCATAAGACTTAACCCTAAGACTTCAGGTTAAGTTTTAACCTTAAGACTCAACCCTGAGACTTAGTCGTGAAATTTATCCATAAGACTTATCCCTAAAACTGAAAACTGAGACCTAAACCTAAGATTTAACCTGAAGACTTAACCCTAAAACGTAGCCCTGAGACTTATTCTTGAGCTTTAACCTTGATACTTAATCCTGAGACTTAGCCCTAAGACTTATCCCCAAGGCATAACTCTAAGGCTTAACCCTAAGACTTAACCTTAAGGCTCAACCTTAAGACTTAACATTAAGACTTAACCCTGAGACTTAACCATAAGACTTATCCTCAAGATTGTACTCTAAGACTTAACCCTAAGACTTAAGATGAAGACTTAACCCTAAGACTCAATCTATGAGATGTAAACTTAAGACTTAATTAACCCTAAGGCTCAATCTATGAGATGTAAACTTAAGACTTAACCTTTAGGAATTAACCCTGACACTTAACCTTAAGGCTTAACCCTAAGACTTAAGCTTAAGGTTTAAACTTAAGACTTATCCCTAAGACATAAGCCTGAGACTTAACCCTAAGACTTAACCTCAAGTTTAACTTCAAAACTTAACCCTAAGACTGAATCCTAAGACACAACTTGACCACGTAACCCTGAGACTTAACCTTGAGACTTTACCTTGAAATTTAACCCTAAGTCTTAATGCTAAGACTTAACTTTAAGATGTACCATTAAGACTTAACCTTTAAAGCGTAACCTTAAGATTTACACTCAATACTTAACCCTAAGACTTAACCCTATGACGTAAACTTAAGGTTAAACCTTAAGACAAAACTTGAAGACTTAATTCAAAGACTTATCCCTAAGACTCAACACTGAGACTTAAACCTAAGATTTAAGACTTAACCCTAAGACTTAGCCCCAAGACTTAAGTCTAAGACTTAAACTTATGAATTAAACTTTAGACTTAACCCTAAGACTCAAGCCATAAGACTTCACCTTAAGACTTAACCTGAAGACTTAACCTTAAAATTTAACCCTAAGACTGAACCCTAAAATATAACTTTTAAGACTTAACAATAAGACTGAACATTAAGACACAACCTTACGACTTCTACCCTGAGACCTAACCTTGAGACTTAACACTGAGATTTAACCCTAAGACTTAACTTGAAGATGTAACATTCGGACTTAACCTTAAAACTTAACCCTAAGCCTCAACCTTAAGAAGTAACTTGAAGACTTAACCCTGAGAATGAACTCTAAGACTTCAACTTAATAATTAACGCTCAGATATAACCCTCAGACTTAAACTTAAGAAATAACCCTAAGACTTAACCTTAATATTTAACTTGAAGATGTAACCTTAAGGCTTAACCCTAAACTTAACCCTAAGAGTTAACCTTAAGTGTTGACCTTACAGATTTAACCCTAAGAGTTAACCTTAGGACTGAAACGTTAAGACTTAACCCTAAGACTTATCCCCAAGACGTAACTCTAAAGAGTTAACCCTAAGACTTCAACTTGTGATTTAAACTTTAGACTGAACCCTAAGACTTAAAATTACGATTTAACATTAAGATTTAACCATAAGACTTTACCCTAAGACTTCAGGTTAAGTTTTAACCTTAAGACTCAACCCTGAGACTTAGTCGTGAAATTTATCCATAAGACTTATCCCTAAAACTGAAAACTGAGACCTAAACCTAAGATTTAACCTGAAGACTTAACCCTAAAACGTAGCCCTGAGACTTATTCTTGAGCTTTAACCTTGATACTTAATCCTGAGACTTAGCCCTAAGACTTATCCCCAAGGCATAACTCTAAGGCTTAACCCTAAGACTTAACCTTAAGGCTCAACCTTAAGACTTAACATTAAGACTTAACCCTGAGACTTAACCATAAGACTTATCCTCAAGATTGTACTCTAAGACTTAACCCTAAGACTTAAGATGAAGACTTAACCCTAAGACTCAATCTATGAGATGTAAACTTAAGACTTAATTAACCCTAAGGCTCAATCTATGAGATGTAAACTTAAGACTTAACCTTTAGGAATTAACCCTGACACTTAACCTTAAGGCTTAACCCTAAGACTTAAGCTTAAGGTTTAAACTTAAGACTTATCCCTAAGACATAAGCCTGAGACTTAACCCTAAGACTTAACCTCAAGTTTAACTTCAAAACTTAACCCTAAGACTGAATCCTAAGACACAACTTGACCACGTAACCCTGAGACTTAACCTTGAGACTTTACCTTGAAATTTAACCCTAAGTCTTAATGCTAAGACTTAACTTTAAGATGTACCATTAAGACTTAACCTTAAAGCGTAACCTTAAGATTTACACTCAATACTTAACCCTAAGACTTAACCCTATGACGTAAACTTAAGGTTAAACCTTAAGACAAAACTTGAAGACTTAATTCAAAGACTTATCCCTAAGACTCAACACTGAGACTTAAACCTAAGATTTAAGACTTAACCCTAAGACTTAGCCCCAAGACTTAAGTCTAAGACTTAAACTTATGAATTAAACTTTAGACTTAACCCTAAGACTCAAGCCATAAGACTTCACCTTTAAGACTTAACCTGAAGACTTAACCTTAAAATTTAACCCTAAGACTGAACCCTAAAATATAACTTTTAAGACTTAACAATAAGACTGAACATTAAGACACAACCTTACGACTTCTACCCTGAGACCTAACCTTGAGACTTAACACTGAGATTTAACCCTAAGACTTAACTTGAAGATGTAACATTCGGACTTAACCTTAAAACTTAACCCTAAGCCTCAACCTTAAGAAGTAACTTGAAGACTTAACCCTGAGAATGAACTCTAAGACTTCAACTTAATAATTAACGCTCAGATATAACCCTCAGACTTAAACTTAAGAAATAACCCTAAGACTTAACCTTAATATTTAACTTGAAGATGTAACCTTAAGGCTTAACCCTAAACTTAACCCTAAGAGTTAACCTTAAGTGTTGACCTTACAGATTTAACCCTAAGAGTTAACCTTAGGACTGAAACGTTAAGACTTAACCCTAAGACTTATCCCCAAGACGTAACTCTAAAGAGTTAACCCTAAGACTTCAACTTGTGATTTAAACTTTAGACTGAACCCTAAGACTTAAAATTACGATTTAACATTAAGATTTAACCATAAGACTTAACCCTAAGACTTCAGGTTAAGTTTTAACCTTAAGACTCAACCCTGAGACTTAGTCGTGAAATTTATCCATAAGACTTATCCCTAAAACTGAAAACTGAGACCTAAACCTAAGATTTAACCTGAAGACTTAACCCTAAAACGTAGCCCTGAGACTTATTCTTGAGCTTTAACCTTGATACTTAATCCTGAGACTTAGCCCTAAGACTTATCCCCAAGGCATAACTCTAAGGCTTAACCCTAAGACTTAACCTTAAGGCTCAACCTTAAGACTTAACATTAAGACTTAACCCTGAGACTTAACCATAAGACTTATCCTCAAGATTGTACTCTAAGACTTAACCCTAAGACTTAAGATGAAGACTTAACCCTAAGACTCAATCTATGAGATGTAAACTTAAGACTTAATTAACCCTAAGGCTCAATCTATGAGATGTAAACTTAAGACTTAACCTTTAGGAATTAACCCTGACACTTAACCTTAAGGCTTAACCCTAAGACTTAAGCTTAAGGTTTAAACTTAAGACTTATCCCTAAGACATAAGCCTGAGACTTAACCCTAAGACTTAACCTCAAGTTTAACTTCAAAACTTAACCCTAAGACTGAATCCTAAGACACAACTTGACCACGTAACCCTGAGACTTAACCTTGAGACTTTACCTTGAAATTTAACCCTAAGTCTTAATGCTAAGACTTAACTTTAAGATGTACCATTAAGACTTAACCTTTAAAGCGTAACCTTAAGATTTACACTCAATACTTAACCCTAAGACTTAACCCTATGACGTAAACTTAAGGTTAAACCTTAAGACAAAACTTGAAGACTTAATTCAAAGACTTATCCCTAAGACTCAACACTGAGACTTAAACCTAAGATTTAAGACTTAACCCTAAGACTTAGCCCCAAGACTTAAGTCTAAGACTTAAACTTATGAATTAAACTTTAGACTTAACCCTAAGACTCAAGCCATAAGACTTCACCTTAAGACTTAACCTGAAGACTTAACCTTAAAATTTAACCCTAAGACTGAACCCTAAAATATAACTTTTAAGACTTAACAATAAGACTGAACATTAAGACACAACCTTACGACTTCTACCCTGAGACCTAACCTTGAGACTTAACACTGAGATTTAACCCTAAGACTTAACTTGAAGATGTAACATTCGGACTTAACCTTAAAACTTAACCCTAAGCCTCAACCTTAAGAAGTAACTTGAAGACTTAACCCTGAGAATGAACTCTAAGACTTCAACTTAATAATTAACGCTCAGATATAACCCTCAGACTTAAACTTAAGAAATAACCCTAAGACTTAACCTTAATATTTAACTTGAAGATGTAACCTTAAGGCTTAACCCTAAACTTAACCCTAAGAGTTAACCTTAAGTGTTGACCTTACAGATTTAACCCTAAGAGTTAACCTTAGGACTGAAACGTTAAGACTTAACCCTAAGACTTATCCCCAAGACGTAACTCTAAAGAGTTAACCCTAAGACTTCAACTTGTGATTTAAACTTTAGACTGAACCCTAAGACTTAAAATTACGATTTAACATTAAGATTTAACCATAAGACTTTACCCTAAGACTTCAGGTTAAGTTTTAACCTTAAGACTCAACCCTGAGACTTAGTCGTGAAATTTATCCATAAGACTTATCCCTAAAACTGAAAACTGAGACCTAAACCTAAGATTTAACCTGAAGACTTAACCCTAAAACGTAGCCCTGAGACTTATTCTTGAGCTTTAACCTTGATACTTAATCCTGAGACTTAGCCCTAAGACTTATCCCCAAGGCATAACTCTAAGGCTTAACCCTAAGACTTAACCTTAAGGCTCAACCTTAAGACTTAACATTAAGACTTAACCCTGAGACTTAACCATAAGACTTATCCTCAAGATTGTACTCTAAGACTTAACCCTAAGACTTAAGATGAAGACTTAACCCTAAGACTCAATCTATGAGATGTAAACTTAAGACTTAATTAACCCTAAGGCTCAATCTATGAGATGTAAACTTAAGACTTAACCTTTAGGAATTAACCCTGACACTTAACCTTAAGGCTTAACCCTAAGACTTAAGCTTAAGGTTTAAACTTAAGACTTATCCCTAAGACATAAGCCTGAGACTTAACCCTAAGACTTAACCTCAAGTTTAACTTCAAAACTTAACCCTAAGACTGAATCCTAAGACACAACTTGACCACGTAACCCTGAGACTTTACCTTGAAATTTAACCCTGGGATTTAACCCTAAGTCTTAATGCTAAGACTTAACTTTAAGATGTACCATTAAGACTTAACCTTAAAGCGTAACCTTAAGATTTACACTCAATACTTAACCCTAAGACTTAACCCTATGACGTAAACTTAAGGTTAAACCTTAAGACAAAACTTGAAGACTTAATTCAAAGACTTATCCCTAAGACTCAACACTGAGACTTAAACCTAAGATTTAAGACTTAACCCTAAGACTTAGCCCCAAGACTTAAGTCTAAGACTTAAACTTATGAATTAAACTTTAGACTTAACCCTAAGACTCAAGCCATAAGACTTCACCTTAAGACTTAACCTGAAGACTTAACCTTAAAATTTAACCCTAAGACTGAACCCTAAAATATAACTTTTAAGACTTAACAATAAGACTGAACATTAAGACACAACCTTACGACTTCTACCCTGAGACCTAACCTTGAGACTTAACACTGAGATTTAACCCTAAGACTTAACTTGAAGATGTAACATTCGGACTTAACCTTAAAACTTAACCCTAAGCCTCAACCTTAAGAAGTAACTGGAAGACTTAACCCTGAGAATGAACTCTAAGACTTCAACTTAATAATTAACGCTCAGATATAACCCTCAGACTTAAACTTAAGAAATAACCCTAAGACTTAACCTTAATATTTAACTTGAAGATGTAACCTTAAGGCTTAACCCTAAACTTAACCCTAAGAGTTAACCTTAAGTGTTGACCTTACAGATTTAACCCTAAGAGTTAACCTTAGGACTGAAACGTTAAGACTTAACCCTAAGACTTATCCCCAAGACGTAACTCTAAAGAGTTAACCCTAAGACTTCAACTTGTGATTTAAACTTTAGACTGAACCCTAAGACTTAAAATTACGATTTAACATTAAGATTTAACCATAAGACTTTACCCTAAGACTTCAGGTTAAGTTTTAACCTTAAGACTCAACCCTGAGACTTAGTCGTGAAATTTATCCATAAGACTTATCCCTAAAACTGAAAACTGAGACCTAAACCTAAGATTTAACCTGAAGACTTAACCCTAAAACGTAGCCCTGAGACTTATTCTTGAGCTTTAACCTTGATACTTAATCCTGAGACTTAGCCCTAAGACTTATCCCCAAGGCATAACTCTAAGGCTTAACCCTAAGACTTAACCTTAAGGCTCAACCTTAAGACTTAACATTAAGACTTAACCCTGAGACTTAACCATAAGACTTATCCTCAAGATTGTACTCTAAGACTTAACCCTAAGACTTAAGATGAAGACTTAACCCTAAGACTCAATCTATGAGATGTAAACTTAAGACTTAATTAACCCTAAGGCTCAATCTATGAGATGTAAACTTAAGACTTAACCTTTAGGAATTAACCCTGACACTTAACCTTAAGGCTTAACCCTAAGACTTAAGCTTAAGGTTTAAACTTAAGACTTATCCCTAAGACATAAGCCTGAGACTTAACCCTAAGACTTAACCTCAAGTTTAACTTCAAAACTTAACCCTAAGACTGAATCCTAAGACACAACTTGACCACGTAACCCTGAGACTTAACCTTGAGACTTTACCTTGAAATTTAACCCTAAGTCTTAATGCTAAGACTTAACTTTAAGATGTACCATTAAGACTTAACCTTAAAGCGTAACCTTAAGATTTACACTCAATACTTAACCCTAAGACTTAACCCTATGACGTAAACTTAAGGTTAAACCTTAAGACAAAACTTGAAGACTTAATTCAAAGACTTATCCCTAAGACTCAACACTGAGACTTAAACCTAAGATTTAAGACTTAACCCTAAGACTTAGCCCCAAGACTTAAGTCTAAGACTTAAACTTATGAATTAAACTTTAGACTTAACCCTAAGACTCAAGCCATAAGACTTCACCTTAAGACTTAACCTGAAGACTTAACCTTAAAATTTAACCCTAAGACTGAACCCTAAAATATAACTTTTAAGACTTAACAATAAGACTGAACATTAAGACACAACCTTACGACTTCTACCCTGAGACCTAACCTTGAGACTTAACACTGAGATTTAACCCTAAGACTTAACTTTAAGATGTAACATTCGGACTTAACCTTAAAACTTAACCCTAAGCCTCAACCTTAAGAAGTAACTTGAAGACTTAACCCTGAGAATGAACTCTAAGACTTCAACTTAATAATTAACGCTCAGATATAACCCTCAGACTTAAACTTAAGAAATAACCCTCAGACTTAACCTTAATATTTAACTTGAAGATGTAACCTTAAGGCTTAACCCTAAGAGTTAACCTTAAGTGTTGACCTTACAGATTTAACCCTAAGAGTTAACCTTAGGACTGAAACGTTAAGACTTAACCCTAAGACTTATCCCCAAGACGTAACTCTAAAGAGTTAACCCTAAGACTTCAACTTGTGATTTAAACTTTAGACTGAACGCTAAGACTTAAAATTACGATTTAACATTAAGATTTAACCATAAGACTTAACCCTAAGACTTCAGGTTAAGTTTTAACCTTAAGACTCAACCCTGAGACTTAGTCGTGAAATTTATCCATAAGACTTATCCCTAAAACTGAAAACTGAGACCTAAACCTAAGATTTAACCTGAAGACTTAACCCTAAAACGTAGCCCTGAGACTTATTCTTGAGCTTTAACCTTGATACTTAATCCTGAGACTTAGCCCTAAGACTTATCCCCAAGGCATAACTCTAAGGCTTAACCCTAAGACTTAACCTTAAGGCTCAACCTTAAGACTTAACATTAAGACTTAACCATAAGACTTATCCTCAAGATTGTACTCTAAGACTTAACCCTAAGACTTAAGATGAAGACTTAACCCTAAGACTCAATCTATGAGATGTAAACTTAAGACTTAATTAACCCTAAGGCTCAATCTATGAGATGTAAACTTAAGACTTAACCTTTAGGAATTAACCCTGACACTTAACCTTAAGGCTTAACCCTAAGACTTAAGCTTAAGGTTTAAACTTAAGACTTATCCCTAAGACATAAGCCTGAGACTTAACCCTAAGACTTAACCTCAAGTTTAACTTCAAAACTTAACCCTAAGACTGAATCCTAAGACACAACTTGACCACGTAACCCTGAGACTTAACCTTGAGACTTTACCTTGAAATTTAACCCTAAGTCTTAATGCTAAGACTTAACTTTAAGATGTACCATTAAGACTTAACCTTAAAGCGTAACCTTAAGATTTACACTCAATACTTAACCCTAAGACTTAACCCTATGACGTAAACTTAAGGTTAAACCTTAAGACAAAACTTGAAGACTTAATTCAAAGACTTATCCCTAAGACTCAACACTGAGACTTAAACCTAAGATTTAAGACTTAACCCTAAGACTTAGCCCCAAGACTTAAGTCTAAGACTTAAACTTATGAATTAAACTTTAGACTTAACCCTAAGACTCAAGCCATAAGACTTCACCTTAAGACTTAACCTGAAGACTTAACCTTAAAATTTAACCCTAAGACTGAACCCTAAAATATAACTTTTAAGACTTAACAATAAGACTGAACATTAAGACACAACCTTACGACTTCTACCCTGAGACCTAACCTTGAGACTTAACACTGAGATTTAACCCTAAGACTTAACTTGAAGATGTAACATTCGGACTTAACCTTAAAACTTAACCCTAAGCCTCAACCTTAAGAAGTAACTTGAAGACTTAACCCTGAGAATGAACTCTAAGACTTCAACTTAATAATTAACGCTCAGATATAACCCTCAGACTTAAACTTAAGAAATAACCCTCAGACTTAACCTTAATATTTAACTTGAAGATGTAACCTTAAGGCTTAACCCTAAGAGTTAACCTTAAGTGTTGACCTTACAGATTTAACCCTAAGAGTTAACCTTAGGACTGAAACGTTAAGACTTAACCCTAAGACTTATCCCCAAGACGTAACTCTAAAGAGTTAACCCTAAGACTTCAACTTGTGATTTAAACTTTGACTGAACGCTAAGACTTAAAATTACGATTTAACATTAAGATTTAACCATAAGACTTAACCCTAAGACTTCAGGTTAAGTTTTAACCTTAAGACTCAACCCTGAGAATTAGTCGTGAAATTTATCCATAAGACTTATCCCTAAAACTGAAAACTGAGACCTAAACCTAAGATTTAACCTGAAGACTTAACCCTAAAACGTAGCCCTGAGACTTATTCTTGAGCTTTAACCTTGATACTTAATCCTGAGACTTAGCCCTAAGACTTATCCCCAAGACATAACTCTAAGGCTTAACCCTAAGACTTAACCTTAAGGCTCAACCTTAAGACTTAACATTAAGACTTAACCCTGAGACTTAACCATAAGACTTATCCTCAAGATTGTACTCTAAGACTTAACCCTAAGACTTAAGATGAAGACTTAACCCTAAGACTCAATCTATGAGATGTAAACTTAAGACTTAATTAACCCTAAGGCTCAATCTATGAGATGTAAACTTAAGACTTAACCTTTAGGAATTAACCCTGACACTTAACCTTAAGGCTTAACCCTAAGACTTAAGCTTAAGGTTTAAACTTAAGACTTATCCCTAAGACATAAGCCTGAGACTTAACCCTAAGACTTAACCTCAAGTTTAACTTCAAAACTTAACCCTAAGACTGAATCCTAAGACACAACTTGACCACGTAACCCTGAGACTTAACCTTGAGACTTTACCTTGAAATTTAACCCTGGGATTTAACCCTAAGTCTTAATGCTAAGACTTAACTTTAAGATGTACCATTAAGACTTAACCTTAAAGCGTAACCTTAAGATTTACACTCAATACTTAACCCTAAGACTTAACCCTATGACGTAAACTTAAGGTTAAACCTTAAGACAAAACTTGAAGACTTAATTCAAAGACTTATCCCTAAGACTCAACACTGAGACTTAAACCTAAGATTTAAGACTTAACCCTAAGACTTAGCCCCAAGACTTAAGTCTAAGACTTAAACTTATGAATTAAACTTTAGACTTAACCCTAAGACTCAAGCCATAAGACTTCACCTTAAGACTTAACCTGAAGACTTAACCTTAAAATTTAACCCTAAGACTGAACCCTAAAATATAACTTTTAAGACTTAACAATAAGACTGAACATTAAGACACAACCTTACGACTTCTACCCTGAGACCTAACCTTGAGACTTAACACTGAGATTTAACCCTAAGACTTAACTTTAAGATGTAACATTCGGACTTAACCTTAAAACTTAACCCTAAGCCTCAACCTTAAGAAGTAACTTGAAGACTTAACCCTGAGAATGAACTCTAAGACTTCAACTTAATAATTAACGCTCAGATATAACCCTCAGACTTAAACTTAAGAAATAACCCTCAGACTTAACCTTAATATTTAACTTGAAGATGTAACCTTAAGGCTTAACCCTAAACTTAACCCTAAGAGTTAACCTTAAGTGTTGACCTTACAGATTTAACCCTAAGAGTTAACCTTAGGACTGAAACGTTAAGACTTAACCCTAAGACTTATCCCCAAGACGTAACTCTAAAGAGTTAACCCTAAGACTTCAACTTGTGATTTAAACTTTAGACTGAACGCTAAGACTTAAAATTACGATTTAACATTAAGATTTAACCATAAGACTTAACCCTAAGACTTCAGGTTAAGTTTTAACCTTAAGACTCAACCCTGAGACTTAGTCGTGAAATTTATCCATAAGACTTATCCCTAAAACTGAAAACTGAGACCTAAACCTAAGATTTAACCTGAAGACTTAACCCTAAAACGTAGCCCTGAGACTTATCCTTGAGCTTTAACCTTGATACTTAATCCTGAGACTTAGCCCTAAGACTTATCCCCAAGGCATAACTCTAAGGCTTAACCCTAAGACTTAACCTTAAGGCTCAACCTTAAGACTTAACATTAAGACTTAACCCTGAGACTTAACCATAAGACTTATCCTCAAGATTGTACTCTAAGACTTAACCCTAAGACTTAAGATGAAGACTTAACCCTAAGACTCAATCTATGAGATGTAAACTTAAGACTTAATTAACCCTAAGGCTCAATCTATGAGATGTAAACTTAAGACTTAACCTTTAGGAATTAACCCTGACACTTAACCTTAAGGCTTAACCCTAAGACTTAAGCTTAAGGTTTAAACTTAAGACTTATCCCTAAGACATAAGCCTGAGACTTAACCCTAAGACTTAACCTCAAGTTTAACTTCAAAACTTAACCCTAAGACTGAATCCTAAGACACAACCTTACCACGTAACCCTGAGACTTAACCTTGAGACTTTACCTTGAAATTTAACCCTGGGATTTAACCCTAAGTCTTAATGCTAAGACTTAACTTTAAGATGTACCATTAAGACTTAACCTTAAAGCGTAACCTTAAGATTTACACTCAATACTTAACCCTAAGACTTAACCCTATGACGTAAACTTAAGGTTAAACCTTAAGACAAAACTTGAAGACTTAATTCAAAGACTTATCCCTAAGACTCAACACTGAGACTTAAACCTAAGATTTAAGACTTAACCCTAAGACTTAGCCCCAAGACTTAAGTCTAAGACTTAAACTTATGAATTAAACTTTAGACTTAACCCTAAGACTCAAGCCATAAGACTTCACCTTAAGACTTAACCTTAAAATTTAACCCTAAGACTGAACCCTAAAATATAACTTTTAAGACTTAACAATAAGACTGAACATTAAGACACAACCTTACGACTTCTACCCTGAGACCTAACCTTGAGACTTAACACTGAGATTTAACCCTAAGACTTAACTTGAAGATGTAACATTCGGACTTAACCTTAAAACTTAACCCTAAGTCTCAACCTTAAGAAGTAACTTGAAGACTTAACCCTGAGAATGAACTCTAAGACTTCAACTTAATAATTAACGCTCAGATATAACCCTCAGACTTAAACTTAAGAAATAACCCTAAGACTTAACCTTAATATTTAACTTGAAGATGTAACCTTAAGGCTTAACCCTAAACTTAACCCTAAGAGTTAACCTTAAGTGTTGACCTTACAGATTTAACCCTAAGAGTTAACCTTAGGACTGAAACGTTAAGACTTAACCCTAAGACTTATCCCCAAGACTTAACTCTAAAGAGTTAACCCTAAGACTTCAACTTGTGATTTAAACTTTAGACTGAACCCTAAGACTTAAAATTACGATTTAACATTAAGACTTAACCATAAGACTTAACCCTAAGACTTCAGGTTAAGTTTTAACCTTAAGACTCAACCCTGAGACTTAGTCGTGAAATTTATCCATAAGACTTATCCCTAAAACTGAAAACTGAGACTTAAATCTAAGATTTAACCTGAAGACTTAACCCTAAAACGTAGCCCTGAGACTTATCCTTGAGCTTTAACCTTGATACTTAATCCTGAGACTTAGCCCTAAGACTTATCCCCAAGGCATAACTCTAAGGCTTAACCCGAAGACTTAACCTTAAGGCTCAACCTTAAGACTTAACATTAAGACTTAACCCTGAGACTTAACCATAAGACTTATCCTCAAGATTGTACTCTAAGACTTTACCCTAAGACTTAAGATGAAGACTTAACCCTAAGACTCAATCTATGAGATGTAAACTTAAGACTTAATTAACCCTAAGGCTCAATCTATGAGATGTAAACTTAAGACTTAACCTTTAGGAATTAACCCTGACACTTAACCTTAAGGCTTAACCCTAAGACTTAAGCTTAAGGTTTAAACTTAAGACTTATCCCTAAGACATAAGCCTGAGACTTAACCCTAAGACTTAACCTCAAGTTTAACTTCAAAACTTAACCCTAAGACTGAATCCTAAGACACAACCTTACCACGTAACCCTGAGACTTAACCTTGAGACTTTACCTTGAAATTTAACCCTGGGATTTAACCCTAAGTCTTAATGCTAAGACTTAACTTTAAGATGTACCATTAAGACTTAACCTTAAAGCGTAACCTTAAGATTTACACTCAATACTTAACCCTAAGACTTAACCCTATGACGTAAACTTAAGGTTAAACCTTAAGACAAAACTTGAAGACTTAATTCAAAGACTTATCCCTAAGACTCAACACTGAGACTTAAACCTAAGATTTAAGACTTAACCCTAAGACTTAGCCCCAAGACTTAAGTCTAAGACTTAAACTTATGAATTAAACTTTAGACTTAACCCTAAGACTCAAGCCATAAGACTTCACCTTAAGACTTAACCTGAAGACTTAACCTTAAAATTTAACCCTAAGACTGAACCCTAAAATATAACTTTTAAGACTTAACAATAAGACTGAACATTAAGACACAACCTTACGACTTCTACCCTGAGACCTAACCTTGAGACTTAACACTGAGATTTAACCCTAAGACTTAACTTTAAGATGTAACATTCGGACTTAACCTTAAAACTTAACCCTAAGCCTCAACCTTAAGAAGTAACTTGAAGACTTAACCCTGAGAATGAACTCTAAGACTTCAACTTAATAATTAACGCTCAGATATAACCCTCAGACTTAAACTTAAGAAATAACCCTCAGACTTAACCTTAATATTTAACTTGAAGATGTAACCTTAAGGCTTAACCCTAAACTTAACCCTAAGAGTTAACCTTAAGTGTTGACCTTACAGATTTAACCCTAAGAGTTAACCTTAGGACTGAAACGTTAAGACTTAACCCTAAGACTTATCCCCAAGACGTAACTCTAAAGAGTTAACCCTAAGACTTCAACTTGTGATTTAAACTTTAGACTGAACGCTAAGACTTAAAATTACGATTTAACATTAAGATTTAACCATAAGACTTAACCCTAAGACTTCAGGTTAAGTTTTAACCTTAAGACTCAACCCTGAGACTTAGTCGTGAAATTTATCCATAAGACTTATCCCTAAAACTGAAAACTGAGACCTAAACCTAAGATTTAACCTGAAGACTTAACCCTAAAACGTAGCCCTGAGACTTTCCTTGAGCTTTAACCTTGATACTTAATCCTGAGACTTAGCCCTAAGACTTATCCCCAAGGCATAACTCTAAGGCTTAACCCTAAGACTTAACCTTAAGGCTCAACCTTAAGACTTAACATTAAGACTTAACCCTGAGACTTAACCATAAGACTTATCCTCAAGATTGTACTCTAAGACTTAACCCTAAGACTTAAGATGAAGACTTAACCCTAAGACTCAATCTATGAGATGTAAACTTAAGACTTAATTAACCCTAAGGCTCAATCTATGAGATGTAAACTTAAGACTTAACCTTTAGGAATTAACCCTGACACTTAACCTTAAGGCTTAACCCTAAGACTTAAGCTTAAGGTTTAAACTTAAGACTTATCCCTAAGACATAAGCCTGAGACTTAACCCTAAGACTTAACCTCAAGTTTAACTTCAAAACTTAACCCTAAGACTGAATCCTAAGACACAACCTTACCACGTAACCCTGAGACTTAACCTTGAGACTTTACCTTGAAATTTAACCCTGGGATTTAACCCTAAGTCTTAATGCTAAGACTTAACTTTAAGATGTACCATTAAGACTTAACCTTAAAGCGTAACCTTAAGATTTACACTCAATACTTAACCCTAAGACTTAACCCTATGACGTAAACTTAAGGTTAAACCTTAAGACAAAACTTGAAGACTTAATTCAAAGACTTATCCCTAAGACTCAACACTGAGACTTAAACCTAAGATTTAAGACTTAACCCTAAGACTTAGCCCCAAGACTTAAGTCTAAGACTTAAACTTATGAATTAAACTTTAGACTTAACCCTAAGACTCAAGCCATAAGACTTCACCTTAAGACTTAACCTTAAAATTTAACCCTAAGACTGAACCCTAAAATATAACTTTTAAGACTTAACAATAAGACTGAACATTAAGACACAACCTTACGACTTCTACCCTGAGACCTAACCTTGAGACTTAACACTGAGATTTAACCCTAAGACTTAACTTGAAGATGTAACATTCGGACTTAACCTTAAAACTTAACCCTAAGTCTCAACCTTAAGAAGTAACTTGAAGACTTAACCCTGAGAATGAACTCTAAGACTTCAACTTAATAATTAACGCTCAGATATAACCCTCAGACTTAAACTTAAGAAATAACCCTAAGACTTAACCTTAATATTTAACTTGAAGATGTAACCTTAAGGCTTAACCCTAAACTTAACCCTAAGAGTTAACCTTAAGTGTTGACCTTACAGATTTAACCCTAAGAGTTAACCTTAGGACTGAAACGTTAAGACTTAACCCTAAGACTTATCCCCAAGACGTAACTCTAAAGAGTTAACCCTAAGACTTCAACTTGTGATTTAAACTTTAGACTGAACCCTAAGACTTAAAATTACGATTTAACATTAAGACTTAACCATAAGACTTAACCCTAAGACTTCAGGTTAAGTTTTAACCTTAAGACTCAACCCTGAGACTTAGTCGTGAAATTTATCCATAAGACTTATCCCTAAAACTGAAAACTGAGACTTAAATCTAAGATTTAACCTGAAGACTTAACCCTAAAACGTAGCCCTGAGACTTATCCTTGAGCTTTAACCTTGATACTTAATCCTGAGACTTAGCCCTAAGACTTATCCCCAAGGCATAACTCTAAGGCTTAACCCTAAGACTTAACCTTAAGGCTCAACCTTAAGACTTAACATTAAGACTTAACCCTGAGACTTAACCATAAGACTTATCCTCAAGATTGTACTCTAAGACTTTACCCTAAGACTTAAGATGAAGACTTAACCCTAAGACTCAATCTATGAGATGTAAACTTAAGACTTAATTAACCCTAAGGCTCAATCTATGAGATGTAAACTTAAGACTTAACCTTTAGGAATTAACCCTGACACTTAACCTTAAGGCTTAACCCTAAGACTTAAGCTTAAGGTTTAAACTTAAGACTTATCCCTAAGACATAAGCCTGAGACTTAACCCTAAGACTTAACCTCAAGTTTAACTTCAAAACTTAACCCTAAGACTGAATCCTAAGACACAACCTTACCACGTAACCCTGAGACTTAACCTTGAGACTTTACCTTGAAATTTAACCCTGGGATTTAACCCTAAGTCTTAATGCTAAGACTTAACTTTAAGATGTACCATTAAGACTTAACCTTAAAGCGTAACCTTAAGATTTACACTCAATACTTAACCCTAAGACTTAACCCTATGACGTAAACTTAAGGTTAAACCTTAAGACAAAACTTGAAGACTTAATTCAAAGACTTATCCCTAAGACTCAACACTGAGACTTAAACCTAAGATTTAAGACTTAACCCTAAGACTTAGCCCCAAGACTTAAGTCTAAGACTTAAACTTATGAATTAAACTTTAGACTTAACCCTAAGACTCAAGCCATAAGACTTCACCTTAAGACTTAACCCGAAGACTTAACCTTAAAATTTAACCCTAAGACTGAACCCTAAAATATAACTTTTAAGACTTAACAATAAGACTGAACATTAAGACACAACCTTACGACTTCTACCCTGAGACCTAACCTTGAGACTTAACACTGAGATTTAACCCTAAGACTTAACTTTAAGATGTAACATTCGGACTTAACCTTAAAACTTAACCCTAAGCCTCAACCTTAAGAAGTAACTTGAAGACTTAACCCTGAGAATGAACTCTAAGACTTCAACTTAATAATTAACGCTCAGATATAACCCTCAGACTTAAACTTAAGAAATAACCCTCAGACTTAACCTTAATATTTAACTTGAAGATGTAACCTTAAGGCTTAACCCTAAACTTAACCCTAAGAGTTAACCTTAAGTGTTGACCTTACAGATTTAACCCTAAGAGTTAACCTTAGGACTGAAACGTTAAGACTTAACCCTAAGACTTATCCCCAAGACGTAACTCTAAAGAGTTAACCCTAAGACTTCAACTTGTGATTTAAACTTTAGACTGAACCCTAAGACTTAAAATTACGATTTAACATTAAGACTTAACCATAAGACTTAACCCTAAGACTTCAGGTTAAGTTTTAACCTTAAGACTCAACCCTGAGACTTAGTCGTGAAATTTATCCATAAGACTTATCCCTAAAACTGAAAACTGAGACCTAAACCTAAGATTTAACCTGAAGACTTAACCCTAAAACGTAGCCCTGAGACTTATCCTTGAGCTTTAACCTTGATACTTAATCCTGAGACTTAGCCCTAAGACTTATCCCCAAGACATAACTCTAAGGCTTAACCCTAAGACTTAACCTTAAGGCTCAACCTTAAGACTTAACATTAAGACTTAACCCTGAGACTTAACCATAAGACTTATCCTCAAGATTGTACTCTAAGACTTTACCCTAAGACTTAAGATGAAGACTTAACCCTAAGACTCAATCTATGAGATGTAAACTTAAGACTTAATTAACCCTAAGGCTCAATCTATGAGATGTAAACTTAAGACTTAACCTTTAGGAATTAACCCTGACACTTAACCTTAAGGCTTAACCCTAAGACTTAAGCTTAAGGTTTAAACTTAAGACTTATCCCTAAGACATAAGCCTGAGACTTAACCCTAAGACTTAACCTCAAGTTTAACTTCAAAACTTAACCCTAAGACTGAATCCTAAGACACAACCTTACCACGTAACCCTGAGACTTAACCTTGAGACTTTACCTTGAAATTTAACCCTGGGATTTAACCCTAAGTCTTAATGCTAAGACTTAACTTTAAGATGTACCATTAAGACTTAACCTTAAAGCGTAACCTTAAGATTTACACTCAATACTTAACCCTAAGACTTAACCCTATGACGTAAACTTAAGGTTAAACCTTAAGACAAAACTTGAAGACTTAATTCAAAGACTTATCCCTAAGACTCAACACTGAGACTTAAACCTAAGATTTAAGACTTAACCCTAAGACTTAGCCCCAAGACTTAAGTCTAAGACTTAAACTTATGAATTAAACTTTAGACTTAACCCTAAGACTCAAGCCATAAGACTTCACCTTAAGACTTAACCCGAAGACTTAACCTTAAAATTTAACCCTAAGACTGAACCCTAAAATATAACTTTTAAGACTTAACAATAAGACTGAACATTAAGACACAACCTTACGACTTCTACCCTGAGACCTAACCTTGAGACTTAACACTGAGATTTAACCCTAAGACTTAACTTTAAGATGTAACATTCGGACTTAACCTTAAAACTTAACCCTAAGCCTCAACCTTAAGAAGTAACTTGAAGACTTAACCCTGAGAATGAACTCTAAGACTTCAACTTAATAATTAACGCTCAGATATAACCCTCAGACTTAAACTTAAGAAATAACCCTAAGACTTAACCTTAATATTTAACTTGAAGATGTAACCTTAAGGCTTAACCCTAAACTTAACCCTAAGAGTTAACCTTAAGTGTTGACCTTACAGATTTAACCCTAAGAGTTAACCTTAGGACTGAAACGTTAAGACTTAACCCTAAGACTTATCCCCAAGACGTAACTCTAAAGAGTTAACCCTAAGACTTCAACTTGTGATTTAAACTTTAGACTGAACCCTAAGACTTAAAATTACGATTTAACATTAAGACTTAACCATAAGACTTAACCCTAAGACTTCAGGTTAAGTTTTAACCTTAAGACTCAACCCTGAGACTTAGTCGTGAAATTTATCCATAAGACTTATCCCTAAAACTGAAAACTGAGACTTAAATCTAAGATTTAACCTGAAGACTTAACCCTAAAACGTAGCCCTGAGACTTATCCTTGAGCTTTAACCTTGATACTTAATCCTGAGACTTAGCCCTAAGACTTATCCCCAAGGCATAACTCTAAGGCTTAACCCTAAGACTTAACCTTAAGGCTCAACCTTAAGACTTAACATTAAGACTTAACCCTGAGACTTAACCATAAGACTTATCCTCAAGATTGTACTCTAAGACTTAACCCTAAGACTTAAGATGAAGACTTAACCCTAAGACTCAATCTATGAGATGTAAACTTAAGACTTAATTAACCCTAAGGCTCAATCTATGAGATGTAAACTTAAGACTTAACCTTTAGGAATTAACCCTGACACTTAACCTTAAGGCTTAACCCTAAGACTTAAGCTTAAGGTTTAAACTTAAGACTTATCCCTAAGACATAAGCCTGAGACTTAACCCTAAGACTTAACCTCAAGTTTAACTTCAAAACTTAACCCTAAGACTGAATCCTAAGACACAACCTTACCACGTAACCCTGAGACTTAACCTTGAGACTTTACCTTGAAATTTAACCCTGGGATTTAACCCTAAGTCTTAATGCTAAGACTTAACTTTAAGATGTACCATTAAGACTTAACCTTAAAGCGTAACCTTAAGATTTACACTCAATACTTAACCCTAAGACTTAACCCTATGATTTAAACTTAAGGTTAAACCTTAAGACAAAACTTGAAGACTTAATTCAAAGACTTATCCCTAAGACTCAACACTGAGACTTAAACCTAAGATTTAAGACTTAACCCTAAGACTTAGCCCCAAGACTTAAGTCTAAGACTTAAACTTATGAATTAAACTTTAGACTTAACCCTAAGACTCAAGCCATAAGACTTCACCTTAAGACTTAACCTTAAAATTTAACCCTAAGACTGAACCCTAAAATATAACTTTTAAGACTTAACAATAAGCCTGAACATTAAGACACAACCTTACGACTTCTACCCTGAGACCTAACCTTGAGACTTAACACTGAGATTTAACCCTAAGACTTAACTTTAAGATGTAACATTCGGACTTAACCTTAAAACTTAACCCTAAGCCTCAACCTTAAGAAGTAACTTGAAGACTTAACCCTGAGAATGAACTCTAAGACTTCAACTTAATAATTAACGCTCAGATATAACCCTCAGACTTAAACTTAAGAAATAACCCTAAGACTTAACCTTAATATTTAACTTGAAGATGTAACCTTAAGGCTTAACCCTAAACTTAACCCTAAGAGTTAACCTTAAGTGTTGACCTTACAGATTTAACCCTAAGAGTTAACCTTAGGACTGAAACGTTAACACTTAACCCTAAGACTTATCCCCAAGACGTAACTCTAAAGAGTTAACCCTAAGACTTCAACTTGTGATTTAAACTTTAGACTGAACGCTAAGACTTAAAATTACGATTTAACATTAAGATTTAACCATAAGACTTAACCCTAAGACTTCAGGTTAAGTTTTAACCTTAAGACTCAACCCTGAGACTTAGTCGTGAAATTTATCCATAAGACTTATCCCTAAAACTGAAAACTGAGACCTAAACCTAAGATTTAACCTGAAGACTTAACCCTAAAACGTAGCCCTGAGACTTATCCTTGAGCTTTAACCTTGATACTTAATCCTGAGACTTAGCCCTAAGACTTATCCCCAAGGCATAACTCTAAGGCTTAACCCTAAGACTTAACCTTAAGGCTCAACCTTAAGACTTAACATTAAGACTTAACCATAAGACTTATCCTCAAGATTGTACTCTAAGACTTAACCCTAAGACTTAAGATGAAGACTTAACCCTAAGACTCAATCTATGAGATGTAAACTTAAGACTTAATTAACCCTAAGGCTCAATCTATGAGATGTAAACTTAAGACTTAACCTTTAGGAATTAACCCTGACACTTAACCTTAAGGCTTAACCCTAAGACTTAAGCTTAAGGTTTAAACTTAAGACTTATCCCTAAGACATAAGCCTGAGACTTAACCCTAAGACTTAACCTCAAGTTTAACTTCAAAACTTAACCCTAAGACTGAATCCTAAGACACAACTTGACCACGTAACCCTGAGACTTAACCTTGAGACTTTACCTTGAAATTTTACCCTGGGATTTAACCCTAAGTCTTAATGCTAAGACTTAACTTTAAGATGTACCATTAAGACTTAACCTTAAAGCGTAACCTTAAGATTTACACTCAATACTTAACCCTAAGACTTAACCCTATGATTTAAACTTAAGGTTAAACCTTAAGACAAAACTTGAAGACTTAATTCAAAGACTTATCCCTAAGACTCAACACTGAGACGTAAACCTAAGATTTAAGACTTAGCCCCAAGACTTAAGTCTAAGACTTAAACTTATGAATTAAACTTTAGACTTAACCCTAAGACTCAAGCCATAAGACTTCACCTTAAGACTTAACCTGAAGACTTAACCTTAAAATTTAACCCTAAGACTGAACCCTAAAATATAACTTTTAAGACTTAACAATAAGACTGAACATTAAGACACAACCTTACGACTTCTACCCTGAGACCTAACCTTGAGACTTAACACTGAGATTTAACCCTAAGACTTAACTTTAAGATGTAACATTCGGACTTAACCTTAAAACTTAACCCTAAGCCTCAACCTTAAGAAGTAACTTGAAGACTTAACCCTGAGAATGAACTCTAAGACTTCAACTTAATAATTAACGCTCAGATATAACCCTCAGACTTAAACTTAAGAAATAGCCCTAAGACTTAACCTTAATATTTAACTTGAAGATGTAACCTTAAGGCTTAACCCTAAACTTAACCCTAAGAGTTCACCTTAAGTGTTGACCTTACAGATTTAACCCTAAGAGTTAACCTTAGGACTGAAACGTTAAGACTTAACCCTAAGACTTATCCCCAAGACGTAACTCTAAAGAGTTAACCCTAAGACTTCAACTTGTGATTTAAACTTTAGACTGAACGCTAAGACTTAAAATTACGATTTAACATTAAGATTTAACCATAAGACTTAACCCTAAGACTTCAGGTTAAGTTTTAACCTTAAGACTCAACCCTGAGACTTAGTCGTGAAATTTATCCATAAGACTTATCCCTAAAACTGAAAACTGAGACCTAAACCTAAGATTTAACCTGAAGACTTAACCCTAAAACGTAGCCCTGAGACTTATCCTTGAGCTTTAGCCTTGATACTTAATCCTGAGACTTAGCCCTAAGACTTATCCCCAAGGCATAACTCTAAGGCTTAACCCTAAGACTTAACCTTAAGGCTCAACCTTAAGACTTAACATTAAGACTTAACCCTGAGACTTAACCATAAGACTTATCCTCAAGATTGTACTCTAAGACTTAACCCTAAGACTTAAGATGAAGACTTAACCCTAAGACTCAATCTATGAGATGTAAACTTAAGACTTAATTAACCCTAAGGCTCAATCTATGAGATGTAAACTTAAGACTTAACCTTTAGGAATTAACCCTGACACTTAACCTTAAGGCTTAACCCTAAGACTTAAGCTTAAGGTTTAAACTTAAGACTTATCCCTAAGACATAAGCCTGAGACTTAACCCTAAGACTTAACCTCAAGTTTAACTTCAAAACTTAACCCTAAGACTGAATCCTAAGACACAACTTGACCACGTAACCCTGAGACTTAACCTTGAGACTTTACCTTGAAATTTAACCCTGGGATTTAACCCTAAGTCTTAATGCTAAGACTTAACTTTAAGATGTACCATTAAGACTTAACCTTAAAGCGTAACCTTAAGATTTACACTCAATACTTAACCCTAAGACTTAACCCTATGACGTAAACTTAAGGTTAAACCTTAAGACAAAACTTGAAGACTTAATTCAAAGACTTATCCCTAAGACTCAACACTGAGACTTAAACCTAAGATTTAAGACTTAACCCTAAGACTTAGCCCCAAGACTTAAGTCTAAGGCTTAAACTTATGAATTAAACTTTAGACTTAACCCTAAGACTCAAGCCATAAGACTTCACCTTAAGACTTAACCTGAAGACTTAACCTTAAAATTTAACCCTAAGACTGAACCCTAAAATATAACTTTTAAGACTTAACAATAAGACTGAACATTAAGACACAACCTTACGACTTCTACCCTGAGACCTAACCTTGAGACTTAACACTGAGATTTAACCCTAAGACTTAACTTTAAGATGTAACATTCGGACTTAACCTTAAAACTTAACCCTAAGCCTCAACCTTAAGAAGTAACTTGAAGACTTAACCCTGAGAATGAACTCTAAGACTTCAACTTAATAATTAACGCTCAGATATAACCCTCAGACTTAAACTTAAGAAATAACCCTCAGACTTAACCTTAATATTTAACTTGAAGATGTAACCTTAAGGCTTAACCCTAAACTTAACCCTAAGAGTTAACCTTAAGTGTTGACCTTACAGATTTAACCCTAAGAGTTAACCTTAGGACTGAAACGTTAAGACTTAACCCTAAGACTTATCCCCAAGACGTAACTCTAAAGAGTTAACCCTAAGACTTCAACTTGTGATTTAAACTTTAGACTGAACGCTAAGACTTAAAATTACGATTTAACATTAAGATTTAACCATAAGACTTAACCCTAAGACTTCAGGTTAAGTTTTAACCTTAAGACTCAACCCTGAGACTTAGTCGTGAAATTTATCCATAAGACTTATCCCTAAAACTGAAAACTGAGACCTAAACCTAAGATTTAACCTGAAGACTTAACCCTAAAACGTAGCCCTGAGACTTATCCTTGAGCTTTAACCTTGATACTTAATCCTGAGACTTAGCCCTAAGACTTATCCCCAAGGCATAACTCTAAGGCTTAACCCTAAGACTTAACCTTAAGGCTCAACCTTAAGACTTAACATTAAGACTTAACCATAAGACTTATCCTCAAGATTGTACTCTAAGACTTAACCCTAAGACTTAAGATGAAGACTTAACCCTAAGACTCAATCTATGAGATGTAAACTTAAGACTTAATTAACCCTAAGGCTCAATCTATGAGATGTAAACTTAAGACTTAACCTTTAGGAATTAACCCTGACACTTAACCTTAAGGCTTAACCCTAAGACTTAAGCTTAAGGTTTAAACTTAAGACTTATCCCTAAGACATAAGCCTGAGACTTAACCCTAAGACTTAACCTCAAGTTTAACTTCAAAACTTAACCCTAAGACTGAATCCTAAGACACAACTTGACCACGTAACCCTGAGACTTAACCTTGAGACTTTACCTTGAAATTTAACCCTGGGATTTAACCCTAAGTCTTAATGCTAAGACTTAACTTTAAGATGTACCATTAAGACTTAACCTTAAAGCGTAACCTTAAGATTTACACTCAATACTTAACCCTAAGACTTAACCCTATGACGTAAACTTAAGGTTAAACCTTAAGACAAAACTTGAAGACTTAATTCAAAGACTTATCCCTAAGACTCAACACTGAGACTTAAACCTAAGATTTAAGACTTAACCCTAAGACTTAGCCCCAAGACTTAAGTCTAAGGCTTAAACTTATGAATTAAACTTTAGACTTAACCCTAAGACTCAAGCCATAAGACTTCACCTTAAGACTTAACCCGAAGACTTAACCTTAAAATTTAACCCTAAGACTGAACCCTAAAATATAACTTTTAAGACTTAACAATAAGACTGAACATTAAGACACAACCTTACGACTTCTACCCTGAGACCTAACCTTGAGACTTAACACTGAGATTTAACCCTAAGACTTAACTTTAAGATGTAACATTCGGACTTAACCTTAAAACTTAACCCTAAGCCTCAACCTTAAGAAGTAACTTGAAGACTTAACCCTGAGAATGAACTCTAAGACTTCAACTTAATAATTAACGCTCAGATATAACCCTCAGACTTAAACTTAAGAAATAACCCTAAGACTTAACCTTAATATTTAACTTGAAGATGTAACCTTAAGGCTTAACCCTAAGAGTTAACCTTAAGTGTTGACCTTACAGATTTAACCCTAAGAGTTAACCTTAGGACTGAAACGTTAAGACTTAACCCTAAGACTTATCCCCAAGACGTAACTCTAAAGAGTTAACCCTAAGACTTCAACTTGTGATTTAAACTTTAGACTGAACGCTAAGACTTAAAATTACGATTTAACATTAAGATTTAACCATAAGACTTAACCCTAAGACTTCAGGTTAAGTTTTAACCTTAAGACTCAACCCTGAGACTTAGTCGTGAAATTTATCCATAAGACTTATCCCTAAAACTGAAAACTGAGACCTAAACCTAAGATTTAACCTGAAGACTTAACCCTAAAACGTAGCCCTGAGACTTATCCTTGAGCTTTAACCTTGATACTTAATCCTGAGACTTAGCCCTAAGACTTATCCCCAAGGCATAACTCTAAGGCTTAACCCTAAGACTTAACCTTAAGGCTCAACCTTAAGACTTAACATTAAGACTTAACCCTGAGACTTAACCATAAGACTTATCCTCAAGATTGTACTCTAAGACTTAACCCTAAGACTTAAGATGAAGACTTAACCCTAAGACTCAATCTATGAGATGTAAACTTAAGACTTAATTAACCCTAAGGCTCAATCTATGAGATGTAAACTTAAGACTTAACCTTTAGGAATTAACCCTGACACTTAACCTTAAGGCTTAACCCTAAGACTTAAGCTTAAGGTTTAAACTTAAGACTTATCCCTAAGACATAAGCCTGAGACTTAACCCTAAGACTTAACCTCAAGTTTAACTTCAAAACTTAACCCTAAGACTGAATCCTAAGACACAACTTGACCACGTAACCCTGAGACTTAACCTTGAGACTTTACCTTGAAATTTAACCCTGGGATTTAACCCTAAGTCTTAATGCTAAGACTTAACTTTAAGATGTACCATTAAGACTTAACCTTAAAGCGTAACCTTAAGATTTACACTCAATACTTAACCCTAAGACTTAACCCTATGACGTAAACTTAAGGTTAAACCTTAAGACAAAACTTGAAGACTTAATTCAAAGACTTATCCCTAAGACTCAACACTGAGACTTAAACCTAAGATTTAAGACTTAACCCTAAGACTTAGCCCCAAGACTTAAGTCTAAGACTTAAACTTATGAATTAAACTTTAGACTTAACCCTAAGACTCAAGCCATAAGACTTCACCTTAAGACTTAACCTGAAGACTTAACCTTAAAATTTAACCCTAAGACTGAACCCTAAAATATAACTTTTAAGACTTAACAATAAGACTGAACATTAAGACACAACCTTACGACTTCTACCCTGAGACCTAACCTTGAGACTTAACACTGAGATTTAACCCTAAGACTTAACTTGAAGATGTAACATTCGGACTTAACCTTAAAACTTAACCCTAAGCCTCAACCTTAAGAAGTAACTTGAAGACTTAACCCTGAGAATGAACTCTAAGACTTCAACTTAATAATTAACGCTCAGATATAACCCTCAGACTTAAACTTAAGAAATAACCCTCAGACTTAACCTTAATATTTAACTTGAAGATGTAACCTTAAGGCTTAACCCTAAACTTAACCCTAAGAGTTAACCTTAAGTGTTGACCTTACAGATTTAACCCTAAGAGTTAACCTTAGGACTGAAACGTTAAGACTTAACCCTAAGACTTATCCCCAAGACGTAACTCTAAAGAGTTAACCCTAAGACTTCAACTTGTGATTTAAACTTTAGACTGAACGCTAAGACTTAAAATTACGATTTAACATTAAGATTTAACCATAAGACTTAACCCTAAGACTTCAGGTTAAGTTTTAACCTTAAGACTCAACCCTGAGACTTAGTCGTGAAATTTATCCATAAGACTTATCCCTAAAACTGAAAACTGAGACCTAAACCTAAGATTTAACCTGAAGACTTAACCCTAAAACGTAGCCCTGAGACTTATCCTTGAGCTTTAACCTTGATACTTAATCCTGAGACTTAGCCCTAAGACTTATCCCCAAGGCATAACTCTAAGGCTTAACCCTAAGACTTAACCTTAAGGCTCAACCTTAAGACTTAACATTAAGACTTAACCATAAGACTTATCCTCAAGATTGTACTCTAAGACTTAACCCTAAGACTTAAGATGAAGACTTAACCCTAAGACTCAATCTATGAGATGTAAACTTAAGACTTAATTAACCCTAAGGCTCAATCTATGAGATGTAAACTTAAGACTTAACCTTTAGGAATTAACCCTGACACTTAACCTTAAGGCTTAACCCTAAGACTTAAGCTTAAGGTTTAAACTTAAGACTTATCCCTAAGACATAAGCCTGAGACTTAACCCTAAGACTTAACCTCAAGTTTAACTTCAAAACTTAACCCTAAGACTGAATCCTAAGACACAACTTGACCACGTAACCCTGAGACTTAACCTTGAGACTTTACCTTGAAATTTAACCCTGGGATTTAACCCTAAGTCTTAATGCTAAGACTTAACTTTAAGATGTACCATTAAGACTTAACCTTAAAGCGTAACCTTAAGATTTACACTCAATACTTAACCCTAAGACTTAACCCTATGACGTAAACTTAAGGTTAAACCTTAAGACAAAACTTGAAGACTTAATTCAAAGACTTATCCCTAAGACTCAACACTGAGACTTAAACCTAAGATTTAAGACTTAACCCTAAGACTTAGCCCCAAGACTTAAGTCTAAGACTTAAACTTATGAATTAAACTTTAGACTTAACCCTAAGACTCAAGCCATAAGACTTCACCTTAAGACTTAACCTGAAGACTTAACCTTAAAATTTAACCCTAAGACTGAACCCTAAAATATAACTTTTAAGACTTAACAATAAGACTGAACATTAAGACACAACCTTACGACTTCTACCCTGAGACCTAACCTTGAGACTTAACACTGAGATTTAACCCTAAGACTTAACTTTAAGATGTAACATTCGGACTTAACCTTAAAACTTAACCCTAAGCCTCAACCTTAAGAAGTAACTTGAAGACTTAACCCTGAGAATGAACTCTAAGACTTCAACTTAATAATTAACGCTCAGATATAACCCTCAGACTTAAACTTAAGAAATAACCCTAAGACTTAACCTTAATATTTAACTTGAAGATGTAACCTTAAGGCTTAACCCTAAACTTAACCCTAAGAGTTAACCTTAAGTGTTGACCTTACAGATTTAACCCTAAGAGTTAACCTTAGGACTGAAACGTTAAGACTTAACCCTAAGACTTATCCCCAAGACGTAACTCTAAAGAGTTAACCCTAAGACTTCAACTTGTGATTTAAACTTTAGACTGAACGCTAAGACTTAAAATTACGATTTAACATTAAGATTTAACCATAAGACTTAACCCTAAGACTTCAGGTTAAGTTTTAACCTTAAGACTCAACCCTGAGACTTAGTCGTGAAATTTATCCATAAGACTTATCCCTAAAACTGAAAACTGAGACCTAAACCTAAGATTTAACCTGAAGACTTAACCCTAAAACGTAGCCCTGAGACTTATCCTTGAGCTTTAACCTTGATACTTAATCCTGAGACTTAGCCCTAAGACTTATCCCCAAGGCATAACTCTAAGGCTTAACCCTAAGACTTAACCTTAAGGCTCAACCTTAAGACTTAACATTAAGACTTAACCATAAGACTTATCCTCAAGATTGTACTCTAAGACTTAACCCTAAGACTTAAGATGAAGACTTAACCCTAAGACTCAATCTATGAGATGTAAACTTAAGACTTAATTAACCCTAAGGCTCAATCTATGAGATGTAAACTTAAGACTTAACCTTTAGGAATTAACCCTGACACTTAACCTTAAGGCTTAACCCTAAGACTTAAGCTTAAGGTTTAAACTTAAGACTTATCCCTAAGACATAAGCCTGAGACTTAACCCTAAGACTTAACCTCAAGTTTAACTTCAAAACTTAACCCTAAGACTGAATCCTAAGACACAACTTGACCACGTAACCCTGAGACTTAACCTTGAGACTTTACCTTGAAATTTAACCCTAAGTCTTAATGCTAAGACTTAACTTTAAGATGTACCATTAAGACTTAACCTTAAAGCGTAACCTTAAGATTTACACTCAATACTTAACCCTAAGACTTAACCCTATGATTTAAACTTAAGGTTAAACCTTAAGACAAAACTTGAAGACTTAATTCAAAGACTTATCCCTAAGACTCAACACTGAGACATAAATCTAAGATTTAAGACTTAACCCTAAGACTTAGCCCCAAGACTTAAGTCTAAGACTTAAACTTATGAATTAAACTTTAGACTTAACCCTAAGACTCAAGCCATAAGACTTCACCTTAAGACTTAACCTGAAGACTTAACCTTAAAATTTAACCCTAAGACTGAACCCTAAAATATAACTTTTAAGACTTAACAATAAGACTGAACATTAAGACACAACCTTACGACTTCTACCCTGAGACCTAACCTTGAGACTTAACACTGAGATTTAACCCTAAGACTTAACTTTAAGATGTAACATTCGGACTTAACCTTAAAACTTAACCCTAAGCCTCAACCTTAAGAAGTAACTTGAAGACTTAACCCTGAGAATGAACTCTAAGACTTCAACTTAATAATTAACGCTCAGATATAACCCTCAGACTTAAACTTAAGAAATAACCCTAAGACTTAACCTTAATATTTAACTTTAAGATGTAACCTTAAGGCTTAACCCTAAACTTAACCCTAAGAGTTAACCTTAAGTGTTGACCTTACAGATTTAACCCTAAGAGTTAACCTTAGGACTGAAACGTTAAGACTTAACCCTAAGACTTATCCCCAAGACGTAACTCTAAAGAGTTAACCCTAAGACTTCAACTTGTGATTTAAACTTTAGACTGAACGCTAAGACTTAAAATTACGATTTAACATTAAGATTTAACCATAAGACTTAACCCTAAGACTTCAGGTTAAGTTTTAACCTTAAGACTCAACCCTGAGACTTAGTCGTGAAATTTATCCATAAGACTTATCCCTAAAACTGAAAACTGAGACCTAAACCTAAGATTTAACCTGAAGACTTAACCCTAAAACGTAGCCCTGAGACTTATCCTTGAGCTTTAACCTTGATACTTAATCCTGAGACTTAGCCCTAAGACTTATCCCCAAGGCATAACTCTAAGGCTTAACCCTAAGACTTAACCTTAAGGCTCAACCTTAAGACTTAACATTAAGACTTAACCATAAGACTTATCCTCAAGATTGTACTCTAAGACTTAACCCTAAGACTTAAGATGAAGACTTAACCCTAAGACTCAATCTATGAGATGTAAACTTAAGACTTAATTAACCCTAAGGCTCAATCTATGAGATGTAAACTTAAGACTTAACCTTTAGGAATTAACCCTGACACTTAACCTTAAGGCTTAACCCTAAGACTTAAGCTTAAGGTTTAAACTTAAGACTTATCCCTAAGACATAAGCCTGAGACTTAACCCTAAGACTTAACCTCAAGTTTAACTTCAAAACTTAACCCTAAGACTGAATCCTAAGACACAACTTGACCACGTAACCCTGAGACTTAACCTTGAGACTTTACCTTGAAATTTAACCCTGGGATTTAACCCTAAGTCTTAATGCTAAGACTTAACTTTAAGATGTACCATTAAGACTTAACCTTAAAGCGTAACCTTAAGATTTACACTCAATACTTAACCCTAAGACTTAACCCTATGACGTAAACTTAAGGTTAAACCTTAAGACAAAACTTGAAGACTTAATTCAAAGACTTATCCCTAAGACTCAACACTGAGACTTAAACCTAAGATTTAAGACTTAACCCTAAGACTTAGCCCCAAGACTTAAGTCTAAGACTTAAACTTATGAATTAAACTTTAGACTTAACCCTAAGACTCAAGCCATAAGACTTCACCTTAAGACTTAACCTGAAGACTTAACCTTAAAATTTAACCCTAAGACTGAACCCTAAAATATAACTTTTAAGACTTAACAATAAGACTGAACATTAAGACACAACCTTACGACTTCTACCCTGAGACCTAACCTTGAGACTTAACACTGAGATTTAACCCTAAGACTTAACTTTAAGATGTAACATTCGGACTTAACCTTAAAACTTAACCCTAAGCCTCAACCTTAAGAAGTAACTTGAAGACTTAACCCTGAGAATGAACTCTAAGACTTCAACTTAATAATTAACGCTCAGATATAACCCTCAGACTTAAACTTAAGAAATAACCCTAAGACTTAACCTTAATATTTAACTTGAAGATGTAACCTTAAGGCTTAACCCTAAACTTAACCCTAAGAGTTAACCTTAAGTGTTGACCTTACAGATTTAACCCTAAGAGTTAACCTTAGGACTGAAACGTTAAGACTTAACCCTAAGACTTATCCCCAAGACGTAACTCTAAAGAGTTAACCCTAAGACTTCAACTTGTGATTTAAACTTTAGACTGAACGCTAAGACTTAAAATTACGATTTAACATTAAGATTTAACCATAAGACTTAACCCTAAGACTTCAGGTTAAGTTTTAACCTTAAGACTCAACCCTGAGACTTAGTCGTGAAATTTATCCATAAGACTTATCCCTAAAACTGAAAACTGAGACCTAAACCTAAGATTTAACCTGAAGACTTAACCCTAAAACGTAGCCCTGAGACTTATCCTTGAGCTTTAACCTTGATACTTAATCCTGAGACTTAGCCCTAAGACTTATCCCCAAGGCATAACTCTAAGGCTTAACCCTAAGACTTAACCTTAAGGCTCAACCTTAAGACTTAACATTAAGACTTAACCATAAGACTTATCCTCAAGATTGTACTCTAAGACTTAACCCTAAGACTTAAGATGAAGACTTAACCCTAAGACTCAATCTATGAGATGTAAACTTAAGACTTAATTAACCCTAAGGCTCAATCTATGAGATGTAAACTTAAGACTTAACCTTTAGGAATTAACCCTGACACTTAACCTTAAGGCTTAACCCTAAGACTTAAGCTTAAGGTTTAAACTTAAGACTTATCCCTAAGACATAAGCCTGAGACTTAACCCTAAGACTTAACCTCAAGTTTAACTTCAAAACTTAACCCTAAGACTGAATCCTAAGACACAACTTGACCACGTAACCCTGAGACTTAACCTTGAGACTTTACCTTGAAATTTAACCCTAAGTCTTAATGCTAAGACTTAACTTTAAGATGTACCATTAAGACTTAACCTTAAAGCGTAACCTTAAGATTTACACTCAATACTTAACCCTAAGACTTAACCCTATGACGTAAACTTAAGGTTAAACCTTAAGACAAAACTTGAAGACTTAATTCAAAGACTTATCCCTAAGACTCAACACTGAGACTTAAACCTAAGATTTAAGACTTAACCCTAAGACTTAGCCCCAAGACTTAAGTCTAAGACTTAAACTTATGAATTAAACTTTAGACTTAACCCTAAGACTCAAGCCATAAGACTTCACCTTAAGACTTAACCCGAAGACTTAACCTTAAAATTTAACCCTAAGACTGAACCCTAAAATATAACTTTTAAGACTTAACAATAAGACTGAACATTAAGACACAACCTTACGACTTCTACCCTGAGACCTAACCTTGAGACTTAACACTGAGATTTAACCCTAAGACTTAACTTTAAGATGTAACATTCGGACTTAACCTTAAAACTTAACCCTAAGTCTCAACCTTAAGAAGTAACTTGAAGACTTAACCCTGAGAATGAACTCTAAGACTTCAACTTAATAATTAACGCTCAGATATAACCCTCAGACTTAAACTTAAGAAATAACCCTAAGACTTAACCTTAATATTTAACTTGAAGATGTAACCTTAAGGCTTAACCTAAACTTAACCCTAAGAGTTAACCTTAAGTGTTGACCTTACAGATTTAACCCTAAGAGTTAACCTTAGGACTGAAACGTTAAGACTTAACCCTAAGACTTATCCCCAAGACGTAACTCTAAAGAGTTAACCCTAAGACTTCAACTTGTGATTTAAACTTTAGACTGAACCCTAAGACTTAAAATTACGATTTAACATTAAGATTTAACCATAAGACTTAACCCTAAGACTTCAGGTTAAGTTTTAACCTTAAGACTCAACCCTGAGACTTAGTCGTGAAATTTATCCATAAGACTTATCCCTAAAACTGAAAACTGAGACTTAAACCTAAGATTTAACCTGAAGACTTAACCCTAAAACGTAGCCCTGAGACTTATCCTTGAGCTTTAACCTTGATACTTAATCCTGAGACTTAGCCCTAAGACTTATCCCCAAGACATAACTCTAAGGCTTAACCCTAAGACTTAACCTTAAGGCTCAACCTTAAGACTTAACATTAAGACTTAACCCTGAGACTTAACCATAAGACTTATCCTCAAGATTGTACTCTAAGACTTAACCCTAAGACTTAAGATGAAGTCTTAACCCTAAGACTCAATCTATGAGATGTAAACTTAAGACTTAATTAACCCTAAGGCTCAATCTATGAGATGTAAACTTAAGACTTAACCTTTAGGAATTAACCCTGACACTTAACCTTAAGGCTTAACCCTAAGACTTAAGCTTAAGGTTTAAACTTAAGACTTATCCCTAAGACATAAGCCTGAGACTTAACCCTAAGACTTAACCTCAAGTTTAACTTCAAAACTTAACCCTAAGACTGAATCCTAAGACACAACTTGACCACGTAACCCTGAGACTTAACCTTGAGACTTTACCTTGAAATTTAACCCTAAGTCTTAATGCTAAGACTTAACTTTAAGATGTACCATTAAGACTTAACCTTAAAGCGTAACCTTAAGATTTACACTCAATACTTAACCCTAAGACTTAACCCTATGATTTAAACTTAAGGTTAAACCTTAAGACAAAACTTGAAGACTTAATTCAAAGACTTATCCCTAAGACTCAACACTGAGACATAAATCTAAGATTTAAGACTTAACCCTAAGACTTAGCCCCAAGACTTAAGTCTAAGACTTAAACTTATGAATTAAACTTTAGACTTAACCCTAAGACTCAAGCCATAAGACTTCACCTTAAGACTTAACCTGAAGACTTAACCTTAAAATTTAACCCTAAGACTGAACCCTAAAATATAACTTTTAAGACTTAACAATAAGACTGAACATTAAGACACAACCTTACGACTTCTACCCTGAGACCTAACCTTGAGACTTAACACTGAGATTTAACCCTAAGACTTAACTTTAAGATGTAACATTCGGACTTAACCTTAAAACTTAACCCTAAGCCTCAACCTTAAGAAGTAACTTGAAGACTTAACCCTGAGAATGAACTCTAAGACTTCAACTTAATAATTAACGCTCAGATATAACCCTCAGACTTAAACTTAAGAAATAACCCTAAGACTTAACCTTAATATTTAACTTTAAGATGTAACCTTAAGGCTTAACCCTAAACTTAACCCTAAGAGTTAACCTTAAGTGTTGACCTTACAGATTTAACCCTAAGAGTTAACCTTAGGACTGAAACGTTAAGACTTAACCCTAAGACTTATCCCCAAGACGTAACTCTAAAGAGTTAACCCTAAGACTTCAACTTGTGATTTAAACTTTAGACTGAACGCTAAGACTTAAAATTACGATTTAACATTAAGATTTAACCATAAGACTTAACCCTAAGACTTCAGGTTAAGTTTTAACCTTAAGACTCAACCCTGAGACTTAGTCGTGAAATTTATCCATAAGACTTATCCCTAAAACTGAAAACTGAGACCTAAACCTAAGATTTAACCTGAAGACTTAACCCTAAAACGTAGCCCTGAGACTTATCCTTGAGCTTTAACCTTGATACTTAATCCTGAGACTTAGCCCTAAGACTTATCCCCAAGGCATAACTCTAAGGCTTAACCCTAAGACTTAACCTTAAGGCTCAACCTTAAGACTTAACATTAAGACTTAACCATAAGACTTATCCTCAAGATTGTACTCTAAGACTTAACCCTAAGACTTAAGATGAAGACTTAACCCTAAGACTCAATCTATGAGATGTAAACTTAAGACTTAATTAACCCTAAGGCTCAATCTATGAGATGTAAACTTAAGACTTAACCTTTAGGAATTAACCCTGACACTTAACCTTAAGGCTTAACCCTAAGACTTAAGCTTAAGGTTTAAACTTAAGACTTATCCCTAAGACATAAGCCTGAGACTTAACCCTAAGACTTAACCTCAAGTTTAACTTCAAAACTTAACCCTAAGACTGAATCCTAAGACACAACTTGACCACGTAACCCTGAGACTTAACCTTGAGACTTTACCTTGAAATTTTACCCTGGGATTTAACCCTAAGTCTTAATGCTAAGACTTAACTTTAAGATGTACCATTAAGACTTAACCTTAAAGCGTAACCTTAAGATTTACACTCAATACTTAACCCTAAGACTTAACCCTATGACGTAAACTTAAGGTTAAACATTAAGACAAAACTTGAAGACTTAATTCAAAGACTTATCCCTAAGACTCAACACTGAGACTTAAACCTAAGATTTAAGACTTAGCCCCAAGACTTAAGTCTAAGACTTAAACTTATGAATTAAACTTTAGACTTAACCCTAAGACTCAAGCCATAAGACTTCACCTTAAGACTTAACCCGAAGACTTAACCTTAAAATTTAACCCTAAGACTGAACCCTAAAATATAACTTTTAAGACTTAACAATAAGACTGAACATTAAGACACAACCTTACGACTTCTACCCTGAGACCTAACCTTGAGACTTAACACTGAGATTTAACCCTAAGACTTAACTTTAAGATGTAACATTCGGACTTAACCTTAAAACTTAACCCTAAGCCTCAACCTTAAGAAGTAACTTGAAGACTTAACCCTGAGAATGAACTCTAAGACTTCAACTTAATAATTAACGCTCAGATATAACCCTCAGACTTAAACTTAAGAAATAACCCTCAGACTTAACCTTAATATTTAACTTGAAGATGTAACCTTAAGGCTTAACCCTAAACTTAACCCTAAGAGTTAACCTTAAGTGTTGACCTTACAGATTTAACCCTAAGAGTTAACCTTAGGACTGAAACGTTAACACTTAACCCTAAGACTTATCCCCAAGACGTAACTCTAAAGAGTTAACCCTAAGACTTCAACTTGTGATTTAAACTTTAGACTGAACGCTAAGACTTAAAATTACGATTTAACATTAAGATTTAACCATAAGACTTAACCCTAAGACTTCAGGTTAAGTTTTAACCTTAAGACTCAACCCTGAGACTTAGTCGTGAAATTTATCCATAAGACTTATCCCTAAAACTGAAAACTGAGACCTAAACCTAAGATTTAACCTGAAGACTTAACCCTAAAACGTAGCCCTGAGACTTATCCTTGAGCTTTAACCTTGATACTTAATCCTGAGACTTAGCCCTAAGACTTATCCCCAAGGCATAACTCTAAGGCTTAACCCTAAGACTTAACCTTAAGGCTCAACCTTAAGACTTAACATTAAGACTTAACCATAAGACTTATCCTCAAGATTGTACTCTAAGACTTAACCCTAAGACTTAAGATGAAGTCTTAACCCTAAGACTCAATCTATGAGATGTAAACTTAAGACTTAATTAACCCTAAGGCTCAATCTATGAGATGTAAACTTAAGACTTAACCTTTAGGAATTAACCCTGACACTTAACCTTAAGGCTTAACCCTAAGACTTAAGCTTAAGGTTTAAACTTAAGACTTATCCCTAAGACATAAGCCTGAGACTTAACCCTAAGACTTAACCTCAAGTTTAACTTCAAAACTTAACCCTAAGACTGAATCCTAAGACACAACTTGACCACGTAACCCTGAGACTTAACCTTGAGACTTTACCTTGAAATTTAACCCTAAGTCTTAATGCTAAGACTTAACTTTAAGATGTACCATTAAGACTTAACCTTAAAGCGTAACCTTAAGATTTACACTCAATACTTAACCCTAAGACTTAACCCTATGATTTAAACTTAAGGTTAAACCTTAAGACAAAACTTGAAGACTTAATTCAAAGACTTATCCCTAAGACTCAACACTGAGACATAAATCTAAGATTTAAGACTTAACCCTAAGACTTAGCCCCAAGACTTAAGTCTAAGACTTAAACTTATGAATTAAACTTTAGACTTAACCCTAAGACTCAAGCCATAAGACTTCACCTTAAGACTTAACCTGAAGACTTAACCTTAAAATTTAACCCTAAGACTGAACCCTAAAATATAACTTTTAAGACTTAACAATAAGCCTGAACATTAAGACACAACCTTACGACTTCTACCCTGAGACCTAACCTTGAGACTTAACACTGAGATTTAACCCTAAGACTTAACTTTAAGATGTAACATTCGGACTTAACCTTAAAACTTAACCCTAAGCCTCAACCTTAAGAAGTAACTTGAAGACTTAACCCTGAGAATGAACTCTAAGACTTCAACTTAATAATTAACGCTCAGATATAACCCTCAGACTTAAACTTAAGAAATAACCCTCAGACTTAACCTTAATATTTAACTTGAAGATGTAACCTTAAGGCTTAACCCTAAACTTAACCCTAAGAGTTAACCTTAAGTGTTGACCTTACAGATTTAACCCTAAGAGTTAACCTTAGGACTGAAACGTTTAGACTTAACCCTAAGACTTATCCCCAAGACGTAACTCTAAAGAGTTAACCCTAAGACTTCAACTTGTGATTTAAACTTTAGACTGAACGCTAAGACTTAAAATTACGATTTAACATTAAGATTTAACCATAAGACTTAACCCTAAGACTTCAGGTTAAGTTTTAACCTTAAGACTCAACCCTGAGACTTAGTCGTGAAATTTATCCATAAGACTTATCCCTAAAACTGAAAACTGAGACCTAAACCTAAGATTTAACCTGAAGACTTAACCCTAAAACGTAGCCCTGAGACTTATCCTTGAGCTTTAACCTTGATACTTAATCCTGAGACTTAGCCCTAAGACTTATCCCCAAGGCATAACTCTAAGGCTTAACCCTAAGACTTAACCTTAAGGCTCAACCTTAAGACTTAACATTAAGACTTAACCATAAGACTTATCCTCAAGATTGTACTCTAAGACTTAACCCTAAGACTTAAGATGAAGACTTAACCCTAAGACTCAATCTATGAGATGTAAACTTAAGACTTAATTAACCCTAAGGCTCAATCTATGAGATGTAAACTTAAGACTTAACCTTTAGGAATTAACCCTGACACTTAACCTTAAGGCTTAACCCTAAGACTTAAGCTTAAGGTTTAAACTTAAGACTTATCCCTAAGACATAAGCCTGAGACTTAACCCTAAGACTTAACCTCACGTTTAACTTCAAAACTTAACCCTAAGACTGAATCCTAAGACACAACTTGACCACGTAACCCTGAGACTTAACCTTGAGACTTTACCTTGAAATTTAACCCTGGGATTTAACCCTAAGTCTTAATGCTAAGACTTAACTTTAAGATGTACCATTAAGACTTAACCTTAAAGCGTAACCTTAAGATTTACACTCAATACTTAACCCTAAGACTTAACCCTATGACGTAAACTTAAGGTTAAACATTAAGACAAAACTTGAAGACTTAATTCAAAGACTTATCCCTAAGACTCAACACTGAGACTTAAACCTAAGATTTAAGACTTAGCCCCAAGACTTAAGTCTAAGACTTAAACTTATGAATTAAACTTTAGACTTAACCCTAAGACTCAAGCCATAAGACTTCACCTTAAGACTTAACCCGAAGACTTAACCTTAAAATTTAACCCTAAGACTGAACCCTAAAATATAACTTTTAAGACTTAACAATAAGCCTGAACATTAAGACACAACCTTACGACTTCTACCCTGAGACCTAACCTTGAGACTTAACACTGAGATTTAACCCTAAGACTTAACTTTAAGATGTAACATTCGGACTTAACCTTAAAACTTAACCCTAAGCCTCAACCTTAAGAAGTAACTTGAAGACTTAACCCTGAGAATGAACTCTAAGACTTCAACTTAATAATTAACGCTCAGATATAACCCTCAGACTTAAACTTAAGAAATAACCCTAAGACTTAACCTTAATATTTAACTTTAAGATGTAACCTTAAGGCTTAACCCTAAACTTAACCCTAAGAGTTAACCTTAAGTGTTGACCTTACAGATTTAACCCTAAGAGTTAACCTTAGGACTGAAACGTTTAGACTTAACCCTAAGACTTATCCCCAAGACGTAACTCTAAAGAGTTAACCCTAAGACTTCAACTTGTGATTTAAACTTTAGACTGAACGCTAAGACTTAAAATTACGATTTAACATTAAGATTTAACCATAAGACTTAACCCTAAGACTTCAGGTTAAGTTTTAACCTTAAGACTCAACCCTGAGACTTAGTCGTGAAATTTATCCATAAGACTTATCCCTAAAACTGAAAACTGAGACCTAAACCTAAGATTTAACCTGAAGACTTAACCCTAAAACGTAGCCCTGAGACTTATCCTTGAGCTTTAACCTTGATACTTAATCCTGAGACTTAGCCCTAAGACTTATCCCCAAGGCATAACTCTAAGGCTTAACCCTAAGACTTAACCTTAAGGCTCAACCTTAAGACTTAACATTAAGACTTAACCATAAGACTTATCCTCAAGATTGTACTCTAAGACTTAACCCTAAGACTTAAGATGAAGACTTAACCCTAAGACTCAATCTATGAGATGTAAACTTAAGACTTAATTAACCCTAAGGCTCAATCTATGAGATGTAAACTTAAGACTTAACCTTTAGGAATTAACCCTGACACTTAACCTTAAGGCTTAACCCTAAGACTTAAGCTTAAGGTTTAAACTTAAGACTTATCCCTAAGACATAAGCCTGAGACTTAACCCTAAGACTTAACCTCACGTTTAACTTCAAAACTTAACCCTAAGACTGAATCCTAAGACACAACTTGACCACGTAACCCTGAGACTTAACCTTGAGACTTTACCTTGAAATTTAACCCTGGGATTTAACCCTAAGTCTTAATGCTAAGACTTAACTTTAAGATGTACCATTAAGACTTAACCTTAAAGCGTAACCTTAAGATTTACACTCAATACTTAACCCTAAGACTTAACCCTATGACGTAAACTTAAGGTTAAACATTAAGACAAAACTTGAAGACTTAATTCAAAGACTTATCCCTAAGACTCAACACTGAGACTTAAACCTAAGATTTAAGACTTAGCCCCAAGACTTAAGTCTAAGACTTAAACTTATGAATTAAACTTTAGACTTAACCCTAAGACTCAAGCCATAAGACTTCACCTTAAGACTTAACCCGAAGACTTAACCTTAAAATTTAACCCTAAGACTGAACCCTAAAATATAACTTTTAAGACTTAACAATAAGACTGAACATTAAGACACAACCTTACGACTTCTACCCTGAGACCTAACCTTGAGACTTAACACTGAGATTTAACCCTAAGACTTAACTTTAAGATGTAACATTCGGACTTAACCTTAAAACTTAACCCTAAGCCTCAACCTTAAGAAGTAACTTGAAGACTTAACCCTGAGAATGAACTCTAAGACTTCAACTTAATAATTAACGCTCAGATATAACCCTCAGACTTAAACTTAAGAAATAACCCTCAGACTTAACCTTAATATTTAACTTGAAGATGTAACCTTAAGGCTTAACCCTAAACTTAACCCTAAGAGTTAACCTTAAGTGTTGACCTTACAGATTTAACCCTAAGAGTTAACCTTAGGACTGAAACGTTTAGACTTAACCCTAAGACTTATCCCCAAGACGTAACTCTAAAGAGTTAACCCTAAGACTTCAACTTGTGATTTAAACTTTAGACTGAACGCTAAGACTTAAAATTACGATTTAACATTAAGATTTAACCATAAGACTTAACCCTAAGACTTCAGGTTAAGTTTTAACCTTAAGACTCAACCCTGAGACTTAGTCGTGAAATTTATCCATAAGACTTATCCCTAAAACTGAAAACTGAGACCTAAACCTAAGATTTAACCTGAAGACTTAACCCTAAAACGTAGCCCTGAGACTTATCCTTGAGCTTTAACCTTGATACTTAATCCTGAGACTTAGCCCTAAGACTTATCCCCAAGGCATAACTCTAAGGCTTAACCCTAAGACTTAACCTTAAGGCTCAACCTTAAGACTTAACATTAAGACTTAACCATAAGACTTATCCTCAAGATTGTACTCTAAGACTTAACCCTAAGACTTAAGATGAAGTCTTAACCCTAAGACTCAATCTATGAGATGTAAACTTAAGACTTAATTAACCCTAAGGCTCAATCTATGAGATGTAAACTTAAGACTTAACCTTTAGGAATTAACCCTGACACTTAACCTTAAGGCTTAACCCTAAGACTTAAGCTTAAGGTTTAAACTTAAGACTTATCCCTAAGACATAAGCCTGAGACTTAACCCTAAGACTTAACCTCAAGTTTAACTTCAAAACTTAACCCTAAGACTGAATCCTAAGACACAACTTGACCACGTAACCCTGAGACTTAACCTTGAGACTTTACCTTGAAATTTAACCCTAAGTCTTAATGCTAAGACTTAACTTTAAGATGTACCATTAAGACTTAACCTTAAAGCGTAACCTTAAGATTTACACTCAATACTTAACCCTAAGACTTAACCCTATGATTTAAACTTAAGGTTAAACCTTAAGACAAAACTTGAAGACTTAATTCAAAGACTTATCCCTAAGACTCAACACTGAGACATAAATCTAAGATTTAAGACTTAACCCTAAGACTTAGCCCCAAGACTTAAGTCTAAGACTTAAACTTATGAATTAAACTTTAGACTTAACCCTAAGACTCAAGCCATAAGACTTCACCTTAAGACTTAACCCGAAGACTTAACCTTAAAATTTAACCCTAAGACTGAACCCTAAAATATAACTTTTAAGACTTAACAATAAGCCTGAACATTAAGACACAACCTTACGACTTCTACCCTGAGACCTAACCTTGAGACTTAACACTGAGATTTAACCCTAAGACTTAACTTTAAGATGTAACATTCGGACTTAACCTTAAAACTTAACCCTAAGCCTCAACCTTAAGAAGTAACTTGAAGACTTAACCCTGAGAATGAACTCTAAGACTTCAACTTAATAATTAACGCTCAGATATAACCCTCAGACTTAAACTTAAGAAATAACCCTAAGACTTAACCTTAATATTTAACTTTAAGATGTAACCTTAAGGCTTAACCCTAAACTTAACCCTAAGAGTTAACCTTAAGTGTTGACCTTACAGATTTAACCCTAAGAGTTAACCTTAGGACTGAAACGTTAAGACTTAACCCTAAGACTTATCCCCAAGACGTAACTCTAAAGAGTTAACCCTAAGACTTCAACTTGTGATTTAAACTTTAGACTGAACGCTAAGACTTAAAATTACGATTTAACATTAAGATTTAACCATAAGACTTAACCCTAAGACTTCAGGTTAAGTTTTAACCTTAAGACTCAACCCTGAGACTTAGTCGTGAAATTTATCCATAAGACTTATCCCTAAAACTGAAAACTGAGACCTAAACCTAAGATTTAACCTGAAGACTTAACCCTAAAACGTAGCCCTGAGACTTATCCTTGAGCTTTAACCTTGATACTTAATCCTGAGACTTAGCCCTAAGACTTATCCCCAAGACATAACTCTAAGGCTTAACCCTAAGACTTAACCTTAAGGCTCAACCTTAAGACTTAACATTAAGACTTAACCATAAGACTTATCCTCAAGATTGTACTCTAAGACTTAACCCTAAGACTTAAGATGAAGACTTAACCCTAAGACTCAATCTATGAGATGTAAACTTAAGACTTAATTAACCCTAAGGCTCAATCTATGAGATGTAAACTTAAGACTTAACCTTTAGGAATTAACCCTGACACTTAACCTTAAGGCTTAACCCTAAGACTTAAGCTTAAGGTTTAAACTTAAGACTTATCCCTAAGACATAAGCCTGAGACTTAACCCTAAGACTTAACCTCAAGTTTAACTTCAAAACTTAACCCTAAGACTGAATCCTAAGACACAACTTGACCACGTAACCCTGAGACTTAACCTTGAGACTTTACCTTGAAATTTTACCCTGGGATTTAACCCTAAGTCTTAATGCTAAGACTTAACTTTAAGATGTACCATTAAGACTTAACCTTAAAGCGTAACCTTAAGATTTACACTCAATACTTAACCCTAAGACTTAACCCTATGACGTAAACTTAAGGTTAAACATTAAGACAAAACTTGAAGACTTAATTCAAAGACTTATCCCTAAGACTCAACACTGAGACTTAAACCTAAGATTTAAGACTTAGCCCCAAGACTTAAGTCTAAGACTTAAACTTATGAATTAAACTTTAGACTTAACCCTAAGACTCAAGCCATAAGACTTCACCTTAAGACTTAACCCGAAGACTTAACCTTAAAATTTAACCCTAAGACTGAACCCTAAAATATAACTTTTAAGACTTAACAATAAGACTGAACATTAAGACACAACCTTACGACTTCTACCCTGAGACCTAACCTTGAGACTTAACACTGAGATTTAACCCTAAGACTTAACTTTAAGATGTAACATTCGGACTTAACCTTAAAACTTAACCCTAAGCCTCAACCTTAAGAAGTAACTTGAAGACTTAACCCTGAGAATGAACTCTAAGACTTCAACTTAATAATTAACGCTCAGATATAACCCTCAGACTTAAACTTAAGAAATAACCCTAAGACTTAACCTTAATATTTAACTTTAAGATGTAACCTTAAGGCTTAACCCTAAACTTAACCCTAAGAGTTAACCTTAAGTGTTGACCTTACAGATTTAACCCTAAGAGTTAACCTTAGGACTGAAACGTTTAGACTTAACCCTAAGACTTATCCCCAAGACGTAACTCTAAAGAGTTAACCCTAAGACTTCAACTTGTGATTTAAACTTTAGACTGAACGCTAAGACTTAAAATTACGATTTAACATTAAGATTTAACCATAAGACTTAACCCTAAGACTTCAGGTTAAGTTTTAACCTTAAGACTCAACCCTGAGACTTAGTCGTGAAATTTATCCATAAGACTTATCCCTAAAACTGAAAACTGAGACCTAAACCTAAGATTTAACCTGAAGACTTAACCCTAAAACGTAGCCCTGAGACTTATCCTTGAGCTTTAACCTTGATACTTAATCCTGAGACTTAGCCCTAAGACTTATCCCCAAGGCATAACTCTAAGGCTTAACCCTAAGACTTAACCTTAAGGCTCAACCTTAAGACTTAACATTAAGACTTAACCCTGAGACTTAACCATAAGACTTATCCTCAAGATTGTACTCTAAGACTTAACCCTAAGACTTAAGATGAAGACTTAACCCTAAGACTCAATCTATGAGATGTAAACTTAAGACTTAATTAACCCTAAGGCTCAATCTATGAGATGTAAACTTAAGACTTAACCTTTAGGAATTAACCCTGACACTTAACCTTAAGGCTTAACCCTAAGACTTAAGCTTAAGGTTTAAACTTAAGACTTATCCCTAAGACATAAGCCTGAGACTTAACCCTAAGACTTAACCTCAAGTTTAACTTCAAAACTTAACCCTAAGACTGAATCCTAAGACACAACTTGACCACGTAACCCTGAGACTTAACCTTGAGACTTTACCTTGAAATTTTACCCTGGGATTTAACCCTAAGTCTTAATGCTAAGACTTAACTTTAAGATGTACCATTAAGACTTAACCTTAAAGCGTAACCTTAAGATTTACACTCAATACTTAACCCTAAGACTTAACCCTATGACGTAAACTTAAGGTTAAACATTAAGACAAAACTTGAAGACTTAATTCAAAGACTTATCCCTAAGACTCAACACTGAGACTTAAACCTAAGATTTAAGACTTAGCCCCAAGACTTAAGTCTAAGACTTAAACTTATGAATTAAACTTTAGACTTAACCCTAAGACTCAAGCCATAAGACTTCACCTTAAGACTTAACCCGAAGACTTAACCTTAAAATTTAACCCTAAGACTGAACCCTAAAATATAACTTTTAAGACTTAACAATAAGACTGAACATTAAGACACAACCTTACGACTTCTACCCTGAGACCTAACCTTGAGACTTAACACTGAGATTTAACCCTAAGACTTAACTTTAAGATGTAACATTCGGACTTAACCTTAAAACTTAACCCTAAGCCTCAACCTTAAGAAGTAACTTGAAGACTTAACCCTGAGAATGAACTCTAAGACTTCAACTTAATAATTAACGCTCAGATATAACCCTCAGACTTAAACTTAAGAAATAACCCTCAGACTTAACCTTAATATTTAACTTGAAGATGTAACCTTAAGGCTTAACCCTAAACTTAACCCTAAGAGTTAACCTTAAGTGTTGACCTTACAGATTTAACCCTAAGAGTTAACCTTAGGACTGAAACGTTAAGACTTAACCCTAAGACTTATCCCCAAGACGTAACTCTAAAGAGTTAACCCTAAGACTTCAACTTGTGATTTAAACTTTAGACTGAACGCTAAGACTTAAAATTACGATTTAACATTAAGATTTAACCATAAGACTTAACCCTAAGACTTCAGGTTAAGTTTTAACCTTAAGACTCAACCCTGAGACTTAGTCGTGAAATTTATCCATAAGACTTATCCCTAAAACTGAAAACTGAGACCTAAACCTAAGATTTAACCTGAAGACTTAACCCTAAAACGTAGCCCTGAGACTTATCCTTGAGCTTTAACCTTGATACTTAATCCTGAGACTTAGCCCTAAGACTTATCCCCAAGGCATAACTCTAAGGCTTAACCCTAAGACTTAACCTTAAGGCTCAACCTTAAGACTTAACATTAAGACTTAACCATAAGACTTATCCTCAAGATTGTACTCTAAGACTTAACCCTAAGACTTAAGATGAAGACTTAACCCTAAGACTCAATCTATGAGATGTAAACTTAAGACTTAATTAACCCTAAGGCTCAATCTATGAGATGTAAACTTAAGACTTAACCTTTAGGAATTAACCCTGACACTTAACCTTAAGGCTTAACCCTAAGACTTAAGCTTAAGGTTTAAACTTAAGACTTATCCCTAAGACATAAGCCTGAGACTTAACCCTAAGACTTAACCTCAAGTTTAACTTCAAAACTTAACCCTAAGACTGAATCCTAAGACACAACTTGACCACGTAACCCTGAGACTTAACCTTGAGACTTTACCTTGAAATTTAACCCTAAGTCTTAATGCTAAGACTTAACTTTAAGATGTACCATTAAGACTTAACCTTAAAGCGTAACCTTAAGATTTACACTCAATACTTAACCCTAAGACTTAACCCTATGATTTAAACTTAAGGTTAAACCTTAAGACAAAACTTGAAGACTTAATTCAAAGACTTATCCCTAAGACTCAACACTGAGACATAAATCTAAGATTTAAGACTTAACCCTAAGACTTAGCCCCAAGACTTAAGTCTAAGACTTAAACTTATGAATTAAACTTTAGACTTAACCCTAAGACTCAAGCCATAAGACTTCACCTTAAGACTTAACCCGAAGACTTAACCTTAAAATTTAACCCTAAGACTGAACCCTAAAATATAACTTTTAAGACTTAACAATAAGACTGAACATTAAGACACAACCTTACGACTTCTACCCTGAGACCTAACCTTGAGACTTAACACTGAGATTTAACCCTAAGACTTAACTTTAAGATGTAACATTCGGACTTAACCTTAAAACTTAACCCTAAGCCTCAACCTTAAGAAGTAACTTGAAGACTTAACCCTGAGAATGAACTCTAAGACTTCAACTTAATAATTAACGCTCAGATATAACCCTCAGACTTAAACTTAAGAAATAACCCTCAGACTTAACCTTAATATTTAACTTGAAGATGTAACCTTAAGGCTTAACCCTAAACTTAACCCTAAGAGTTAACCTTAAGTGTTGACCTTACAGATTTAACCCTAAGAGTTAACCTTAGGACTGAAACGTTAAGACTTAACCCTAAGACTTATCCCCAAGACGTAACTCTAAAGAGTTAACCCTAAGACTTCAACTTGTGATTTAAACTTTAGACTGAACGCTAAGACTTAAAATTACGATTTAACATTAAGATTTAACCATAAGACTTAACCCTAAGACTTCAGGTTAAGTTTTAACCTTAAGACTCAACCCTGAGACTTAGTCGTGAAATTTATCCATAAGACTTATCCCTAAAACTGAAAACTGAGACCTAAACCTAAGATTTAACCTGAAGACTTAACCCTAAAACGTAGCCCTGAGACTTATCCTTGAGCTTTAACCTTGATACTTAATCCTGAGACTTAGCCCTAAGACTTATCCCCAAGACATAACTCTAAGGCTTAACCCGAAGACTTAACCTTAAGGCTCAACCTTAAGACTTAACATTAAGACTTAACCCTGAGACTTAACCATAAGACTTATCCTCAAGATTGTACTCTAAGACTTAACCCTAAGACTTAAGATGAAGACTTAACCCTAAGACTCAATCTATGAGATGTAAACTTAAGACTTAATTAACCCTAAGGCTCAATCTATGAGATGTAAACTTAAGACTTAACCTTTAGGAATTAACCCTGACACTTAACCTTAAGGCTTAACCCTAAGACTTAAGCTTAAGGTTTAAACTTAAGACTTATCCCTAAGACATAAGCCTGAGACTTAACCCTAAGACTTAACCTCAAGTTTAACTTCAAAACTTAACCCTAAGACTGAATCCTAAGACACAACTTGACCACGTAACCCTGAGACTTAACCTTGAGACTTTACCTTGAAATTTTACCCTGGGATTTAACCCTAAGTCTTAATGCTAAGACTTAACTTTAAGATGTACCATTAAGACTTAACCTTAAAGCGTAACCTTAAGATTTACACTCAATACTTAACCCTAAGACTTAACCCTATGACGTAAACTTAAGGTTAAACCTTAAGACAAAACTTGAAGACTTAATTCAAAGACTTATCCCTAAGACTCAACACTGAGACTTAAACCTAAGATTTAAGACTTAGCCCCAAGACTTAAGTCTAAGACTTAAACTTATGAATTAAACTTTAGACTTAACCCTAAGACTCAAGCCATAAGACTTCACCTTAAGACTTAACCCGAAGACTTAACCTTAAAATTTAACCCTAAGACTGAACCCTAAAATATAACTTTTAAGACTTAACAATAAGACTGAACATTAAGACACAACCTTACGACTTCTACCCTGAGACCTAACCTTGAGACTTAACACTGAGATTTAACCCTAAGACTTAACTTTAAGATGTAACATTCGGACTTAACCTTAAAACTTAACCCTAAGCCTCAACCTTAAGAAGTAACTTGAAGACTTAACCCTGAGAATGAACTCTAAGACTTCAACTTAATAATTAACGCTCAGATATAACCCTCAGACTTAAACTTAAGAAATAACCCTAAGACTTAACCTTAATATTTAACTTTAAGATGTAACCTTAAGGCTTAACCCTAAACTTAACCCTAAGAGTTAACCTTAAGTGTTGACCTTACAGATTTAACCCTAAGAGTTAACCTTAGGACTGAAACGTTTAGACTTAACCCTAAGACTTATCCCCAAGACGTAACTCTAAAGAGTTAACCCTAAGACTTCAACTTGTGATTTAAACTTTAGACTGAACGCTAAGACTTAAAATTACGATTTAACATTAAGATTTAACCATAAGACTTAACCCTAAGACTTCAGGTTAAGTTTTAACCTTAAGACTCAACCCTGAGACTTAGTCGTGAAATTTATCCATAAGACTTATCCCTAAAACTGAAAACTGAGACCTAAACCTAAGATTTAACCTGAAGACTTAACCCTAAAACGTAGCCCTGAGACTTATCCTTGAGCTTTAACCTTGATACTTAATCCTGAGACTTAGCCCTAAGACTTATCCCCAAGGCATAACTCTAAGGCTTAACCCTAAGACTTAACCTTAAGGCTCAACCTTAAGACTTAACATTAAGACTTAACCCTGAGACTTAACCATAAGACTTATCCTCAAGATTGTACTCTAAGACTTAACCCTAAGACTTAAGATGAAGACTTAACCCTAAGACTCAATCTATGAGATGTAAACTTAAGACTTAATTAACCCTAAGGCTCAATCTATGAGATGTAAACTTAAGACTTAACCTTTAGGAATTAACCCTGACACTTAACCTTAAGGCTTAACCCTAAGACTTAAGCTTAAGGTTTAAACTTAAGACTTATCCCTAAGACATAAGCCTGAGACTTAACCCTAAGACTTAACCTCAAGTTTAACTTCAAAACTTAACCCTAAGACTGAATCCTAAGACACAACTTGACCACGTAACCCTGAGACTTAACCTTGAGACTTTACCTTGAAATTTTACCCTGGGATTTAACCCTAAGTCTTAATGCTAAGACTTAACTTTAAGATGTACCATTAAGACTTAACCTTAAAGCGTAACCTTAAGATTTACACTCAATACTTAACCCTAAGACTTAACCCTATGACGTAAACTTAAGGTTAAACATTAAGACAAAACTTGAAGACTTAATTCAAAGACTTATCCCTAAGACTCAACACTGAGACTTAAACCTAAGATTTAAGACTTAGCCCCAAGACTTAAGTCTAAGACTTAAACTTATGAATTAAACTTTAGACTTAACCCTAAGACTCAAGCCATAAGACTTCACCTTAAGACTTAACCCGAAGACTTAACCTTAAAATTTAACCCTAAGACTGAACCCTAAAATATAACTTTTAAGACTTAACAATAAGACTGAACATTAAGACACAACCTTACGACTTCTACCCTGAGACCTAACCTTGAGACTTAACACTGAGATTTAACCCTAAGACTTAACTTTAAGATGTAACATTCGGACTTAACCTTAAAACTTAACCCTAAGCCTCAACCTTAAGAAGTAACTTGAAGACTTAACCCTGAGAATGAACTCTAAGACTTCAACTTAATAATTAACGCTCAGATATAACCCTCAGACTTAAACTTAAGAAATAACCCTCAGACTTAACCTTAATATTTAACTTGAAGATGTAACCTTAAGGCTTAACCCTAAACTTAACCCTAAGAGTTAACCTTAAGTGTTGACCTTACAGATTTAACCCTAAGAGTTAACCTTAGGACTGAAACGTTAAGACTTAACCCTAAGACTTATCCCCAAGACGTAACTCTAAAGAGTTAACCCTAAGACTTCAACTTGTGATTTAAACTTTAGACTGAACGCTAAGACTTAAAATTACGATTTAACATTAAGATTTAACCATAAGACTTAACCCTAAGACTTCAGGTTAAGTTTTAACCTTAAGACTCAACCCTGAGACTTAGTCGTGAAATTTATCCATAAGACTTATCCCTAAAACTGAAAACTGAGACCTAAACCTAAGATTTAACCTGAAGACTTAACCCTAAAACGTAGCCCTGAGACTTATCCTTGAGCTTTAACCTTGATACTTAATCCTGAGACTTAGCCCTAAGACTTATCCCCAAGGCATAACTCTAAGGCTTAACCCTAAGACTTAACCTTAAGGCTCAACCTTAAGACTTAACATTAAGACTTAACCATAAGACTTATCCTCAAGATTGTACTCTAAGACTTAACCCTAAGACTTAAGATGAAGACTTAACCCTAAGACTCAATCTATGAGATGTAAACTTAAGACTTAATTAACCCTAAGGCTCAATCTATGAGATGTAAACTTAAGACTTAACCTTTAGGAATTAACCCTGACACTTAACCTTAAGGCTTAACCCTAAGACTTAAGCTTAAGGTTTAAACTTAAGACTTATCCCTAAGACATAAGCCTGAGACTTAACCCTAAGACTTAACCTCAAGTTTAACTTCAAAACTTAACCCTAAGACTGAATCCTAAGACACAACTTGACCACGTAACCCTGAGACTTAACCTTGAGACTTTACCTTGAAATTTTACCCTGGGATTTAACCCTAAGTCTTAATGCTAAGACTTAACTTTAAGATGTACCATTAAGACTTAACCTTAAAGCGTAACCTTAAGATTTACACTCAATACTTAACCCTAAGACTTAACCCTATGACGTAATCTTAAGGTTAAACATTAAGACAAAACTTGAAGACTTAATTCAAAGACTTATCCCTAAGACTCAACACTGAGACTTAAACCTAAGATTTAAGACTTAGCCCCAAGACTTAAGTCTAAGACTTAAACTTATGAATTAAACTTTAGACTTAACCCTAAGACTCAAGCCATAAGACTTCACCTTAAGACTTAACCCGAAGACTTAACCTTAAAATTTAACCCTAAGACTGAACCCTAAAATATAACTTTTAAGACTTAACAATAAGACTGAACATTAAGACACAACCTTACGACTTCTACCCTGAGACCTAACCTTGAGACTTAACACTGAGATTTAACCCTAAGACTTAACTTTAAGATGTAACATTCGGACTTAACCTTAAAACTTAACCCTAAGCCTCAACCTTAAGAAGTAACTTGAAGACTTAACCCTGAGAATGAACTCTAAGACTTCAACTTAATAATTAACGCTCAGATATAACCCTCAGACTTAAACTTAAGAAATAACCCTCAGACTTAACCTTAATATTTAACTTGAAGATGTAACCTTAAGGCTTAACCCTAAACTTAACCCTAAGAGTTAACCTTAAGTGTTGACCTTACAGATTTAACCCTAAGAGTTAACCTTAGGACTGAAACGTTAAGACTTAACCCTAAGACTTATCCCCAAGACGTAACTCTAAAGAGTTAACCCTAAGACTTCAACTTGTGATTTAAACTTTAGACTGAACGCTAAGACTTAAAATTACGATTTAACATTAAGATTTAACCATAAGACTTAACCCTAAGACTTCAGGTTAAGTTTTAACCTTAAGACTCAACCCTGAGACTTAGTCGTGAAATTTATCCATAAGACTTATCCCTAAAACTGAAAACTGAGACCTAAACCTAAGATTTAACCTGAAGACTTAACCCTAAAACGTAGCCCTGAGACTTATCCTTGAGCTTTAACCTTGATACTTAATCCTGAGACTTAGCCCTAAGACTTATCCCCAAGGCATAACTCTAAGGCTTAACCCTAAGACTTAACCTTAAGGCTCAACCTTAAGACTTAACATTAAGACTTAACCATAAGACTTTTCCTCAAGATTGTACTCTAAGACTTAACCCTAAGACTTAAGATGAAGACTTAACCCTAAGACTCAATCTATGAGATGTAAACTTAAGACTTAATTAACCCTAAGGCTCAATCTATGAGATGTAAACTTAAGACTTAACCTTTAGGAATTAACCCTGACACTTAACCTTAAGGCTTAACCCTAAGACTTAAGCTTAAGGTTTAAACTTAAGACTTATCCCTAAGACATAAGCCTGAGACTTAACCCTAAGACTTAACCTCAAGTTTAACTTCAAAACTTAACCCTAAGACTGAATCCTAAGACACAACTTGACCACGTAACCCTGAGACTTAACCTTGAGACTTTACCTTGAAATTTAACCCTAAGTCTTAATGCTAAGACTTAACTTTAAGATGTACCATTAAGACTTAACCTTAAAGCGTAACCTTAAGATTTACACTCAATACTTAACCCTAAGACTTAACCCTATGATTTAAACTTAAGGTTAAACCTTAAGACAAAACTTGAAGACTTAATTCAAAGACTTATCCCTAAGACTCAACACTGAGACATAAATCTAAGATTTAAGACTTAACCCTAAGACTTAGCCCCAAGACTTAAGTCTAAGACTTAAACTTATGAATTAAACTTTAGACTTAACCCTAAGACTCAAGCCATAAGACTTCACCTTAAGACTTAACCCGAAGACTTAACCTTAAAATTTAACCCTAAGACTGAACCCTAAAATATAACTTTTAAGACTTAACAATAAGACTGAACATTAAGACACAACCTTACGACTTCTACCCTGAGACCTAACCTTGAGACTTAACACTGAGATTTAACCCTAAGACTTAACTTTAAGATGTAACATTCGGACTTAACCTTAAAACTTAACCCTAAGCCTCAACCTTAAGAAGTAACTTGAAGACTTAACCCTGAGAATGAACTCTAAGACTTCAACTTAATAATTAACGCTCAGATATAACCCTCAGACTTAAACTTAAGAAATAACCCTCAGACTTAACCTTAATATTTAACTTGAAGATGTAACCTTAAGGCTTAACCCTAAACTTAACCCTAAGAGTTAACCTTAAGTGTTGACCTTACAGATTTAACCCTAAGAGTTAACCTTAGGACTGAAACGTTAAGACTTAACCCTAAGACTTATCCCCAAGACGTAACTCTAAAGAGTTAACCCTAAGACTTCAACTTGTGATTTAAACTTTAGACTGAACGCTAAGACTTAAAATTACGATTTAACATTAAGATTTAACCATAAGACTTAACCCTAAGACTTCAGGTTAAGTTTTAACCTTAAGACTCAACCCTGAGACTTAGTCGTGAAATTTATCCATAAGACTTATCCCTAAAACTGAAAACTGAGACCTAAACCTAAGATTTAACCTGAAGACTTAACCCTAAAACGTAGCCCTGAGACTTATCCTTGAGCTTTAACCTTGATACTTAATCCTGAGACTTAGCCCTAAGACTTATCCCCAAGGCATAACTCTAAGGCTTAACCCTAAGACTTAACCTTAAGGCTCAACCTTAAGACTTAACATTAAGACTTAACCATAAGACTTATCCTCAAGATTGTACTCTAAGACTTAACCCTAAGACTTAAGATGAAGACTTAACCCTAAGACTCAATCTATGAGATGTAAACTTAAGACTTAATTAACCCTAAGGCTCAATCTATGAGATGTAAACTTAAGACTTAACCTTTAGGAATTAACCCTGACACTTAACCTTAAGGCTTAACCCTAAGACTTAAGCTTAAGGTTTAAACTTAAGACTTATCCCTAAGACATAAGCCTGAGACTTAACCCTAAGACTTAACCTCAAGTTTAACTTCAAAACTTAACCCTAAGACTGAATCCTAAGACACAACTTGACCACGTAACCCTGAGACTTAACCTTGAGACTTTACCTTGAAATTTAACCCTGGGATTTAACCCTAAGTCTTAATGCTAAGACTTAACTTTAAGATGTACCATTAAGACTTAACCTTAAAGCGTAACCTTAAGATTTACACTCAATACTTAACCCTAAGACTTAACCCTATGACGTAAACTTAAGGTTAAACCTTAAGACAAAACTTGAAGACTTAATTCAAAGACTTATCCCTAAGACTCAACACTGAGACTTAAACCTAAGATTTAAGACTTAGCCCCAAGACTTAAGTCTAAGACTTAAACTTATGAATTAAACTTTAGACTTAACCCTAAGACTCAAGCCATAAGACTTCACCTTAAGACTTAACCCGAAGACTTAACCTTAAAATTTAACCCTAAGACTGAACCCTAAAATATAACTTTTAAGACTTAACAATAAGACTGAACATTAAGACACAACCTTACGACTTCTACCCTGAGACCTAACCTTGAGACTTAACACTGAGATTTAACCCTAAGACTTAACTTTAAGATGTAACATTCGGACTTAACCTTAAAACTTAACCCTAAGTCTCAACCTTAAGAAGTAACTTGAAGACTTAACCCTGAGAATGAACTCTAAGACTTCAACTTAATAATTAACGCTCAGATATAACCCTCAGACTTAAACTTAAGAAATAACCCTAAGACTTAACCTTAATATTTAACTTGAAGATGTAACCTTAAGGCTTAACCTAAACTTAACCCTAAGAGTTAACCTTAAGTGTTGACCTTACAGATTTAACCCTAAGAGTTAACCTTAGGACTGAAACGTTAAGACTTAACCCTAAGACTTATCCCCAAGACGTAACTCTAAAGAGTTAACCCTAAGACTTCAACTTGTGATTTAAACTTTAGACTGAACCCTAAGACTTAAAATTACGATTTAACATTAAGATTTAACCATAAGACTTAACCCTAAGACTTCAGGTTAAGTTTTAACCTTAAGACTCAACCCTGAGACTTAGTCGTGAAATTTATCCATAAGACTTATCCCTAAAACTGAAAACTGAGACTTAAACCTAAGATTTAACCTGAAGACTTAACCCTAAAACGTAGCCCTGAGACTTATCCTTGAGCTTTAACCTTGATACTTAATCCTGAGACTTAGCCCTAAGACTTATCCCCAAGACATAACTCTAAGGCTTAACCCTAAGACTTAACCTTAAGGCTCAACCTTAAGACTTAACATTAAGACTTAACCATAAGACTTATCCTCAAGATTGTACTCTAAGACTTAACCCTAAGACTTAAGATGAAGACTTAACCCTAAGACTCAATCTATGAGATGTAAACTTAAGACTTAATTAACCCTAAGGCTCAATCTATGAGATGTAAACTTAAGACTTAACCTTTAGGAATTAACCCTGACACTTAACCTTAAGGCTTAACCCTAAGACTTAAGCTTAAGGTTTAAACTTAAGACTTATCCCTAAGACATAAGCCTGAGACTTAACCCTAAGACTTAACCTCAAGTTTAACTTCAAAACTTAACCCTAAGACTGAATCCTAAGACACAACCTTACCACGTAACCCTGAGACTTAACCTTGAGACTTTACCTTGAAATTTAACCCTGGGATTTAACCCTAAGTCTTAATGCTAAGACTTAACTTTAAGATGTACCATTAAGACTTAACTTTAAAGCGTAACCTTAAGATTTACACTCAATACTTAACCCTAAGACTTAACCCTATGATTTAAACTTAAGGTTAAACCTTAAGACAAAACTTGAAGACTTAATTCAAAGACTTATCCCTAAGACTCAACACTGAGACTTAAACCTAAGATATAAGACTTAACCCTAAGACTTAGCCCCAAGACTTAAGTCTAAGACTTAAACTTATGAATTAAACTTTAGACTTAACCCTAAGACTCAAGCCATAAGACTTCACCTTAAGACTTAACCCGAAGACTTAACCTTAAAATTTAACCCTAAGACTGAACCCTAAAATATAACTTTTAAGACTTAACAATAAGACTGAACATTAAGACACAACCTTACGACTTCTACCCTGAGACCTAACCTTGAGACTTAACACTGAGATTTAACCCTAAGACTTAACTTTAAGATGTAACATTCGGACTTAACCTTAAAACTTAACCCTAAGCCTCAACCTTAAGAAGTAACTTGAAGACTTAACCCTGAGAATGAACTCTAAGACTTCAACTTAATAATTAACGCTCAGATATAACCCTCAGACTTAAACTTAAGAAATAACCCTCAGACTTAACCTTAATATTTAACTTGAAGATGTAACCTTAAGGCTTAACCCTAAACTTAACCCTAAGAGTTAACCTTAAGTGTTGACCTTACAGATTTAACCCTAAGAGTTAACCTTAGGACTGAAACGTTAAGACTTAACCCTAAGACTTATCCCCAAGACGTAACTCTAAAGAGTTAACCCTAAGACTTCAACTTGTGATTTAAACTTTAGACTGAACGCTAAGACTTAAAATTACGATTTAACATTAAGATTTAACCATAAGACTTAACCCTAAGACTTCAGGTTAAGTTTTAACCTTAAGACTCAACCCTGAGACTTAGTCGTGAAATTTATCCATAAGACTTATCCCTAAAACTGAAAACTGAGACCTAAACCTAAGATTTAACCTGAAGACTTAACCCTAAAACGTAGCCCTGAGACTTATCCTTGAGCTTTAACCTTGATACTTAATCCTGAGACTTAGCCCTAAGACTTATCCCCAAGACATAACTCTAAGGCTTAACCCTAAGACTTAACCTTAAGGCTCAACCTTAAGACTTAACATTAAGACTTAACCCTGAGACTTAACCATAAGACTTATCCTCAAGATTGTACTCTAAGACTTAAGATGAAGACTTAACCCTAAGACTCAATCTATGAGATGTAAACTTAAGACTTAATTAACCCTAAGGCTCAATCTATGAGATGTAAACTTAAGACTTAACCTTTAGGAATTAACCCTGACACTTAACCTTAAGGCTTAACCCTAAGACTTAAGCTTAAGGTTTAAACTTAAGACTTATCCCTAAGACATAAGCCTGAGACTTAACCCTAAGACTTAACCTCAAGTTTAACTTCAAAACTTAACCCTAAGACTGAATCCTAAGACACAACTTGACCACGTAACCCTGAGACTTAACCTTGAGACTTTGCCTTGAAATTTAACCCTGGGATTTAACCCTAAGTCTTAATGCTAAGACTTAACTTTAAGATGTACCATTAAGACTTAACCTTAAAGCGTAACCTTAAGATTTACACTCAATACTTAACCCTAAGACTTAACCCTATGACGTAAACTTAAGGTTAAACCTTAAGACAAAACTTGAAGACTTAATTCAAAGACTTATCCCTAAGACTCAACACTGAGACTTAAACCTAAGATTTAAGACTTAGCCCCAAGACTTAAGTCTAAGACTTAAACTTATGAATTAAACTTTAGACTTAACCCTAAGACTCAAGCCATAAGACTTCACCTTAAGACTTAACCCGAAGACTTAACCTTAAAATTTAACCCTAAGACTGAACCCTAAAATATAACTTTTAAGACTTAACAATAAGACTGAACATTAAGACACAACCTTACGACTTCTACCCTGAGACCTAACCTTGAGACTTAACACTGAGATTTAACCCTAAGACTTAACTTTAAGATGTAACATTCGGACTTAACCTTAAAACTTAACCCTAAGCCTCAACCTTAAGAAGTAACTTGAAGACTTAACCCTGAGAATGAACTCTAAGACTTCAACTTAATAATTAACGCTCAGATATAACCCTCAGACTTAAACTTAAGAAATAACCCTCAGACTTAACCTTAATATTTAACTTGAAGATGTAACCTTAAGGCTTAACCCTAAACTTAACCCTAAGAGTTAACCTTAAGTGTTGACCTTACAGATTTAACCCTAAGAGTTAACCTTAGGACTGAAACGTTTAGACTTAACCCTAAGACTTATCCCCAAGACGTAACTCTAAAGAGTTAACCCTAAGACTTCAACTTGTGATTTAAACTTTAGACTGAACCCTAAGACTTAAAATTACGATTTAACATTAAGATTTAACCATAAGACTTAACCCTAAGACTTCAGGTTAAGTTTTAACCTTAAGACTCAACCCTGAGACTTAGTCGTGAAATTTATCCATAAGACTTATCCCTAAAACTGAAAACTGAGACTTAAACCTAAGATTTAACCTGAAGACTTAACCCTAAAACGTAGCCCTGAGACTTATCCTTGAGCTTTAACCTTGATACTTAATCCTGAGACTTAGCCCTAAGACTTATCCCCAAGACATAACTCTAAGGCTTAACCCTAAGACTTAACCTTAAGGCTCAACCTTAAGACTTAACATTAAGACTTAACCATAAGACTTATCCTCAAGATTGTACTCTAAGACTTAACCCTAAGACTTAAGATGAAGACTTAACCCTAAGACTCAATCTATGAGATGTAAACTTAAGACTTAATTAACCCTAAGGCTCAATCTATGAGATGTAAACTTAAGACTTAACCTTTAGGAATTAACCCTGACACTTAACCTTAAGGCTTAACCCTAAGACTTAAGGTTTAAACTTAAGACTTATCCCTAAGACATAAGCCTGAGACTTAACCCTAAGACTTAACCTCAAGTTTAACTTCAAAACTTAACCCTAAGACTGAATCCTAAGACACAACTTGACCACGTAACCCTGAGACTTAACCTTGAGACTTTGCCTTGAAATTTAACCCTGGGATTTAACCCTAAGTCTTAATGCTAAGACTTAACTTTAAGATGTACCATTAAGACTTAACCTTAAAGCGTAACCTTAAGATTTACACTCAATACTTAACCCTAAGACTTAACCCTATGACGTAAACTTAAGGTTAAACCTTAAGACAAAACTTGAAGACTTAATTCAAAGACTTATCCCTAAGACTCAACACTGAGACTTAAACCTAAGATTTAAGACTTAGCCCCAAGACTTAAGTCTAAGACTTAAACTTATGAATTAAACTTTAGACTTAACCCTAAGACTCAAGCCATAAGACTTCACCTTAAGACTTAACCCGAAGACTTAACCTTAAAATTTAACCCTAAGACTGAACCCTAAAATATAACTTTTAAGACTTAACAATAAGACTGAACATTAAGACACAACCTTACGACTTCTACCCTGAGACCTAACCTTGAGACTTAACACTGAGATTTAACCCTAAGACTTAACTTTAAGATGTAACATTCGGACTTAACCTTAAAACTTAACCCTAAGTCTCAACCTTAAGAAGTAACTTGAAGACTTAACCCTGAGAATGAACTCTAAGACTTCAACTTAATAATTAACGCTCAGATATAACCCTCAGACTTAAACTTAAGAAATAACCCTAAGACTTAACCTTAATATTTAACTTGAAGATGTAACCTTAAGGCTTAACCTAAACTTAACCCTAAGAGTTAACCTTAAGTGTTGACCTTACAGATTTAACCCTAAGAGTTAACCTTAGGACTGAAACGTTAAGACTTAACCCTAAGACTTATCCCCAAGACGTAACTCTAAAGAGTTAACCCTAAGACTTCAACTTGTGATTTAAACTTTAGACTGAACCCTAAGACTTAAAATTACGATTTAACATTAAGATTTAACCATAAGACTTAACCCTAAGACTTCAGGTTAAGTTTTAACCTTAAGACTCAACCCTGAGACTTAGTCGTGAAATTTATCCATAAGACTTATCCCTAAAACTGAAAACTGAGACTTAAACCTAAGATTTAACCTGAAGACTTAACCCTAAAACGTAGCCCTGAGACTTATCCTTGAGCTTTAACCTTGATACTTAATCCTGAGACTTAGCCCTAAGACTTATCCCCAAGACATAACTCTAAGGCTTAACCCTAAGACTTAACCTTAAGGCTCAACCTTAAGACTTAACATTAAGACTTAACCATAAGACTTATCCTCAAGATTGTACTCTAAGACTTAACCCTAAGACTTAAGATGAAGACTTAACCCTAAGACTCAATCTATGAGATGTAAACTTAAGACTTAATTAACCCTAAGGCTCAATCTATGAGATGTAAACTTAAGACTTAACCTTTAGGAATTAACCCTGACACTTAACCTTAAGGCTTAACCCTAAGACTTAAGCTTAAGGTTTAAACTTAAGACTTATCCCTAAGACATAAGCCTGAGACTTAACCCTAAGACTTAACCTCAAGTTTAACTTCAAAACTTAACCCTAAGACTGAATCCTAAGACACAACCTTACCACGTAACCCTGAGACTTAACCTTGAGACTTTACCTTGAAATTTAACCCTGGGATTTAACCCTAAGTCTTAATGCTAAGACTTAACTTTAAGATGTACCATTAAGACTTAACTTTAAAGCGTAACCTTAAGATTTACACTCAATACTTAACCCTAAGACTTAACCCTATGATTTAAACTTAAGGTTAAACCTTAAGACAAAACTTGAAGACTTAATTCAAAGACTTATCCCTAAGACTCAACACTGAGACTTAAACCTAAGATATAAGACTTAACCCTAAGACTTAGCCCCAAGACTTAAGTCTAAGACTTAAACTTATGAATTAAACTTTAGACTTAACCCTAAGACTCAAGCCATAAGACTTCACCTTAAGACTTAACCCGAAGACTTAACCTTAAAATTTAACCCTAAGACTGAACCCTAAAATATAACTTTTAAGACTTAACAATAAGACTGAACATTAAGACACAACCTTACGACTTCTACCCTGAGACCTAACCTTGAGACTTAACACTGAGATTTAACCCTAAGACTTAACTTTAAGATGTAACATTCGGACTTAACCTTAAAACTTAACCCTAAGTCTCAACCTTAAGAAGTAACTTGAAGACTTAACCCTGAGAATGAACTCTAAGACTTCAACTTAATAATTAACGCTCAGATATAACCCTCAGACTTAAACTTAAGAAATAACCCTCAGACTTAACCTTAATATTTAACTTGAAGATGTAACCTTAAGGCTTAACCCTAAACTTAACCCTAAGAGTTAACCTTAAGTGTTGACCTTACAGATTTAACCCTAAGAGTTAACCTTAGGACTGAAACGTTAAGACTTAACCCTAAGACTTATCCCCAAGACGTAACTCTAAAGAGTTAACCCTAAGACTTCAACTTGTGATTTAAACTTTAGACTGAACGCTAAGACTTAAAATTACGATTTAACATTAAGATTTAACCATAAGACTTAACCCTAAGACTTCAGGTTAAGTTTTAACCTTAAGACTCAACCCTGAGACTTAGTCGTGAAATTTATCCATAAGACTTATCCCTAAAACTGAAAACTGAGACCTAAACCTAAGATTTAACCTGAAGACTTAACCCTAAAACGTAGCCCTGAGACTTATCCTTGAGCTTTAACCTTGATACTTAATCCTGAGACTTAGCCCTAAGACTTATCCCCAAGGCATAACTCTAAGGCTTAACCCTAAGACTTAACCTTAAGGCTCAACCTTAAGACTTAACATTAAGACTTAACCATAAGACTTATCCTCAAGATTGTACTCTAAGACTTAAGATGAAGACTTAACCCTAAGACTCAATCTATGAGATGTAAACTTAAGACTTAATTAACCCTAAGGCTCAATCTATGAGATGTAAACTTAAGACTTAACCTTTAGGAATTAACCCTGACACTTAACCTTAAGGCTTAACCCTAAGACTTAAGCTTAAGGTTTAAACTTAAGACTTATCCCTAAGACATAAGCCTGAGACTTAACCCTAAGACTTAACCTCAAGTTTAACTTCAAAACTTAACCCTAAGACTGAATCCTAAGACACAACTTGACCACGTAACCCTGAGACTTAACCTTGAGACTTTGCCTTGAAATTTAACCCTGGGATTTAACCCTAAGTCTTAATGCTAAGACTTAACTTTAAGATGTACCATTAAGACTTAACCTTAAAGCGTAACCTTAAGATTTACACTCAATACTTAACCCTAAGACTTAACCCTATGACGTAAACTTAAGGTTAAACCTTAAGACAAAACTTGAAGACTTAATTCAAAGACTTATCCCTAAGACTCAACACTGAGACTTAAACCTAAGATTTAAGACTTAGCCCCAAGACTTAAGTCTAAGACTTAAACTTATGAATTAAACTTTAGACTTAACCCTAAGACTCAAGCCATAAGACTTCACCTTAAGACTTAACCCGAAGACTTAACCTTAAAATTTAACCCTAAGACTGAACCCTAAAATATAACTTTTAAGACTTAACAATAAGACTGAACATTAAGACACAACCTTACGACTTCTACCCTGAGACCTAACCTTGAGACTTAACACTGAGATTTAACCCTAAGACTTAACTTTAAGATGTAACATTCGGACTTAACCTTAAAACTTAACCCTAAGCCTCAACCTTAAGAAGTAACTTGAAGACTTAACCCTGAGAATGAACTCTAAGACTTCAACTTAATAATTAACGCTCAGATATAACCCTCAGACTTAAACTTAAGAAATAACCCTAAGACTTAACCTTAATATTTAACTTGAAGATGTAACCTTAAGGCTTAACCCTAAACTTAACCCTAAGAGTTAACCTTAAGTGTTGACCTTACAGATTTAACCCTAAGAGTTAACCTTAGGACTGAAACGTTTAGACTTAACCCTAAGACTTATCCCCAAGACGTAACTCTAAAGAGTTAACCCTAAGACTTCAACTTGTGATTTAAACTTTAGACTGAACCCTAAGACTTAAAATTACGATTTAACATTAAGATTTAACCATAAGACTTAACCCTAAGACTTCAGGTTAAGTTTTAACCTTAAGACTCAACCCTGAGACTTAGTCGTGAAATTTATCCATAAGACTTATCCCTAAAACTGAAAACTGAGACTTAAACCTAAGATTTAACCTGAAGACTTAACCCTAAAACGTAGCCCTGAGACTTATCCTTGAGCTTTAACCTTGATACTTAATCCTGAGACTTAGCCCTAAGACTTATCCCCAAGACATAACTCTAAGGCTTAACCCTAAGACTTAACCTTAAGGCTCAACCTTAAGACTTAACATTAAGACTTAACCATAAGACTTATCCTCAAGATTGTACTCTAAGACTTAACCCTAAGACTTAAGATGAAGACTTAACCCTAAGACTCAATCTATGAGATGTAAACTTAAGACTTAATTAACCCTAAGGCTCAATCTATGAGATGTAAACTTAAGACTTAACCTTTAGGAATTAACCCTGACACTTAACCTTAAGGCTTAACCCTAAGACTTAAGGTTTAAACTTAAGACTTATCCCTAAGACATAAGCCTGAGACTTAACCCTAAGACTTAACCTCAAGTTTAACTTCAAAACTTAACCCTAAGACTGAATCCTAAGACACAACCTTACCACGTAACCCTGAGACTTAACCTTGAGACTTTACCTTGAAATTTAACCCTGGGATTTAACCCTAAGTCTTAATGCTAAGACTTAACTTTAAGATGTACCATTAAGACTTAACTTTAAAGCGTAACCTTAAGATTTACACTCAATACTTAACCCTAAGACTTAACCCTATGATTTAAACTTAAGGTTAAACCTTAAGACAAAACTTGAAGACTTAATTCAAAGACTTATCCCTAAGACTCAACACTGAGACTTAAACCTAAGATATAAGACTTAACCCTAAGACTTAGCCCCAAGACTTAAGTCTAAGACTTAAACTTATGAATTAAACTTTAGACTTAACCCTAAGACTCAAGCCATAAGACTTCACCTTAAGACTTAACCCGAAGACTTAACCTTAAAATTTAACCCTAAGACTGAACCCTAAAATATAACTTTTAAGACTTAACAATAAGACTGAACATTAAGACACAACCTTACGACTTCTACCCTGAGACCTAACCTTGAGACTTAACACTGAGATTTAACCCTAAGACTTAACTTTAAGATGTAACATTCGGACTTAACCTTAAAACTTAACCCTAAGTCTCAACCTTAAGAAGTAACTTGAAGACTTAACCCTGAGAATGAACTCTAAGACTTCAACTTAATAATTAACGCTCAGATATAACCCTCAGACTTAAACTTAAGAAATAACCCTCAGACTTAACCTTAATATTTAACTTGAAGATGTAACCTTAAGGCTTAACCCTAAACTTAACCCTAAGAGTTAACCTTAAGTGTTGACCTTACAGATTTAACCCTAAGAGTTAACCTTAGGACTGAAACGTTAAGACTTAACCCTAAGACTTATCCCCAAGACGTAACTCTAAAGAGTTAACCCTAAGACTTCAACTTGTGATTTAAACTTTAGACTGAACGCTAAGACTTAAAATTACGATTTAACATTAAGATTTAACCATAAGACTTAACCCTAAGACTTCAGGTTAAGTTTTAACCTTAAGACTCAACCCTGAGACTTAGTCGTGAAATTTATCCATAAGACTTATCCCTAAAACTGAAAACTGAGACCTAAACCTAAGATTTAACCTGAAGACTTAACCCTAAAACGTAGCCCTGAGACTTATCCTTGAGCTTTAACCTTGATACTTAATCCTGAGACTTAGCCCTAAGACTTATCCCCAAGGCATAACTCTAAGGCTTAACCCTAAGACTTAACCTTAAGGCTCAACCTTAAGACTTAACATTAAGACTTAACCATAAGACTTATCCTCAAGATTGTACTCTAAGACTTAACCCTAAGACTTAAGATGAAGACTTAACCCTAAGACTCAATCTATGAGATGTAAACTTAAGACTTAATTAACCCTAAGGCTCAATCTATGAGATGTAAACTTAAGACTTAACCTTTAGGAATTAACCCTGACACTTAACCTTAAGGCTTAACCCTAAGACTTAAGCTTAAGGTTTAAACTTAAGACTTATCCCTAAGACATAAGCCTGAGACTTAACCCTAAGACTTAACCTCAAGTTTAACTTCAAAACTTAACCCTAAGACTGAATCCTAAGACACAACTTGACCACGTAACCCTGAGACTTAACCTTGAGACTTTACCTTGAAATTTAACCCTAAGTCTTAATGCTAAGACTTAACTTTAAGATGTACCATTAAGACTTAACCTTAAAGCGTAACCTTAAGATTTACACTCAATACTTAACCCTAAGACTTAACCCTATGACGTAAACTTAAGGTTAAACCTTAAGACAAAACTTGAAGACTTAATTCAAAGACTTATCCCTAAGACTCAACACTGAGACTTAAACCTAAGATTTAAGACTTAACCCTAAGACTTAGCCCCAAGACTTAAGTCTAAGACTTAAACTTATGAATTAAACTTTAGACTTAACCCTAAGACTCAAGCCATAAGACTTCACCTTAAGACTTAACCCGAAGACTTAACCTTAAAATTTAACCCTAAGACTGAACCCTAAAATATAACTTTTAAGACTTAACAATAAGACTGAACATTAAGACACAACCTTACGACTTCTACCCTGAGACCTAACCTTGAGACTTAACACTGAGATTTAACCCTAAGACTTAACTTTAAGATGTAACATTCGGACTTAACCTTAAAACTTAACCCTAAGTCTCAACCTTAAGAAGTAACTTGAAGACTTAACCCTGAGAATGAACTCTAAGACTTCAACTTAATAATTAACGCTCAGATATAACCCTCAGACTTAAACTTAAGAAATAACCCTCAGACTTAACCTTAATATTTAACTTGAAGATGTAACCTTAAGGCTTAACCCTAAACTTAACCCTAAGAGTTAACCTTAAGTGTTGACCTTACAGATTTAACCCTAAGAGTTAACCTTAGGACTGAAACGTTAAGACTTAACCCTAAGACTTATCCCCAAGACGTAACTCTAAAGAGTTAACCCTAAGACTTCAACTTGTGATTTAAACTTTAGACTGAACGCTAAGACTTAAAATTACGATTTAACATTAAGATTTAACCATAAGACTTAACCCTAAGACTTCAGGTTAAGTTTTAACCTTAAGACTCAACCCTGAGACTTAGTCGTGAAATTTATCCATAAGACTTATCCCTAAAACTGAAAACTGAGACCTAAACCTAAGATTTAACCTGAAGACTTAACCCTAAAACGTAGCCCTGAGACTTATCCTTGAGCTTTAACCTTGATACTTAATCCTGAGACTTAGCCCTAAGACTTATCCCCAAGGCATAACTCTAAGGCTTAACCCTAAGACTTAACCTTAAGGCTCAACCTTAAGACTTAACATTAAGACTTAACCATAAGACTTATCCTCAAGATTGTACTCTAAGACTTAACCCTAAGACTTAAGATGAAGACTTAACCCTAAGACTCAATCTATGAGATGTAAACTTAAGACTTAATTAACCCTAAGGCTCAATCTATGAGATGTAAACTTAAGACTTAACCTTTAGGAATTAACCCTGACACTTAACCTTAAGGCTTAACCCTAAGACTTAAGCTTAAGGTTTAAACTTAAGACTTATCCCTAAGACATAAGCCTGAGACTTAACCCTAAGACTTAACCTCAAGTTTAACTTCAAAACTTAACCCTAAGACTGAATCCTAAGACACAACTTGACCACGTAACCCTGAGACTTAACCTTGAGACTTTACCTTGAAATTTAACCCTAAGTCTTAATGCTAAGACTTAACTTTAAGATGTACCATTAAGACTTAACCTTAAAGCGTAACCTTAAGATTTACACTCAATACTTAACCCTAAGACTTAACCCTATGACGTAAACTTAAGGTTAAACCTTAAGACAAAACTTGAAGACTTAATTCAAAGACTTATCCCTAAGACTCAACACTGAGACTTAAACCTAAGATTTAAGACTTAACCCTAAGACTTAGCCCCAAGACTTAAGTCTAAGACTTAAACTTATGAATTAAACTTTAGACTTAACCCTAAGACTCAAGCCATAAGACTTCACCTTAAGACTTAACCCGAAGACTTAACCTTAAAATTTAACCCTAAGACTGAACCCTAAAATATAACTTTTAAGACTTAACAATAAGACTGAACATTAAGACACAACCTTACGACTTCTACCCTGAGACCTAACCTTGAGACTTAACACTGAGATTTAACCCTAAGACTTAACTTTAAGATGTAACATTCGGACTTAACCTTAAAACTTAACCCTAAGTCTCAACCTTAAGAAGTAACTTGAAGACTTAACCCTGAGAATGAACTCTAAGACTTCAACTTAATAATTAACGCTCAGATATAACCCTCAGACTTAAACTTAAGAAATAACCCTCAGACTTAACCTTAATATTTAACTTGAAGATGTAACCTTAAGGCTTAACCCTAAACTTAACCCTAAGAGTTAACCTTAAGTGTTGACCTTACAGATTTAACCCTAAGAGTTAACCTTAGGACTGAAACGTTAAGACTTAACCCTAAGACTTATCCCCAAGACGTAACTCTAAAGAGTTAACCCTAAGACTTCAACTTGTGATTTAAACTTTAGACTGAACGCTAAGACTTAAAATTACGATTTAACATTAAGATTTAACCATAAGACTTAACCCTAAGACTTCAGGTTAAGTTTTAACCTTAAGACTCAACCCTGAGACTTAGTCGTGAAATTTATCCATAAGACTTATCCCTAAAACTGAAAACTGAGACCTAAACCTAAGATTTAACCTGAAGACTTAACCCTAAAACGTAGCCCTGAGACTTATCCTTGAGCTTTAACCTTGATACTTAATCCTGAGACTTAGCCCTAAGACTTATCCCCAAGGCATAACTCTAAGGCTTAACCCTAAGACTTAACCTTAAGGCTCAACCTTAAGACTTAACATTAAGACTTAACCATAAGACTTATCCTCAAGATTGTACTCTAAGACTTAACCCTAAGACTTAAGATGAAGACTTAACCCTAAGACTCAATCTATGAGATGTAAACTTAAGACTTAATTAACCCTAAGGCTCAATCTATGAGATGTAAACTTAAGACTTAACCTTTAGGAATTAACCCTGACACTTAACCTTAAGGCTTAACCCTAAGACTTAAGGTTTAAACTTAAGACTTATCCCTAAGACATAAGCCTGAGACTTAACCCTAAGACTTAACCTCAAGTTTAACTTCAAAACTTAACCCTAAGACTGAATCCTAAGACACAACCTTACCACGTAACCCTGAGACTTAACCTTGAGACTTTACCTTGAAATTTAACCCTGGGATTTAACCCTAAGTCTTAATGCTAAGACTTAACTTTAAGATGTACCATTAAGACTTAACTTTAAAGCGTAACCTTAAGATTTACACTCAATACTTAACCCTAAGACTTAACCCTATGATTTAAACTTAAGGTTAAACCTTAAGACAAAACTTGAAGACTTAATTCAAAGACTTATCCCTAAGACTCAACACTGAGACTTAAACCTAAGATTTAAGACTTAACCCTAAGACTTAGCCCCAAGACTTAAGTCTAAGACTTAAACTTATGAATTAAACTTTAGACTTAACCCTAAGACTCAAGCCATAAGACTTCACCTTAAGACTTAACCCGAAGACTTAACCTTAAAATTTAACCCTAAGACTGAACCCTAAAATATAACTTTTAAGACTTAACAATAAGACTGAACATTAAGACACAACCTTACGACTTCTACCCTGAGACCTAACCTTGAGACTTAACACTGAGATTTAACCCTAAGACTTAACTTAAGATGTAACATTCGGACTTAACCTTAAAACTTAACCCTAAGCCTCAACCTTAAGAAGTAACTTGAAGACTTAACCCTGAGAATGAACTCTAAGACTTCAACTTAATAATTAACGCTCAGATATAACCCTCAGACTTAAACTTAAGAAATAACCCTAAGACTTAACCTTAATATTTAACTTGAAGATGTAACCTTAAGGCTTAACCCTAAACTTAACCCTAAGAGTTAACCTTAAGTGTTGACCTTACAGATTTAACCCTAAGAGTTAACCTTAGGACTGAAACGTTAAGACTTAACCCTAAGACTTATCCCCAAGACGTAACTCTAAAGAGTTAACCCTAAGACTTCAACTTGTGATTTAAACTTTAGACTGAACGCTAAGACTTAAAATTACGATTTAACATTAAGATTTAACCATAAGACTTAACCCTAAGACTTCAGGTTAAGTTTTAACCTTAAGACTCAACCCTGAGACTTAGTCGTGAAATTTATCCATAAGACTTATCCCTAAAACTGAAAACTGAGACCTAAACCTAAGATTTAACCTGAAGACTTAACCCTAAAACGTAGCCCTGAGACTTATCCTTGAGCTTTAACCTTGATACTTAATCCTGAGACTTAGCCCTAAGACTTATCCCCAAGGCATAACTCTAAGGCTTAACCCGAAGACTTAACCTTAAGGCTCAACCTTAAGACTTAACATTAAGACTTAACCATAAGACTTATCCTCAAGATTGTACTCTAAGACTTAACCCTAAGACTTAAGATGAAGACTTAACCCTAAGACTCAATCTATGAGATGTAAACTTAAGACTTAATTAACCCTAAGGCTCAATCTATGAGATGTAAACTTAAGACTTAACCTTTAGGAATTAACCCTGACACTTAACCTTAAGGCTTAACCCTAAGACTTAAGCTTAAGGTTTAAACTTAAGACTTATCCCTAAGACATAAGCCTGAGACTTAACCCTAAGACTTAACCTCAAGTTTAACTTCAAAACTTAACCCTAAGACTGAATCCTAAGACACAACCTTACCACGTAACCCTGAGACTTAACCTTGAGACTTTACCTTGAAATTTAACCCTGGGATTTAACCCTAAGTCTTAATGCTAAGACTTAACTTTAAGATGTACCATTAAGACTTAACCTTAAAGCGTAACCTTAAGATTTACACTCAATACTTAACCCTAAGACTTAACCCTATGATTTAAACTTAAGGTTAAACCTTAAGACAAAACTTGAAGACTTAATTCAAAGACTTATCCCTAAGACTCAACACTGAGACTTAAACCTAAGATTTAAGACTTAACCCTAAGACTTATCCCCAAGACTTAAGTCTAAGACTTAAACTTATGAATTAAACTTTAGACTTAACCCTAAGACTCAAGCCATAAGACTTCACCTTAAGACTTAACCCGAAGACTTAACCTTAAAATTTAACCCTAAGACTGAACCCTAAAATATAACTTTTAAGACTTAACAATAAGACTGAACATTAAGACACAACCTTACGACTTCTACCCTGAGACCTAACCTTGAGACTTAACACTGAGATTTAACCCTAAGACTTAACTTGAAGATGTAACATTCGGACTTAACCTTAAAACTTAACCCTAAGCCTCAACCTTAAGAAGTAACTTGAAGACTTAACCCTGAGAATGAACTCTAAGACTTCAACTTAATAATTAACGCTCAGATATAACCCTCAGACTTAAACTTAAGAAATAACCCTAAGACTTAACCTTAATATTTAACTTGAAGATGTAACCTTAAGGCTTAACCCTAAACTTAACCCTAAGAGTTAACCTTAAGTGTTGACCTTACAGATTTAACCCTAAGAGTTAACCTTAGGACTGAAACGTTAAGACTTAACCCTAAGACTTATCCCCAAGACGTAACTCTAAAGAGTTAACCCTAAGACTTCAACTTGTGATTTAAACTTTAGACTGAACGCTAAGACTTAAAATTACGATTTAACATTAAGATTTAACCATAAGACTTAACCCTAAGACTTCAGGTTAAGTTTTAACCTTAAGACTCAACCCTGAGACTTAGTCGTGAAATTTATCCATAAGACTTATCCCTAAAACTGAAAACTGAGACCTAAACCTAAGATTTAACCTGAAGACTTAACCCTAAAACGTAGCCCTGAGACTTATCCTTGAGCTTTAACCTTGATACTTAATCCTGAGACTTAGCCCTAAGACTTATCCCCAAGGCATAACTCTAAGGCTTAACCCTAAGACTTAACCTTAAGGCTCAACCTTAAGACTTAACATTAAGACTTAACCATAAGACTTATCCTCAAGATTGTACTCTAAGACTTAACCCTAAGACTTAAGATGAAGACTTAACCCTAAGACTCAATCTATGAGATGTAAACTTAAGACTTAATTAACCCTAAGGCTCAATCTATGAGATGTAAACTTAAGACTTAACCTTTAGGAATTAACCCTGACACTTAACCTTAAGGCTTAACCCTAAGACTTAAGCTTAAGGTTTAAACTTAAGACTTATCCCTAAGACATAAGCCTGAGACTTAACCCTAAGACTTAACCTCAAGTTTAACTTCAAAACTTAACCCTAAGACTGAATCCTAAGACACAACTTGACCACGTAACCCTGAGACTTAACCTTGAGACTTTACCTTGAAATTTTACCCTGGGATTTAACCCTAAGTCTTAATGCTAAGACTTAACTTTAAGATGTACCATTAAGACTTAACCTTAAAGCGTAACCTTAAGATTTACACTCAATACTTAACCCTAAGACTTAACCCTATGACGTAAACTTAAGGTTAAACATTAAGACAAAACTTGAAGACTTAATTCAAAGACTTATCCCTAAGACTCAACACTGAGACTTAAACCTAAGATTTAAGACTTAGCCCCAAGACTTAAGTCTAAGACTTAAACTTATGAATTAAACTTTAGACTTAACCCTAAGACTCAAGCCATAAGACTTCACCTTAAAACTTAACCCGAAGACTTAACCTTAAAATTTAACCCTAAGACTGAACCCTAAAATATAACTTTTAAGACTTAACAATAAGACTGAACATTAAGACACAACCTTACGACTTCTACCCTGAGACCTAACCTTGAGACTTAACACTGAGATTTAACCCTAAGACTTAACTTTAAGATGTAACATTCGGACTTAACCTTAAAACTTAACCCTAAGCCTCAACCTTAAGAAGTAACTTGAAGACTTAACCCTGAGAATGAACTCTAAGACTTCAACTTAATAATTAACGCTCAGATATAACCCTCAGACTTAAACTTAAGAAATAACCCTAAGACTTAACCTTAATATTTAACTTGAAGATGTAACCTTAAGGCTTAACCCTAAACTTAACCCTAAGAGTTAACCTTAAGTGTTGACCTTACAGATTTAACCCTAAGAGTTAACCTTAGGACTGAAACGTTTAGACTTAACCCTAAGACTTATCCCCAAGACGTAACTCTAAAGAGTTAACCCTAAGACTTCAACTTGTGATTTAAACTTTAGACTGAACGCTAAGACTTAAAATTACGATTTAACATTAAGATTTAACCATAAGACTTAACCCTAAGACTTCAGGTTAAGTTTTAACCTTAAGACTCAACCCTGAGACTTAGTCGTGAAATTTATCCATAAGACTTATCCCTAAAACTGAAAACTGAGACCTAAACCTAAGATTTAACCTGAAGACTTAACCCTAAAACGTAGCCCTGAGACTTATCCTTGAGCTTTAACCTTGATACTTAATCCTGAGACTTAGCCCTAAGACTTATCCCCAAGGCATAACTCTAAGGCTTAACCCTAAGACTTAACCTTAAGGCTCAACCTTAAGACTTAACATTAAGACTTAACCATAAGACTTATCCTCAAGATTGTACTCTAAGACTTAACCCTAAGACTTAAGATGAAGACTTAACCCTAAGACTCAATCTATGAGATGTAAACTTAAGACTTAATTAACCCTAAGGCTCAATCTATGAGATGTAAACTTAAGACTTAACCTTTAGGAATTAACCCTGACACTTAACCTTAAGGCTTAACCCTAAGACTTAAGCTTAAGGTTTAAACTTAAGACTTATCCCTAAGACATAAGCCTGAGACTTAACCCTAAGACTTAACCTCAAGTTTAACTTCAAAACTTAACCCTAAGACTGAATCCTAAGACACAACTTGACCACGTAACCCTGAGACTTAACCTTGAGACTTTACCTTGAAATTTAACCCTGGGATTTAACCCTAAGTCTTAATGCTAAGACTTAACTTTAAGATGTACCATTAAGACTTAACCTTAAAGCGTAACCTTAAGATTTACACTCAATACTTAACCCTAAGACTTAACCCTATGACGTAAACTTAAGGTTAAACATTAAGACAAAACTTGAAGACTTAATTCAAAGACTTATCCCTAAGACTCAACACTGAGACTTAAACCTAAGATTTAAGACTTAGCCCCAAGACTTAAGTCTAAGACTTAAACTTATGAATTAAACTTTAGACTTAACCCTAAGACTCAAGCCATAAGACTTCACCTTAAAACTTAACCCGAAGACTTAACCTTAAAATTTAACCCTAAGACTGAACCCTAAAATATAACTTTTAAGACTTAACAATAAGACTGAACATTAAGACACAACCTTACGACTTCTACCCTGAGACCTAACCTTGAGACTTAACACTGAGATTTAACCCTAAGACTTAACTTTAAGATGTAACATTCGGACTTAACCTTAAAACTTAACCCTAAGCCTCAACCTTAAGAAGTAACTTGAAGACTTAACCCTGAGAATGAACTCTAAGACTTCAACTTAATAATTAACGCTCAGATATAACCCTCAGACTTAAACTTAAGAAATAACCCTAAGACTTAACCTTAATATTTAACTTGAAGATGTAACCTTAAGGCTTAACCCTAAACTTAACCCTAAGAGTTAACCTTAAGTGTTGACCTTACAGATTTAACCCTAAGAGTTAACCTTAGGACTGAAACGTTTAGACTTAACCCTAAGACTTATCCCCAAGACGTAACTCTAAAGAGTTAACCCTAAGACTTCAACTTGTGATTTAAACTTTAGACTGAACGCTAAGACTTAAAATTACGATTTAACATTAAGATTTAACCATAAGACTTAACCCTAAGACTTCAGGTTAAGTTTTAACCTTAAGACTCAACCCTGAGACTTAGTCGTGAAATTTATCCATAAGACTTATCCCTAAAACTGAAAACTGAGACCTAAACCTAAGATTTAACCTGAAGACTTAACCCTAAAACGTAGCCCTGAGACTTATCCTTGAGCTTTAACCTTGATACTTAATCCTGAGACTTAGCCCTAAGACTTATCCCCAAGGCATAACTCTAAGGCTTAACCCTAAGACTTAACCTTAAGGCTCAACCTTAAGACTTAACATTAAGACTTATCCTCAAGATTGTACTCTAAGACTTAACCCTAAGACTTAAGATGAAGACTTAACCCTAAGACTCAATCTATGAGATGTAAACTTAAGACTTAATTAACCCTAAGGCTCAATCTATGAGATGTAAACTTAAGACTTAACCTTTAGGAATTAACCCTGACACTTAACCTTAAGGCTTAACCCTAAGACTTAAGCTTAAGGTTTAAACTTAAGACTTATCCCTAAGACATAAGCCTGAGACTTAACCCTAAGACTTAACCTCAAGTTTAACTTCAAAACTTAACCCTAAGACTGAATCCTAAGACACAACTTGACCACGTAACCCTGAGACTTAACCTTGAGACTTTACCTTGAAATTTTACCCTGGGATTTAACCCTAAGTCTTAATGCTAAGACTTAACTTTAAGATGTACCATTAAGACTTAACCTTAAAGCGTAACCTTAAGATTTACACTCAATACTTAACCCTAAGACTTAACCCTATGACGTAAACTTAAGGTTAAACATTAAGACAAAACTTGAAGACTTAATTCAAAGACTTATCCCTAAGACTCAACACTGAGACTTAAACCTAAGATTTAAGACTTAGCCCCAAGACTTAAGTCTAAGACTTAAACTTATGAATTAAACTTTAGACTTAACCCTAAGACTCAAGCCATAAGACTTCACCTTAAGACTTAACCCGAAGACTTAACCTTAAAATTTAACCCTAAGACTGAACCCTAAAATATAACTTTTAAGACTTAACAATAAGACTGAACATTAAGACACAACCTTACGACTTCTACCCTGAGACCTAACCTTGAGACTTAACACTGAGATTTAACCCTAAGACTTAACTTTAAGATGTAACATTCGGACTTAACCTTAAAACTTAACCCTAAGCCTCAACCTTAAGAAGTAACTTGAAGACTTAACCCTGAGAATGAACTCTAAGACTTCAACTTAATAATTAACGCTCAGATATAACCCTCAGACTTAAACTTAAGAAATAACCCTAAGACTTAACCTTAATATTTAACTTGAAGATGTAACCTTAAGGCTTAACCCTAAACTTAACCCTAAGAGTTAACCTTAAGTGTTGACCTTACAGATTTAACCCTAAGAGTTAACCTTAGGACTGAAACGTTTAGACTTAACCCTAAGACTTATCCCCAAGACGTAACTCTAAAGAGTTAACCCTAAGACTTCAACTTGTGATTTAAACTTTAGACTGAACGCTAAGACTTAAAATTACGATTTAACATTAAGATTTAACCATAAGACTTAACCCTAAGACTTCAGGTTAAGTTTTAACCTTAAGACTCAACCCTGAGACTTAGTCGTGAAATTTATCCATAAGACTTATCCCTAAAACTGAAAACTGAGACCTAAACCTAAGATTTAACCTGAAGACTTAACCCTAAAACGTAGCCCTGAGACTTATCCTTGAGCTTTAACCTTGATACTTAATCCTGAGACTTAGCCCTAAGACTTATCCCCAAGGCATAACTCTAAGGCTTAACCCTAAGACTTAACCTTAAGGCTCAACCTTAAGACTTAACATTAAGACTTAACCATAAGACTTATCCTCAAGATTGTACTCTAAGACTTAACCCTAAGACTTAAGATGAAGACTTAACCCTAAGACTCAATCTATGAGATGTAAACTTAAGACTTAATTAACCCTAAGGCTCAATCTATGAGATGTAAACTTAAGACTTAACCTTTAGGAATTAACCCTGACACTTAACCTTAAGGCTTAACCCTAAGACTTAAGCTTAAGGTTTAAACTTAAGACTTATCCCTAAGACATAAGCCTGAGACTTAACCCTAAGACTTAACCTCAAGTTTAACTTCAAAACTTAACCCTAAGACTGAATCCTAAGACACAACTTGACCACGTAACCCTGAGACTTAACCTTGAGACTTTACCTTGAAATTTAACCCTGGGATTTAACCCTAAGTCTTAATGCTAAGACTTAACTTTAAGATGTACCATTAAGACTTAACCTTAAAGCGTAACCTTAAGATTTACACTCAATACTTAACCCTAAGACTTAACCCTATGACGTAAACTTAAGGTTAAACATTAAGACAAAACTTGAAGACTTAATTCAAAGACTTATCCCTAAGACTCAACACTGAGACTTAAACCTAAGATTTAAGACTTAGCCCCAAGACTTAAGTCTAAGACTTAAACTTATGAATTAAACTTTAGACTTAACCCTAAGACTCAAGCCATAAGACTTCACCTTAAGACTTAACCCGAAGACTTAACCTTAAAATTTAACCCTAAGACTGAACCCTAAAATATAACTTTTAAGACTTAACAATAAGACTGAACATTAAGACACAACCTTACGACTTCTACCCTGAGACCTAACCTTGAGACTTAACACTGAGATTTAACCCTAAGACTTAACTTTAAGATGTAACATTCGGACTTAACCTTAAAACTTAACCCTAAGCCTCAACCTTAAGAAGTAACTTGAAGACTTAACCCTGAGAATGAACTCTAAGACTTCAACTTAATAATTAACGCTCAGATATAACCCTCAGACTTAAACTTAAGAAATAACCCTAAGACTTAACCTTAATATTTAACTTGAAGATGTAACCTTAAGGCTTAACCCTAAACTTAACCCTAAGAGTTAACCTTAAGTGTTGACCTTACAGATTTAACCCTAAGAGTTAACCTTAGGACTGAAACGTTTAGACTTAACCCTAAGACTTATCCCCAAGACGTAACTCTAAAGAGTTAACCCTAAGACTTCAACTTGTGATTTAAACTTTAGACTGAACGCTAAGACTTAAAATTACGATTTAACATTAAGATTTAACCATAAGACTTAACCCTAAGACTTCAGGTTAAGTTTTAACCTTAAGACTCAACCCTGAGACTTAGTCGTGAAATTTATCCATAAGACTTATCCCTAAAACTGAAAACTGAGACCTAAACCTAAGATTTAACCTGAAGACTTAACCCTAAAACGTAGCCCTGAGACTTATCCTTGAGCTTTAGCCTTGATACTTAATCCTGAGACTTAGCCCTAAGACTTATCCCCAAGGCATAACTCTAAGGCTTAACCCTAAGACTTAACCTTAAGGCTCAACCTTAAGACTTAACATTAAGACTTAACCCTGAGACTTAACCATAAGACTTATCCTCAAGATTGTACTCTAAGACTTAACCCTAAGACTTAAGATGAAGACTTAACCCTAAGACTCAATCTATGAGATGTAAACTTAAGACTTAATTAACCCTAAGGCTCAATCTATGAGATGTAAACTTAAGACTTAACCTTTAGGAATTAACCCTGACACTTAACCTTAAGGCTTAACCCTAAGACTTAAGCTTAAGGTTTAAACTTAAGACTTATCCCTAAGACATAAGCCTGAGACTTAACCCTAAGACTTAACCTCAAGTTTAACTTCAAAACTTAACCCTAAGACTGAATCCTAAGACACAACTTGACCACGTAACCCTGAGACTTAACCTTGAGACTTTACCTTGAAATTTAACCCTGGGATTTAACCCTAAGTCTTAATGCTAAGACTTAACTTTAAGATGTACCATTAAGACTTAACCTTAAAGCGTAACCTTAAGATTTACACTCAATACTTAACCCTAAGACTTAACCCTATGACGTAAACTTAAGGTTAAACCTTAAGACAAAACTTGAAGACTTAATTCAAAGACTTATCCCTAAGACTCAACACTGAGACTTAAACCTAAGATTTAAGACTTAACCCTAAGACTTAGCCCCAAGACTTAAGTCTAAGACTTAAACTTATGAATTAAACTTTAGACTTAACCCTAAGACTCAAGCCATAAGACTTCACCTTAAGACTTAACCTGAAGACTTAACCTTAAAATTTAACCCTAAGACTGAACCCTAAAATATAACTTTTAAGACTTAACAATAAGACTGAACATTAAGACACAACCTTACGACTTCTACCCTGAGACCTAACCTTGAGACTTAACACTGAGATTTAACCCTAAGACTTAACTTTAAGATGTAACATTCGGACTTAACCTTAAAACTTAACCCTAAGCCTCAACCTTAAGAAGTAACTTGAAGACTTAACCCTGAGAATGAACTCTAAGACTTCAACTTAATAATTAACGCTCAGATATAACCCTCAGACTTAAACTTAAGAAATAACCCTCAGACTTAACCTTAATATTTAACTTGAAGATGTAACCTTAAGGCTTAACCCTAAACTTAACCCTAAGAGTTAACCTTAAGTGTTGACCTTACAGATTTAACCCTAAGAGTTAACCTTAGGACTGAAACGTTAAGACTTAACCCTAAGACTTATCCCCAAGACGTAACTCTAAAGAGTTAACCCTAAGACTTCAACTTGTGATTTAAACTTTAGACTGAACGCTAAGACTTAAAATTACGATTTAACATTAAGATTTAACCATAAGACTTAACCCTAAGACTTCAGGTTAAGTTTTAACCTTAAGACTCAACCCTGAGACTTAGTCGTGAAATTTATCCATAAGACTTATCCCTAAAACTGAAAACTGAGACCTAAACCTAAGATTTAACCTGAAGACTTAACCCTAAAACGTAGCCCTGAGACTTATCCTTGAGCTTTAACCTTGATACTTAATCCTGAGACTTAGCCCTAAGACTTATCCCCAAGGCATAACTCTAAGGCTTAACCCTAAGACTTAACCTTAAGGCTCAACCTTAAGACTTAACATTAAGACTTAACCCTGAGACTTAACCATAAGACTTATCCTCAAGATTGTACTCTAAGACTTTACCCTAAGACTTAAGATGAAGACTTAACCCTAAGACTCAATCTATGAGATGTAAACTTAAGACTTAATTAACCCTAAGGCTCAATCTATGAGATGTAAACTTAAGACTTAACCTTTAGGAATTAACCCTGACACTTAACCTTAAGGCTTAACCCTAAGACTTAAGCTTAAGGTTTAAACTTAAGACTTATCCCTAAGACATAAGCCTGAGACTTAACCCTAAGACTTAACCTCAAGTTTAACTTCAAAACTTAACCCTAAGACTGAATCCTAAGACACAACTTGACCACGTAACCCTGAGACTTAACCTTGAGACTTTACCTTGAAATTTAACCCTGGGATTTAACCCTAAGTCTTAATGCTAAGACTTAACTTTAAGATGTACCATTAAGACTTAACCTTAAAGCGTAACCTTAAGATTTACACTCAATACTTAACCCTAAGACTTAACCCTATGACGTAAACTTAAGGTTAAACATTAAGACAAAACTTGAAGACTTAATTCAAAGACTTATCCCTAAGACTCAACACTGAGACTTAAACCTAAGATTTAAGACTTAGCCCCAAGACTTAAGTCTAAGACTTAAACTTATGAATTAAACTTTAGACTTAACCCTAAGACTCAAGCCATAAGACTTCACCTTAAGACTTAACCCGAAGACTTAACCTTAAAATTTAACCCTAAGACTGAACCCTAAAATATAACTTTTAAGACTTAACAATAAGACTGAACATTAAGACACAACCTTACGACTTCTACCCTGAGACCTAACCTTGAGACTTAACACTGAGATTTAACCCTAAGACTTAACTTTAAGATGTAACATTCGGACTTAACCTTAAAACTTAACCCTAAGCCTCAACCTTAAGAAGTAACTTGAAGACTTAACCCTGAGAATGAACTCTAAGACTTCAACTTAATAATTAACGCTCAGATATAACCCTCAGACTTAAACTTAAGAAATAACCCTAAGACTTAACCTTAATATTTAACTTGAAGATGTAACCTTAAGGCTTAACCCTAAACTTAACCCTAAGAGTTAACCTTAAGTGTTGACCTTACAGATTTAACCCTAAGAGTTAACCTTAGGACTGAAACGTTTAGACTTAACCCTAAGACTTATCCCCAAGACGTAACTCTAAAGAGTTAACCCTAAGACTTCAACTTGTGATTTAAACTTTAGACTGAACGCTAAGACTTAAAATTACGATTTAACATTAAGATTTAACCATAAGACTTAACCCTAAGACTTCAGGTTAAGTTTTAACCTTAAGACTCAACCCTGAGACTTAGTCGTGAAATTTATCCATAAGACTTATCCCTAAAACTGAAAACTGAGACCTAAACCTAAGATTTAACCTGAAGACTTAACCCTAAAACGTAGCCCTGAGACTTATCCTTGAGCTTTAACCTTGATACTTAATCCTGAGACTTAGCCCTAAGACTTATCCCCAAGGCATAACTCTAAGGCTTAACCCTAAGACTTAACCTTAAGGCTCAACCTTAAGACTTAACATTAAGACTTAACCATAAGACTTATCCTCAAGATTGTACTCTAAGACTTAACCCTAAGACTTAAGATGAAGACTTAACCCTAAGACTCAATCTATGAGATGTAAACTTAAGACTTAATTAACCCTAAGGCTCAATCTATGAGATGTAAACTTAAGACTTAACCTTTAGGAATTAACCCTGACACTTAACCTTAAGGCTTAACCCTAAGACTTAAGCTTAAGGTTTAAACTTAAGACTTATCCCTAAGACATAAGCCTGAGACTTAACCCTAAGACTTAACCTCAAGTTTAACTTCAAAACTTAACCCTAAGACTGAATCCTAAGACACAACTTGACCACGTAACCCTGAGACTTAACCTTGAGACTTTACCTTGAAATTTAACCCTGGGATTTAACCCTAAGTCTTAATGCTAAGACTTAACTTTAAGATGTACCATTAAGACTTAACCTTAAAGCGTAACCTTAAGATTTACACTCAATACTTAACCCTAAGACTTAACCCTATGACGTAAACTTAAGGTTAAACATTAAGACAAAACTTGAAGACTTAATTCAAAGACTTATCCCTAAGACTCAACACTGAGACTTAAACCTAAGATTTAAGACTTAGCCCCAAGACTTAAGTCTAAGACTTAAACTTATGAATTAAACTTTAGACTTAACCCTAAGACTCAAGCCATAAGACTTCACCTTAAGACTTAACCCGAAGACTTAACCTTAAAATTTAACCCTAAGACTGAACCCTAAAATATAACTTTTAAGACTTAACAATAAGACTGAACATTAAGACACAACCTTACGACTTCTACCCTGAGACCTAACCTTGAGACTTAACACTGAGATTTAACCCTAAGACTTAACTTTAAGATGTAACATTCGGACTTAACCTTAAAACTTAACCCTAAGCCTCAACCTTAAGAAGTAACTTGAAGACTTAACCCTGAGAATGAACTCTAAGACTTCAACTTAATAATTAACGCTCAGATATAACCCTCAGACTTAAACTTAAGAAATAACCCTAAGACTTAACCTTAATATTTAACTTGAAGATGTAACCTTAAGGCTTAACCCTAAACTTAACCCTAAGAGTTAACCTTAAGTGTTGACCTTACAGATTTAACCCTAAGAGTTAACCTTAGGACTGAAACGTTTAGACTTAACCCTAAGACTTATCCCCAAGACGTAACTCTAAAGAGTTAACCCTAAGACTTCAACTTGTGATTTAAACTTTAGACTGAACGCTAAGACTTAAAATTACGATTTAACATTAAGATTTAACCATAAGACTTAACCCTAAGACTTCAGGTTAAGTTTTAACCTTAAGACTCAACCCTGAGACTTAGTCGTGAAATTTATCCATAAGACTTATCCCTAAAACTGAAAACTGAGACCTAAACCTAAGATTTAACCTGAAGACTTAACCCTAAAACGTAGCCCTGAGACTTATCCTTGAGCTTTAGCCTTGATACTTAATCCTGAGACTTAGCCCTAAGACTTATCCCCAAGGCATAACTCTAAGGCTTAACCCTAAGACTTAACCTTAAGGCTCAACCTTAAGACTTAACATTAAGACTTAACCCTGAGACTTAACCATAAGACTTATCCTCAAGATTGTACTCTAAGACTTAACCCTAAGACTTAAGATGAAGACTTAACCCTAAGACTCAATCTATGAGATGTAAACTTAAGACTTAATTAACCCTAAGGCTCAATCTATGAGATGTAAACTTAAGACTTAACCTTTAGGAATTAACCCTGACACTTAACCTTAAGGCTTAACCCTAAGACTTAAGCTTAAGGTTTAAACTTAAGACTTATCCCTAAGACATAAGCCTGAGACTTAACCCTAAGACTTAACCTCAAGTTTAACTTCAAAACTTAACCCTAAGACTGAATCCTAAGACACAACTTGACCACGTAACCCTGAGACTTAACCTTGAGACTTTACCTTGAAATTTAACCCTGGGATTTAACCCTAAGTCTTAATGCTAAGACTTAACTTTAAGATGTACCATTAAGACTTAACCTTAAAGCGTAACCTTAAGATTTACACTCAATACTTAACCCTAAGACTTAACCCTATGACGTAAACTTAAGGTTAAACCTTAAGACAAAACTTGAAGACTTAATTCAAAGACTTATCCCTAAGACTCAACACTGAGACTTAAACCTAAGATTTAAGACTTAACCCTAAGACTTAGCCCCAAGACTTAAGTCTAAGACTTAAACTTATGAATTAAACTTTAGACTTAACCCTAAGACTCAAGCCATAAGACTTCACCTTAAGACTTAACCTGAAGACTTAACCTTAAAATTTAACCCTAAGACTGAACCCTAAAATATAACTTTTAAGACTTAACAATAAGACTGAACATTAAGACACAACCTTACGACTTCTACCCTGAGACCTAACCTTGAGACTTAACACTGAGATTTAACCCTAAGACTTAACTTGAAGATGTAACATTCGGACTTAACCTTAAAACTTAACCCTAAGCCTCAACCTTAAGAAGTAACTTGAAGACTTAACCCTGAGAATGAACTCTAAGACTTCAACTTAATAATTAACGCTCAGATATAACCCTCAGACTTAAACTTAAGAAATAACCCTCAGACTTAACCTTAATATTTAACTTGAAGATGTAACCTTAAGGCTTAACCCTAAACTTAACCCTAAGAGTTCACCTTAAGTGTTGACCTTACAGATTTAACCCTAAGAGTTAACCTTAGGACTGAAACGTTAAGACTTAACCCTAAGACTTATCCCCAAGACGTAACTCTAAAGAGTTAACCCTAAGACTTCAACTTGTGATTTAAACTTTAGACTGAACGCTAAGACTTAAAATTACGATTTAACATTAAGATTTAACCATAAGACTTAACCCTAAGACTTCAGGTTAAGTTTTAACCTTAAGACTCAACCCTGAGACTTAGTCGTGAAATTTATCCATAAGACTTATCCCTAAAACTGAAAACTGAGACCTAAACCTAAGATTTAACCTGAAGACTTAACCCTAAAACGTAGCCCTGAGACTTATCCTTGAGCTTTAACCTTGATACTTAATCCTGAGACTTAGCCCTAAGACTTATCCCCAAGGCATAACTCTAAGGCTTAACCCTAAGACTTAACCTTAAGGCTCAACCTTAAGACTTAACATTAAGACTTAACCCTGAGACTTAACCATAAGACTTATCCTCAAGATTGTACTCTAAGACTTTACCCTAAGACTTAAGATGAAGACTTAACCCTAAGACTCAATCTATGAGATGTAAACTTAAGACTTAATTAACCCTAAGGCTCAATCTATGAGATGTAAACTTAAGACTTAACCTTTAGGAATTAACCCTGACACTTAACCTTAAGGCTTAACCCTAAGACTTAAGCTTAAGGTTTAAACTTAAGACTTATCCCTAAGACATAAGCCTGAGACTTAACCCTAAGACTTAACCTCAAGTTTAACTTCAAAACTTAACCCTAAGACTGAATCCTAAGACACAACTTGACCACGTAACCCTGAGACTTAACCTTGAGACTTTACCTTGAAATTTAACCCTGGGATTTAACCCTAAGTCTTAATGCTAAGACTTAACTTTAAGATGTACCATTAAGACTTAACCTTAAAGCGTAACCTTAAGATTTACACTCAATACTTAACCCTAAGACTTAACCCTATGACGTAAACTTAAGGTTAAACATTAAGACAAAACTTGAAGACTTAATTCAAAGACTTATCCCTAAGACTCAACACTGAGACTTAAACCTAAGATTTAAGACTTAGCCCCAAGACTTAAGTCTAAGACTTAAACTTATGAATTAAACTTTAGACTTAACCCTAAGACTCAAGCCATAAGACTTCACCTTAAGACTTAACCCGAAGACTTAACCTTAAAATTTAACCCTAAGACTGAACCCTAAAATATAACTTTTAAGACTTAACAATAAGACTGAACATTAAGACACAACCTTACGACTTCTACCCTGAGACCTAACCTTGAGACTTAACACTGAGATTTAACCCTAAGACTTAACTTTAAGATGTAACATTCGGACTTAACCTTAAAACTTAACCCTAAGCCTCAACCTTAAGAAGTAACTTGAAGACTTAACCCTGAGAATGAACTCTAAGACTTCAACTTAATAATTAACGCTCAGATATAACCCTCAGACTTAAACTTAAGAAATAACCCTAAGACTTAACCTTAATATTTAACTTGAAGATGTAACCTTAAGGCTTAACCCTAAACTTAACCCTAAGAGTTAACCTTAAGTGTTGACCTTACAGATTTAACCCTAAGAGTTAACCTTAGGACTGAAACGTTTAGACTTAACCCTAAGACTTATCCCCAAGACGTAACTCTAAAGAGTTAACCCTAAGACTTCAACTTGTGATTTAAACTTTAGACTGAACGCTAAGACTTAAAATTACGATTTAACATTAAGATTTAACCATAAGACTTAACCCTAAGACTTCAGGTTAAGTTTTAACCTTAAGACTCAACCCTGAGACTTAGTCGTGAAATTTATCCATAAGACTTATCCCTAAAACTGAAAACTGAGACCTAAACCTAAGATTTAACCTGAAGACTTAACCCTAAAACGTAGCCCTGAGACTTATCCTTGAGCTTTAGCCTTGATACTTAATCCTGAGACTTAGCCCTAAGACTTATCCCCAAGGCATAACTCTAAGGCTTAACCCTAAGACTTAACCTTAAGGCTCAACCTTAAGACTTAACATTAAGACTTAACCCTGAGACTTAACCATAAGACTTATCCTCAAGATTGTACTCTAAGACTTAACCCTAAGACTTAAGATGAAGACTTAACCCTAAGACTCAATCTATGAGATGTAAACTTAAGACTTAATTAACCCTAAGGCTCAATCTATGAGATGTAAACTTAAGACTTAACCTTTAGGAATTAACCCTGACACTTAACCTTAAGGCTTAACCCTAAGACTTAAGCTTAAGGTTTAAACTTAAGACTTATCCCTAAGACATAAGCCTGAGACTTAACCCTAAGACTTAACCTCAAGTTTAACTTCAAAACTTAACCCTAAGACTGAATCCTAAGACACAACCTTACCACGTAACCCTGAGACTTAACCTTGAGACTTTACCTTGAAATTTAACCCTGGGATTTAACCCTAAGTCTTAATGCTAAGACTTAACTTTAAGATGTACCATTAAGACTTAACCTTAAAGCGTAACCTTAAGATTTACACTCAATACTTAACCCTAAGACTTAACCCTATGATTTAAACTTAAGGTTAAACCGTAAGACAAAACTTGAAGACTTAATTCAAAGACTTATCCCTAAGACTCAACACTGAGACTTAAACCTAAGATTTAAGACTTAACCCTAAGACTTAGCCCCAAGACTTAAGTCTAAGACTTAAACTTATGAATTAAACTTTAGACTTAACCCTAAGACTCAAGCCATAAGACTTCACCTTAAGACTTAACCTGAAGACTTAACCTTAAAATTTAACCCTAAGACTGAACCCTAAAATATAACTTTTAAGACTTAACAATAAGACTGAACATTAAGACACAACCTTACGACTTCTACCCTGAGACCTAACCTTGAGACTTAACACTGAGATTTAACCCTAAGACTTAACTTGAAGATGTAACATTCGGACTTAACCTTAAAACTTAACCCTAAGCCTCAACCTTAAGAAGTAACTTGAAGACTTAACCCTGAGAATGAACTCTAAGACTTCAACTTAATAATTAACGCTCAGATATAACCCTCAGACTTAAACTTAAGAAATAACCCTCAGACTTAACCTTAATATTTAACTTGAAGATGTAACCTTAAGGCTTAACCCTAAACTTAACCCTAAGAGTTAACCTTAAGTGTTGACCTTACAGATTTAACCCTAAGAGTTAACCTTAGGACTGAAACGTTAAGACTTAACCCTAAGACTTATCCCCAAGACGTAACTCTAAAGAGTTAACCCTAAGACTTCAACTTGTGATTTAAACTTTAGACTGAACGCTAAGACTTAAAATTACGATTTAACATTAAGATTTAACCATAAGACTTAACCCTAAGACTTCAGGTTAAGTTTTAACCTTAAGACTCAACCCTGAGACTTAGTCGTGAAATTTATCCATAAGACTTATCCCTAAAACTGAAAACTGAGACCTAAACCTAAGATTTAACCTGAAGACTTAACCCTAAAACGTAGCCCTGAGACTTATCCTTGAGCTTTAACCTTGATACTTAATCCTGAGACTTAGCCCTAAGACTTATCCCCAAGGCATAACTCTAAGGCTTAACCCTAAGACTTAACCTTAAGGCTCAACCTTAAGACTTAACATTAAGACTTAACCCTGAGACTTAACCATAAGACTTATCCTCAAGATTGTACTCTAAGACTTTACCCTAAGACTTAAGATGAAGACTTAACCCTAAGACTCAATCTATGAGATGTAAACTTAAGACTTAATTAACCCTAAGGCTCAATCTATGAGATGTAAACTTAAGACTTAACCTTTAGGAATTAACCCTGACACTTAACCTTAAGGCTTAACCCTAAGACTTAAGCTTAAGGTTTAAACTTAAGACTTATCCCTAAGACATAAGCCTGAGACTTAACCCTAAGACTTAACCTCAAGTTTAACTTCAAAACTTAACCCTAAGACTGAATCCTAAGACACAACTTGACCACGTAACCCTGAGACTTAACCTTGAGACTTTACCTTGAAATTTAACCCTGGGATTTAACCCTAAGTCTTAATGCTAAGACTTAACTTTAAGATGTACCATTAAGACTTAACCTTAAAGCGTAACCTTAAGATTTACACTCAATACTTAACCCTAAGACTTAACCCTATGACGTAAACTTAAGGTTAAACATTAAGACAAAACTTGAAGACTTAATTCAAAGACTTATCCCTAAGACTCAACACTGAGACTTAAACCTAAGATTTAAGACTTAGCCCCAAGACTTAAGTCTAAGACTTAAACTTATGAATTAAACTTTAGACTTAACCCTAAGACTCAAGCCATAAGACTTCACCTTAAGACTTAACCCGAAGACTTAACCTTAAAATTTAACCCTAAGACTGAACCCTAAAATATAACTTTTAAGACTTAACAATAAGACTGAACATTAAGACACAACCTTACGACTTCTACCCTGAGACCTAACCTTGAGACTTAACACTGAGATTTAACCCTAAGACTTAACTTTAAGATGTAACATTCGGACTTAACCTTAAAACTTAACCCTAAGCCTCAACCTTAAGAAGTAACTTGAAGACTTAACCCTGAGAATGAACTCTAAGACTTCAACTTAATAATTAACGCTCAGATATAACCCTCAGACTTAAACTTAAGAAATAACCCTAAGACTTAACCTTAATATTTAACTTGAAGATGTAACCTTAAGGCTTAACCCTAAACTTAACCCTAAGAGTTAACCTTAAGTGTTGACCTTACAGATTTAACCCTAAGAGTTAACCTTAGGACTGAAACGTTTAGACTTAACCCTAAGACTTATCCCCAAGACGTAACTCTAAAGAGTTAACCCTAAGACTTCAACTTGTGATTTAAACTTTAGACTGAACGCTAAGACTTAAAATTACGATTTAACATTAAGATTTAACCATAAGACTTAACCCTAAGACTTCAGGTTAAGTTTTAACCTTAAGACTCAACCCTGAGACTTAGTCGTGAAATTTATCCATAAGACTTATCCCTAAAACTGAAAACTGAGACCTAAACCTAAGATTTAACCTGAAGACTTAACCCTAAAACGTAGCCCTGAGACTTATCCTTGAGCTTTAACCTTGATACTTAATCCTGAGACTTAGCCCTAAGACTTATCCCCAAGGCATAACTCTAAGGCTTAACCCTAAGACTTAACCTTAAGGCTCAACCTTAAGACTTAACATTAAGACTTAACCATAAGACTTATCCTCAAGATTGTACTCTAAGACTTAACCCTAAGACTTAAGATGAAGACTTAACCCTAAGACTCAATCTATGAGATGTAAACTTAAGACTTAATTAACCCTAAGGCTCAATCTATGAGATGTAAACTTAAGACTTAACCTTTAGGAATTAACCCTGACACTTAACCTTAAGGCTTAACCCTAAGACTTAAGCTTAAGGTTTAAACTTAAGACTTATCCCTAAGACATAAGCCTGAGACTTAACCCTAAGACTTAACCTCAAGTTTAACTTCAAAACTTAACCCTAAGACTGAATCCTAAGACACAACTTGACCACGTAACCCTGAGACTTAACCTTGAGACTTTACCTTGAAATTTTACCCTGGGATTTAACCCTAAGTCTTAATGCTAAGACTTAACTTTAAGATGTACCATTAAGACTTAACCTTAAAGCGTAACCTTAAGATTTACACTCAATACTTAACCCTAAGACTTAACCCTATGACGTAAACTTAAGGTTAAACATTAAGACAAAACTTGAAGACTTAATTCAAAGACTTATCCCTAAGACTCAACACTGAGACTTAAACCTAAGATTTAAGACTTATCCCCAAGACTTAAGTCTAAGACTTAAACTTATGAATTAAACTTTAGACTTAACCCTAAGACTCAAGCCATAAGACTTCACCTTAAGACTTAACCCGAAGACTTAACCTTAAAATTTAACCCTAAGACTGAACCCTAAAATATAACTTTTAAGACTTAACAATAAGACTGAACATTAAGACACAACCTTACGACTTCTACCCTGAGACCTAACCTTGAGACTTAACACTGAGATTTAACCCTAAGACTTAACTTTAAGATGTAACATTCGGACTTAACCTTAAAACTTAACCCTAAGCCTCAACCTTAAGAAGTAACTTGAAGACTTAACCCTGAGAATGAACTCTAAGACTTCAACTTAATAATTAACGCTCAGATATAACCCTCAGACTTAAACTTAAGAAATAACCCTAAGACTTAACCTTAATATTTAACTTGAAGATGTAACCTTAAGGCTTAACCTAAACTTAACCCTAAGAGTTAACCTTAAGTGTTGACCTTACAGATTTAACCCTAAGAGTTAACCTTAGGACTGAAACGTTAAGACTTAACCCTAAGACTTATCCCCAAGACGTAACTCTAAAGAGTTAACCCTAAGACTTCAACTTGTGATTTAAACTTTAGACTGAACGCTAAGACTTAAAATTACGATTTAACATTAAGATTTAACCATAAGACTTAACCCTAAGACTTCAGGTTAAGTTTTAACCTTAAGACTCAACCCTGAGACTTAGTCGTGAAATTTATCCATAAGACTTATCCCTAAAACTGAAAACTGAGACCTAAACCTAAGATTTAACCTGAAGACTTAACCCTAAAACGTAGCCCTGAGACTTATCCTTGAGCTTTAACCTTGATACTTAATCCTGAGACTTAGCCCTAAGACTTATCCCCAAGGCATAACTCTAAGGCTTAACCCTAAGACTTAACCTTAAGGCTCAACCTTAAGACTTAACATTAAGACTTAACCATAAGACTTATCCTCAAGATTGTACTCTAAGACTTAACCCTAAGACTTAAGATGAAGACTTAACCCTAAGACTCAATCTATGAGATGTAAACTTAAGACTTAATTAACCCTAAGGCTCAATCTATGAGATGTAAACTTAAGACTTAACCTTTAGGAATTAACCCTGACACTTAACCTTAAGGCTTAACCCTAAGACTTAAGCTTAAGGTTTAAACTTAAGACTTATCCCTAAGACATAAGCCTGAGACTTAACCCTAAGACTTAACCTCAAGTTTAACTTCAAAACTTAACCCTAAGACTGAATCCTAAGACACAACTTGACCACGTAACCCTGAGACTTAACCTTGAGACTTTACCTTGAAATTTAACCCTGGGATTTAACCCTAAGTCTTAATGCTAAGACTTAACTTTAAGATGTACCATTAAGACTTAACCTTAAAGCGTAACCTTAAGATTTACACTCAATACTTAACCCTAAGACTTAACCCTATGACGTAAACTTAAGGTTAAACATTAAGACAAAACTTGAAGACTTAATTCAAAGACTTATCCCTAAGACTCAACACTGAGACTTAAACCTAAGATTTAAGACTTAGCCCCAAGACTTAAGTCTAAGACTTAAACTTATGAATTAAACTTTAGACTTAACCCTAAGACTCAAGCCATAAGACTTCACCTTAAGACTTAACCCGAAGACTTAACCTTAAAATTTAACCCTAAGACTGAACCCTAAAATATAACTTTTAAGACTTAACAATAAGACTGAACATTAAGACACAACCTTACGACTTCTACCCTGAGACCTAACCTTGAGACTTAACACTGAGATTTAACCCTAAGACTTAACTTTAAGATGTAACATTCGGACTTAACCTTAAAACTTAACCCTAAGCCTCAACCTTAAGAAGTAACTTGAAGACTTAACCCTGAGAATGAACTCTAAGACTTCAACTTAATAATTAACGCTCAGATATAACCCTCAGACTTAAACTTAAGAAATAACCCTAAGACTTAACCTTAATATTTAACTTGAAGATGTAACCTTAAGGCTTAACCCTAAACTTAACCCTAAGAGTTAACCTTAAGTGTTGACCTTACAGATTTAACCCTAAGAGTTAACCTTAGGACTGAAACGTTTAGACTTAACCCTAAGACTTATCCCCAAGACGTAACTCTAAAGAGTTAACCCTAAGACTTCAACTTGTGATTTAAACTTTAGACTGAACGCTAAGACTTAAAATTACGATTTAACATTAAGATTTAACCATAAGACTTAACCCTAAGACTTCAGGTTAAGTTTTAACCTTAAGACTCAACCCTGAGACTTAGTCGTGAAATTTATCCATAAGACTTATCCCTAAAACTGAAAACTGAGACCTAAACCTAAGATTTAACCTGAAGACTTAACCCTAAAATGTAGCCCTGAGACTTATCCTTGAGCTTTAGCCTTGATACTTAATCCTGAGACTTAGCCCTAAGACTTATCCCCAAGGCATAACTCTAAGGCTTAACCCTAAGACTTAACCTTAAGGCTCAACCTTAAGACTTAACATTAAGACTTAACCCTGAGACTTAACCATAAGACTTATCCTCAAGATTGTACTCTAAGACTTAACCCTAAGACTTAAGATGAAGACTTAACCCTAAGACTCAATCTATGAGATGTAAACTTAAGACTTAATTAACCCTAAGGCTCAATCTATGAGATGTAAACTTAAGACTTAACCTTTAGGAATTAACCCTGACACTTAACCTTAAGGCTTAACCCTAAGACTTAAGCTTAAGGTTTAAACTTAAGACTTATCCCTAAGACATAAGCCTGAGACTTAACCCTAAGACTTAACCTCAAGTTTAACTTCAAAACTTAACCCTAAGACTGAATCCTAAGACACAACTTGACCACGTAACCCTGAGACTTAACCTTGAGACTTTACCTTGAAATTTAACCCTGGGATTTAACCCTAAGTCTTAATGCTAAGACTTAACTTTAAGATGTACCATTAAGACTTAACCTTAAAGCGTAACCTTAAGATTTACACTCAATACTTAACCCTAAGACTTAACCCTATGACGTAAACTTAAGGTTAAACCTTAAGACAAAACTTGAAGACTTAATTCAAAGACTTATCCCTAAGACTCAACACTGAGACTTAAACCTAAGATTTAAGACTTAGCCCCAAGACTTAAGTCTAAGACTTAAACTTATGAATTAAACTTTAGACTTAACCCTAAGACTCAAGCCATAAGACTTCACCTTAAGACTTAACCTGAAGACTTAACCTTAAAATTTAACCCTAAGACTGAACCCTAAAATATAACTTTTAAGACTTAACAATAAGACTGAACATTAAGACACAACCTTACGACTTCTACCCTGAGACCTAACCTTGAGACTTAACACTGAGATTTAACCCTAAGACTTAACTTTAAGATGTAACATTCGGACTTAACCTTAAAACTTAACCCTAAGCCTCAACCTTAAGAAGTAACTTGAAGACTTAACCCTGAGAATGAACTCTAAGACTTCAACTTAATAATTAACGCTCAGATATAACCCTCAGACTTAAACTTAAGAAATAACCCTCAGACTTAACCTTAATATTTAACTTGAAGATGTAACCTTAAGGCTTAACCCTAAACTTAACCCTAAGAGTTAACCTTAAGTGTTGACCTTACAGATTTAACCCTAAGAGTTAACCTTAGGACTGAAACGTTAAGACTTAACCCTAAGACTTATCCCCAAGACGTAACTCTAAAGAGTTAACCCTAAGACTTCAACTTGTGATTTAAACTTTAGACTGAACGCTAAGACTTAAAATTACGATTTAACATTAAGATTTAACCATAAGACTTAACCCTAAGACTTCAGGTTAAGTTTTAACCTTAAGACTCAACCCTGAGACTTAGTCGTGAAATTTATCCATAAGACTTATCCCTAAAACTGAAAACTGAGACCTAAACCTAAGATTTAACCTGAAGACTTAACCCTAAAACGTAGCCCTGAGACTTATCCTTGAGCTTTAACCTTGATACTTAATCCTGAGACTTAGCCCTAAGACTTATCCCCAAGGCATAACTCTAAGGCTTAACCCTAAGACTTAACCTTAAGGCTCAACCTTAAGACTTAACATTAAGACTTAACCATAAGACTTATCCTCAAGATTGTACTCTAAGACTTAACCCTAAGACTTAAGATGAAGACTTAACCCTAAGACTCAATCTATGAGATGTAAACTTAAGACTTAATTAACCCTAAGGCTCAATCTATGAGATGTAAACTTAAGACTTAACCTTTAGGAATTAACCCTGACACTTAACCTTAAGGCTTAACCCTAAGACTTAAGCTTAAGGTTTAAACTTAAGACTTATCCCTAAGACATAAGCCTGAGACTTAACCCTAAGACTTAACCTCAAGTTTAACTTCAAAACTTAACCCTAAGACTGAATCCTAAGACACAACTTGACCACGTAACCCTGAGACTTAACCTTGAGACTTTACCTTGAAATTTAACCCTGGGATTTAACCCTAAGTCTTAATGCTAAGACTTAACTTTAAGATGTACCATTAAGACTTAACCTTAAAGCGTAACCTTAAGATTTACACTCAATACTTAACCCTAAGACTTAACCCTATGACGTAAACTTAAGGTTAAACATTAAGACAAAACTTGAAGACTTAATTCAAAGACTTATCCCTAAGACTCAACACTGAGACTTAAACCTAAGATTTAAGACTTAGCCCCAAGACTTAAGTCTAAGACTTAAACTTATGAATTAAACTTTAGACTTAACCCTAAGACTCAAGCCATAAGACTTCACCTTAAGACTTAACCCGAAGACTTAACCTTAAAATTTAACCCTAAGACTGAACCCTAAAATATAACTTTTAAGACTTAACAATAAGACTGAACATTAAGACACAACCTTACGACTTCTACCCTGAGACCTAACCTTGAGACTTAACACTGAGATTTAACCCTAAGACTTAACTTTAAGATGTAACATTCGGACTTAACCTTAAAACTTAACCCTAAGCCTCAACCTTAAGAAGTAACTTGAAGACTTAACCCTGAGAATGAACTCTAAGACTTCAACTTAATAATTAACGCTCAGATATAACCCTCAGACTTAAACTTAAGAAATAACCCTAAGACTTAACCTTAATATTTAACTTGAAGATGTAACCTTAAGGCTTAACCCTAAACTTAACCCTAAGAGTTCACCTTAAGTGTTGACCTTACAGATTTAACCCTAAGAGTTAACCTTAGGACTGAAACGTTTAGACTTAACCCTAAGACTTATCCCCAAGACGTAACTCTAAAGAGTTAACCCTAAGACTTCAACTTGTGATTTAAACTTTAGACTGAACGCTAAGACTTAAAATTACGATTTAACATTAAGATTTAACCATAAGACTTAACCCTAAGACTTCAGGTTAAGTTTTAACCTTAAGACTCAACCCTGAGACTTAGTCGTGAAATTTATCCATAAGACTTATCCCTAAAACTGAAAACTGAGACCTAAACCTAAGATTTAACCTGAAGACTTAACCCTAAAACGTAGCCCTGAGACTTATCCTTGAGCTTTAGCCTTGATACTTAATCCTGAGACTTAGCCCTAAGACTTATCCCCAAGGCATAACTCTAAGGCTTAACCCTAAGACTTAACCTTAAGGCTCAACCTTAAGACTTAACATTAAGACTTAACCCTGAGACTTAACCATAAGACTTATCCTCAAGATTGTACTCTAAGACTTAACCCTAAGACTTAAGATGAAGACTTAACCCTAAGACTCAATCTATGAGATGTAAACTTAAGACTTAATTAACCCTAAGGCTCAATCTATGAGATGTAAACTTAAGACTTAACCTTTAGGAATTAACCCTGACACTTAACCTTAAGGCTTAACCCTAAGACTTAAGCTTAAGGTTTAAACTTAAGACTTATCCCTAAGACATAAGCCTGAGACTTAACCCTAAGACTTAACCTCAAGTTTAACTTCAAAACTTAACCCTAAGACTGAATCCTAAGACACAACTTGACCACGTAACCCTGAGACTTAACCTTGAGACTTTACCTTGAAATTTAACCCTGGGATTTAACCCTAAGTCTTAATGCTAAGACTTAACTTTAAGATGTACCATTAAGACTTAACCTTAAAGCGTAACCTTAAGATTTACACTCAATACTTAACCCTAAGACTTAACCCTATGATTTAAACTTAAGGTTAAACCTTAAGACAAAACTTGAAGACTTAATTCAAAGACTTATCCCTAAGACTCAACACTGAGACTTAAACCTAAGATTTAAGACTTAGCCCCAAGACTTAAGTCTAAGACTTAAACTTATGAATTAAACTTTAGACTTAACCCTAAGACTCAAGCCATAAGACTTCACCTTAAGACTTAACCTGAAGACTTAACCTTAAAATTTAACCCTAAGACTGAACCCTAAAATATAACTTTTAAGACTTAACAATAAGACTGAACATTAAGACACAACCTTACGACTTCTACCCTGAGACCTAACCTTGAGACTTAACACTGAGATTTAACCCTAAGACTTAACTTTAAGATGTAACATTCGGACTTAACCTTAAAACTTAACCCTAAGCCTCAACCTTAAGAAGTAACTTGAAGACTTAACCCTGAGAATGAACTCTAAGACTTCAACTTAATAATTAACGCTCAGATATAACCCTCAGACTTAAACTTAAGAAATAACCCTAAGACTTAACCTTAATATTTAACTTGAAGATGTAACCTTAAGGCTTAACCCTAAACTTAACCCTAAGAGTTAACCTTAAGTGTTGACCTTACAGATTTAACCCTAAGAGTTAACCTTAGGACTGAAACGTTTAGACTTAACCCTAAGACTTATCCCCAAGACGTAACTCTAAAGAGTTAACCCTAAGACTTCAACTTGTGATTTAAACTTTAGACTGAACGCTAAGACTTAAAATTACGATTTAACATTAAGATTTAACCATAAGACTTAACCCTAAGACTTCAGGTTAAGTTTTAACCTTAAGACTCAACCCTGAGACTTAGTCGTGAAATTTATCCATAAGACTTATCCCTAAAACTGAAAACTGAGACCTAAACCTAAGATTTAACCTGAAGACTTAACCCTAAAACGTAGCCCTGAGACTTATCCTTGAGCTTTAGCCTTGATACTTAATCCTGAGACTTAGCCCTAAGACTTATCCCCAAGGCATAACTCTAAGGCTTAACCCTAAGACTTAACCTTAAGGCTCAACCTTAAGACTTAACATTAAGACTTAACCCTGAGACTTAACCATAAGACTTATCCTCAAGATTGTACTCTAAGACTTAACCCTAAGACTTAAGATGAAGACTTAACCCTAAGACTCAATCTATGAGATGTAAACTTAAGACTTAATTAACCCTAAGGCTCAATCTATGAGATGTAAACTTAAGACTTAACCTTTAGGAATTAACCCTGACACTTAACCTTAAGGCTTAACCCTAAGACTTAAGCTTAAGGTTTAAACTTAAGACTTATCCCTAAGACATAAGCCTGAGACTTAACCCTAAGACTTAACCTCAAGTTTAACTTCAAAACTTAACCCTAAGACTGAATCCTAAGACACAACCTTACCACGTAACCCTGAGACTTAACCTTGAGACTTTACCTTGAAATTTAACCCTGGGATTTAACCCTAAGTCTTAATGCTAAGACTTAACTTTAAGATGTACCATTAAGACTTAACCTTAAAGCGTAACCTTAAGATTTACACTCAATACTTAACCCTAAGACTTAACCCTATGACGTAAACTTAAGGTTAAACCTTAAGACAAAACTTGAAGACTTAATTCAAAGACTTATCCCTAAGACTCAACACTGAGACTTAAACCTAAGATTTAAGACTTAACCCTAAGACTTAGCCCCAAGACTTAAGTCTAAGACTTAAACTTATGAATTAAACTTTAGACTTAACCCTAAGACTCAAGCCATAAGACTTCACCTTAAGACTTAACCTGAAGACTTAACCTTAAAATTTAACCCTAAGACTGAACCCTAAAATATAACTTTTAAGACTTAACAATAAGACTGAACATTAAGACACAACCTTACGACTTCTACCCTGAGACCTAACCTTGAGACTTAACACTGAGATTTAACCCTAAGACTTAACTTTAAGATGTAACATTCGGACTTAACCTTAAAACTTAACCCTAAGCCTCAACCTTAAGAAGTAACTTGAAGACTTAACCCTGAGAATGAACTCTAAGACTTCAACTTAATAATTAACGCTCAGATATAACCCTCAGACTTAAACTTAAGAAATAACCCTCAGACTTAACCTTAATATTTAACTTGAAGATGTAACCTTAAGGCTTAACCCTAAACTTAACCCTAAGAGTTAACCTTAAGTGTTGACCTTACAGATTTAACCCTAAGAGTTAACCTTAGGACTGAAACGTTAAGACTTAACCCTAAGACTTATCCCCAAGACGTAACTCTAAAGAGTTAACCCTAAGACTTCAACTTGTGATTTAAACTTTAGACTGAACGCTAAGACTTAAAATTACGATTTAACATTAAGATTTAACCATAAGACTTAACCCTAAGACTTCAGGTTAAGTTTTAACCTTAAGACTCAACCCTGAGACTTAGTCGTGAAATTTATCCATAAGACTTATCCCTAAAACTGAAAACTGAGACCTAAACCTAAGATTTAACCTGAAGACTTAACCCTAAAACGTAGCCCTGAGACTTATCCTTGAGCTTTAGCCTTGATACTTAATCCTGAGACTTAGCCCTAAGACTTATCCCCAAGGCATAACTCTAAGGCTTAACCCTAAGACTTAACCTTAAGGCTCAACCTTAAGACTTAACATTAAGACTTAACCCTGAGACTTAACCATAAGACTTATCCTCAAGATTGTACTCTAAGACTTAACCCTAAGACTTAAGATGAAGACTTAACCCTAAGACTCAATCTATGAGATGTAAACTTAAGACTTAATTAACCCTAAGGCTCAATCTATGAGATGTAAACTTAAGACTTAACCTTTAGGAATTAACCCTGACACTTAACCTTAAGGCTTAACCCTAAGACTTAAGCTTAAGGTTTAAACTTAAGACTTATCCCTAAGACATAAGCCTGAGACTTAACCCTAAGATTTAACCTCAAGTTTAACTTCAAAACTTAACCCTAAGACTGAATCCTAAGACACAACTTGACCACGTAACCCTGAGACTTAACCTTGAGACTTTACCTTGAAATTTAACCCTGGGATTTAACCCTAAGTCTTAATGCTAAGACTTAACTTTAAGATGTACCATTAAGACTTAACCTTAAAGCGTAACCTTAAGATTTACACTCAATACTTAACCCTAAGACTTAACCCTATGACGTAAACTTAAGGTTAAACATTAAGACAAAACTTGAAGACTTAATTCAAAGACTTATCCCTAAGACTCAACACTGAGACTTAAACCTAAGATTTAAGACTTAGCCCCAAGACTTAAGTCTAAGACTTAAACTTATGAATTAAACTTTAGACTTAACCCTAAGACTCAAGCCATAAGACTTCACCTTAAGACTTAACCCGAAGACTTAACCTTAAAATTTAACCCTAAGACTGAACCCTAAAATATAACTTTTAAGACTTAACAATAAGACTGAACATTAAGACACAACCTTACGACTTCTACCCTGAGACCTAACCTTGAGACTTAACACTGAGATTTAACCCTAAGACTTAACTTTAAGATGTAACATTCGGACTTAACCTTAAAACTTAACCCTAAGCCTCAACCTTAAGAAGTAACTTGAAGACTTAACCCTGAGAATGAACTCTAAGACTTCAACTTAATAATTAACGCTCAGATATAACCCTCAGACTTAAACTTAAGAAATAACCCTAAGACTTAACCTTAATATTTAACTTGAAGATGTAACCTTAAGGCTTAACCCTAAACTTAACCCTAAGAGTTAACCTTAAGTGTTGACCTTACAGATTTAACCCTAAGAGTTAACCTTAGGACTGAAACGTTTAGACTTAACCCTAAGACTTATCCCCAAGACGTAACTCTAAAGAGTTAACCCTAAGACTTCAACTTGTGATTTAAACTTTAGACTGAACGCTAAGACTTAAAATTACGATTTAACATTAAGATTTAACCATAAGACTTAACCCTAAGACTTCAGGTTAAGTTTTAACCTTAAGACTCAACCCTGAGACTTAGTCGTGAAATTTATCCATAAGACTTATCCCTAAAACTGAAAACTGAGACCTAAACCTAAGATTTAACCTGAAGACTTAACCCTAAAACGTAGCCCTGAGACTTATCCTTGAGCTTTAGCCTTGATACTTAATCCTGAGACTTAGCCCTAAGACTTATCCCCAAGGCATAACTCTAAGGCTTAACCCTAAGACTTAACCTTAAGGCTCAACCTTAAGACTTAACATTAAGACTTAACCCTGAGACTTAACCATAAGACTTATCCTCAAGATTGTACTCTAAGACTTAACCCTAAGACTTAAGATGAAGACTTAACCCTAAGACTCAATCTATGAGATGTAAACTTAAGACTTAATTAACCCTAAGGCTCAATCTATGAGATGTAAACTTAAGACTTAACCTTTAGGAATTAACCCTGACACTTAACCTTAAGGCTTAACCCTAAGACTTAAGCTTAAGGTTTAAACTTAAGACTTATCCCTAAGACATAAGCCTGAGACTTAACCCTAAGACTTAACCTCAAGTTTAACTTCAAAACTTAACCCTAAGACTGAATCCTAAGACACAACTTGACCACGTAACCCTGAGACTTAACCTTGAGACTTTACCTTGAAATTTAACCCTGGGATTTAACCCTAAGTCTTAATGCTAAGACTTAACTTTAAGATGTACCATTAAGACTTAACCTTAAAGCGTAACCTTAAGATTTACACTCAATACTTAACCCTAAGACTTAACCCTATGACGTAAACTTAAGGTTAAACCTTAAGACAAAACTTGAAGACTTAATTCAAAGACTTATCCCTAAGACTCAACACTGAGACTTAAACCTAAGATTTAAGACTTAACCCTAAGACTTAGCCCCAAGACTTAAGTCTAAGACTTAAACTTATGAATTAAACTTTAGACTTAACCCTAAGACTCAAGCCATAAGACTTCACCTTAAGACTTAACCTGAAGACTTAACCTTAAAATTTAACCCTAAGACTGAACCCTAAAATATAACTTTTAAGACTTAACAATAAGACTGAACATTAAGACACAACCTTACGACTTCTACCCTGAGACCTAACCTTGAGACTTAACACTGAGATTTAACCCTAAGACTTAACTTTAAGATGTAACATTCGGACTTAACCTTAAAACTTAACCCTAAGCCTCAACCTTAAGAAGTAACTTGAAGACTTAACCCTGAGAATGAACTCTAAGACTTCAACTTAATAATTAACGCTCAGATATAACCCTCAGACTTAAACTTAAGAAATAACCCTCAGACTTAACCTTAATATTTAACTTGAAGATGTAACCTTAAGGCTTAACCCTAAACTTAACCCTAAGAGTTAACCTTAAGTGTTGACCTTACAGATTTAACCCTAAGAGTTAACCTTAGGACTGAAACGTTAAGACTTAACCCTAAGACTTATCCCCAAGACGTAACTCTAAAGAGTTAACCCTAAGACTTCAACTTGTGATTTAAACTTTAGACTGAACGCTAAGACTTAAAATTACGATTTAACATTAAGATTTAACCATAAGACTTAACCCTAAGACTTCAGGTTAAGTTTTAACCTTAAGACTCAACCCTGAGACTTAGTCGTGAAATTTATCCATAAGACTTATCCCTAAAACTGAAAACTGAGACCTAAACCTAAGATTTAACCTGAAGACTTAACCCTAAAACGTAGCCCTGAGACTTATCCTTGAGCTTTAGCCTTGATACTTAATCCTGAGACTTAGCCCTAAGACTTATCCCCAAGGCATAACTCTAAGGCTTAACCCTAAGACTTAACCTTAAGGCTCAACCTTAAGACTTAACATTAAGACTTAACCCTGAGACTTAACCATAAGACTTATCCTCAAGATTGTACTCTAAGACTTTACCCTAAGACTTAAGATGAAGACTTAACCCTAAGACTCAATCTATGAGATGTAAACTTAAGACTTAATTAACCCTAAGGCTCAATCTATGAGATGTAAACTTAAGACTTAACCTTTAGGAATTAACCCTGACACTTAACCTTAAGGCTTAACCCTAAGACTTAAGCTTAAGGTTTAAACTTAAGACTTATCCCTAAGACATAAGCCTGAGACTTAACCCTAAGACTTAACCTCAAGTTTAACTTCAAAACTTAACCCTAAGACTGAATCCTAAGACACAACTTGACCACGTAACCCTGAGACTTAACCTTGAGACTTTACCTTGAAATTTAACCCTGGGATTTAACCCTAAGTCTTAATGCTAAGACTTAACTTTAAGATGTACCATTAAGACTTAACCTTAAAGCGTAACCTTAAGATTTACACTCAATACTTAACCCTAAGACTTAACCCTATGACGTAAACTTAAGGTTAAACCTTAAGACAAAACTTGAAGACTTAATTCAAAGACTTATCCCTAAGACTCAACACTGAGACTTAAACCTAAGATTTAAGACTTAACCCTAAGACTTAGCCCCAAGACTTAAGTCTAAGACTTAAACTTATGAATTAAACTTTAGACTTAACCCTAAGACTCAAGCCATAAGACTTCACCTTAAGACTTAACCTGAAGACTTAACCTTAAAATTTAACCCTAAGACTGAACCCTAAAATATAACTTTTAAGACTTAACAATAAGACTGAACATTAAGACACAACCTTACGACTTCTACCCTGAGACCTAACCTTGAGACTTAACACTGAGATTTAACCCTAAGACTTAACTTTAAGATGTAACATTCGGACTTAACCTTAAAACTTAACCCTAAGCCTCAACCTTAAGAAGTAACTTGAAGACTTAACCCTGAGAATGAACTCTAAGACTTCAACTTAATAATTAACGCTCAGATATAACCCTCAGACTTAAACTTAAGAAATAACCCTCAGACTTAACCTTAATATTTAACTTGAAGATGTAACCTTAAGGCTTAACCCTAAACTTAACCCTAAGAGTTAACCTTAAGTGTTGACCTTACAGATTTAACCCTAAGAGTTAACCTTAGGACTGAAACGTTAAGACTTAACCCTAAGACTTATCCCCAAGACGTAACTCTAAAGAGTTAACCCTAAGACTTCAACTTGTGATTTAAACTTTAGACTGAACGCTAAGACTTAAAATTACGATTTAACATTAAGATTTAACCATAAGACTTAACCCTAAGACTTCAGGTTAAGTTTTAACCTTAAGACTCAACCCTGAGACTTAGTCGTGAAATTTATCCATAAGACTTATCCCTAAAACTGAAAACTGAGACCTAAACCTAAGATTTAACCTGAAGACTTAACCCTAAAACGTAGCCCTGAGACTTATCCTTGAGCTTTAACCTTGATACTTAATCCTGAGACTTAGCCCTAAGACTTATCCCCAAGGCATAACTCTAAGGCTTAACCCTAAGACTTAACCTTAAGGCTCAACCTTAAGACTTAACATTAAGACTTAACCCTGAGACTTAACCATAAGACTTATCCTCAAGATTGTACTCTAAGACTTTACCCTAAGACTTAAGATGAAGACTTAACCCTAAGACTCAATCTATGAGATGTAAACTTAAGACTTAATTAACCCTAAGGCTCAATCTATGAGATGTAAACTTAAGACTTAACCTTTAGGAATTAACCCTGACACTTAACCTTAAGGCTTAACCCTAAGACTTAAGCTTAAGGTTTAAACTTAAGACTTATCCCTAAGACATAAGCCTGAGACTTAACCCTAAGACTTAACCTCAAGTTTAACTTCAAAACTTAACCCTAAGACTGAATCCTAAGACACAACTTGACCACGTAACCCTGAGACTTAACCTTGAGACTTTACCTTGAAATTTAACCCTGGGATTTAACCCTAAGTCTTAATGCTAAGACTTAACTTTAAGATGTACCATTAAGACTTAACCTTAAAGCGTAACCTTAAGATTTACACTCAATACTTAACCCTAAGACTTAACCCTATGACGTAAACTTAAGGTTAAACCTTAAGACAAAACTTGAAGACTTAATTCAAAGACTTATCCCTAAGACTCAACACTGAGACTTAAACCTAAGATTTAAGACTTAACCCTAAGACTTAGCCCCAAGACTTAAGTCTAAGACTTAAACTTATGAATTAAACTTTAGACTTAACCCTAAGACTCAAGCCATAAGACTTCACCTTAAGACTTAACCTGAAGACTTAACCTTAAAATTTAACCCTAAGACTGAACCCTAAAATATAACTTTTAAGACTTAACAATAAGACTGAACATTAAGACACAACCTTACGACTTCTACCCTGAGACCTAACCTTGAGACTTAACACTGAGATTTAACCCTAAGACTTAACTTTAAGATGTAACATTCGGACTTAACCTTAAAACTTAACCCTAAGCCTCAACCTTAAGAAGTAACTTGAAGACTTAACCCTGAGAATGAACTCTAAGACTTCAACTTAATAATTAACGCTCAGATATAACCCTCAGACTTAAACTTAAGAAATAACCCTCAGACTTAACCTTAATATTTAACTTGAAGATGTAACCTTAAGGCTTAACCCTAAACTTAACCCTAAGAGTTAACCTTAAGTGTTGACCTTACAGATTTAACCCTAAGAGTTAACCTTAGGACTGAAACGTTAAGACTTAACCCTAAGACTTATCCCCAAGACGTAACTCTAAAGAGTTAACCCTAAGACTTCAACTTGTGATTTAAACTTTAGACTGAACGCTAAGACTTAAAATTACGATTTAACATTAAGATTTAACCATAAGACTTAACCCTAAGACTTCAGGTTAAGTTTTAACCTTAAGACTCAACCCTGAGACTTAGTCGTGAAATTTATCCATAAGACTTATCCCTAAAACTGAAAACTGAGACCTAAACCTAAGATTTAACCTGAAGACTTAACCCTAAAACGTAGCCCTGAGACTTATCCTTGAGCTTTAACCTTGATACTTAATCCTGAGACTTAGCCCTAAGACTTATCCCCAAGGCATAACTCTAAGGCTTAACCCTAAGACTTAACCTTAAGGCTCAACCTTAAGACTTAACATTAAGACTTAACCCTGAGACTTAACCATAAGACTTATCCTCAAGATTGTACTCTAAGACTTTACCCTAAGACTTAAGATGAAGACTTAACCCTAAGACTCAATCTATGAGATGTAAACTTAAGACTTAATTAACCCTAAGGCTCAATCTATGAGATGTAAACTTAAGACTTAACCTTTAGGAATTAACCCTGACACTTAACCTTAAGGCTTAACCCTAAGACTTAAGCTTAAGGTTTAAACTTAAGACTTATCCCTAAGACATAAGCCTGAGACTTAACCCTAAGACTTAACCTCAAGTTTAACTTCAAAACTTAACCCTAAGACTGAATCCTAAGACACAACTTGACCACGTAACCCTGAGACTTAACCTTGAGACTTTACCTTGAAATTTAACCCTGGGATTTAACCCTAAGTCTTAATGCTAAGACTTAACTTTAAGATGTACCATTAAGACTTAACCTTAAAGCGTAACCTTAAGATTTACACTCAATACTTAACCCTAAGACTTAACCCTATGACGTAAACTTAAGGTTAAACATTAAGACAAAACTTGAAGACTTAATTCAAAGACTTATCCCTAAGACTCAACACTGAGACTTAAACCTAAGATTTAAGACTTAACCCTAAGACTTAGCCCCAAGACTTAAGTCTAAGACTTAAACTTATGAATTAAACTTTAGACTTAACCCTAAGACTCAAGCCATAAGACTTCACCTTAAGACTTAACCCGAAGACTTAACCTTAAAATTTAACCCTAAGACTGAACCCTAAAATATAACTTTTAAGACTTAACAATAAGACTGAACATTAAGACACAACCTTACGACTTCTACCCTGAGACCTAACCTTGAGACTTAACACTGAGATTTAACCCTAAGACTTAACTTTAAGATGTAACATTCGGACTTAACCTTAAAACTTAACCCTAAGCCTCAACCTTAAGAAGTAACTTGAAGACTTAACCCTGAGAATGAACTCTAAGACTTCAACTTAATAATTAACGCTCAGATATAACCCTCAGACTTAAACTTAAGAAATAACCCTAAGACTTAACCTTAATATTTAACTTGAAGATGTAACCTTAAGGCTTAACCCTAAACTTAACCCTAAGAGTTAACCTTAAGTGTTGACCTTACAGATTTAACCCTAAGAGTTAACCTTAGGACTGAAACGTTTAGACTTAACCCTAAGACTTATCCCCAAGACGTAACTCTAAAGAGTTAACCCTAAGACTTCAACTTGTGATTTAAACTTTAGACTGAACGCTAAGACTTAAAATTACGATTTAACATTAAGATTTAACCATAAGACTTAACCCTAAGACTTCAGGTTAAGTTTTAACCTTAAGACTCAACCCTGAGACTTAGTCGTGAAATTTATCCATAAGACTTATCCCTAAAACTGAAAACTGAGACCTAAACCTAAGATTTAACCTGAAGACTTAACCCTAAAACGTAGCCCTGAGACTTATCCTTGAGCTTTAGCCTTGATACTTAATCCTGAGACTTAGCCCTAAGACTTATCCCCAAGGCATAACTCTAAGGCTTAACCCTAAGACTTAACCTTAAGGCTCAACCTTAAGACTTAACATTAAGACTTAACCCTGAGACTTAACCATAAGACTTATCCTCAAGATTGTACTCTAAGACTTAACCCTAAGACTTAAGATGAAGACTTAACCCTAAGACTCAATCTATGAGATGTAAACTTAAGACTTAATTAACCCTAAGGCTCAATCTATGAGATGTAAACTTAAGACTTAACCTTTAGGAATTAACCCTGACACTTAACCTTAAGGCTTAACCCTAAGACTTAAGCTTAAGGTTTAAACTTAAGACTTATCCCTAAGACATAAGCCTGAGACTTAACCCTAAGACTTAACCTCAAGTTTAACTTCAAAACTTAACCCTAAGACTGAATCCTAAGACACAACTTGACCACGTAACCCTGAGACTTAACCTTGAGACTTTACCTTGAAATTTAACCCTGGGATTTAACCCTAAGTCTTAATGCTAAGACTTAACTTTAAGATGTACCATTAAGACTTAACCTTAAAGCGTAACCTTAAGATTTACACTCAATACTTAACCCTAAGACTTAACCCTATGACGTAAACTTAAGGTTAAACCTTAAGACAAAACTTGAAGACTTAATTCAAAGACTTATCCCTAAGACTCAACACTGAGACTTAAACCTAAGATTTAAGACTTAACCCTAAGACTTAGCCCCAAGACTTAAGTCTAAGACTTAAACTTATGAATTAAACTTTAGACTTAACCCTAAGACTCAAGCCATAAGACTTCACCTTAAGACTTAACCTGAAGACTTAACCTTAAAATTTAACCCTAAGACTGAACCCTAAAATATAACTTTTAAGACTTAACAATAAGACTGAACATTAAGACACAACCTTACGACTTCTACCCTGAGACCTAACCTTGAGACTTAACACTGAGATTTAACCCTAAGACTTAACTTTAAGATGTAACATTCGGACTTAACCTTAAAACTTAACCCTAAGCCTCAACCTTAAGAAGTAACTTGAAGACTTAACCCTGAGAATGAACTCTAAGACTTCAACTTAATAATTAACGCTCAGATATAACCCTCAGACTTAAACTTAAGAAATAACCCTCAGACTTAACCTTAATATTTAACTTGAAGATGTAACCTTAAGGCTTAACCCTAAACTTAACCCTAAGAGTTAACCTTAAGTGTTGACCTTACAGATTTAACCCTAAGAGTTAACCTTAGGACTGAAACGTTTAGACTTAACCCTAAGACTTATCCCCAAGACGTAACTCTAAAGAGTTAACCCTAAGACTTCAACTTGTGATTTAAACTTTAGACTGAACGCTAAGACTTAAAATTACGATTTAACATTAAGATTTAACCATAAGACTTAACCCTAAGACTTCAGGTTAAGTTTTAACCTTAAGACTCAACCCTGAGACTTAGTCGTGAAATTTATCCATAAGACTTATCCCTAAAACTGAAAACTGAGACCTAAACCTAAGATTTAACCTGAAGACTTAACCCTAAAACGTAGCCCTGAGACTTATCCTTGAGCTTTAACCTTGATACTTAATCCTGAGACTTAGCCCTAAGACTTATCCCCAAGGCATAACTCTAAGGCTTAACCCTAAGACTTAACCTTAAGGCTCAACCTTAAGACTTAACATTAAGACTTAACCCTGAGACTTAACCATAAGACTTATCCTCAAGATTGTACTCTAAGACTTTACCCTAAGACTTAAGATGAAGACTTAACCCTAAGACTCAATCTATGAGATGTAAACTTAAGACTTAATTAACCCTAAGGCTCAATCTATGAGATGTAAACTTAAGACTTAACCTTTAGGAATTAACCCTGACACTTAACCTTAAGGCTTAACCCTAAGACTTAAGCTTAAGGTTTAAACTTAAGACTTATCCCTAAGACATAAGCCTGAGACTTAACCCTAAGACTTAACCTCAAGTTTAACTTCAAAACTTAACCCTAAGACTGAATCCTAAGACACAACTTGACCACGTAACCCTGAGACTTAACCTTGAGACTTTACCTTGAAATTTAACCCTGGGATTTAACCCTAAGTCTTAATGCTAAGACTTAACTTTAAGATGTACCATTAAGACTTAACCTTAAAGCGTAACCTTAAGATTTACACTCAATACTTAACCCTAAGACTTAACCCTATGACGTAAACTTAAGGTTAAACATTAAGACAAAACTTGAAGACTTAATTCAAAGACTTATCCCTAAGACTCAACACTGAGACTTAAACCTAAGATTTAAGACTTAGCCCCAAGACTTAAGTCTAAGACTTAAACTTATGAATTAAACTTTAGACTTAACCCTAAGACTCAAGCCATAAGACTTCACCTTAAGACTTAACCCGAAGACTTAACCTTAAAATTTAACCCTAAGACTGAACCCTAAAATATAACTTTTAAGACTTAACAATAAGACTGAACATTAAGACACAACCTTACGACTTCTACCCTGAGACCTAACCTTGAGACTTAACACTGAGATTTCACCCTAAGACTTAACTTTAAGATGTAACATTCGGACTTAACCTTAAAACTTAACCCTAAGCCTCAACCTTAAGAAGTAACTTGAAGACTTAACCCTGAGAATGAACTCTAAGACTTCAACTTAATAATTAACGCTCAGATATAACCCTCAGACTTAAACTTAAGAAATAACCCTAAGACTTAACCTTAATATTTAACTTGAAGATGTAACCTTAAGGCTTAACCCTAAACTTAACCCTAAGAGTTAACCTTAAGTGTTGACCTTACAGATTTAACCCTAAGAGTTAACCTTAGGACTGAAACGTTTAGACTTAACCCTAAGACTTATCCCCAAGACGTAACTCTAAAGAGTTAACCCTAAGACTTCAACTTGTGATTTAAACTTTAGACTGAACGCTAAGACTTAAAATTACGATTTAACATTAAGATTTAACCATAAGACTTAACCCTAAGACTTCAGGTTAAGTTTTAACCTTAAGACTCAACCCTGAGACTTAGTCGTGAAATTTATCCATAAGACTTATCCCTAAAACTGAAAACTGAGACCTAAACCTAAGATTTAACCTGAAGACTTAACCCTAAAACGTAGCCCTGAGACTTATCCTTGAGCTTTAACCTTGATACTTAATCCTGAGACTTAGCCCTAAGACTTATCCCCAAGACATAACTCTAAGGCTTAACCCTAAGACTTAACCTTAAGGCTCAACCTTAAGACTTAACATTAAGACTTAACCATAAGACTTATCCTCAAGATTGTACTCTAAGACTTAACCCTAAGACTTAAGATGAAGACTTAACCCTAAGACTCAATCTATGAGATGTAAACTTAAGACTCAATTAACCCTAAGGCTCAATCTATGAGATGTAAACTTAAGACTTAACCTTTAGGAATTAACCCTGACACTTAACCTTAAGGCTTAACCCTAAGACTTAAGCTTAAGGTTTAAACTTAAGACTTATCCCTAAGACATAAGCCTGAGACTTAACCCTAAGACTTAACCTCAAGTTTAACTTCAAAACTTAACCCTAAGACTGAATCCTAAGACACAACTTGACCACGTAACCCTGAGACTTAACCTTGAGACTTTACCTTGAAATTTAACCCTAAGTCTTAATGCTAAGACTTAACTTTAAGATGTACCATTAAGACTTAACCTTAAAGCGTAACCTTAAGATTTACACTCAATACTTAACCCTAAGACTTAACCCTATGATTTAAACTTAAGGTTAAACCTTAAGACAAAACTTGAAGACTTAATTCAAAGACTTATCCCTAAGACTCAACACTGAGACATAAATCTAAGATTTAAGACTTAACCCTAAGACTTAGCCCCAAGACTTAAGTCTAAGACTTAAACTTATGAATTAAACTTTAGACTTAACCCTAAGACTCAAGCCATAAGACTTCACCTTAAGACTTAACCCGAAGACTTAACCTTAAAATTTAACCCTAAGACTGAACCCTAAAATATAACTTTTAAGACTTAACAATAAGCCTGAACATTAAGACACAACCTTACGACTTCTACCCTGAGACCTAACCTTGAGACTTAACACTGAGATTTAACCCTAAGACTTAACTTTAAGATGTAACATTCGGACTTAACCTTAAAACTTAACCCTAAGCCTCAACCTTAAGAAGTAACTTGAAGACTTAACCCTGAGAATGAACTCTAAGACTTCAACTTAATAATTAACGCTCAGATATAACCCTCAGACTTAAACTTAAGAAATAACCCTAAGACTTAACCTTAATATTTAACTTTAAGATGTAACCTTAAGGCTTAACCCTAAACTTAACCCTAAGAGTTAACCTTAAGTGTTGACCTTACAGATTTAACCCTAAGAGTTAACCTTAGGACTGAAACGTTAAGACTTAACCCTAAGACTTATCCCCAAGACGTAACTCTAAAGAGTTAACCCTAAGACTTCAACTTGTGATTTAAACTTTAGACTGAACGCTAAGACTTAAAATTACGATTTAACATTAAGATTTAACCATAAGACTTAACCCTAAGACTTCAGGTTAAGTTTTAACCTTAAGACTCAACCCTGAGACTTAGTCGTGAAATTTATCCATAAGACTTATCCCTAAAACTGAAAACTGAGACCTAAACCTAAGATTTAACCTGAAGACTTAACCCTAAAACGTAGCCCTGAGACTTATCCTTGAGCTTTAACCTTGATACTTAATCCTGAGACTTAGCCCTAAGACTTATCCCCAAGGCATAACTCTAAGGCTTAACCCTAAGACTTAACCTTAAGGCTCAACCTTAAGACTTAACATTAAGACTTAACCCTGAGACTTAACCATAAGACTTATCCTCAAGATTGTACTCTAAGACTTAACCCTAAGACTTAAGATGAAGACTTAACCCTAAGACTCAATCTATGAGATGTAAACTTAAGACTTAATTAACCCTAAGGCTCAATCTATGAGATGTAAACTTAAGACTTAACCTTTAGGAATTAACCCTGACACTTAACCTTAAGGCTTAACCCTAAGACTTAAGCTTAAGGTTTAAACTTAAGACTTATCCCTAAGACATAAGCCTGAGACTTAACCCTAAGACTTAACCTCAAGTTTAACTTCAAAACTTAACCCTAAGACTGAATCCTAAGACACAACTTGACCACGTAACCCTGAGACTTAACCTTGAGACTTTACCTTGAAATTTTACCCTGGGATTTAACCCTAAGTCTTAATGCTAAGACTTAACTTTAAGATGTACCATTAAGACTTAACCTTAAAGCGTAACCTTAAGATTTACACTCAATACTTAACCCTAAGACTTAACCCTATGACGTAAACTTAAGGTTAAACATTAAGACAAAACTTGAAGACTTAATTCAAAGACTTATCCCTAAGACTCAACACTGAGACTTAAACCTAAGATTTAAGACTTAGCCCCAAGACTTAAGTCTAAGACTTAAACTTATGAATTAAACTTTAGACTTAACCCTAAGACTCAAGCCATAAGACTTCACCTTAAGACTTAACCCGAAGACTTAACCTTAAAATTTAACCCTAAGACTGAACCCTAAAATATAACTTTTAAGACTTAACAATAAGACTGAACATTAAGACACAACCTTACGACTTCTACCCTGAGACCTAACCTTGAGACTTAACACTGAGATTTAACCCTAAGACTTAACTTTAAGATGTAACATTCGGACTTAACCTTAAAACTTAACCCTAAGCCTCAACCTTAAGAAGTAACTTGAAGACTTAACCCTGAGAATGAACTCTAAGACTTCAACTTAATAATTAACGCTCAGATATAACCCTCAGACTTAAACTTAAGAAATAACCCTAAGACTTAACCTTAATATTTAACTTGAAGATGTAACCTTAAGGCTTAACCCTAAACTTAACCCTAAGAGTTAACCTTAAGTGTTGACCTTACAGATTTAACCCTAAGAGTTAACCTTAGGACTGAAACGTTTAGACTTAACCCTAAGACTTATCCCCAAGACGTAACTCTAAAGAGTTAACCCTAAGACTTCAACTTGTGATTTAAACTTTAGACTGAACGCTAAGACTTAAAATTACGATTTAACATTAAGATTTAACCATAAGACTTAACCCTAAGACTTCAGGTTAAGTTTTAACCTTAAGACTCAACCCTGAGACTTAGTCGTGAAATTTATCCATAAGACTTATCCCTAAAACTGAAAACTGAGACCTAAACCTAAGATTTAACCTGAAGACTTAACCCTAAAACGTAGCCCTGAGACTTATCCTTGAGCTTTAACCTTGATACTTAATCCTGAGACTTAGCCCTAAGACTTATCCCCAAGACATAACTCTAAGGCTTAACCCTAAGACTTAACCTTAAGGCTCAACCTTAAGACTTAACATTAAGACTTAACCATAAGACTTATCCTCAAGATTGTACTCTAAGACTTAACCCTAAGACTTAAGATGAAGACTTAACCCTAAGACTCAATCTATGAGATGTAAACTTAAGACTTAATTAACCCTAAGGCTCAATCTATGAGATGTAAACTTAAGACTTAACCTTTAGGAATTAACCCTGACACTTAACCTTAAGGCTTAACCCTAAGACTTAAGCTTAAGGTTTAAACTTAAGACTTATCCCTAAGACATAAGCCTGAGACTTAACCCTAAGACTTAACCTCAAGTTTAACTTCAAAACTTAACCCTAAGACTGAATCCTAAGACACAACTTGACCACGTAACCCTGAGACTTAACCTTGAGACTTTACCTTGAAATTTAACCCTAAGTCTTAATGCTAAGACTTAACTTTAAGATGTACCATTAAGACTTAACCTTAAAGCGTAACCTTAAGATTTACACTCAATACTTAACCCTAAGACTTAACCCTATGATTTAAACTTAAGGTTAAACATTAAGACAAAACTTGAAGACTTAATTCAAAGACTTATCCCTAAGACTCAACACTGAGACGTAAACCTAAGATTTAAGACTTAGCCCCAAGACTTAAGTCTAAGACTTAAACTTATGAATTAAACTTTAGACTTAACCCTAAGACTCAAGCCATAAGACTTCACCTTAAGACTTAACCTGAAGACTTAACCTTAAAATTTAACCCTAAGACTGAACCCTAAAATATAACTTTTAAGACTTAACAATAAGACTGAACATTAAGACACAACCTTACGACTTCTACCCTGAGACCTAACCTTGAGACTTAACACTGAGATTTAACCCTAAGACTTAACTTTAAGATGTAACATTCGGACTTAACCTTCAAACTTAACCCTAAGCCTCAACCTTAAGAAGTAACTTGAAGACTTAACCCTGAGAATGAACTCTAAGACTTCAACTTAATAATTAACGCTCAGATATAACCCTCAGACTTAAACTTAAGAAATAACCCTCAGACTTAACCTTAATATTTAACTTGAAGATGTAACCTTAAGGCTTAACCCTAAACTTAACCCTAAGAGTTAACCTTAAGTGTTGACCTTACAGATTTAACCCTAAGAGTTAACCTTAGGACTGAAACGTTAAGACTTAACCCTAAGACTTATCCCCAAGACGTAACTCTAAAGAGTTAACCCTAAGACTTCAACTTGTGATTTAAACTTTAGACTGAACGCTAAGACTTAAAATTACGATTTAACATTAAGATTTAACCATAAGACTTAACCCTAAGACTTCAGGTTAAGTTTTAACCTTAAGACTCAACCCTGAGACTTAGTCGTGAAATTTATCCATAAGACTTATCCCTAAAACTGAAAACTGAGACTTAAACCTAAGATTTAACCTGAAGACTTAACCCTAAAACGTAGCCCTGAGACTTATCCTTGAGCTTTAACCTTGATACTTAATCCTGAGACTTAGCCCTAAGACTTATCCCCAAGACATAACTCTAAGGCTTAACCCTAAGACTTAACCTTAAGGCTCAACCTTAAGACTTAACATTAAGACTTAACCCTGAGACTTAACCATAAGACTTATCCTCAAGATTGTACTCTAAGACTTAACCCTAAGACTTAAGATGAAGACTTAACCCTAAGACTCAATCTATGAGATGTAAACTTAAGACTTAATTAACCCTAAGGCTCAATCTATGAGCCTTAAGTAAACTTAAGACTTAACCTTTAGGAATTAACCCTGACACTTAACCTTAAGGTTTAACCCTAAGACTTAAGCTTAAGGTTTAAACTTAAGACTTATCCCTAAGACATAAGCCTGAGACTTAACCCTAAGACTTAACCTCAAGTTTAACTTCAAAACTTAACCCTAAGACTGAATCCTAAGACACAACCTTACCACGTAACCCTGAGACTTAACCTTGAGACTTTACCTTGAAATTTAACCCTGGGATTTAACCCTAAGTCTTAATGCTAAGACTTAACTTTAAGATGTACCATTAAGACTTAACCTTAAAGCGTAACCTTAAGATTTACACTCAATACTTAACCCTAAGACTTAACCCTATGATTTAAACTTAAGGTTAAACCTTAAGACAAAACTTGAAGACTTAATTCAAAGACTTATCCCTAAGACTCAACACTGAGACTTAAACCTAAGATTTAAGACTTAACCCTAAGACTTAGCCCCAAGACTTAAGTCTAAGACTTAAACTTATGAATTAAACTTTAGACTTAACCCTAAGACTCAAGCCATAAGACTTCACCTTAAGACTTAACCCGAAGACTTAACCTTAAAATTTAACCCTAAGACTGAACCCTAAAATATAACTTTTAAGACTTAACAATAAGCCTGAACATTAAGACACAACCTTACGACTTCTACCCTGAGACCTAACCTTGAGACTTAACACTGAGATTTAACCCTAAGACTTAACTTTAAGATGTAACATTCGGACTTAACCTTAAAACTTAACCCTAAGCCTCAACCTTAAGAAGTAACTTGAAGACTTAACCCTGAGAATGAACTCTAAGACTTCAACTTAATAATTAACGCTCAGATATAACCCTCAGACTTAAACTTAAGAAATAACCCTAAGACTTAACCTTAATATTTAACTTTAAGATGTAACCTTAAGGCTTAACCCTAAACTTAACCCTAAGAGTTAACCTTAAGTGTTGACCTTACAGATTTAACCCTAAGAGTTAACCTTAGGACTGAAACGTTAAGACTTAACCCTAAGACTTATCCCCAAGACGTAACTCTAAAGAGTTAACCCTAAGACTTCAACTTGTGATTTAAACTTTAGACTGAACGCTAAGACTTAAAATTACGATTTAACATTAAGATTTAACCATAAGACTTAACCCTAAGACTTCAGGTTAAGTTTTAACCTTAAGACTCAACCCTGAGACTTAGTCGTGAAATTTATCCATAAGACTTATCCCTAAAACTGAAAACTGAGACCTAAACCTAAGATTTAACCTGAAGACTTAACCCTAAAACGTAGCCCTGAGACTTATCCTTGAGCTTTAACCTTGATACTTAATCCTGAGACTTAGCCCTAAGACTTATCCCCAAGGCATAACTCTAAGGCTTAACCCTAAGACTTAACCTTAAGGCTCAACCTTAAGACTTAACATTAAGACTTAACCATAAGACTTATCCTCAAGATTGTACTCTAAGACTTAACCCTAAGACTTAAGATGAAGACTTAACCCTAAGACTCAATCTATGAGATGTAAACTTAAGACTTAATTAACCCTAAGGCTCAATCTATGAGATGTAAACTTAAGACTTAACCTTTAGGAATTAACCCTGACACTTAACCTTAAGGCTTAACCCTAAGACTTAAGCTTAAGGTTTAAACTTAAGACTTATCCCTAAGACATAAGCCTGAGACTTAACCCTAAGACTTAACCTCAAGTTTAACTTCAAAACTTAACCCTAAGACTGAATCCTAAGACACAACTTGACCACGTAACCCTGAGACTTAACCTTGAGACTTTACCTTGAAATTTTACCCTGGGATTTAACCCTAAGTCTTAATGCTAAGACTTAACTTTAAGATGTACCATTAAGACTTAACCTTAAAGCGTAACCTTAAGATTTACACTCAATACTTAACCCTAAGACTTAACCCTATGACGTAAACTTAAGGTTAAACATTAAGACAAAACTTGAAGACTTAATTCAAAGACTTATCCCTAAGACTCAACACTGAGACTTAAACCTAAGATTTAAGACTTAGCCCCAAGACTTAAGTCTAAGACTTAAACTTATGAATTAAACTTTAGACTTAACCCTAAGACTCAAGCCATAAGACTTCACCTTAAGACTTAACCCGAAGACTTAACCTTAAAATTTAACCCTAAGACTGAACCCTAAAATATAACTTTTAAGACTTAACAATAAGACTGAACATTAAGACACAACCTTACGACTTCTACCCTGAGACCTAACCTTGAGACTTAACACTGAGATTTAACCCTAAGACTTAACTTTAAGATGTAACATTCGGACTTAACCTTAAAACTTAACCCTAAGCCTCAACCTTAAGAAGTAACTTGAAGACTTAACCCTGAGAATGAACTCTAAGACTTCAACTTAATAATTAACGCTCAGATATAACCCTCAGACTTAAACTTAAGAAATAACCCTAAGACTTAACCTTAATATTTAACTTGAAGATGTAACCTTAAGGCTTAACCCTAAACTTAACCCTAAGAGTTAACCTTAAGTGTTGACCTTACAGATTTAACCCTAAGAGTTAACCTTAGGACTGAAACGTTTAGACTTAACCCTAAGACTTATCCCCAAGACGTAACTCTAAAGAGTTAACCCTAAGACTTCAACTTGTGATTTAAACTTTAGACTGAACGCTAAGACTTAAAATTACGATTTAACATTAAGATTTAACCATAAGACTTAACCCTAAGACTTCAGGTTAAGTTTTAACCTTAAGACTCAACCCTGAGACTTAGTCGTGAAATTTATCCATAAGACTTATCCCTAAAACTGAAAACTGAGACCTAAACCTAAGATTTAACCTGAAGACTTAACCCTAAAACGTAGCCCTGAGACTTATCCTTGAGCTTTAACCTTGATACTTAATCCTGAGACTTAGCCCTAAGACTTATCCCCAAGACATAACTCTAAGGCTTAACCCTAAGACTTAACCTTAAGGCTCAACCTTAAGACTTAACATTAAGACTTAACCATAAGACTTATCCTCAAGATTGTACTCTAAGACTTAACCCTAAGACTTAAGATGAAGACTTAACCCTAAGACTCAATCTATGAGATGTAAACTTAAGACTTAATTAACCCTAAGGCTCAATCTATGAGATGTAAACTTAAGACTTAACCTTTAGGAATTAACCCTGACACTTAACCTTAAGGCTTAACCCTAAGACTTAAGCTTAAGGTTTAAACTTAAGACTTATCCCTAAGACATAAGCCTGAGACTTAACCCTAAGACTTAACCTCAAGTTTAACTTCAAAACTTAACCCTAAGACTGAATCCTAAGACACAACTTGACCACGTAACCCTGAGACTTAACCTTGAGACTTTACCTTGAAATTTAACCCTGGGATTTAACCCTAAGTCTTAATGCTAAGACTTAACTTTAAGATGTACCATTAAGACTTAACCTTAAAGCGTAACCTTAAGATTTACACTCAATACTTAACCCTAAGACTTAACCCTATGACGTAAACTTAAGGTTAAACCTTAAGACAAAACTTGAAGACTTAATTCAAAGACTTATCCCTAAGACTCAACACTGAGACTTAAACCTAAGATTTAAGACTTAACCCTAAGACTTAGCCCCAAGACTTAAGTCTAAGACTTAAACTTATGAATTAAACTTTAGACTTAACCCTAAGACTCAAGCCATAAGACTTCACCTTAAGACTTAACCCGAAGACTTAACCTTAAAATTTAACCCTAAGACTGAACCCTAAAATATAACTTTTAAGACTTAACAATAAGACTGAACATTAAGACACAACCTTACGACTTCTACCCTGAGACCTAACCTTGAGACTTAACACTGAGATTTAACCCTAAGACTTAACTTTAAGATGTAACATTCGGACTTAACCTTAAAACTTAACCCTAAGCCTCAACCTTAAGAAGTAACTTGAAGACTTAACCCTGAGAATGAACTCTAAGACTTCAACTTAATAATTAACGCTCAGATATAACCCTCAGACTTAAACTTAAGAAATAACCCTAAGACTTAACCTTAATATTTAACTTGAAGATGTAACCTTAAGGCTTAACCCTAAACTTAACCCTAAGAGTTAACCTTAAGTGTTGACCTTACAGATTTAACCCTAAGAGTTAACCTTAGGACTGAAACGTTTAGACTTAACCCTAAGACTTATCCCCAAGACGTAACTCTAAAGAGTTAACCCTAAGACTTCAACTTGTGATTTAAACTTTAGACTGAACGCTAAGACTTAAAATTACGATTTAACATTAAGATTTAACCATAAGACTTAACCCTAAGACTTCAGGTTAAGTTTTAACCTTAAGACTCAACCCTGAGACTTAGTCGTGAAATTTATCCATAAGACTTATCCCTAAAACTGAAAACTGAGACCTAAACCTAAGATTTAACCTGAAGACTTAACCCTAAAATGTAGCCCTGAGACTTATCCTTGAGCTTTAGCCTTGATACTTAATCCTGAGACTTAGCCCTAAGACTTATCCCCAAGGCATAACTCTAAGGCTTAACCCTAAGACTTAACCTTAAGGCTCAACCTTAAGACTTAACATTAAGACTTAACCCTGAGACTTAACCATAAGACTTATCCTCAAGATTGTACTCTAAGACTTAACCCTAAGACTTAAGATGAAGACTTAACCCTAAGACTCAATCTATGAGATGTAAACTTAAGACTTAATTAACCCTAAGGCTCAATCTATGAGATGTAAACTTAAGACTTAACCTTTAGGAATTAACCCTGACACTTAACCTTAAGGCTTAACCCTAAGACTTAAGCTTAAGGTTTAAACTTAAGACTTATCCCTAAGACATAAGCCTGAGACTTAACCCTAAGACTTAACCTCAAGTTTAACTTCAAAACTTAACCCTAAGACTGAATCCTAAGACACAACTTGACCACGTAACCCTGAGACTTAACCTTGAGACTTTACCTTGAAATTTAACCCTGGGATTTAACCCTAAGTCTTAATGCTAAGACTTAACTTTAAGATGTACCATTAAGACTTAACCTTAAAGCGTAACCTTAAGATTTACACTCAATACTTAACCCTAAGACTTAACCCTATGACGTAAACTTAAGGTTAAACCTTAAGACAAAACTTGAAGACTTAATTCAAAGACTTATCCCTAAGACTCAACACTGAGACTTAAACCTAAGATTTAAGACTTAGCCCCAAGACTTAAGTCTAAGACTTAAACTTATGAATTAAACTTTAGACTTAACCCTAAGACTCAAGCCATAAGACTTCACCTTAAGACTTAACCTGAAGACTTAACCTTAAAATTTAACCCTAAGACTGAACCCTAAAATATAACTTTTAAGACTTAACAATAAGACTGAACATTAAGACACAACCTTACGACTTCTACCCTGAGACCTAACCTTGAGACTTAACACTGAGATTTAACCCTAAGACTTAACTTTAAGATGTAACATTCGGACTTAACCTTAAAACTTAACCCTAAGCCTCAACCTTAAGAAGTAACTTGAAGACTTAACCCTGAGAATGAACTCTAAGACTTCAACTTAATAATTAACGCTCAGATATAACCCTCAGACTTAAACTTAAGAAATAACCCTCAGACTTAACCTTAATATTTAACTTGAAGATGTAACCTTAAGGCTTAACCCTAAACTTAACCCTAAGAGTTAACCTTAAGTGTTGACCTTACAGATTTAACCCTAAGAGTTAACCTTAGGACTGAAACGTTAAGACTTAACCCTAAGACTTATCCCCAAGACGTAACTCTAAAGAGTTAACCCTAAGACTTCAACTTGTGATTTAAACTTTAGACTGAACGCTAAGACTTAAAATTACGATTTAACATTAAGATTTAACCATAAGACTTAACCCTAAGACTTCAGGTTAAGTTTTAACCTTAAGACTCAACCCTGAGACTTAGTCGTGAAATTTATCCATAAGACTTATCCCTAAAACTGAAAACTGAGACCTAAACCTAAGATTTAACCTGAAGACTTAACCCTAAAACGTAGCCCTGAGACTTATCCTTGAGCTTTAACCTTGATACTTAATCCTGAGACTTAGCCCTAAGACTTATCCCCAAGGCATAACTCTAAGGCTTAACCCTAAGACTTAACCTTAAGGCTCAACCTTAAGACTTAACATTAAGACTTAACCATAAGACTTATCCTCAAGATTGTACTCTAAGACTTAACCCTAAGACTTAAGATGAAGACTTAACCCTAAGACTCAATCTATGAGATGTAAACTTAAGACTTAATTAACCCTAAGGCTCAATCTATGAGATGTAAACTTAAGACTTAACCTTTAGGAATTAACCCTGACACTTAACCTTAAGGCTTAACCCTAAGACTTAAGCTTAAGGTTTAAACTTAAGACTTATCCCTAAGACATAAGCCTGAGACTTAACCCTAAGACTTAACCTCAAGTTTAACTTCAAAACTTAACCCTAAGACTGAATCCTAAGACACAACTTGACCACGTAACCCTGAGACTTAACCTTGAGACTTTACCTTGAAATTTAACCCTGGGATTTAACCCTAAGTCTTAATGCTAAGACTTAACTTTAAGATGTACCATTAAGACTTAACCTTAAAGCGTAACCTTAAGATTTACACTCAATACTTAACCCTAAGACTTAACCCTATGACGTAAACTTAAGGTTAAACATTAAGACAAAACTTGAAGACTTAATTCAAAGACTTATCCCTAAGACTCAACACTGAGACTTAAACCTAAGATTTAAGACTTAGCCCCAAGACTTAAGTCTAAGACTTAAACTTATGAATTAAACTTTAGACTTAACCCTAAGACTCAAGCCATAAGACTTCACCTTAAGACTTAACCCGAAGACTTAACCTTAAAATTTAACCCTAAGACTGAACCCTAAAATATAACTTTTAAGACTTAACAATAAGACTGAACATTAAGACACAACCTTACGACTTCTACCCTGAGACCTAACCTTGAGACTTAACACTGAGATTTAACCCTAAGACTTAACTTTAAGATGTAACATTCGGACTTAACCTTAAAACTTAACCCTAAGCCTCAACCTTAAGAAGTAACTTGAAGACTTAACCCTGAGAATGAACTCTAAGACTTCAACTTAATAATTAACGCTCAGATATAACCCTCAGACTTAAACTTAAGAAATAACCCTAAGACTTAACCTTAATATTTAACTTGAAGATGTAACCTTAAGGCTTAACCCTAAACTTAACCCTAAGAGTTAACCTTAAGTGTTGACCTTACAGATTTAACCCTAAGAGTTAACCTTAGGACTGAAACGTTAAGACTTAACCCTAAGACTTATCCCCAAGACGTAACTCTAAAGAGTTAACCCTAAGACTTCAACTTGTGATTTAAACTTTAGACTGAACGCTAAGACTTAAAATTACGATTTAACATTAAGATTTAACCATAAGACTTAACCCTAAGACTTCAGGTTAAGTTTTAACCTTAAGACTCAACCCTGAGACTTAGTCGTGAAATTTATCCATAAGACTTATCCCTAAAACTGAAAACTGAGACCTAAACCTAAGATTTAACCTGAAGACTTAACCCTAAAACGTAGCCCTGAGACTTATCCTTGAGCTTTAACCTTGATACTTAATCCTGAGACTTAGCCCTAAGACTTATCCCCAAGGCATAACTCTAAGGCTTAACCCTAAGACTTAACCTTAAGGCTCAACCTTAAGACTTAACATTAAGACTTAACCCTGAGACTTAACCATAAGACTTATCCTCAAGATTGTACTCTAAGACTTAACCCTAAGACTTAAGATGAAGACTTAACCCTAAGACTCAATCTATGAGATGTAAACTTAAGACTTAATTAACCCTAAGGCTCAATCTATGAGATGTAAACTTAAGACTTAACCTTTAGGAATTAACCCTGACACTTAACCTTAAGGCTTAACCCTAAGACTTAAGCTTAAGGTTTAAACTTAAGACTTATCCCTAAGACATAAGCCTGAGACTTAACCCTAAGACTTAACCTCAAGTTTAACTTCAAAACTTAACCCTAAGACTGAATCCTAAGACACAACCTTACCACGTAACCCTGAGACTTAACCTTGAGACTTTACCTTGAAATTTAACCCTGGGATTTAACCCTAAGTCTTAATGCTAAGACTTAACTTTAAGATGTACCATTAAGACTTAACCTTAAAGCGTAACCTTAAGATTTACACTCAATACTTAACCCTAAGACTTAACCCTATGATTTAAACTTAAGGTTAAACCGTAAGACAAAACTTGAAGACTTAATTCAAAGACTTATCCCTAAGACTCAACACTGAGACGTAAACCTAAGATTTAAGACTTAGCCCCAAGACTTAAGTCTAAGACTTAAACTTATGAATTAAACTTTAGACTTAACCCTAAGACTCAAGCCATAAGACTTCACCTTAAGACTTAACCTGAAGACTTAACCTTAAAATTTAACCCTAAGACTGAACCCTAAAATATAACTTTTAAGACTTAACAATAAGACTGAACATTAAGACACAACCTTACGACTTCTACCCTGAGACCTAACCTTGAGACTTAACACTGAGATTTAACCCTAAGACTTAACTTTAAGATGTAACATTCGGACTTAACCTTAAAACTTAACCCTAAGCCTCAACCTTAAGAAGTAACTTGAAGACTTAACCCTGAGAATGAACTCTAAGACTTCAACTTAATAATTAACGCTCAGATATAACCCTCAGACTTAAACTTAAGAAATAACCCTCAGACTTAACCTTAATATTTAACTTGAAGATGTAACCTTAAGGCTTAACCCTAAACTTAACCCTAAGAGTTAACCTTAAGTGTTGACCTTACAGATTTAACCCTAAGAGTTAACCTTAGGACTGAAACGTTAAGACTTAACCCTAAGACTTATCCCCAAGACGTAACTCTAAAGAGTTAACCCTAAGACTTCAACTTGTGATTTAAACTTTAGACTGAACGCTAAGACTTAAAATTACGATTTAACATTAAGATTTAACCATAAGACTTAACCCTAAGACTTCAGGTTAAGTTTTAACCTTAAGACTCAACCCTGAGACTTAGTCGTGAAATTTATCCATAAGACTTATCCCTAAAACTGAAAACTGAGACCTAAACCTAAGATTTAACCTGAAGACTTAACCCTAAAACGTAGCCCTGAGACTTATCCTTGAGCTTTAGCCTTGATACTTAATCCTGAGACTTAGCCCTAAGACTTATCCCCAAGGCATAACTCTAAGGCTTAACCCGAAGACTTAACCTTAAGGCTCAACCTTAAGACTTAACATTAAGACTTAACCCTGAGACTTAACCATAAGACTTATCCTCAAGATTGTACTCTAAGACTTAACCCTAAGACTTAAGATGAAGACTTAACCCTAAGACTCAATCTATGAGATGTAAACTTAAGACTTAATTAACCCTAAGGCTCAATCTATGAGATGTAAACTTAAGACTTAACCTTTAGGAATTAACCCTGACACTTAACCTTAAGGCTTAACCCTAAGACTTAAGCTTAAGATTTAAACTTAAGACTTATCCCTAAGACATAAGCCTGAGACTTAACCCTAAGACTTAACCTCAAGTTTAACTTCAAAACTTAACCCTAAGACTGAATCCTAAGACACAACTTGACCACGTAACCCTGAGACTTAACCTTGAGACTTTACCTTGAAATTTAACCCTAAGTCTTAATGCTAAGACTTAACTTTAAGATGTACCATTAAGACTTAACCTTAAAGCGTAACCTTAAGATTTACACTCAATACTTAACCCTAAGACTTAACCCTATGATTTAAACTTAAGGTTAAACCTTAAGACAAAACTTGAAGACTTAATTCAAAGACTTATCCCTAAGACTCAACACTGAGACGTAAACCTAAGATTTAAGACTTAACCCTAAGACTTAGCCCCAAGACTTAAGTCTAAGACTTAAACTTATGAATTAAACTTTAGACTTAACCCTAAGACTCAAGCCATAAGACTTCACCTTAAGACTTAACTCGAAGACTTAACCTTAAAATTTAACCCTAAGACTGAACCCTAAAATATAACTTTTAAGACTTAACAATAAGACTGAACATTAAGACACAACCTTACGACTTCTACCCTGAGACCTAACCTTGAGACTTAACACTGAGATTTAACCCTAAGACTTAACTTTAAGATGTAACATTCGGACTTAACCTTAAAACTTAACCCTAAGCCTCAACCTTAAGAAGTAACTTGAAGACTTAACCCTGAGAATGAACTCTAAGACTTCAACTTAATAATTAACGCTCAGATATAACCCTCAGACTTAAACTTAAGAAATAACCCTAAGACTTAACCTTAATATTTAACTTGAAGATGTAACCTTAAGGCTTAACCCTAAACTTAACCCTAAGAGTTAACCTTAAGTGTTGACCTTACAGATTTAACCCTAAGAGTTAACCTTAGGACCGAAACGTTAAGACTTAACCCTAAGACTTATCCCCAAGACGTAACTCTAAAGAGTTAACCCTAAGACTTCAACTTGTGATTTAAACTTTAGACTGAACGCTAAGACTTAAAATTACGATTTAACATTAAGATTTAACCATAAGACTTAACCCTAAGACTTCAGGTTAAGTTTTAACCTTAAGACTCAACCCTGAGACTTAGTCGTGAAATTTATCCATAAGACTTATCCCTAAAACTGAAAACTGAGACCTAAACCTAAGATTTAACCTGAAGACTTAACCCTAAAACGTAGCCCTGAGACTTATCCTTGAGCTTTAACCTTGATACTTAATCCTGAGACTTAGCCCTAAGACTTATCCCCAAGGCATAACTCTAAGGCTTAACCCTAAGACTTAACCTTAAGGCTCAACCTTAAGACTTAACATTAAGACTTAACCCTGAGACTTAACCATAAGACTTATCCTCAAGATTGTACTCTAAGACTTAACCCTAAGACTTAAGATGAAGACTTAACCCTAAGACTCAATCTATGAGATGTAAACTTAAGACTTAATTAACCCTAAGGCTCAATCTATGAGATGTAAACTTAAGACTTAACCTTTAGGAATTAACCCTGACACTTAACCTTAAGGCTTAACCCTAAGACTTAAGCTTAAGGTTTAAACTTAAGACTTATCCCTAAGACATAATCCTGAGACTTAACCCTAAGACTTAACCTCAAGTTTAACTTCAAAACTTAACCCTAAGACTGAATCCTAAGACACAACCTTACCACGTAACCCTGAGACTTAACCTTGAGACTTTACCTTGAAATTTAACCCTGGGATTTAACCCTAAGTCTTAATGCTAAGACTTAACTTTAAGATGTACCATTAAGACTTAACCTTAAAGCGTAACCTTAAGATTTACACTCAATACTTAACCCTAAGACTTAACCCTATGATTTAAACTTAAGGTTAAACCTTAAGACAAAACTTGAAGACTTAATTCAAAGACTTATCCCTAAGACTCAACACTGAGACGTAAACCTAAGATTTAAGACTTAACCCTAAGACTTAGCCCCAAGACTTAAGTCTAAGACTTAAACTTATGAATTAAACTTTAGACTTAACCCTAAGACTCAAGCCATAAGACTTCACCTTAAGACTTAACTCGAAGACTTAACCTTAAAATTTAACCCTAAGACTGAACCCTAAAATATAACTTTTAAGACTTAACAATAAGACTGAACATTAAGACACAACCTTACGACTTCTACCCTGAGACCTAACCTTGAGACTTAACACTGAGATTTAACCCTAAGACTTAACTTTAAGATGTAACATTCGGACTTAACCTTAAAACTTAACCCTAAGCCTCAACCTTAAGAAGTAACTTGAAGACTTAACCCTGAGAATGAACTCTAAGACTTCAACTTAATAATTAACGCTCAGATATAACCCTCAGACTTAAACTTAAGAAATAACCCTAAGACTTAACCTTAATATTTAACTTGAAGATGTAACCTTAAGGCTTAACCCTAAACTTAACCCTAAGAGTTAACCTTAAGTGTTGACCTTACAGATTTAACCCTAAGTGTTAACCTTAGGACTTAAACGTTAAGACTTAACCCTAAGATTTATCCCCAAGACTTAACTCTAAAGAGTTAACCCTAAGACTTCAACTTGTGATTTAAACTTTAGACTGAACGCTAAGACTTAAAATTACGATTTAACATTAAGATTTAACCATAAGACTTAACCCTAAGACTTCAGGTTAAGTTTTAACCTTAAGACTCAACCCTGAGACTTAGTCGTGAAATTTATCCATAAGACTTATCCCTAAAACTGAAAACTGAGACCTAAACCTAAGATTTAACCTGAAGACTTAACCCTAAAATGTAGCCCTGAGACTTATCCTTGAGCTTTAGCCTTGATACTTAATCCTGAGACTTAGCCCTAAGACTTATCCCCAAGGCATAACTCTAAGGCTTAACCCTAAGACTTAACCTTAAGGCTCAACCTTAAGACTTAACATTAAGACTTAACCCTGAGACTTAACCATAAGACTTATCCTCAAGATTGTACTCTAAGACTTAACCCTAAGACTTAAGATGAAGACTTAACCCTAAGACTCAATCTATGAGATGTAAACTTAAGACTTAATTAACCCTAAGGCTCAATCTATGAGATGTAAACTTAAGACTTAACCTTTAGGAATTAACCCTGACACTTAACCTTAAGGCTTAACCCTAAGACTTAAGCTTAAGGTTTAAACTTAAGACTTATCCCTAAGACATAAGCCTGAGACTTAACCCTAAGACTTAACCTCAAGTTTAACTTCAAAACTTAACCCTAAGACTGAATCCTAAGACACAACCTTACCACGTAACCCTGAGACTTAACCTTGAGACTTTGCCTTGAAATTTAACCCTGGGATTTAACCCTAAGTCTTAATGCTAAGACTTAACTTTAAGATGTACCATTAAGACTTAACCTTAAAGCGTAACCTTAAGATTTACACTCAATACTTAACCCTAAGACTTAACCCTATGATTTAAACTTAAGGTTAAACCTTAAGACAAAACTTGAAGACTTAATTCAAAGACTTATCCCTAAGACTCAACACTGAGACTTAAACCTAAGATTTAAGACTTAACCCTAAGACTTAGCCCCAAGACTTAAGTCTAAGACTTAAACTTATGAATTAAACTTTAGACTTAACCCTAAGACTCAAGCCAATAAGACTTCACCTTAAGACTTAACTCGAAGACTTAACCTTAAAATTTAACCCTAAAACTGAACCCTAAAATATAACTTTTAAGACTTAACAATAAGACTGAACATTAAGACACAACCTTACGACTTCTACCCTGAGACCTAACCTTGAGACTTAACACTGAGATTTAACCCTAAGACTTAACTTTAAGATGTAACATTCGGACTTAACCTTAAAACTTAACCCTAAGCCTCAACCTTAAGAAGTAACTTGAAGACTTAACCCTGAGAATGAACTCTAAGACTTCAACTTAATAATTAACGCTCAGATATAACCCTCAGACTTAAACTTAAGAAATAACCCTAAGACTTAACCTTAATATTTAACTTGAAGATGTAACCTTAAGGCTTAACCCTAAACTTAACCCTAAGAGTTAACCTTAAGTGTTGACCTTACAGATTTAACCCTAAGAGTTAACCTTAGGACTGAAACGTTAAGACTTAACCCTAAGACTTATCCCCAAGACGTAACTCTAAAGAGTTAACCCTAAGACTTCAACTTGTGATTTAAACTTTAGACTGAACGCTAAGACTTAAAATTACGATTTAACATTAAGATTTAACCATAAGACTTAACCCTAAGACTTCAGGTTAAGTTTTAACCTTAAGACTCAACCCTGAGACTTAGTCGTGAAATTTATCCATAAGACTTATCCCTAAAACTGAAAACTGAGACTTAAATCTAAGATTTAACCTGAAGACTTAACCCTAAAACGTAGCCCTGAGACTTATCCTTGAGCTTTAACCTTGATACTTAATCCTGAGACTTAGCCCTAAGACTTATCCCCAAGACATAACTCTAAGGCTTAACCCTAAGACTTAACCTTAAGGCTCAACCTTAAGACTTAACATTAAGACTTAACCCTGAGACTTAACCATAAGACTTATCCTCAAGATTGTACTCTAAGACTTAACCCTAAGACTTAAGATGCAGACTTAACCCTAAGACTCAATCTATGAGATGTAAACTTAAGACTTAATTAATCCCAAGGCTCAATCTATGAGATGTAAACTTAAGACTTAACCTTTAGGAATTAACCCTGACACTTAACCTTAAGGCTTAACCCTAAGACTTAAGCTTAAGGTTTAAACTTAAGACTTATCCCTAAGACATAAGCCTGAGACTTAACCCTAAGACTTAACCTCAAGTTTAACTTCAAAACTTAACCCTAAGACTGAATCCTAAGACACAACCTTACCACGTAACCCTGAGACTTAACCTTGAGACTTTACCTTGAAATTTAACCCTGGGATTTAACCCTAAGTCTTAATGCTAAGACTTAACTTTAAGATGTACCATTAAGACTTAACCTTAAAGCGTAACCTTAAGATTTACACTCAATACTTAACCCTAAGACTTAACCCTATGACTTAAACTTAAGGTTAAACCTTAAGACAAAACTTGAAGACTTAATTCAAAGACTTATCCCTAAGACTCAACACTGAGACTTAAACCTAAGATTTAAGACTTAACCCTAAGACTTAGCCCCAAGACTTAAGTCTAAGACTTAAACTTATGAATTAAACTTTAGACTTAACCCTAAGACTCAAGCCATAAGACTTCACCTTAAGACTTAACCTGAAGACTTAACCTTAAAATTTAACCCTAAGACTGAACCCTAAAATATAACTTTTAAGACTTAACAATAAGCCTGAACATTAAGACACAACCTTACGACTTCTACCCTGAGACCTAACCTTGAGACTTAACACTGAGATTTAACCCTAAGACTTAACTTTAAGATGTAACATTCGGACTTAACCTTAAAACTTAACCCTAAGCCTCAACCTTAAGAAGTAACTTGAAGACTTAACCCTGAGAATGAACTCTAAGACTTCAACTTAATAATTAACGCTCAGATATAACCCTCAGACTTAAACTTAAGAAATAGCCCTAAGACTTAACCTTAATATTTAACTTGAAGATGTAACCTTAAGGCTTAACCCTAAACTTAACCCTAAGAGTTCACCTTAAGTGTTGACCTTACAGATTTAACCCTAAGAGTTAACCTTAGGACTGAAACGTTAAGACTTAACCCTAAGACTTATCCCCAAGACTTAACTCTAAAGAGTTAACCCTAAGACTTCAACTTGTGATTTAAACTTTAGACTGAACGCTAAGACTTAAAATTACGATTTAACATTAAGATTTAACCATAAGACTTAACCCTAAAACTTCAGGTTAAGTTTTAACCTTAAGACTCAACCCTGAGACTTAGTCGTGAAATTTATCCATAAGACTTATCCCTAAAACTGAAAACTGAGACTTAAACCTAAGATTTAACCTGAAGACTTAACCCTAAAACGTAGCCCTGAGACTTATCCTTGAGCTTTAACCTTGATACTTAATCCTGAGACTTAGCCCTAAGACTTATCCCCAAGGCATAACTCTAAGGCTTAACCCTAAGACTTAACCTTAAGGCTCAACCTTAAGACTTAACATTAAGACTTAACCCTGAGACTTAACCATAAGACTTATCCTCAAGATTGTACTCTAAGACTTAACCCTAAGACTTAAGATGAAGACTTAACCCTAAGACTCAATCTATGAGATGTAAACTTAAGACTTAATTAACCCTAAGACGCAATCTATGAGATGTAAACTTAAGACTTAACCTTTAGGAATTAACCCTGACACTTAACCTTAAGGCTTAACCCTAAGACTTAAGCTTAAGGTTTAAACTTAAGACTTATCCCTAAGACATAAGCCTGAGACTTAACCCTAAGACTTAACCTCACGTTTAACTTCAAAACTTAACCCTAAGACTGAATCCTAAGACACAACTTGACCACGTAACCCTGAGACTTAACCTTGAGACTTTACCTTGAAATTTAACCCTGGGATTTAACCCTAAGTCTTAATGCTAAGACTTAACTTTAAGATGTACCATTAAGACTTAACCTTAAAGCGTAACCTTAAGATTTACACTCAATACTTAACCCTAAGACTTAACCCTATGACTTAAACTTAAGGTTAAACCTTAAGACAAAACTTGAAGACTTAATTCAAAGACTTATCCCTAAGACTCAACACTGAGACTTAAACCTAAGATTTAAGACTTAACCCTAAGACTTAGCCCCAAGACTTAAGTCTAAGACTTAAACTTATGAATTAAACTTTAGACTTAACCCTAAGACTCAAGCCATAAGACTTCACCTTAAGACTTAACCTGAAGACTTAACCTTAAAATTTAACCCTAAGACTGAACCCTAAAATATAACTTTTAAGACTTAACAATAAGCCTGAACATTAAGACACAACCTTACGACTTCTACCCTGAGACCTAACCTTGAGACTTAACACTGAGATTTAACCCTAAGACTTAACTTTAAGATGTAACATTCGGACGTAACCTTAAAACTTAACCCTAAGCCTCAACCTTAAGAAGTAACTTGAAGACTTAACCCTGAGAATGAACTCTAAGACTTCAACTTAATAATTAACGCTCAGATATAACCCTCAGACTTAAACTTAAGAAATAGCCCTAAGACTTAACCTTAATATTTAACTTTAAGATGTAACCTTAAGGCTTAACCCTAAACTTAACCCTAAGAGTTAACCTTAAGTGTTGACCTTACAGATTTAACCCTAAGAGTTAACCTTAGGACTGAAACGTTAAGACTTAACCCTAAGACTTATCCCCAAGACGTAACTCTAAAGAGTTAACCCTAAGACTTCAACTTGTGATTTAAACTTTAGACTGAACGCTAAGACTTAAAATTACGATTTAACATTAAGATTTAACCATAAGACTTAACCCTAAGACTTCAGGTTAAGCTTTAACCTTAAGACTCAACCCTGAGACTTAGTCATGAAATTTATCCATAAGACTTATCCCTAAAACTGAAAACTGAGACTTAAACCTAAGATTTAACCTGAAGACTTAACCCTAAAACGTAGCCCTGAGACTTATCCTTGAGCTTTAACCTTGATACTTAATCCTGAGACTTAGCCCTAAGACTTATCCCCAAGACATAACTCTAAGGCTTAACCCTAAGACTTAACCTTAAGGCTCAACCTTAAGACTTAACATTAAGACTTAACCCTGAGACTTAACCATAAGACTTATCCTCAAGATTGTACTCTAAGACTTAACCCTAAGACTTAAGATGCAGACTTAACCCTAAGACTCAATCTATGAGATGTAAACTTAAGACTTAATTAACCCCAAGACTCAATCTATGAGATGTAAACTTAAGACTTAACCTTTAGGAATTAACCCTGACACTTAACCTTAAGGCTTAACCCTAAGACTTAAGCTTAAGGTTTAAACTTAAGACTTATCCCTAAGACATAATCCTGAGACTTAACCCTAAGACTTAACCTCAATTTAACTTCAAAACTTAACCCTAAGACTGAATCCTAAGACACAACCTTACCACGTAACCCTGAGACTTAACCTTGAGACTTTACCTTGAAATTTAACCCTGGGATTTAACCCTAAGTCTTAATGCTAAGACTTAACTTTAAGATGTACCATTAAGACTTAACCTTAAAGCGTAACCTTAAGATTTACACTCAATACTTAACCCTAAGACTTAACCCTATGACTTAAACTTAAGGTTAAACCTTAAGACAAAACTTGAAGACTTAATTCAAAGACTTATCCCTAAGACTCAACACTGAGACTTAAACCTAAGATTTAAGACTTAACCCTAAGACTTAGCCCCAAGACTTAAGTCTAAGACTTAAACTTATGAATTAAACTTTAGACTTAACCCTAAGACTCAAGCCATAAGACTTCACCTTAAGACTTAACCCTAAGACTTAACCTTAACATTTAACCCTAAGACTGAACCCTAAAATATAACTTTTAAGACTTAACAATAAGCCTGAACATTAAGACACAACCTTACGACTTCTACCCTGAGACCTAACCTTGAGACTTAACACTGAGATTTGACCCTAAGACTTAACTTTAAGATGTAACATTCGGACTTAACCTTAAAACTTAACCCTAAGCCTCAACCTTAAGAAGTAACTTGAAGACTTAACCCTGAGAATGAACTCTAAGACTTCAACTTAATAATTAACGCTCAGATATAACCCTCAGACTTAAACTTAAGAAATAGCCCTAAGACTTAACCTTAATATTTAACTTGAAGATGTAACCTTAAGGCTTAACCCTAAACTTAACCCTAAGAGTTAACCTTAAGTGTTGACCTTACAGATTTAACCCTAAGAGTTAACCTTAGGACTGAAACGTTAAGACTTAACCCTAAGACTTATCCCCAAGACTTAACTCTAAAGAGTTAACACTAAGACTTAACCTTAAGACATATCGTACAACTTAACCTTAAGTTTTAACCCTAAGACTTAAATTTAAGACTTAATCTTAGAGACTTAACCCTTAGACTTAACCTTAAGACTTAACGCTAACACTTATAATTAAGACTTGAGCTTAAGACTTAACCTTGTGACTCAACCTTAAAAACCGAACCTGAGACTTAACCCCATAGACTTAACATTAAGACATAACCTTAAGACTTAACCGTAAGAGTTAACTCTTAAGATTAACCTTTATTCTTAACCTTAAAACTTAACCCTAAGACTGAACTCTAAGACTTAAGCCTTACACTTAAACTTAAAACTTTATCTTAAGTCTTTACCCTAAGGCTTAACCCTAAGACTTCATCCTATCTTAAGACTTAACCTTAAGACTTACCCCTGAGACTTAAAGTTAAGACTTAACCCTGAGACTTAAAGATTTTAACACTTAGAATTGACCCTAGGTCTTAAATTTAAGACTTCACATTAAGACTTAACCTTAAAACTTAACCCTGAGACCTAACCCTAAGACTTAACATTAAGACTTAACCTTAAGACTTAACCTAAAGATTTAACCTTAATAATCAACCCTTAGACTCAACCTTAATACTCAACATTAAGAGTTAACCCTTAAGAAGTAACCCTAGGACTTAACCCTGAAACTTAACCTTAAAACTTTAACACTAAAATTTAAGACTTAACCTTAAGACTTAACCCTGAGATTTAACCTTGTAAGATTTAACCCCAGGACTTAAATTTTAGACTTCACCCGAAGACTTAACCCTAAAAGTTAACCTTAAGACTGAACCCAAAGACACAACCCTGATACTTAATTTAAGACTTCACCTTAAAACTTACCCCTAAGACTTAACCCTGAGACTTAATCTTAAAGATTTTAACCCTAATAATTAACACTAGGTCTTAAATTTAAGACTTAACCCTAAGACTTAAACATAAGACTTAACCCTAAGACATAACCCTGAGACTTAACCCTAAGACTGAACCCTAAGACTTAACCTTTAAAGATTTTAACCCTAAGAATTAACCCTGAGATTAACCTTGAGACTTAACCTTAAGACTTATCCCCAAGACTTAAAATTAAGACTTAAACTTATGACTTAACCATAAGACCTAACCCTGAGATTAAATCTTAAGACTTTAACCCTAAGACTTAATACTTAACCGTAAGACAAAACCCTAAGACTTAACCCTAAGACATAAACCTAAGACGTAAACTTAAAGACGTAACTATAAGTCTTATCCTTAAGACTTAACCCTAAGACATAACTCTAAGACTTAATCTTAAGTCTTAACCCTAAAACTTAACCCTAAGACTTAACCCTAAGATTTAACCATAAGACTTCACCTTAAGACTTAACCTTAAGACTTAACCCTAAGACATAACCCTGAGACTTAACATTGAAACTTAGCCTTGAAACTTAACCCTGAGACTTAACCCTAAGAATTATCCCCAAGACTTAACCCTAAGACTTAAACTACAGACTTAACCTTTAAGACCTAATCCTGACTCAAATTCAACCTTAAGTCTTAACCCTGAGATTAACCTTGAGACTTAAACCTGAGATTAAGCCGTAAGACTTTAACCCTAAGTCTTAAACTTAAGACTTTAACTTAAGACTTAACCCTGAGATTTAATCTTAAAACTTTAACCCTAGGACTTAACCCTAAAACTTAACCCTGTGTTCCCCTGTAGGACAAGGCCTCAAGGACAGGAGTCCAAGTACTGATAGCCTGATGAATAGAGACTTGTTAGAACTTGCAGGGTACAAGCCCTGGGAGCCAAGGAACAAGCTAACTGCAGACCCCTGAGCCGTTACAGCTGAGGAGGCAGCCAGGCGGACAGAGAAACAAGTAGCCAGATAAGGGAACGGATGGCGCCGATATGTAACTTTGTTAATCAAGAAAGCCGCCTGGAAAGAAACCTCCTAATTTGGGAATAGAAATTGTTGCTATGTCAAGGTAAACTAATAAGTTCCTATTGTTTTAACGGTGTGCCTTAAATATCAACCAATCCGTGTTTTTTACGCTTAAGATTTAACCAATCGGTGTGTAATATGTAGAAGGTAGACATGTATACAAGTGTGAGAAAATCACTAATAAACCGACAACTTGCTTGCATCAAGCTGCGTCCTGTCTCTTCATTTGCCGCACTTCACCTTAAAATTTAAACCTAAGCCTGAACCCTAAGACTTAACCTTAAGACTTAACCTTAAAACTTTACCTTAAGACTTAACCCTAAGACATAACCTTGAGTCTTAACCCTAAGACTTAACTCTAAGACTGAACCTTAAGACTAAACCTTAAGACATATCCCTGAGGCTTAACATTGAGCCTTATACTTGAGACTTCACCCTAAGACTTAACCCTGAGATTTAATCTTAAGACTTTAACCTTAAGACATAACCCTAAGACTTAACCCTGTCTTAACCTTAAAACTTAACCCTAGGGCTTCACCCTAAAACTTAACCCTAAGACTTAAACCTTAAGATTTAACCTTAAGTCTTAACCCTAAGACATATGCCCTATAGAATAGTTTTTGTATTTGATGGGTTTTATATAAATATTGCACTGATGACATGAATGAGAGTGGTATAAAAACAGGAACGGTCCAATACACGAGGGCTGAGAAATGAAGATGCAGACAAGTGAAGTGGTTGGGGTTGGATTTATATGAAGCTTCTACAGAGGGGAAAAAATAGTTTCTTGTTGGAAGAAGGGTTCGCTGGGGTCAAGAAGATGCTCAATATGAGTTATGCATCTTGCTCAACTTTATTAGTTTCTAACACTACTTATATAGAACCGATACACATGCACATTCGTAAAGCAGAAATATAATTGGTTAGTAGTCTCTAAATGCGCGCGGTTCTCACACCCCTAATTATCATGACTAAAATAAGCATTCTATCCATGTAGCTAATTGTGTTGCTGTGCTTCAGCCTTGTAGTTTGTTACTCCCTATTTTCCCATACCGCTCCCTCTCTTTCTTGGCCCTGCACCTGCTTTCCCAGCAGCTGTAGCTTGTTACAGCCACGGCCTGTTGGCACAACATAATTACTTGGTCTCAGGATTCAAGAATAGCTCAAGGCTACCTTTCTTGTTAACTTCAGCACAGCAACTTCAGCACAGTTCTGATTACAGGCCAATTCTAATACCAGGCCTGGATTGTGCAGATCTTCAGAGATTCTAAGGCCACGCTTCTGCAGCCATTCTTCTACAGTTTCTCTTTTAGTTGCTATCTAGATTGAAGAGTATTAGTAATGTCCAGCTGTTGATTTCTGTATGTGTTTTGAGGATTCTGAGGGGCCTGCCTGTTCCTCAAAGTTCATGTCAGACAGTGACCTTAAGCTTTCCCTTCTCTTTTATGATATGTAGCCACGCTCCAGCAGTACTGTCAATCATTTTAATCTGTGACTTGCTTTGTATTCTTACTACCAAAATAACAGGCTCCTTTTGAAGATCGTGTGTGTGTGTGTGTGTATATATATATATATGAGCTATCCAGAATTTTGTAAACCTAATCTATCAGTATAAAGGCAGTTGTTATTCTAAAACGAGCTCAGTAAGAAGACTACAAGAGGATGTGATTCAACATACTCTTAAAGTGTATCTCAAAAGAGCTTTCAGATATTTGTATTCATTTAATTGTATTTGTATAGTGAAGAAACAGAACAAAGAACAATCTAATACGAAGTCCTGTCTTCAGTCACCAGAGTAATATTTGCAGTCATACTATGGCTCTTAGATCACAACAGATTTCTTTGGGTTTTGTTAGAAAAAAATACCTGATTGCAGTGTGTGCTTGTGTATTGTTCAAGGAAGAACAATACCTGAGCCTTTTTTATGTGTTAGGAAACAGAAATCCTCATGAACAGCTGCTGATAGTTGAAGGTGCTCAGCTGAGAAAGATGACAAGAGGTTCATCATCTGCGCAGATGCCTGCTGGTGGCAGGCAAAATTTCATACCTTTGGGTTCAATCTAAAGACGGGCCTAATTGTATAATAAAATAAGTTAAAGGCGTATTTCATGTTCTTAGAACTTTCTTCATGCTAATTTAACTGTTTCTTTAGGGCATGGTTGGACAACTGCAGCAGGAGCTTGCTGATGCACCTAAAAAGCAATCTATGCCAGAAGCTTCACTTGAAGTTACTACACGCTACCACAGTGACCTGGAGAGAGACAAGCTGCACTTGCAAAAGGAGTTGGAAAAAAAGTTGAAAACTAAGGTACTTAATGTCTGTAACTATATGAAGAAATCTGACTGTAGCTGCTGAAAGTAGGAGCAAATGTTGTACTTTTGCACCACGTTTTGCAGTGTTCTTACGAAAACTGAAGTATAGAGGGAACCAGAGGAGCTTTGCAGGAAAGCTGTAGGGTGATTTTGTGTGTGTGTGTGCATGTCATCTTATCCCCCAAAGTTGTAACCTCATCCTGTCACTTCTAGAGTATTCCTTCTTCCCACCAGCTCCAGCTGCTGTTCTTGGTTATGGTTCCTAAGGTGTGTTTTACACTCCACATCAACCTTGGCCATAGGTCTTGGATGGGTGGAGGAGAGCTTAGGCCTGTTTCTGTGTGAGTTACTGCATTCTCCTGCGCTCTTGTCTTTTCCGGCCACCTTGCTTTTTCTTCTGCCACTGTTGCTTTCACAGATGCAGAAGCAGAACATGCTGGCTCTGACATCCAAGGACTTGCACAGCACGTGGGAGGAGCACTTGAAGTCACGATCCCACCTTGGAAGAGCACATTGCTCATCTTGACGAGGAAAAGGCTGAACTGCTGGAACAGGTGAGCCCAGAAAATTCTCTGGGCACCGAGCCAATACCCAGGAGAACCACATGCACCTTCTGGTCAGGTTCTTACATACTCATTGTTTTCTGTTATCCCTGCCATTCAGGCTGCGAGTACCTTATCGTTTGGGGGTCACGGAGGAAGCAAATAAAAGCTAGATGGGTATCTTTGTGTAAGTTCTGGAGTGGCTCTGTTGGGAAGAGTTCCCAGTTACTCCCTCTCGGAAGAGAGGGGAGTAACGCAACCATCACTTGGAACAACTCTATGAAGTTGGCCTTGCCCAAGGTCACCCCCTGAAGCCTGTCTCAGGCTCAGGAGTTGAGCAGGAGGCAGTTGGGGGTTTGCTTTTCGGAATGGTGTCTTTGCTTCCCAGGGCACAATGCAGTGTGAGGTGATGCAGAAAAAATGAATGCAGTAACTAATTGCTTACTAGTAGCTGACTCAGTCCGTCTTTCCTGGTCTTGGAGACCCAGAAGCAGAGTTCCCAGAAGTGCTTTTGAGGTTGCTCTGGGTGATAGATTCTAGTTTTTAGTTTTGCATCCTTTCTGGCTAATAATAAACAAATAGTGCCCGTTGTGCCCGTAATACTATATCCACAGGACCCATCAGCACCCTCTTATCTTCAAAGCCTGAAACTGAATTTCAGCCCAGCCAGCTACCAAGTCCCTGCCAACTAAAACTGGGTAATCACGGGGGGGAGGGTAATACCATTCTGAAACATTTAATATTGCACAGGAACTGTAGAGTCTCCTGGTCTTGGCTGGGGAGTGACCTGTAATAAACCCAAGTTTTTGTGGCTGAGCATGCATGCACTTGAAAAAACACTGGAGAAGAAATACTTCCTCCTGGAAAGAGCAGAGATGGATTGTGTTTACTGTGTATTGCCACCTTGTAAATAAAATCCTGCCTTTCTTCTAATGTCTGGAAGAAAACAAATACACTCAATTAAAAAATGCATTTTGCTCTCCATTCCCCCATTAAATGGTCAGACTGATTACAGAGGTACTCTTCAAATGGCTGCTGCTCATAGCCATTTCCCAAAACTCATAGAATTCAGGTTTTGCAACCTGAATTTACTTGGATGTGTTTTCAGCAAAAGTCTTTTTTCAGTCTTTAAAAAAAAAAAAATATTATTATAATTATTATAGTTCTTCCTTCTAGAGATCACGTCTGCAATAACGGAATGCTGCTAATACACTGAGGATCAGCTAAGGAAAGTGACTGTACATCAGCCACTTTGGTCGGCGAGAACACTGCCAGAGCGAACAGGCTTGATAAAGCTGTGAAGGCTCATTCCAGAAAGGAAAATGAAGGTTCTAGGAGCTGTACCATTATTAGCGATGAAGAAAAAGAAGGTGTTTCAAAGGGCTGAATCTCCTCCCTAAAAAGTGGTACTAGATTCCTGTCCTGTTGTAATCAATATTTTCAGCGCTAATCACAGTGAAGTGTGTCCCTCTCTCTGATTGAGGTTTTCTTTGCCATCTCTCCCATGTTTCACAAACTCATTGGCAAGAGGCAGTTTCTAATAGGAAGTAGTGTGCTGGCAAGGTGTTCCATGAGTCAAACCATCTAGGGTATACTGGCCTGTGACATCACCCCAAAACCATATGGTACTTATAGTAAGGTTTCACCACGCTGAACTACTTAGTGCCATCACCGCAGCAGTACAATACGGAGGATGGTTCCCAACTTATCTATACCAAAGGCACGACCTGTCTTTTGATTTCTGGACCACGTTTCCATACCCTCAGTGCGCGTTTGTGTTCTTTTGTGGCAGTGCCAGCTCAGCCACATTTACTGGAAAGTAACTTTCTGACCCTGTCCTGGCAAGGCAGGTAACTAGATGATGCCTACAGGCCCCCCCCGCCCCCCTCCCGCTATATTAACCCTTGCTGTTCGTTCCTTTGGCATCCATTTGCCCAGGGCTAACGATGGCACACAAGCAGGACTGCTCAACAAACTAGGAGGCGAATTGCTCGCAGAGCTGTTTTGGCCATAACTCCCTGACGAGATGCCCTTGCCCTGAACGACAAGCGCTTTCCCAGTTTGAGCCATTTTCTTTTAAAACCAACTAGACCGAGCCCCCCAGCGTGCTCGCAGCGCGGGCCCCGCCGGGGCCAGCGGGGAGCTGCTGCTGCCCGGTACGCCGGCACCCCCCCGGGCTTCCCGACAGCGGCCCGAGTGCTCTGCGGGGGGCGCAGCGCCGCCGCCACCCGCCGGGCCTCTCGCTGCCCCCGGCCCCGCTCGGCAGCGCCGCGGCCGGGCACCGCGCGGGAGCCGCCGGGCACCGCGGGGCAGGAAGTGACGTCACTCGCGCTGGACACGCGCCGGAGCAGACCCCGCCCCCGCCAGCAGAGCCCGCGCTGAGGGAGGCGCTGTCCGCCGCTGCCGCGCTGAGGAGCAGCCTGTGCGCTCGGCTTCCCGCCCTCTGGTGGTTCGCTCTGTAGACAGCCGTACCGGGCCGCTGCCCGGGGCCCCGATCCCCCGTCCCTGCCCCGGGGGCCCCCCGATCCCCCGATGCCCAGCCCCGGGACCCCCGATCCCCCGGTTCTGCCTGGGGCCTGCCGCAGCCCGCCGCGTGCCTCCCGCCGTCTCTTCCCTGAGGCGGGACCGTGCCGCGGGATGAAGAGGTTTTTCGGGTTCGGGAGGAAGAAGAAGGGGCGGCCGGCAGCGGCCGGCAGCTCCGCCAAGCCCTTCCCCACCGGTGCCTACGAGCTCTCGCTGAAGGACCTGGGCAAGCTGCACCGTGCGGCCGCCCGCGGCGACCTGGGTCAGGTGCGGCAGAGACTGAAGAAATACGGCATCGACGAGCGGGACACGGCGGAGCGGTAAGCGGCGGGGGGCAGCAGCGCCGGGCGGTGCTGGGGCGGGGTGTGGGGGGGTTGCGGGCAGCGCCGGCACCCGCAGGTGCAGCTGCAGCCACCGGCAGCTCAAGGGCGCTGGGAGCCAACAGCAGCATCGCTGCGGGGAGCCTCAGCCTGGGCGGGGAGCCAGGGCTGTGCTGCCAGGAGCCCTTGGAGTCGGCCGAGCATCCCCCGTCTTGTCCCGGTCTTGCCCCGGCCCCCTCCGTGCCCTCGTTCCCGGGGGTGTTGCCTTGCCTGGGGGCGCAGGAGCGGCAGGGGGCCGGCAGCAGCCTGGCCAGGGCGGGTTGCAGAAGGAGCCTCAGGGCCATTCTCCAGGCAGGCTTGGAAGGCAGAGTGCATGCACCTCGGAGGCCTCAGCGTGTGGGGTTAGTAGTTGAGCTGAGCAAGCTGCACTGCATCAGCTGGGAGTAAAAGAGGGGTAAGCACTGCGTTTAGGAAAGGGTAAATGTGGTGTGTATTGGTGCTGTGTGGACGGTTGCCCGATGTGCCTCTTGTGACTGTGATGTTGCAGCCAAAGCAACATCAGTCTGATTTTAGGTGGCAGTTACTTTGCTGTTTGCTCTGTGGCCTTGGTACAGCTAATTAGTGCCTTGGATTGGAAAATCTGGGCAGTGCCATGCAGAGGAAGCTGCTGCTTCTGGCAGGTGTTAGGATGTGTGCTTTTGAGTCGAGCACAGCAAGTACTTGGCAGTTGTATCTTAGGGAGAAGCCGTGGGCTGCAGCATAGCTCCTCATGATCCACCGTAAGCCTAAGGGAATCAGCTGAAGGTTTTGGGTCTTGTATGTGTTGAGCTGTTAATGCCTTTTCTGAAAAGACTCTGAGTCAAAACATCCATGACATTCAGAGGAGATGCTGGTTTAATCAGAGTACTTCAGCATCCTGGGCTGTCTTTTCTGAAGACTGGACTTTTGCCAGCCAGCTAGCTTATTGCCCTGAAAACACCTGGAACTGTCTAGATTTGTAGGAAAAGCAATGAAGAATGCAGTCCGTCAGCACGTGGGCTGTGTGCCTGAGTGTTGCCAGCCAGTATTAGTTTATGCAGCTGGAGGGTGGGTGATGCTGGCTAAGGTGGCTCGAGTGCACTTTTGTGCATACTTAAGCTGCCAGAGTCAAGGTGCTCGATGGCATTTATGGAAATAGTTCTGAAAGTCTCTCTCTTTTTCTTCTTACTGCCTTCCCATTCACTGTGGCTGATTCAGTCATCAGTCAGTCACCAGCTCTTAGCAGACCCTGGTATGAAATTGAGCTAGTTTTTGTGTTTCAAGCTCATCTTGTCTAGAAAGCTTTGTTTCCTCTGGAAAGGTTTCCTTCTGTGTGCCAGGCTATTGTCAGTGTTATAACAGGACAAATAAAGTCACAAACGGTAAAAAAAAACAAGCCAGGGCCGGGGGGGGGGGGGGGGGGGGGGGGGGGGAGGGGAGAAAAGGCAGTGTACTATGATGAGCACTGTGGTGGTTTTGCCATGATAATGCCCAGTGCTGAAAAGCTGCTGAAAAGCGCGGCTGAGAGCAATTCAGTGGACAGAGCCTGCCTGCTTGCTGCAGCCACTGCCCTCTGTACCAGCCATGGGGGTTGCAAGGCCACCTGTGCCCTCTTAGTGCTTGTGGGTGTGATGTGTGTTGTGAGTGACCACTGGATACAGCTGCATTTCAGGGCTTCATCGTGTTGGAAGACTTGATATCATTGGAAGTAGAGGTGAAGAATAGGAAATAATGCAAAGTAACGGCAAAAATGTGTGCATTGGTTGTATGACTATCTCAGGTTTGCTCCTCAGGATTTCCAAAAGCAAAATCTTGCACCAGGAACATGGCAAGTATCACACATACAAGTTCCTTCCATAAAGTGGGTCCTGTAGCCCATAAGACCTCCCGAAAGTGTGCTTGATGCAGCATCAGTTAGGAGCAGGCAGCTTTCAGAGGTGGTCTAGCAAAACCTTCAGCCTCACTGACAGAGACGGGCAAAAGTCAGCACAGAGTTGGAAGCACTGCAGGCACAATGCCAGCTAGTCATGGATCCTGGATCAGAGCTCATCGCTAAGGGAGATTTACCCTGTCAGCTGCCTGTCAGACTGAACTCCAGCGCTTTCATTGCTTGGCTTGTAGCTGCTGGGTTGTCGGCTCAAGGGCCATTCAAAGTGCATACTGCCAACCTGCTGTTTCCCAGTGGGGTTGCTTCGTGGCTGCTCAGCATCAGCAGTTCTCTTCTACTCTGTAGGTGATCAGCGTAGCAGCAGCAGGAGCAGGAACAGAATCTGGGCAGTGTCCCCAGGGTTGGGTGGCAAAAGAAGTTCGGTGTTACTGGAGGCCTCTTGCAGGGACAGGCAACCCTGAACACCGGTGTTCTCTGCCAGCCTGTTCCCTGAGTGGATCTTCTGTGGAGCACAGCAGGCCTTGCTCCAAGCAGAGCCGTCTCCTGTTGACAGACTGAGAGGCTTGGTTGAGGAGGACAGCAACAAGTCCACAAGTTTTCTGAAGGCTTTTCTGTTTGCAGAGCTGATAGTGACTACTTCACGTCTGTCATGCTTCCTAGTGGTTGGTAGTAGCAGCTTTCAGATGATTGTGGACTCCTTCATAACCAGTCCTGGTTAGCTTTCAGATAATCTCAGCCAGTCATTTCTTCAGAGATGAAGGATCCTGCATGTTTACATGGGAATTTCTCAAAAGTGGTGGTAGTTGCTCTTGAGCTACTCCTCTGTCAGTGCTCCAGTCTGTTCCCTGTCTGTAGCAAGACATTACAAGTGCTTTGAAGTTTTATGTATTTCTCTCATCCTCATCTTTGTTGCAGTGGAGGAGGCTTGTCAGCTGCCCTGTAACAAGTATCTGTGTTACAGATTACTGTGTTTCTGCATCACCTGCCACTGCATTTGTGTACCTCTCCCTTTCCATTCCCCCGTAGCCAGGGAGCTGTTGTGCTTCTGCCTCAGCAAGGTTGGTTGAGCTTTCCTAAATACAAGAAGGACCTACCCACAGTGATGTGGTTCAGAGCCAGTGCTGGTGTTCCCCTCAGTTCTTGAGGAACTGTGGGATTGTTACTGCATCACCTTCAAGGGAGGAAGGTCCCAGCTGTTTTCTAGCTTGTCTTCTGCTCTGTTGGGACAGGTGTCCTGCAGAGCAGCAGGTGCTTTGCCTTTGCACAGCGTGAAGCTTGTGCTGATTTGTGCCTCTGACTTAGGGGGAAACACATGCAAGGACTTTCTGGGCAATTTCTTTCAATATAAGTAGGCTGGTTAATTGACATCAGACCCAAGATGTTCTGTGGTTTGAAGGAGTCCTTTTCTTTCTGGCAAGGCTTTAACTTGAAGAAAAGAGTTTCATTTTCTTATGCTGGTCATGTATTATGGAAACACAGTATTCCCTCCCTGGAGAGGACTTCCTCTGTAGTAGGCTTATTATGACTATTGTAGTTATACATATCTGAAGGATCAGGTATTACTTTCCTGTACTCAGGATTACAGTGTTCTGTCTGGTTTGCTGCATGTTATGGGGGGCACTTTGGTGCAAGTGAGTACTTGGTTTTGTTGCAGTAGTAAGCAAGCTAGAGAAAAAGCAGAAATTCTTGAAGTGCAGGGAAACGCTAATACTCTTTATATAAAGCCCATCTACATCTCTGATACTTCTGGCACATGAATAATTACAGAACTTAGAGGGTTGCTTGCCATAGTTCTCAGATTCCCAAACTTTGGTCTTTTTTGCTGCACTACAGGTGTAGTCCTGCTGGAGGCAGTGACCAACACCTGGGCACAGGAATCTGTGCAGATTAAGTTCTAGAGTGAAGGAAATGGCACCTTACTAAGCAGATGCTGCGGAGGGGTTTTGCTGGCCAGTCTCGGGTGTTTGGTGCGCAACTGCTGTTACTGGTAACGGAATGAGAAATCATTTCTTAAGCTTGCTTTGTGCAAAGTGAAACTTGTGGTCATATCAATTTATCAGAGCCTGAAATTATTTCTCTAGTTGTCTGTTTGTGCTAATTTAATATGTTTAATTTTTAGGACACCTCTGCATCTTGCTTCTGCGAATGGCCATGTGAATGTTGTTACATATCTCGTAGAAAACAAGTGTAAACTAAATCTTACTGACAGTGATAACAGATCGCCGCTGATGAAGGTATTTGGAATATGTTATGCTCTTTCAAGTGGGGCTTGCCAACTAAATGAGAGGTGGCTGGTAGGATTCTTTACACAGCTCAGCGTAGAAGCATGCATCTGGTAATCAGCGTGGAATAGGCATATGTTAGCTCAGCTTTGTAGGTGCTCTTATTTTCCAGCATTGGGAAGCTGGGGCAATTGTAACAGAGTGCTGGCAGTTCTTCCTTTTTTGTGTGTTGTTCCCAGGCAGTACAGTGCCAGCAAGAAGAATGTGTAGCTATTCTGCTAGAGCACGGTGCCAACCCACATCTGGCAGATGCTGACGGCAACACTGCCCTTCACCTTGCTGTCCGATCTCCTAATACAGCTGTAGTGGGGCTGTTACTTGAGCATAATGCCAATATTGATGCTCGGAATAAGGTAAATTTTTGTATTTGTTGAAGAAGTTCTTTCAAAAAGTTGTACTAGTATTTCTCTTGTAGGGTTGTTTTTTTTACTTTTATTTTTAAATGTATTTATCTGTCCTTTCAGGAGGGAAACACTCCGCTTATTCTTGCTATCTCTGAACGTCATGAAGATATAGCAGAGTTTCTTCTGCAGAGAGGAGCTGATGTGCATGCTCGAGATCACTGTGAAAGGTGAGTGGTTTGTCAAAACTCTGCATGGGTCTCTTCAGTATTCTTTAGGTTGGATTAATCGGAGGCCTGAGAATGAGCTCTGAAAAAAAAAACAACCCAGGGAGCCACATAGCAGCTATTTCTGTGTGACTTGTGAAAGAACATCTGCACTTGGCTGTTGTCATACCTCGGTGGGTGCTTTCCTCATTGAGGATTACAAGAAGGCATTGTCTGTGGTGGCCCTTCTGGCAGGAAACATGCTGTTAACTCAGCAGCACTGCCTCGGTTTGAAAAGACATCTCCTGCATAGTGGCATAGTTTGTATGTGAGTGTTGTCTATGTGGAAGCTTTGTCTGAAGATTGAACGTTTGGTTGTTTTGACTCCCTCTTGCATTTTATGGTTGCTGTTAATATTTAATGAAAACTGCGTTTTCTTTTGCTCATTCAGTAATGAGGACAGTAGTTTTTGAGAGCAAATAGGAATAAAAATAATTACAGTGTCTGTGTCAAATGATCTACTTCATAACATATTTTTGGTGTTTCAGAACCCCACTTATGACTGCAGCATCTAGTGGACAGCTTAATTTAATAAAAGTTCTTCTTCGATATGGTGCTGATCTTTTCCATAAAGACACTAATGGATGGACAGCTGAGGATTATGCTGTTATTCATGGATATTCTAGGTAAATTTTTGACTTTATTGTTAGAATAGGTTGTCAGTTGTCAGTGTGGCTTTTGAATGTTTTCAGTAATAGCAGCACGGTTTAATGGTGTGTTGAAAGCTGTCCTGAAGCTGTGCTCAGTGGCGTCTTCTGATACATATCGTTCCCTGTGTCTAGTATTAATCTGGATGTTGAAGAAAATTTCCGCCCTGAATCGTCTGTAGATTTTAAGTTTTGACGCTAAGCTTGCACCTGCCCAATACAAACTCTAAAACATGTCTGTATCCTACAGTTACCCAGAGGTAGAACGTGGCAAACTGAAATGCATGTCAGTCCTCTCCTCAGACCAGCACCATTGTCCTTACTGACTTCCACTACAATGAGCAGGAACTACCAGCCTTTTGTTTCAGAGATCTAACATATCCCTTTTGTTAAAGTCTTAAGCAGTTTCACCCCTCTTATGGATAGCTTTGTACCTGTGCGTATCCCTTCTCTAAGGTGGTTATGTGTGCTTAACAGCTAAGCTGAAAATACTGTGCCGAGCGGGAGCTAATAGCTTCGTAGGTGTGGATATGCACCTCTAGAGTGAACATGACTGTAGTGAATATTGAAGTAGGTAGTAGTCGTGCAGTAAGTTCTGTGTGTATTACTCTCAGTGAATGCATACAAGTATATGAATTCATATGGCTGTGAATACGTGTAGGGTGGATAAGTGGCTGTTAACTGTTCTATTAAACTGTATAAGCAAGTATGTGGTTGTTTTTACCAAATATGTTTCTTCTCTTTCCCTATATAGTCTTTGTAAACAACTGGTGGAATACGCATTCTGGGGAGACAGAGACGAAGGTGGTGCACAAGGCGACACAGTACCTGGCATTCCTCACCGGGCCAGAGCTGCTGGCTTGACGTTGGGTGCACCTGCTGTGGACAGAGGAGGTAGGATCTTTAATCACGCAGGAGCTCACGAGGAAAATCACTGTGGCCTTTTCTTTAGGGGGTTTGTGTTGTCAGCGCTCACTGTGTTTGCCGTTGACTTTAGTGGAGGCATCAGGTGGGGTAGCGCAAGAAGCTTTGTGAATATGCTGACTTGTTGCTGGTTGGAGGTGCTTCTTGTCAGGGGTGAAGGCAGCTGCGGTTTGTGTGCTACGGGCCCACTTACCGGGCTGTTGCGTTCTGCCTGCCAGATTGCCCATCTGTATAGGTTTTCATACAGAGAGAGAAGGGGGACAGGGAAGGAACTAGGTGAGAGTGGTTTTGGTTTTGGGGTGTGTACTTGTACCTGTAGATGGCCATTCAGATTGTGAAAATGAATTGCAAAAGCAATAGGTTCGTCCTGAGTAGTTGTTCATCTTCCTGTAGCTGGGAAGCAACAGATGAGTTAGCAGGACCGTACATGTCTTGTTGATTTCCACTGAGTTTGTGCGGTGGTGTTTTAATATTAATAGTTTCACCTGCACTAAGCTGCCTTTAGTGAGTTGTCTTATTTCTCAGCATCAGTTACGATTGTTGCTGTGTAGGTGCTGTAGAGACATACTTAGGAAAAATTGTCTTGGAAAAGTCACTTTGTTAGAAACAATAATGCAACTTCTGTGTGTACTGTATCTTCATGGACATAGTTTGATTCCAGTAAAAATAAAAACCACTTCTACTTCCAGTAATTTTATGAAATAAACATTAAAAAGTCCATATTAACTTGTGATCCAGAAAAACAATTGAATTGCCTTGTTATCAAAAAATTAGCTCCTTCAGTGAGTTCATTTTAAATTAAAAAAACCAACTCCTTAATTTTTAAGATCCAGTCTATGCTTACGAGCTCATATAGCCCTAGAGGAATCTTAGAAAACTAATCTTTTAATATAGTACAAGACAGTTTGATCTTTACCTCTCAGGCCCTACAGTGGGAAGTTCTATCCTTTCTGGTTTTTTTAAGGGTGTTACATCAGAACTTTGTGGCAAATGGGCAGCAGACAGTGTTCAAACACAGTTTATTACTCCTTTTTTAAATATGTCATGAAATATGAGCAAAACATGGGATATTTTTTCCGAATTCACTTTTCCCAGATAGGGGAGTTTAATTTAGAGCCAAACTTTGTTCCTTTGACTTGGAATAGTTGCTTTGATCTAGTCAGAGATTTGTAAAGTTTCTTGATAGATTGAAGGAAGATGTAGAGGGTTTTTTTTTTTTATTTATTTTGTTTTTGGAAAGCGCATGGTACAGGTAGTTTAATCAAGAAAATGTTGCTTTTACCCAAACAGCACTCTGTGGCTGCCTCCTGTGCACGTAGATAATTGCTGTGGTACCACATTGTGATGACTGACAGGCCTGGGTTATGTTAAAGTATGTGGCTTGAAGAATAATACTGTTGTATATTCATTTTGGAATCACACCCTCAGGGAAATATGGCTTCTTGAACCAAGTAATTTGCTCGGTTCCTTGAAAACAGTAATACTACTAGCATAAGTCAACAATGTTACGGGAAATCCTCACTTGAAGAGGCCTAGTAAGTGTGAAGAGCATATTTATGTGGGTTAAGGACTTGGGAGGAGAAAGAGTGCACTGTGGTCTCAGACTGTTTATAGTAGGGCTTGTTTTTCTTGAGTAGTACGAATCTTTTTCTCCTTGTGCTCAGTCTCCTAGAAAATGACCCCGGCCTGTTGAGTGAGAGGGATTAGTAGCATGCAGGGAACACTTGGTGGCATTGATTCTGCAGTCTCTTGCTTGCACACACAAAGCACAGGTCCTGCATCCTGAGTCCCTTTGATAGGCTGCAGTAAAAGCTTTGAAGCCCCTGTTAGAGGAGAAGCTAGACTGATCTTGAGACAACGCAGGAATACCCACTTTGAATTCTTTGTTTTAATCTTGCTCTTCATTCCTGTTTTTCTGGGATCTTCAATGTAGTCCTTATTCCTTTTGCACTTGTTGAACATTCTTCAAAATACTCGCTTCTAGTGAGCAAGTCGGTATATTTAAGAGGTTGGCTCATGCTTATTTGAGTGTTTACTTTTTGTCAGAACATGAACCTTTTCGTTGATTACAGACAGACTTGCAAAAACCTCCAAATGAATGGCTTCCACCTCTAGCATATCGAATTTGAAGCTGGAATTTCTTTGGCAAAAAGTAATTATGCATTTTTTCTAAAAGCGAAGGTTCAGATTTCTAGTATGTCTTCAGTGGCAGCTTTTTTTAGCTGCCACACTGCATATTGGTGTATTGTTCCTTCAGCGTTTCCCTGAGTCCCTACAGAAACCATTGGTTTTTCATCATAGAGCTCTTGGAAAAGAAACAAGTGCTTCAGTGTGTTTCACATTGCTTCTTCATTTCTCGATTTTTGTAAAAAGTGATACAGGAGATATAAATCAATCTTGAGGTCCTTTTTTTAACTCTTACATGTGTATTTTCGATAGGAGTCCTCTTGCCACATCCATTCCATGTATTTGTGGTAACATCAATATAAGCAGGACTCCCTGTTGCTCTGAGGCAAATGTTATGGCCTTGTCACAAAGACATTTGGGTTGGGTAGCTGCAATAACAGAACCACACCATTCATTGACATAAAATTTTACTAAGTAGGATGGGTAGAGCAGGTGCATGGTGATTTATATTCTAAAGCTTCTGTTCCACAACATAGACACGCGTACACACACAAGCACACATGCATGACACTCACACCAGTCAGTGCACCCGTTCTGGCCCAGTTGTGGCCTGCCCTATAGCCCTGGGGGAACAGGATATTCACTCTGACTGCTTGTCATGCCTGCGTTCTGGCTGGTGGCATAGCTTCTCTATGTGAACAGTTCAGCATGGTCAAATCAATATATGCAGGGCTTTTACCTTCAGACTGAGGTAGGAGGGGGCTGTGTTTGCTTCAGGCACCATCTGACACAACTGGCTAGCATATCTCCAAAGTTTGTTGGCACCTACAGATTTTTGGGATGCTTAGAGGGATTTTAAGTGTGCCGTATGTATAAAACACTCTACAAATACGAAGGAATTGCGTTGGCAGTCAGTGCTGGGCAAGGACCAGTCAAGCTGAGAGAAATTCAAAGTTGGCAGTACAGTAAACTGCCAAGAATCTGTTTCAGTGTTTCAAAATATTGGAATATAGGTATACTACAATGGAGCAAGTAAATTAAGTTACACTGTTTGACACTGTCCCTTAAGAGTAGAGTTCTGTAGGTTGTGATAGGTTTTGCTTCTACTTCTTGTAACTGTAGAGTAGGCTGATGGTCACAGTACATTCTCCCATTGCTACAGCTTTGTTAGTGTACTGGTTAGGTTTTCCAAATTTCTGGGAATTCACATTTATTCTGGTGTCCTTGTTTGGTCTGTCCTTGACACGCCTTTCCCTAAACGGATATAGGAATGCCACAATCTCCTAGCCAGACATCAAGAACAGGAAAACCAAAGAAAGGTATTCTATACAGTAGCATTTCAACTGTGAAACATGTTATGTGATGTACAAATACTAACACACCTGTGATGTTTATTATCTTGGAGGTCTCTATTCTGATGGTTTTGGTTTTATAAATCAGGTTTGAGAGCAGGGTTTGGGCGCTTTTTGTTTGCGTGTTTTGCACGGGTCCTTTACTACTGAATTGAGTGATTGCTTTGTGTCATTAGTGATAGTAAATAATATTATTTTAAAAAAAAAAGCTCTTCTGTTACTCCAAAATTAAAATGGACTTCAATTAAAGTAGAAACAAGTGATCCCCAGATACTGCTTTTCTAGATACCATTTCTACTGTAGGGCATCAAGATCTGTCTGAAAACTATCTCATAGACTTTCTCTCTTGCTTTCCAAAGAACAATGGGAACTGTTTTTGGTCATTGCTTAAAGTTACTATACATGGAAAGCAAAAGTTCAGGTAACTTACTCAACATGATATGCCCTTTGTTTTCTTTTCCTTTTAATGATTTTGTCCAAGACCTCGGTTTGGCTGTCATCATACAAATTTATGGAAGGCCACCAATCTCCTATTTATAAGCAAGTTCGTTTTGTGATGATAGTTAACAAGAACTAATTATCGAGGAATTGAGGAATGCTGAAATGGATACGATGTGGAGGTTCTATTTGTTGTTTTTTTTCCTTTCTGTCCTGGGAATTGAAGAGGCCTTTTATTTCATCTTAGTTGTTGGTAATTGAGAGGTTTTCGCACTCTTCAGGCTGGATTCCTAGAGTTCAGATTTCTTTAGTACATCAGTGGTGTGCTAGAGTGCGCTGTCGTTGAGTTTGCAACATGTGCATCTGGGCCACGCTGCCATTCGGAGGGATCTTGACAAGCTGGGTAAATGGACTGTCAGGCCTGTCTTAACAGAATTCAACAAGGGCAGATGCGAAGTCCTGCACATGGAAAGGAACAACCGTTTGCTACAGCAGGTGCTGGAGCTGCCTGGCTGGAGAGCTGCTTTGCTGGGAATAGCCAGAGGGTCTTGGCAGAAAGTGAGCTGAGAATGAGCCAGCAGGGTGCCCTGCCGGCTGAGAAGGTTAACGGTGTCCTGGGCTGTATGAAGAGCAGCATAGCCAGGGGACTGAGGAAGGGGATTGTACGCTGCTACCTGGCAGTCCCTGGGTTGTGTCCAGCTCCCTGGGTATAATTTTGAGGCCCCAGTGCAAGAGAGAGTGGTCTTTCATCCGTGAGCGAGTTCAGTGGAGGGCCATCAAACTTTGCCAGGAGCAGGACTACTTGCCTTTTGGGAAGAGACTGGGGGAACTGGGCTTGTTCAGTGTAGAGAGGAGATGACTTTGAAGGGGACCCAGTGGCAGCTTCTAGCACGTATAAGGAGAAGACAGAGACAGGTGCCTCCCAGTGGTGGGTGACAGGAAGCAAAGGTACAAGAGGCATAAATGGAAACAAGAGGATTTCTAATGGAATGTGGGCAGCTTCACCATGGTGAGAACAGTAAAACAGAGAGGTTGTGCAGTCTCCCTCCTTGAATGGTTCAAGATCAGAGTGGAAAAAGCCCTATGCAGCCTCATCTGACCTCAGAGCTGAGTCCGCTTTGAGGAGGCGGTTGGCTGAGAGACTTGCTGAGGTCCCTTGTGACCTGATTTATCCTGTGATCCTGTGTGCAAGTTGCTTTCTTAATTGATGGAAGCTTGGAGCGTAGTATAGATTGTCCTGGTTACGCCTGTCTTGCCTGTTGACTGTCCTTTTTGGTGCAGCATAGAGAACTGCTGGGGATTTTTCTGCCTGAGGATAGGCATTAGATCTTGGTTATGCTTTTTGATGTTTTTTACCTTTTCAGGATAACCTGTAAGTGGGTAGAGCACCAGCTAGTATAGTATATAAACCAGTAAAATCTCTGTCAACAGTGTGTGCTTGTGTGTGCAGTAGGAGTACTTCAGCAGTTCATTTATTTACTGTCTTGCTAAAGCACCAGTATTTTGTTAACTGTTTATTAACGTAGCATATTCATGCTATGCTGGGCTTTTTTTAGTTTAGAGATAGTTCTTAAACTTTTAGGTATAAAAGTTCAAAGGAGATATAACTCTAGTCTTTTTTGTTTTGTCAATTCAGTGTGACTTGAAAAAGCAGTTGTTTGGAAATGCATGCATTCATTCATGCTGTCTTACATAAAGTTGACTCCCCAAAGTTTCATTCTGCTATGACATGTAGAGTTGTCCAGGTTAAATGTTTGTATGTGCTGGTTGATTTTTGGCATGCCAAATCTAATTTCAACATGTCAATTAATGTTTGAACAGCAATAGACGACTTGTCGCAAGGAGACTCAATCAGGTAAGACTTTAAACATACCCAGCACATACCTGAGGAATGATTGGAGAGACACAGTACTCATTTTGCTTTACTTTTTAAGAAGCTTGGAGAAGGAGGGGAGCGATGTCAGTTGGCATGCTTCTGAGGAAGAACTCGATTTTTCTCCCAAGGTATGGTGTACTTACAGTAAATGTCCTGTAAAAATAAGTGATCTGAAGGCAAGTTTTCTGGGGGGTTGAAAGAAACTACAGTTCTAGCCAATATTGTTTTCTCCTTAGAAGCAGTCTCTGACCTGCCAGCCTTTTTTTGTGCTGTGAGTTTTTCCTAAAAGACCTGTAGCTGTGGCAGAGCATGCAGTAGATTTGTGGTTTGAGGCAAAAGAGCCATAGGCGACGAGATAAACCACCACAGTTTTGTTTGTTCTTGGTCATTTGAGTCAGATTTTCAGTTTATAAGTTACTGATATAACCTGTTCTGTTCTTCCCCAAACACTGTTAATGTTTCCTGTAGATTTCGTGATAGAATCCTAACTGATAACGGGCACTTTTTAATGAAGATGTACTGAAAGCCTTCATCACCTCGTTCTCCTTTCCTCCTCATCAGGTTACTCAAGAGTGCTCAGCGGATGAGTTACTCAAATGGGTCATCTTTTTTTCTTCTATTGAGATAGCATTCTGTGCTTGCACGTAATCTCACACTGCATGTTTTCCCTCTTTTTTTTTTTTTTTAATGCTTAGGCAGTATTCTTTTTGTCAGCTACAAGCTCTCAGGCCTGCTTTTTTTGCTAGTGTTCTGAAGAACTATTAACTTCTGCAGTGATGTCTGGAGCATCTGTTCTGTTGCTCTGGGATTCTGCAGCGATGAGGAACCGGTGTTCTAGTTCAACCTACTCTGCAATACTGGAGATGCAAGCATGTTTAGTTTTAACATGATTTCATTTTCTTGCACTGATTTAAATTATGCATTTTTTGGCATGTTTTTGAAATGTAAGGATATTCTGGTAAGTGTACTTGCAGGGACTAATTAATGCATTAAGTCTAGGGTTCTTAACAGTTACTTCCCTTGTGCACACTTGCAAGTAAGCATCCAGAAGCTGCGATCTTAAATATAACTGAATTTAGGGAAGTACTACAAATACTAAACCCAGATTTTTTAGAACTGCTATGCATGTAACCATAGTTGTGGAAACAATTTTCAGAAGGGTGCCTGCACGGTATTTTGGGGGTGAAATACTCACTGAATTGCATATGTGAGGAGTGTTTTTGTACTTAGAAGTACGGGATGGAGCCAGCACCTGACCATTATCAAAAGGACAGCCTGATTACATTTAGCGTTCAAGATTTGATGTGAACAAAAGATTTGTTGTTGTCGTTAGTGTTTTTTTTAAAAAAAGTAATCGTTTTTGGCTTCTTTATTTACAGAAGCTGCAGAAGCCAAACTTGACATTCTTAATGAATGTTTCCCAGCAGTTCAGGAAAAACAGTAAGCTATTTGGAAAAGATTGCATAGTATACTAATATATAAATAAGATGATTTGCTAAGTAGTTTTTTTAACATTTCTTTTCCTATAGTAAATGAGAAAAGTAGCATTTTGAAAACACAGCACTTGGTCACTTCAGAAAACATAAGTCATGTTGTTAAAATGAAGCTATTAATCCCCTCCTAAGCCTTTGTCCCTGGCCAAGTCCTTCCTCCATCCTGCCCATCCTTGACTTGGTTCCTTTTCCAGACGTTCCCAGATTACTCCATTAATCTGGTAACATGCCTGTTGCCATTTCCATAACTCCTTTTGTTGTTTTGACATAACTGCCATGTCTCCAAAGACGGTGAATAATGAAGTATCTTGCAAGTCGGTACCAAAGCAAACTGTCTTTCAAAATCTAAATAATTTGCAAGATAAACAAGAAAGTTGGAACAAGAAAAGCATGATTGGGGTGAAGTTTCACAGAAATGATGACTCCCTTTTTGCAGAATCTAAGATGACAAACTGGAAAAAAGAGACACCTCAGCTTCTCTCAGATAGTTGTGGTCTTAAGGAGAAAAAGTCAAGCTTCAGTAATGGCTTTGAAAGTGATAATAGTTCTTTGTCAGCAGGAAAAAACCCAAGGCTTGAAAGTCAAAGACCAAACTTTGACTTTCTTGAACATGTGGATGATGAAGATACAGAAGAAGAGCAATATGAAGTAGATAATAAAGTCTGTGAAGCACTGAAACAAGAAGGTGAAAACTTGTGCTTGAATAGGCATGAAGAAAATGTAAGAGCAGCATTTCACTCAAGCACCAAAGTAAGTTATATAAGGATGATTCAATCACAAAGGTATTTTCTAAGGGTAATAAAGGTAAGAACCAAAAGGTAAACTGGATTTCTGTTAATACTTCACGTATATCCATCTTTTGATCTTCCTTTTTTTATATTAGAAAATGCCTTTACTCCTAGCCAAAGCAGTTTCTTAGGTATAAGAATAGTGTTGGGCAGTATTTTCAATATTTTTTTTATTGGTTGCAGTGGTTTTGCAGGAAAACAAATAGGCAGTATAATTTTTCTGAAATAAATTCATTTTTTCTCAGTTGTATGTACAGTTTTTATCTGTCAAGATTTATTGCCATTTAGTAAAATACCTGGTGTGATGGCTGAAAGTGAGGAACCAAAAAGTTTGAGTAAGATTGAGAGCAGGAAGTTAGTGATTTTCCTGGAGCAAAGTAGAGGAAGAAGAGCGTGTTCCGGTACGATGTACTGAAATGAAAGCTAGAGTTAGGCTGACATGAAGAATTGCTTCTCCGGAGCTTTGCAGAACCAGGGGTGAGACTTAGGGCTAATGTCATTGCTGTCTACTCATAGAGTCCCATGGAAAAACTGAAGGCATTGTAAAACAAAGCTCAACAAAGTTTCCCTGTTGTCTTACACAGGAAAAGCATTTTTAAAGTTGTCGATGGATGGCTAAGAAGGTGCTTGTTTCTGCTATTTCCAGCTGTTTGGTCAATATCTTTTAGGAAAAATCACCTGAACGGGAAGAAGAGGAGAAGGAGCAGGAAAAGGAAAACACTGGTGAAGAGCTACGAACTGCAGTTGTTGAGGGTGTGAAAAACTCTATTTGTAATGATAGCCATCAAATCCACAGTGCTTCCAAAGACGACACTGGTGAGAGGAGTTAGTGAATACTGATCCCAGTTCTTCCTCTATAAATATTAATGCACAGTAAATGAACTGAAATGGTGATTGACTTCTGAAACAGTAAGTTTTTCCCTTGCCTGTGAACCTTAGTGAGCATTGGCAAGGAGGAAAGTAGCTTTTGTTCCTTTTCATTCATTCCTGAAGAACAAATTGTGGCCTTGGATTCCAAACGATGCTACATGGAGCAGGTGTCATTCTTGGTTTTGTTGCTGTGTTCTCCCTGAAGCGATCAGAACAAAACGCACAGTTGAAAAAGAGGAGGATTAGAGAGTCTTGGGTGTGACAGTAGTATTCCCCTTTCTGGCCGGTACTGTCAGACTGAAAAGTTGTGATTGCTCTTGGCTGAAGCCTGGGAAAGATTTGAGTCCATCTGAGAGAAAGCTGTTCTGTTCCAGTGCCTCACCTTGTCCAGTTTTAAAACGTAGAAAGTCTCTCCAGTGCCACGCTTGAGTGTGCTCGAAAGCATTGCCCTGTCAGTCAGGGCTGAGCACTCTGGTACTCACCTCAGGTCTTGGAGCAGGAGGAGAAGGCACACTTTCCACTGTGTGTCTCCAGAGAGTAGAGTGGTGTGGTAGATGTTACCAGAGCGTGTGTAGCTGCTGATCAAATGCTACAGAGCGGGCCTGGCAGAACCTGCTGTATTCCAGGTGTTGTGCCTATACATGCTCTTCTGTCTGTGCATTTTGCCATAAGCCTGCATTTGGCACAGTGTGAGTAGTCCTAGCTGAGGCTGGAACCAGCAGTTCCCCTCTGCTAGGACGGGTGCCCTCACTGGTCTCTAGCTCCTTTCCCGGTTTTTGTGTGCATGTCTCCACAAGAGCGAATCCTGAATCAGTTTTACCTAACGGACTAGCTTAAAAGAGAGAAATGAAGATAGTTTAATCTGGCCAGGAACCTACTGAGACTGAGCCTTGCGTGTGCCTAGTAGAGAAGAGATTCGGATGTTAGCCCCCTGAGATAGAGACAAGTTGTGTGTTTGGGGTGAGATTTTGGGAGGTGAGCCTCTCCTCTTTTTCAATGGCAAAGCTTAGGTGTCTACCTTCTGGGAAGGTGCAGGGTAAAAACTGCTAGTCAAGGAAGGTCTTTTCTGGTAGTGCTACAAAAGGAGCATTGTTTCTTGGTGATTTTAGCGTGAAGATGTGTCGGGTAGTGTTTCTATGGTACTTCTTGTACAGTGGATAGTGGTAGTCAGTGGAAAATTCTGGAGCTGTGGATTGGAGAGCAGGTGACCTAGAACACTATGCCACAGGGCTGCAGCATGCTGGAGCCTCTTCCTGAGCGTGACACAACCCCGTGTTCAGTGCTGCTTGTAGCTGTGTCAGCTGTTGTGCATAGCCATCTCCTGCTGGAGAGGAGGCAAGAGAGGTGGCGATCCAAAGGAAGTACCGTGGTATGTTGTGTGCTGGGTGTGAAGAAACCCTTGAATTCAACACTCACTGCTTAGTTTGTCCTCAGCAACAGAACCGCTGTGCATCTTTTGGGCGCAGGGGTGATGGGGAAAAGCAGAGTGAAATAGAAGGGCTCAGTGTCTCACCTCTTACTGCCTTTGTAGGTGCCCTGACTGCGGTGGGAGCAGAGGAAGAGGAAGGTGCTGAATCTCCCTGGGATTCTGAGGTATTTCCCGTGAAGGACACCGGGGTTCCCAGTGGGGCGGGGGTGGGGAGCGAGATCCAGAAGCACTCGGAGCTTGGGCCCTGCCGCGGCTGAGGCTTATTTCCCCTTCTCCTGGTTCTGCTGTATGTTTGTAACTGGGGGCCCTTGAAATACTTGTGCTGTGTGCTAGCTGTTCAGCGAGGCTTGGGGTGAAGGTAGGTCGAGCTAATGATTTGGGTCTCATGGCAGCTGGCCCTTGGAGTTGGGTTTCTGGTACAGTATTGCGGCAGTGAAGTTTCTTGCTGCTTAAAATAGTCTGAGCTCCTCACGGGGGCTGGCGGGATTGTTGCTTTTTCACCACACAACTCTATTCCGCTGACGTGTTCAGTGGTTGCCCTTAGGGTCTGCAGCCTAGATGATGAGCTGCTTTGGGAAAGAGCCTTTCTACCGTTTTGGCCCTTTTTGAGAGTAGCGTTCAACAGAAATACCACACGTGCTGGCTGTGTTTGCCCTTTTAGTTCTTCCTGTCTGTGGGAATGGGTTAGAAGAAAGCGGGCAGAGTCTGTAGCTTACGCCCTCTGACTTCTCTTGTGAGGAAGAAGGAACTCTTCCCCACCCGCTTCTTAAAAATACAAGGCTAAAACGCTGCTGGGTTGTTTTGGGTTTGTTTTTTTTTTGTAGCCTTGGTTTCTGTAAGCTTTGTCTTGCTTGTCTTTGTTCAGCCCAAAAAGTCTTTGTTCAGCCCTTGCAACTGGGAGTAGCAATGTGTTCGCTCCCCACTGCAGGACGTGTGCCTGGGGAACGTCAGCACAAATTTGAGTATCGGGTACCAGTTCAGTCCGAAAGTTGGGTCCCCCCCAGACCTGCAGTTACGGGTTGGCAACCCACAACTCGAGTTACCGTGTTAATTCTCCCTTGCGGCTGTGCAGTTTGCCAGCGTGACAGACTAGTTTAGATGAGTTGTGAGGTTTTTGCCTAAGATCTGAAAACACACAAGTCTGCTGTGATTTTCCAATATACTGTGTCTTGACGTGCCCTTTCCAAGGGGCTGATCAAAGGCTTTTGTGATTCTGTGCTGTGCAAGTTGGCTTAGCAGGAACATTTTGCGTAGAAATGAGTTGAGAATTTGTACCGATGCTCACGCCCGTGTTTTATGCTCTACAGACGGATTCTGAAAGTCCGGAAGAAGGATCACCTGGTGTGTTGCTTCCAGCTGCAGACAGACACGGAGCGCGCTCACGGATTGTTTCAGGGGAGCGCCACACCGGTAACTTCCTGGTGGACTAAATGTTTGTCTGTAAACACGTACAGGCTGAAGTGAGCTTTTATCGATGTCTGCCTTAGGAATGCACTTACGGTGTGGGTGCGCGCTATAGCAATGAAGTGCTTAGTATTTGTTAATTAACACCAGCTGTCACGGCGCTTGCTGGCAAGTTGTAAAGGAAGTTACCTTGTTTGCGTTACGTGTGCCCTTTGGATGTGTTTGTATCTCTTTGGGTTCGGGTTCTTGTGGCATAGTGCTGAAAGTGTATGTGGTTTAGGGCTGACCTGTCTGAACACCTGGACATTCTTGGATGATAACGTAGCAGAAGAAAGCTATGATCTGGCCAAGCACTTTTCCCCCGTCTTAATTTTTGATACCTTACTGTTACGCTTTGCCTAGGAGCTAAAACGTGACTGAAAGTTCAGGGTTTGTTGTGAAGGGCTTCTGCCTGTAGTTTGCGACGCTGTCTCTTGAGCATCTGGAGTGTAGAATGGCAGGGAAGTTTTGCTGTTGGCGTAGAACTCTCATCTGAAGGATTTCTCCTTTACTAAACGGTCAGTCCTGCTTGTAGTGTAAGTACAATAGAATAGCTGAAGAAGCGAATCCAGTTTTAGTTTAGTAAGCTGGAAGCAAAACTTTAAAAGCTCCTGGGAGCTTGTAAATCCCCTTGCTGAGTAGTTGTCGTGCTTTGTATGATTCTACTGAGAGAAGTTTAAAATCGGTGTAAAAAGGAGGTAAAAGGTGATTACGCTAATCTTTCTAAGGTTTTTCTATACTGCTAGACCACCAAGTTTACTGAAATCAAATGCTGTTTGCTTTTTAACCGTTTTTGTAAACATGAAAATAATGCTGTGGAGCCATTCTTAGTAACATTTCATGCACTTCTTTCATGAGAGGACTCAAACTGTAAGATGACTAAAGCAGAGGACTTGAGAAATATAGGTGGGCCAGTAGATTGTGTGGGTTTGTAAATGATTTCCATGTTGGACAAAAATTTTTTAAAAATTACATATTTGGAACTGTGCTATAAATGCAGATTACAACCAATTGTAATGGGTTGTTTTTTTTCCTTTCCACACAAGCTGGACCCGAACAACCTGATAAGAACTAGTTTGCTTCTACCTCATTGAATGATGTGTATGAGGTGTCTGTGTCTGCACCCACGTTTCCTCTGTCCCATCGATGGAAAGGAAAACACTCCTCAACATTAAACACTTGTAGGATAATCGCAGTCGTAGTGCTGCTGGACTGTTTTACGGTAGTTCGTTACAGCAGACCAGCTTTGGCTTTTGAAATAATCTTTGTAGAAGGCAGGGTTCAGCTCCTCAAAAGAAGTATTTTGATCTTGTTGTGCTAACAAGCATGTCCTTACTGCTTCCTATGGCTTGTCCTAGTTCTGTGAGTATTGTTTCTTAAATCCAAGGCGCACGATGGGAAGCGTGCATTGTCCATTTCTTGTATACTGATACAAATGCTGGATGTTGAAGTAGATTGAATGTTAAGTATCGCAGTCTCGATGGAATAAAGCTTGCGAGTAATACTTAGTTGTAGAAACTGCTGATGTTGAATGGAGTGAAAGGTGCCTTCAATTAAATGAAATAACACTTTCCAAAACATTTTTTACCTCCAGGCATTTTGGAGAACCCCGACAATTCCCAGGTAAGTATTTGTTCGTGTCAGACTGACTACTTGTCCTGCTCGTTAAATATTATGTAGTTACTTCAAGTCTGAATTTTTTTTTTCTTTTTTTTTTTTTTTTTTTTTTTTTTTTTGTCATTGGATTGTCTTTCATAGCTGAAGACCCCTGAATCTGTTTTGGAAATGAATGAAACCTCTCCTAAAAAAATGCAGCAGAAATCAGGTAATGTTCACGGCATGTAGTTCTGGGTTTAGCTTTGTAATCTTTCTAGATGGGAGTATTTAATAAAGCATCTGATTGATTTGTTTTGCGGATCTGTTGGAGGAATTTGGTTTAGGACACGCAGAAGATATTGAAGGTGTTCATAACAATCTCTTTGTAGTGTTCTTTTATGAACAGACCCATTGTACTTGCAATTTTCTTTCTAATACGAAATGAATGGCTCTAGCAAGGCATCCCGGGAGCAGAAGGTGTACTGAAATAATCCTCGGTGTATGTGTTTGCTCCCTCCTCTAGTCTGCTGTTCAGCACTGTCCATACCCTTCCGTGATGTACGCTTCCTACACCGTACTTGCTGTCATCTCCCCTTTTCAGGCAGTCCTGAAGTCTGCTTTTCTTTCCGTGGCTCACACACCCCCCCCCTTCCTGATTGTCTTGGTCCTTTGAGCATGTGCTGTGGCTGATTCCAGGCTAGGGATCTGTAGGCTAGGCTGTCCAGGAGCTGCCCGTGAGCCACAAAGGGTAATTCTTGGGCTCGTGCCGTAGCTGTAGTTTTCAGGAAATATTACTTGCCTGGCTTTATCTCTACCTGCCTGGCAGTTGTTTTGAAACATGTACAAACACGTTCCTCTGAGGCTTCCCTCTCTTGTTTCATGGAAAATGACCAGCAGGCTCAGAGGCAGGGGAGGGAGGTGAGGAAGAGAGACAAGATGGGAGGAAATTAGTGTCAGCGTGTTGTCAGGAATTCTTTTTTCTTTGGAAACAAGGCTAAAGTTGAGGCGGCTAGCTGGTCGGCTATGTATTGGAGAGAGGATATGTAACCTTAATGGGTTTTTTTTGTTTCTTTGTTCTGAGGTTTATTGATTTGTATAGTTGATAATTTGTGTTGTATTTTGTATTAATCACACTTGTTAATCGGATGAGAAACAATTTGCCATTCAGGTTTTAGAGTTTCTACAACTGTCTATTGACAATATAAACCAGAGAGAGGTGAACAGATATGCAGAAAAGTAAGCGGACTTGGAACTATTTGTGTTCTATACTTAGAAGTTACAAGTTCTTTGGCATCTTTGCTTTAGGCGAAGAAAAAAAACAGTATTGTTGTTCTTTTGACAATAATAGAGATGAAACTTCTCTCTAGGAGATGTATCTTCCTCCTTCTCCTCTCGCTCTTCTCCCTCTCCTGTATTTGCAATGGGTAAGCAACAGGTCCTCTCTTGCCCTTTATTTTGCAGTGACAGTGTTCTGGTAAGACACACAAATACTTGTTAGAGGTTGTTCGGTTAAAACTTGAGTTTTGGTTATGTCTGTATTCCACGGTAATGTGAAGTGTAGCCCCACAACGGACCAGTATGTTACGATATTACAAACACAGAAAGGTTGCCTTTTCGTGGCTCATTTCATGTCGGCTGTTTTTCCTGTGTGGCTTTATTCACCTGCGTCATGCTGGTTTTTAGCCATATGTTACCTTGAAGGTCGGGTGCTAAGAAGTAGGTGTAGATGTAAAAATTTCTTTCTTTCAAACAGTTTATGTTTGGATTTGGGTTTAAGGAATTTAGGTTGCTTCAGCAAAGCATCATGATTCCTGCAGCGCAAATATTTCTGACTCTAAAAGGGTTGAAATGCCATCCTTGACAACTTGATTTCATAAATCTGGAGAACAGGTACAGTATCTTTCACAATTAAATGTTCAGTGAGAGCTGGAATTTCCCATCCTATTTACTTTGTTACTGTTGCATAGTAATACATCCTTAAAATCTATTTTTGAGGCAAAGTAGTGGTGTTCTCGTGTTTTCTGCATAGAAGAGTAGCTGCTGTCCACTGCAATCTGCCAAAAGTCATTATGTAAGACAATTTATGAGGAGGGAAGTCTCAGAATAGAGTGGAGAGGTGAGGACTAATTGGAAAGAACTAAGATGACCAGAAGTCATTTTTCAATGCTAGCTAGAGAGCAGACCAGAGTAAAAGGTGGGGGATTTGCATCTTTTTGTATGCGCTGCACTGCTGGCATCCGTTAATAAAAATGCATGGTAGCAATAAATGACAGGCAAAAATACTGGAATCTGGTTTACCCTGTGAATTTTTTATATACGTTTTTTTGAATGGTGGGCTCTTCAGAAGCCTTGGAGTAGGGTTCTGCCAGTGTTTTAACTAAGACTTTCTCCCTGTGCTAAAAGTGAAGAACTCTTGACAGTGAGGAGTCCTCCTCTTTCACAGTGTTGACAGAAGCCAATAGAAGCCAGTGTTGGCAGAAAATAGACTCGTGAATTACTGCTCCAAGGAAAGAAGAAATTTTACTTGCAACAGCTAATGGGAGAAGTCCTTATCTTTTTAGTTTATGTTTTTGAGTTATTTTTCCAGTGGTTGGAAAAATAATTAACTGACTAGGGTTACCGACACGATGAGAACTGGAATTTTGCAGATAGAAGAACACTGTAGCCTTTCATCTTTCCTGCTTCTTCCTTGTTCTGTACCCATCATACAGAAATGTCAAGATTGATTAAACCCTGTGGAAAAGGATTCTTAGGGGCTCCAATGTTGTTAAAATCTTACCTAAAAAGGGAGACTTCAGGCTCAAATAGCTGCTGCTGAACACTTTCCTGTTGACCGTGACGGGCAAGGCTGAAGAGGAGTTAAGGGTTGCTTTTCATTCTAGCAGCATGGCGCCTAATTTTGAAGTGACTGCACTCTGAAACAGAATCCAGAAGACGAAGACACCTACGTACTCTGAACAGAGAATGTGACTTGCATCCTTAGAAGGCCCGTACAAAACAAAACCCTGGGTGCTCGCAGGTCTGCTTTTATCCAGCTTTCAGGCAGATACAGTTGACCAGAAAAGCTGGTCATTCAGCCTGTGCTGTGCACAGGGGAGGTGTCACAGCTCTCCTGCATCCACATCTAAGTCTTATCTTCTAAGCAAAATTGTGGTGTCCATGTTACATGATGGGAGTGATGGCGCGTATCAAATTGCATGGTAGGAAGCTGCCTGCATTTTTCTGTTTGTGACCTGAGTGAACATTGGTGAAGTGACAGAAGAAGTCTGGTAAGCGTACCTTCATGGAAGGAGAGTAGGAGCAGCCCCGTCTGTCTGACCGACTGACCACCCGCTGCTGTACGTGGGTGGAGAGGCTTCTAGGAGTAGCACGTAGACAATGAAAGTTTGTAAAAGGAGTCGCCTACAGGAGAAAATGCCAAAAGCGAGGCTGGCCCTGTGATTCATCAATAGTAGACCCTTTTGTATTTTTATGATGTTCCGGATTTTCTTCCTGTCTTGCTCGCTTTTCTTGTGCGAAGAATGTTGCGTCCCTCTCTAGCAGCAAAGCTTTGTGCATAGCCATCTCCTGCTGGAGAGGAGGCAAGAGAGGTGGCGATCCAAAGGAAGTACCGTGGTCTGTTGTGTGCTGGGTGTGAAGAAACCCTTGAATTCAACACTCACTGCTTAGTTTTTCCTCAGCAACAGAACCGCTGTGCATCTTTTGGGCGCAGGGGTGATGGGGAAAAGCAGAGTGAAATAGAAGGGCTCAGTGTCTCACCTCTTACTGCCTTTGTAGGTGCCCTGACTGCGGTGGGAGCAGAGGAAGAGGAAGGTGCTGAATCTCCCTGGGATTCTGAGGTATTTCCCGTGAAGGACACCGGGGTTCCCAGTGGGGCGGGGGTGGGGAGCGAGATCCAGAAGCACTCGGAGCTTGGGCCCTGCCGCGGCTGAGGCTTATTTCCCCTTCTCCTGGTTCTGCTGTATGTTTGTAACTGGGGGCCCTTGAAATACTTGTGCTGTGTGCTAGCTGTTCAGCGAGGCTTGGGGTGAAGGTAGGTCGAGCTAATGATTTGGGTCTCATGGCAGCTGGCCCTTGGAGTTGGGTTTCTGGTACAGTATTGCGGCAGTGAAGTTTCTTGCTGCTTAAAATAGTCTGAGCTCCTCACGGGGGCTGGCGGGATTGTTGCTTTTTCACCACACAACTCTATTCCGCTGACGTGTTCAGTGGTTGCCCTTAGGGTCTGCAGCCTAGATGATGAGCTGCTTTGGGAAAGAGCCTTTCTACCGTTTTGGCCCTTTTTGAGAGTAGCGTTCAACAGAAATACCACACGTGCTGGCTGTGTTTGCCCTTTTAGTTCTTCCTGTCTGTGGGAATGGGTTAGAAGAAAGCGGGCAGAGTCTGTAGCTTACGCCCTCTGACTTCTCTTGTGAGGAAGAAGGAACTCTTCCCCACCCGCTTCTTAAAAATACAAGGCTAAAACGCTGCTGGGTTGTTTTGGGTTTGTTTTTTTTTTGTAGCCTTGGTTTCTGTAAGCTTTGTCTTGCTTGTCTTTGTTCAGCCCAAAAAGTCTTTGTTCAGCCCTTGCAACTGGGAGTAGCAATGTGTTCGCTCCCCACTGCAGGACGTGTGCCTGGGGAACGTCAGCACAAATTTGAGTATCGGGTACCAGTTCAGTCCGAAAGTTGGGTCCCCCCCAGACCTGCAGTTACGGGTTGGCAACCCACAACTCGAGTTACCGTGTTAATTCTCCCTTGCGGCTGTGCAGTTTGCCAGCGTGACAGACTAGTTTAGATGAGTTGTGAGGTTTTTGCCTAAGATCTGAAAACACACAAGTCTGCTGTGATTTTCCAATATACTGTGTCTTGACGTGCCCTTTCCAAGGGGCTGATCAAAGGCTTTTGTGATTCTGTGCTGTGCAAGTTGGCTTAGCAGGAACATTTTGCGTAGAAATGAGTTGAGAATTTGTACCGATGCTCACGCCCGTGTTTTATGCTCTACAGACGGATTCTGAAAGTCCGGAAGAAGGATCACCTGGTGTGTTGCTTCCAGCTGCAGACAGACACGGAGCGCGCTCACGGATTGTTTCAGGGGAGCGCCACACCGGTAACTTCCTGGTGGACTAAATGTTTGTCTGTAAACACGTACAGGCTGAAGTGAGCTTTTATCGATGTCTGCCTTAGGAATGCACTTACGGTGTGGGTGCGCGCTATAGCAATGAAGTGCTTAGTATTTGTTAATTAACACCAGCTGTCACGGCGCTTGCTGGCAAGTTGTAAAGGAAGTTACCTTGTTTGCGTTACGTGTGCCCTTTGGATGTGTTTGTATCTCTTTGGGTTCGGGTTCTTGTGGCATAGTGCTGAAAGTGTATGTGGTTTAGGGCTGACCTGTCTGAACACCTGGACATTCTTGGATGATAACGTAGCAGAAGAAAGCTATGATCTGGCCAAGCACTTTTCCCCCCGTCTTAATTTTTGATACCTTACTGTTACACTTTGCCTAGGAGCTAAAATGTGACTGAAAGTTCAGGGTTTGTTGTGAAGGGCTTCTGCCTGTAGTTTGCGACGCTGTCTCTTGAGCATCTGGAGTGTAGAATGGCAGGGAAGTTTTGCTGTTGGCGTAGAACTCTCATCTGAAGCATTTCTCCTTTACTAAATGGTCAGTCCTGCACGTAGTATTTTTTTTTATTTTGTGTTAAGTTTTTTGTCACAAGTAGGATGATTCAGGATGCACTCTAGGTGTAAATAAGTAATATGAAGTCTTGATGGTTATAAAAATGTGTGGTTTTTCACTGCAGGTGAGAACTCGGGATCTACCTTTCATATGTCATCATCAGCTGAAAAGGAAGACATGAAAGATGGCATTGAATATTATGGTGTGCGGGTATGTAAACCCAAATATTTTGGATTGCAGTCTGATTCAGTAGGCTGTATTATACACTAAGGTAAAGAAAACTTACCAGTCAATGAATAATGCAGAATGGACGTCCTGTAGGTGAAGGCTGTGTTTACCGTCTGAAATAAAGTTGGATACAGTCTTCTTATGGTGGGGTTAAATCCTTGTCACTATGTCGGATGCTTGTTGTTTTCAGTTGGTTTGCTTAAATTTTGAGCGGTGTTTCTCCTCTTGTGCACTGCTGAGAAACAGTGCCACCAAATGTGGGTTTTATTGCCTGTGCAAAATGCACGTTCAAGTGAAGAGGGAGATTTGTCTATAATATGCTGATCTGTTTGATGAAACATGCCGGTCTTCCTCTTTGTAAGACAAAGATCAAAGAGAACACCTTGAAATATCGCGACCTTTCTGATGCTTCCCCAGCCTCTGCAAAATACGCTCTTGTTTGGCCACGTGAAGTGTTTGAAAAGGGTTTTCTCAGAGGGTATCCTAGAGGGGAATAAGGCAGGCGTCCTGCTTGTGGCGGGTGTGCGGGGCAGGGCTGCACAGCGGGGTCTGGCGTCCTCTGGAACGAACACCCGAAGGGACAGCGTAGCAAATGATTTCCACCCCACAGCCGGGCGTCACGAGAGAGGGACGTGCCTAATTCCAACAGGCAAAGCGCAGGACTTAAGCCTGTTGCAAGGTGGTAGTAGTTGGCCAGTGAGCTTGGGAAGGGGGAGGGTGAGACAGGTGGTGTCTGGCTGAGGTGCTCCTTCCCTCTTGTGAGCGGAGGGGTCTTTGCCGCGGGAGAACAGGGCCTGGCTGACGAGAGGAGCGTGAGGAGCGTGACGGTCTCAGCCCGCTGGGACACCAAGGCTGCAGGCCCTCTTCAGGAGGCACCACGAGGGAAAGGGGCATGTGGGCAGGACTGTGACACGGGGCAGAAGCCGTCGGAGCTGTTGAGAAACAGAGCGTGGGGACAGGGACTTGAGGGGGCTGGGTAGGGTTAAGGCGTGGTGCGGTTTTCCTGCGAGCTTGGGTTCCTGATTTCTGGGATGAGGGCAGGAGCAGGCAGGTTCCCCTAATAAATCCTTTCCTTTGCACCTTGGAGTGGAATTCATTATTTCTGAAGCTTGGGTGAAGAAATAATCCTCCCTTAGCCAGTTCTCCGTGTGGTGAACAGTAAGAAGCTTGTCATGTTCATTCTTGTTGGGTTAGCTTAGGTGGCCGGGGACTGTACAATGCCAGACGGTAGAGCGCGATGGAGGGAGGAGGGTAGGTGAGGAAAATGTTGGCAGTTTTAATGAAAAATGGTATTAAAGCAATAAAACATGAAAAATAAACATGCTCTGTGACAAATGCCGGCAGTTACAGCAAGCAAGCAGGCTAAAAGGTAAAAGCAACCCTAATGCCTAGGCAAACCTAACCCAAGAAACCGCTGTCTCTGAGTCCTTCTCTTGTTAAGAAGATGGTGTGCAGTGAACCTTTCATTTAGTGTCCCTTGATTTTTTTAATGAAAATGGCTTTCAAAATGCCTTATTTCTATTATAGGATGAGTTTGCAACAGAAATTGCATAGATTAACTGTAGTAATTTTTCTTGATAATCTTTCTGTCTGTACCTGTTTACTTAAGGATAAATATATTTTAGAAACTACCAACTTGATAGAAAAAAACAGCACATGAAAATCACACTGGTAAGGCAGAAGTTTTACATCAGAAATTTCACAGCAGAAAATGAGGAATTGCACAGTGCTGACAAGCAGTTAAGTCCAAGACCTTGGAAAGAAAGATATGCAAGAATGTGGGTTGAAAATGAGAAAAGGGAATTGAAAACAAATTGTAAAAATGTTACAGCAGAGCTAAAGCAGCTGCTTGGTGAAATTAATGAAACTGGGAGAACTACTTCCCTTGTGGAAGAAATGTCAGAAGATGGCTTCAGTGCTGAATTGAAGAGTTCTCATGTTGTTTCATCTCATGCAACGGAATCAAGTAACAGCTTAGAAAGTAAAGTGAATTTGGAGATATTAAACTTATGCTAGGTGGAAAAGTACCCAAAATGGAAACTGTATTCCGAGTCTTGGTGTCCTTTCTGATCAAGATAACTGAAACGCAAACATGGAAGATACCTGGAGTACAGATGAAGAAGATTGCACAAACAATATCGATGATACAAAGATGCCTCTAGCAGAAGGAGAGAGAGAGAAAGAGAGAGAAAAAAATGCCTTCTATGGAAATGGAAGAGAATGAAACTGAAAGTAGTTGAAATGCAGTGGGAAGTCCTGAATACTCCCTGAGATACAGCTTTAAAACAAGTCTTTTGGATGACATTTCTAATATTATTCCTAAAATAAGACCAGTTTCTACATGTGATGAAAATGCACTTTTTGTAACAGAGGAAACTTGGAAAAGACTCTGGATTTAGTGATGATTTTCCCAGGGACTGCTTTATTAACAACAAAATAGGAGAAACAGAAATGGAAAGTCTTTTTGCAAATGCTCAGCAATCATACGTCGTGCTGAAAAGGAATCTTGATGAAGAACTAAAACAAGATACGGGAAGATTTAAGGGTAGGGTAGGAATGCTGCAAATAGTATTCCTGGCTTTGGAGAAAGAGAAGGTACAGCTGCTAAAAGAGGTAGTTCACCTGCTACTCTTTATTCTTTAATCTCGCTCCAGATCAACGGTCCTGTTCACTTTAGCTATTCATCATTAAAGGAGGATGCTTCCTACAAATTGGGGTTTGTTCTAATTAAATTGGTGACTGGTGAATAAAGAGAGCAGTAGAGAGTTGTCTTTTTTCCCCATTTTTGGAAAACGGAATGCATTATTGTTCCAGTTTAACAATAGGTGGCACTTGGTTCCAGTGCAAGTAGTTATCTCTTCATTGCCATAAAAAGAAATCCAGGTTCTGATTCTGAATCAAAGAATGAAAATAGCTTCTGAACAGGGTCCTGACTAATAATTCATGTGCTGTGATATCTGCGTGGTGTGTCTTCATTGCCTTTCACTAAAATTCCTCTTTCCTGTGAAACCAGTTGTGTTTGTGGGTTTGGGATCTTTTTTTCTTTCCTCCCCTTGTTCGCAGTTCCACTTGATTTTTTTCTGGTGGTGTTACAACGAACATTGTGCAGTCCTCCTAACGCTTTGTCCATCAGTACTGTTTTCACTTTTTTCTTGTTCATGTTTTAAGAGACACTATTGTTTTCTTTCTAAGGGCTGTATTTTTGTTATGTCTTGCATCATGAGTGAATTCAAAGTACTTTCAATGGCATAATACACCTTGTAGTGTAGTTTTGTGAAAATGCTTCTCTATGAATTAAAAAAAGATCATTTTATATTATTTCAGGGGTAAACTCTGAATTAATCAATCTTGGATGTGGTGTTTCTGTCTTCTAGAAATACGTGAAGCTTAACTTTGTTTTTATAGGTTAAGAAGGAAAAAAACAAACAAAGATGTTCAAAAGTGCAGGCCGTGGCAAAACAGGAATGTGTGGATAAATTAAATAACATCACTAATCGGCAAATGAAACAAAAGATTACTGTAAGGAAGAATGACTGTTTGAAAATGGAGAATGAAAACACGATAGAAGAAAAAGACAAAAAGAGTTTTTCATCTGGGGAGAGCTCAAAATTGATTAAAATGCCAATGAAAGGGTAAGCTAAGGAAATAATCTCTAGCTCTTATTTGTAGTACTATGTAAGTGTCTTAGGTTTTCTGATACTGTGGTAGTTGAAGTAGTTTCCTTAGTGGTGAAAGCCATAGTGAGTAGTCCACTGCTTCTCAAAAAATGAAGAAAAATTCTTTTTAGACAAAATGAAGCGCACGATGGAGGTTCAAATTTATTGCCTGCTCTAAAAAAAGAAAAGGGGAAAACAAAAGAAAACGCCCACCTAAATTCCTGTGATTTCCATGTCAACACTGAGGTAAAATGCATCTTCAAAACCAGAACTGAAGACTGGAAAAAGCAGTTATTTTTGTAGGAAATGGCCACCTAGAAAAGAAAAGTAGGAACTTGGGGTTTGCTACTACTCCCTTTTCTAGGTGATTTTAGTGATCTCCGTGCAGTTGGTGTTTTCCTTTTCATTAAGTTAATGTGCCCTTTGTCGGGAGAGGGAAAAAGATGATATTACCAAACCAATCTCAAAAGTCTAAAGAAGGCACACGTATTTTTATGCAGACCTAAGCAGGAGCTTTTTCTGTCTGTCCTTCAAAGGAATCTCTGCTCTAGATGCTTTCTGTAACGTGGCTGTTGGATATAGTCCAGCTTAACCTGGATCCAGCTCAGATTCCACGTGTCCCCCTCACTCTAGGGGAAGGGTTTTAAATACTTGGGCATATTCCACGATCTTTACAGTCAAGTCTGTGATTTTATCATAGCTATTTTTTGTCTCGGTTGTTTCTGGACATCATCTTAAGTATGTATGTTTCACAGAAATATTTTTTTATAAACCTACTCACTTGGTGTTTTGTTTTTTTTTCTTTCTTTCTGTGTAATGCAGTAAAATTGCCCTGAATGCCAAAGGTGCAAAGGAAAGTAAAAGACAGCCTTCAAAGCAGAAGGCTCATCAGCAGATGAGCTCTTCCAGTGGCAATCATGGTCAAGTACCGGATGATAGCACTTCCAGTGAAACATCTGAGGATGAAGGAAGGTATGCATATAAGGAATGTTGAAAATAAAACTCACTTAATGATAAAAATTGGCCTGAGAGCTAGAGGCAAGTTTGGGTTTTTGTTGTGTGTTTAAGGTTTTTTGTAAACCTGATGCATATGAAGATTCTTGTTCTTTCGTGTGACCACCTGATGTTCTTTCTTGTTCTTTCTTGTTCTTTCCTGTGACTACCTGATGCGCTTTGTGTTGACAAACACTTCACTTCTGTTTAGAGTGCTTTTGAACATGCTGGCCAAGTCAACAATAAGGTCACGTGCACGAATTCTGATTAATTACATGAGTGTGTGTGCACAGGCATAGAAGTATTTCATGTGTTTAAAAAGGGTGAGGTATCTCAGTTTTTTCACTGCAGGTATCTCAGGATTTTTTGCCCTGCTCCCTGCTCCACCTTTTCTCTTGCAGCTGTGTACCCTCCTGACTTCTTGCCCACCCTGAACTTACTTGTGTGGGTTGTGGCAAAGTGAGAAAGAGAAGTTGTTGACACTGTTCAGCCCTAGCTAAAAATCTGGTGTGTTATCAACACTGTTTTGGTCAGAAATCTAACACACAGCCCTGTGTGGGCTGCTGTGAAGAAAATAAACTGCGTCCCAGCCAGACCCAGGACACCAGAGAATCCAAAATTACAGTTCTTTGACCTGTAGGAGAAGGATTCTCGGTACTGAAGAGAGCTAAACCCCTGGTATTAAACAGGGAATGCACGTAAGCGTATAGCTATATGTCTGTAGCTGTAAGATTTCTGTCACTTTGCGTGAAGTTTAGGGAACAGTTATTTCAACTATTTGCTTAATATCTTGCGGAAAAATTAGCCTTCCAGTAGACGTTAATAGCACACAATAATTGTTTCAGTCTTGAACTATATCTAGCAAAGTTACTATACCAGATTTTAGTTTAATTCAGTTCTGCAATTAAGTTTTCAAAGCAACTGTAGGTATTATTCGTAATGCAAAGTAAGCATTTCAGTACTGAAATATATTTCTTGTTTTCTAGACCTGCAGCAACAACCAGGAGTGAAAGGAACGAGGTACTGTAAAACTAGTTTCTTGATAAACAGTCTCTATCAGCTTTTAATCACTTAGGTGGGAGCAGTGTTTATGTAGTGATCAACCAGATGTACAAATTGCTGCTGGTATGCAGCTTGATTGTATTTGAGACAAATCTGTGGGCTGTGAAGGAGAGAATGAATCATTCCTGCATTTGTAATGGTCTGTAATACTGGACAGTGGAATTACAGAAAGTACTGTATTTTTTGTAGGTCAGCATACCAGTGGAAGTAACTGATGACCCTGGTTTAACTCACTCATCTGACCCACCTTCAGAGGATGTCCGGTTACAAGCTTCAACCTACAAGGAGACTATGCTGCTGTTGGAAGAGCTTAGTTTGGTTCATATGGGTATGTTTTCAAGTCTCTGCCTTCAGCTGTTACAAGTTCCCCTTAAAACATGATTTCTTTGTATGCACTCCTAAGTATGTTAATTTCATATTTTGATATAGTATCTCTTTGTGACTAGAGATCCCCCTCAAAAGCTGTGAAACTGTCACTTAACCTGAGATGTTGCCTGCATTGCCAGCCGATGTGCCTTACGTTATCATTGGTTCTCTGTCTAGTCAGAGCTGGAGAAGCAGTTTCTTGCAAAGTACAGTTCAGCTCCTTCTAATGCGGTCATCAAAAGTCAGCAAGAGCTTTTTCTTCTTTATATCCCCCTGATGTGGTTTAAGCCCAGCCACACCTAAACACCTAAGCACCACACAGCCACTCACTTGTTCCACCCCAGTGGGGTGGGGGAGAGCATCGGAAAGGGAAAAGTGAGAAAACTCATGGGTCGGCATGAAAACAGTTTAATAGCAAAAGCCACGCACGCAAGCAAAGCAAAGCAAGGAATTCATCCAGCACGTCCCATGGGCAGGCGGGTGTTCAGCCATCTCCAGGACAGCAGGGCTCCGTCACGCATAACAAATACTTGGGAAGACAAAGTGCCATCGCTCTGGATGTCCCTCCCTTCCTTCGTCCTCCCCCAGCTTTATATGCTGAGCATGATGCCGCGTGGCATGGCACGTCCCTTGGGTCAGCTGGGGTCAGCTGTCCCAGCTGTGTCCCGGCCCGGCTCCTTGCGTACCCCCAGCCTGCTGGCTGGTGGGGTGGGGTGAGGAGCAGAAAAGGCCTTGGCTCTGTGTGAGCGCTGCTGGGCCATAAGGAACACATCCCCGTGCTACCAACCCTGTTTGCGGCACAGCTGTAAAACATGGCCCTGTACCAGCGACTGTGAAGAAAATTAACACTATCCCAGCCACAACCAGCACACCCCTCAACAGCTAATGACAAAGAGTACAGCAAAATAATGGCTTTGCTTAAAAATAATAAGTACATATATATAACAAATTTCAACTGTCATAAGATGCTTGCATATATGCACAAGGCATTATATAAACATAAGCATCACTTACTAGGGCTCTTAAACTATGCTAAAATTTCATTAGGCAAGTGTTAACCTTGGCTGAAGGCCAAACTCCCCGCCCAGTGCTGCCACTGCCCCTCATTGACGAAACGGGGTGAAAAAGCTTGTGGGTCAGTGTGAAGGCAGGGCTGTCACTTCCCAGTGACTGTCACTGGCAAAACAGACTCCACCGATTAAAATACATTTGGATAGTGAGAAACAAAGACCCAAAACCTGAGAAGGACACGTCGGCACCCCCCCTGCTCAAGCTCTGCTGCGCTCCTTCCCCGCCACCTCCCCAGGCAGCACGGGGAGGCTGCGGTCTGCAGTCGGGACGTAGCAGTTTCTCTCTGCTGCTCCTTCCTCGTCCCTTTTCCCTGCTCCAGTGTGAGTCCTGCCCCGGGCTGCAGTCCTTTGGGGAAAATCTCCTCCAGCCTGGGCCCTCCATGGGTCGCAGGTCCTTCGGGAAGGATCCGCCTGCTCTGGCACGGGGTCCTGCGCAGCACTGCGCTGTGGGTATCTGCTCCAGCATGGTTCTCTCAGGGGCTGCAGGGGAATCTCTGCTCTGGCACCTGGAGCAGCACCTCTCCCTCCTCCTTCGCTGACCTGGGTGTTCGTTTGTGGGGCTGGTTTTCACATGCTTTTCCCCTTCTCTGCCCGTGTGGTGGTTTCACCCTTTCCTACGTTTGTTTTTCCTGAGGAGCTGCCAGCACGGCTGAGAGGCTCAGCTGTGCCCTGCGGTGGGTCCATCGAAACCGTCCATGTCCAGCACGGGACGACCCCTGGCTCCTTCTCACAGGGACCTTCCCGCTACCGAGACCTGCCACCTGCACCTAATGCAGCAAAGCATTGAACAGCTTATACATTGGGCAGTATTTGTGCAGCTTTGTGTCTTTTCTGTCTCAAAACAGGTTCTGCTACTTTGCTGAAAATGCAAAACATACTTCTTGAATATGAACAGAGAATAGAACGTCAGAAAAATCAGTATAAAGCGCTCTCAAGAGAAGTAAGGAAATTGGAAGATGAAAGGGAGGAGTCACAGTTCAGAGCGGAGAAGACTCAAGATTTGAAATCCGTATTGGCTCACCAAGCAGCAGAATGGAAAAGTGATATCCAAAGCCTTAAGTATGTAAATTGTGGTCTGATAATGTATTATCTTGTCAGTGGTTTTGTTCCGAAAGACACTGATGGTGCAGGCAACAGGATGAGAAGTTTCCAGTCTTTTGGGTTTGGGTTTTTTGAATCCCGTGGGCCAGTTATGCTATGAAGTAGATAATGGGAGAGGGGAAAAACGTCCGGATACCAGCTCCATGTACAGTCTTCTGGATGTTGTTCTAACTTTGTTTTCTAGCAAGAAAAGAGCAAGAGAGTGTGTATGGGGAAATCAGATTTATAAGAGAGATTTGAGAGATGGTTGGGTGGTGTTTTTTTTTTTTCATTTTGTCCTTGCAGCTTCAGTGGGCCTATAATACTAGGATTTCTGGTAACTCCACCCAGTGCAAGTCAAACCAGAGCTTAGAGCATTTGTTTGCTTACCTGTTTATTTGTTGGAAAGGTCAAGTTTGGGATTGCCCCTTTCTCCACACTCCTGAGCTAGACCCGGAGGCGTGAGGTTTCTCATCGCTGTTGACATCACGCCAGACAGGGGTGGCCAGCAGGCACCGTAGGCAGTTCAGCAAGGACAACTGCAGAGCCCTGGCCTGGGAGGGGAGATCTCCTTGTGGTGATCCCCGGTGGGACGGCGTGGCTGGGGAGCGGCCCAGGCAGAGAGCGAGCTCAGCAGGAGCCACCGTGAGCTGGCAGCTGGGGCGGCCCGCAGCGGCCTGGGCTGTATGGAGGGCAGCAGTGCCAGGGCCCTGGGGGCAGTGAGTGCCCACCCCTCCGCAGGGCTTGCTGAGCTGTGTCTCGAGCCCGGGGCCCGGTGTTTGGCCGCCCAGCCCAGGAGATCTTGCCCAGTCCGTGTGAGGTCGGCAGGGAGATGCCGGGCTGGCCCGGGGGCAGGAGCACCAGCCCTGTGAGGGGAGGCTGCGGGAGCTGGGCCTGGGGGAGTTGGGCCTCCCAGCGCGGGGGAGGGGGGTACGAGGAAGAGAGGCCGGTCCCAGCTTGGCCTGGGTTTGACTTCAGCAGGTGTTCAAAATCCTCAAACATCTGTCAAGTATAAAGAAGTAGTATTTTCATTCTAAGTGAATTCTCCAAGCAGCGTTAAATTTATACTTTCAAAAGTTACACTTTTTGCGAAATTACACTAGAAATTACATGTAAAGCTTTCTCCTTGCAATATACGCCATTCAAATACAAATGTTTCTGTCAGTCTTTCAAGTGATTTTAGTGGTGGTTGATTCTTGTTTTGCGGAATTTCTAAAGCAGGCTTTCAATTGGCAGTTCTTCCCTTAGGTTGACACTTGATTTTTTTTAATTTTTTTTTTTTTGTCCACTATTGTGAGTATATGGGAAAAAATAGTCAAAATAATGATCAAACGCAAAGCTGCTTTCTTGTTTGGGTACCGTGGGCACACCATGGTCCGTTTTTTACCATGTCAGTGCTCATTGCTGATTGTTTCAGTTGGTAAAGAAGCTGACCTTCCATAAGGCTTTCCTTGTAAGTCAGCTTCAAAATGAAATTGCTGTAGTTTCTCCCAGAGGTAGATCCAACTGAGGTTTAAAACTGTTTTTAATCGTATTCAGCTTAAACCCCATGCATTTCTGAATCTGGTTTTGAACACTGACATCCTTCTTGAGTAAACAGAAGCTGCTTGTTCTGTCTGTGGTCAGCAGTTGTTTTAGACTTACAGAAGGCTTGCTGAAAAATTGTCGGGTCTGCCATAGGTAAGTGGCGTGCTGATTCACCAGTATTACTTCTGGTCACTGAATCCGTAATATGTAGGCAATGCTCAGTATACTAAGAAAATGTATACTAACCATAGTAAAAGTTTACGATGCTTTGATCTGATAAGACAACAAACTCCTTTTTCAACAAAATGGCTGTAATATGAAGATGGGTTTTTTTAATTTTATTATTATAGTGTGCACACTGGTGTGTGTTTCCCTATACAAACTTACAAATAACGGATAAATCACTCAAAGTTTTTTTTCTCTATCTTGTACAACTGATACCATGCACAACGGAATGAAGTTAGAATTCTTTAAAAAGTTGAAAAGTACAGTAAAAATATGAACTCTGAAAACATTTAACATTTTTTATGGTTTGAGTTGTCTCTGCAAGTTCATCATGTGGAATATCTACTTTTATATCAGTGCTTTTGTTTCTCAAATCCTCCGTTAAATCCCAGATGTTCTTTGAAACAACAAGAAGAAAAGAGGCTCAGAGTAGAAGTGCTGTGTGAGAAAATGAGAGAAGACCTCCGAAGGAAAGAAGATCAATATTGTAAAGAGATGGAGGAGAAACAGAAACTTGAGTTGCACTCTAGGAATTTAGAAATGGAGTTAAGAACACTGAGAAAGCTCTTGAAACAGGTATATTAAATAATGAATTAAAGTCTTTGTCTTATTTTCTGCTTCTTTTCAATTGTATTCCAGTATGCCTAGAGAAGGAGGCGCTTTGTTCACGGAAGAGGCGTTGGATAACAATTGTCAGATTTTGAGAACAGTAGAGTACAGTTGGTTCACAATTGGGCTGTTCTTTTTTTTTTTTTTTTTTCCTTTGCAGTTTATTATTCCTTTTTTCTTTTTTCAAAATTGAGGTTTCATTTGTGTTTCAGGCAAAGCCTTACGTTTTTTTGAATTACTACAAAACATCCTGTATTTTGCCTTCTTAAATTTTCATAAGAAAATTTAAATTTATTTATTTATAGGTGGATTATCATAACGGTGGGGAATCAAAAATGTTTTCAAGTATGCAGGGGAGAATGGGAAGATGTATTGCTAGCTCTGTTTTTTCTTCAGATGCAAGCAGTTTTATTGTATTACTGTAGGTTGAAGAGGAACGTGATGAAACACAGAGACAGCTCTCTCAGGAAAAGAGGGCCAGAGCCCTTCAAGAAGGAATTTTGAACAACCACCTTGGGAGACAAATGGAACTAGAAGAAGGGACAAGAAGATCTATAGGAAAAAAATCAGAGGTAAGCAGATTTTTTTTTCTAATAAATTAAATTTCACCATGTTTGTTTTAAAGTCATAATAAATCTTACATAACTTTTTCTGTTTCTTGATGGTTTATTTACTGTTTACCAGTGTAACTTATCTGGGTAAATACCTTTCTTGTTTTCTCTTATGTCTAAAAGTTCTGGAAAGCAGCATCACTCCTGTATGTACCTGAATTACTTGTGCAAGTAGGAAACTAATAGAAGACACTGTTTACACCGTTTCTTAACCTATCTGTTATTTGTCATTTCACAGACATTTCGTCATCACTTTTTAGGCTTTCTAGCAGTGAAACACCTAGCTACCTATGGCAAGGTTGACCAGGAAGAAAGTTGTTTGACAGTGTTTGTGTTTCCATTGCTTTTTTTTTTTTTTTTTAAATTAGTTATTCCCTTATTGAACTTACTTCAAGTATGCCTTTCTTTTCCACCTCCACATAACTAAAATTTTATGATCGAATATCAGCAATGAATTCAACTCTCTGTAAGAGTTAGAGTAACTGGAGGAGAAAAAGCAATCATAAACACTGTATTAAAAAAGATCTTGAAAAGAGTTTACTGAATTTCCTAAAGAATGTGCAGTGCCTGGAAGCCTTTTTGTTCTTGGCTGTGCTGCCCAGTAAATGTAGGGTGAATGTGTTTAAGTGGAAAAAAGTTATACATACAATAAAGAGGAAATATACAGGACTATTGCATTCCGGGGGTGATTGAGTTTTATAGCTAACTTCCAGTAACACAAAAGGATAAGTGTTCAGAAGACATTTGAGAAGGAAAATACCCTTTCTGGCCTTGTGTTTACCAGATCTGTAGCACACCTAATTCAACCTTAAAGGCAGTATTATAAAGGCATGCACATACAAGAAAGCGCTGTCATTTTAAAAGCTTTGGTTGCTGGTTTAAGGGGGGAAAAAAACGTAACTGTATATTTGGGATGTTCATTTAGGTTTTAAGGATATGTTGCACTTCCGTTGTGTACGTACATTGTACATGTGCATGGGTTCACAGAGTAGCTTATTGCCTGAAACTTCATCTTTGAAGTCATGCTTTAGTACTAGAAATGTTAAAATGCAGTTTATTGCTGCAGGTTTTTTGTAGATTCATTTCCCAATTGGCTCTTTATTCATGTTCCCTGTCCTTCAGGAATCCAGCACTGACAGAGAACAGGATCTGTTGTACAAGAATCAGTTACTACAAGATGAGATTGCTATGCTAAGGCTAGAACTCACTCAAGTAAGACTTAGGCACCAGGAGGAAGAAGGAAAATATTTAAAGGAAAATGAGACCTTGAAAGAAAAAAATGAAGCTCTCAAAAAGGAACTTAAACTGAACAAGGAAGCGTTAAGACAAATGTTTTTTCAGTTCAACACGGAGCTGGACTTACTAAAGACAGAATCTGCAGTGCTGACTTCCAAACTTGAGCAGACAAACAAAAGCAAAGACAGACTAGAGACAGAAATTGAATCATTTCGTTCCTCCCTGAACGCTGCAGTTCAAGAACTTGAACTTCATTTGTCATCAAAAAGCAATGCTGAACGAAGATTTCACAGAGAACGTGATGAATGCCTTTGCTTGCAAGTCGAGCTCCATCGTGACCTCTCTGGCGTGCAAGAAACCAACAAGAGCTTGTCTCTGCAGCTGTGTAAAGCTAAAAGCAAAGCTAATAGGCTAGAAAATGAGCTTCACCAGTTGAAGCAAATGCTCAGAGAAAAAGCTTTGCTTTTAGAAATGGCAAAAAAGAATTAAGTCAAGGCCAGTGTCGGGCAAAGGAATGTGATCATGCTCGACAACTTGAGAAAGATCCAGTAAGCAAACTTGTAATAAAACAGGAGTCCTTGCAGGAGCGATTGGCCCAGCTCCAGAGTGAAAACCTTTTTACTCCATCAGCAATGGGAAGAGATGCAGAACAAGAGGATCATGAAAGAAAAAATAGTGGATTATGTGCAGCACTGTTTTAATGACATTTTCAGCAAACTTAGAGCTGATACAGAAAAGCAAGTTTATCTAATAGAAGAGCGAAACAAGGATTTAAATGCCAAGTGTACTGATTTAAGGGAACAAGTCTTTAAATATGAGACTGACGTAGTAGAAAGACAGGTAAAGTATATGCATAGAAAGAACAATTTAAAGTTTGTCCATTCTTGAAATTAGTTTGTTCCTACAATGTATCCGGTGTAAGTTCCATGCATGGGACCAAAGAATACTGATTTGTTCTGGTTTGTTATGTTTCTCTCGGAATTGCGGAAAGTTTTGGCAACGGGGATATTAGTCCTCAGATCTAAGCAGAGAACAGAAAAAAGGTATCCAAGTCTAAGCTTTGATCAAGAAAGGTGATTCTTCTCTAGAACTTTTTTTCATCTATTTTCCTTAGTCCATGTTATGCCCTATAGAATAGTCTTAAGTATTTGATGGTGTTGATGTAAGTATTGCACTGATGACATGAATGAGAGTGGTATAAAAGGAGGAACCATCCAATACACGAGGGCTGAGAAATGAAGGTACAGAGAAGTGAAGTGGTTGGGGATAGATTTATATGAAGCTTCTATAGAGGGGAAAAAATAGGTTCTCTGTAAGCTGCTATCAAGATTGAAGAGTATTAGTAATGTCCAGCTGTTGATTTCTGTATGTGTTTTGAGGGTTCTGAGGGGCCTGCCTGTTCCTCAAAGTTCATGTCAGACGGTGACCTTAAGCTTTCTCTTTTATGATGTGTAGCCACACTCCAGCAGTACTGTCAATCATTGTAAACTGTGACTTGCTTTGTATTCTTACTACCAAAATAATGGGTTCCTTTTGAAGATCATGTGAGAGAGTGTGTGTATATGGATATAGCTATATATATATATGAGCTATGCAGATTTTTGTAAACCTAATCTATCAGTACTTCTAAAACGAGCTGAGTAAGAAGACTACAAGAGGATGTGATTCAACATACCCTTAAAGTGTATCTCAAAGGAGCTTTCAGATATTTGTATTCATTTAATTGTATTTGTATAGTGAAGAAACAGAAGAAAGAACAATCTAACACAAAGTCCTGCCTTCAGTCACCAGAGTAATATTTGCAGTCAAACTGTGGCTCTTAGATCACAACAGATTTCTTTGGGTTTTGTTAGGAAAAAAATACCTGATTGCAGTGTGTTCCTGTGTATTGTTCAAGGAAGAACAATACCTGAGCCTTTTTTATGTGTTAGGAAACAGAAATCCTCGTGAACAGCTGCTGATAGTCAAAGGTTCTCAGCTGAGAAAGATGACGAGAGGTCATCATCCATGCAGATGCCTGCTGCTGGCAGGCAAAATTTCATACTTTTGGGTTCAATCTAGACAGGTCTAATTGTATAATAAAATAAGTTAAAGGCGTATTTCATGTTCTTAGAACTTTCTTCATGCTAATTTAACTGTTTTGTTAGGGCATGTTTGGACAACTGCAGCAGGAGCTTGCTGATGCACCTAAAAAGCAATCTATGCCAGAAGCTTCACTTGAAGTTACTACACGCTACCACAGTGACCTGGAGAGAGACAAGCTGCGCTTGCAAAAGGAGTTGGAAAGAAAGTTGAAAATTAAGGTACTTAATGTATTTAACTATATGAAGAAATCTGAGTGTAGCTGTTGAAAGTAGGAGCGAATGTTGTCCTTTTGCACCACCTTTTGCAGTGTTCTTACGAAAACTGAAGTATAGAGGGAACCAGAGGAGCTTTGCAGGAAAGCTGTAGGGTGATTTTGTGTGTGTGTGTGTGCATGTCATCTTATCCCCCAAAGTTGTAACCTCATCCTGTCGCTTCTAGAGTATTCCTTCTTCCCACCAGCTCCAGCTGCTGTTCTTGGTTATGGTTCCTAAGGTGTGTTTTACACTCCACATCAACCTTGGCCATAGGTCTTGGATGGGTGGAGGAGAGCTTAGGCCTGTTTCTGTGTGAGTTACTGCATTCTCCTGCGCTCTTGTCTTTTCCGGCCACCTTGCTTTTTCTTCTGCCACTGTTGCTTTCACAGACGCAGAAGCAGAACATGCTGGCTCTGACATCCAAGGACTTGCACAGCACGTGGGAGGAGCACTTGAAGTCAAGATCCCACCTTGAAGAGCGCGTTGCTCAGCCGGACGAGGAGAAGGCTGAACTGTTGCAACAGGTGAGCCCAGAAAATTCTCCGGGCACCGAGGCAATACCCAGGAGAACCACATGCACCTTCTGGTCAGGTTCTTACATATCATTGCTTTCTGTTATCCCTGCCATTCAGGCTGCGAGTACCTTATTGTTTGGGGGTCACGGAGGAAGCAAATAAAAGCTAGATGGGTATCTTTGTGTAAGCTCTGGAGTGGCTCTGTTGGGAAGAGTTCCCAGTGTGGTTTGCTATCAGTTGAGCACATTGAGCAAGGCCACAGTTCCCAGTTCTTCCTTGGATTTTGTGTGGTCATCTTCTGACCCCTTGGTTTCTAGGCAGGTTTAAAATGCTTGATGTTTCCAGTGCGTGTATGGAGGAGCTGCTGTATGTTTTCAGCATAGCGGGAGCTTAAAAGCCTTGCAGAAAAACATACTGAAGGAATGCTGGGTAAATGAACGAGTGCTTGGGAAACAAGCAGCGCCTGCCAGTTGCCAAGGGGCGGCCTTCCCCTTTTCTCCTTTTCTGTAGAGGGAAAATGGAAGTACAAAGTCAAAACAGCTGCCAGCTCTCCTCTGGTGTGGCTGAGAAAACACCAAGAGGAGGAAAACCAGCATGTGGCTAAGTAAATGCCCACACAGAAGAGGTGGAGGTAATGGCCGAGGGGAATAAAATGTTGAAGAACTCCAAAAGATCAGATTCCTCCACAAGCCCCTGCCTGCTGGTTGGTGGAAGATCCCATGAAAGCTTTGGATGGATCGATGTTCTCCCATGAAGTGCATACCTACATAATCCCTACTATGAGCAGAGGCACTGCCAAAAGTGTTCTCCAGCATCTTTTCCACCTGTTATGTCTAGAAGAGGATGGCCTTTGCTTCAGGCGAGGGCATCTGTTTCTGTAGTTACATATTGGTCTGTTTGATGTGAAACCTGAAGGGATGGATGGAATAGCCTCGGGAATTCCGTCCCATGGCATTCTGTGGAACGTGGCTAACGGATAGAGACGTCCGGCAGCTTCTCTGTGGAGAGCGCTAGATGCACAGACTGTACGTAGGTATTTTTCCTGTGCTCTGTGTGTGCGATACATCTTTCTTTTCTCTTTTGAAAGTGCGAGAGTGAAAGAAAGGAAGTGAAGAAGCTGGTAGAGTTGAAACGCCCAGTTGAACTACGTCTGGCCCAAGAAATGAAAAGAAACCTCGATCTGCAGAAAGACTGTAAGAGGTACGGCTTTTTAGCGTGGTGAAGAGGTATCCCTGCGTAGGAGTCATGTTTTATTAAACTTTAGTGTAAAAATAGGTGTACCTAACTGTGAGCAGATGCCAGCCTCGTGTTAGTTCTTGCAAGGTACTTCTGTACACCAGCCCCTGGTTTTCAATAGCTGCCAAAACAACTGCAGATGCAGGTTGCCCTGCAGTTCTCCTGGGAAAAAGGGAGTCTTTCATTCCTCTTTTCAGGTGAAATCTGGACTCTCCAAGTGTATGTGGCACAGGAATACTGTTTTTTCCTGGTAATTCCTGGTGCGTCAAGTACATTAAAGATAAAGCAAGCTGTGTCTGTGCTGTTTACATGAGAGTATGTGAAAAAGTCCAGTTTTGTTTCTTTTTGCTTCATTGTTTTCATGACTAGTTTGCTGTGCAGGTTGAAGAGGCTGCTGAGCAGAGCTACGAAGGAACTAAGGGTGTATGAGGCGAGAGGGGGACTGTCCCAGCTTAATTTGCAGGGAGAAGTGAAGAAAATGGTCAATGAAATTGGCAGATTAAGAACAAAGGTGAGCTTTATTTTGTTTGGGTTATTGTGGTGGTTTTTCTTTTGTAACCTTTATTCTTTCTTTATACTTCTTTTCATGTTGTTGATTTTGACTACTTTTTTCTTGGCTGTATTTCTGAAATTATTTGGCTGGTTTTTGATGTTCCTTCTATGGTCACAGTAGTAGGCGACTGTAATACTGATGTAGCTCTTAGGGGTAAAGATGGAAGTGTTACGTACACAGCAGTATCTGCGAGGGCGCATCAGGGGTAGGCTGTCCTGCAGAGGAAGGGCAAAGCAAGAGCCACAGCAAGGCTGGCAGGGTCTGTGACCACACAGGCCAGGGATCAGCCCCACAGGCCCTCACCAAGAAGAGCAGAAGAGTTCTGGGGACAGTTCTGGGGACAGTAAGCAGAGTCCTCCAAGAGTGCAGATCACCAGGCCGGTCCATAGGGATGGGCAGGTCTGCAGTCCTACTGGGACGTCACGTCCATGGGTGAGGGCCAGGGCTGAGAGCAGTGAAGGCCCAGCACAGGCCTGGCTGCAGCTTGAGGCCGTGGCAGCATCGTCGGGCTCCGACGGATGCATTCCCTCTCGGAAGAGAGGGGAGTAACGCCACCATCACTCGGAACAACTCTGTGCAGTTGGCCTTGCCCAAGGTCACCCCCTGAAGCCTGTCTCGGGCACGAGTTGAGCAGGAGGCAGGTGGGGGTTTGCTTTTCGGAATGGTGTCTTTGCTTCCCAGGGCACGATGCAGTGTGAGGTGATGCGGAAAAAACCCTGTAACTTGTTGCTTACTAGTAGCTGACTCAGTCCGTCTTCCCCTTGTCATGGAGACCCACAAATGCTTTTGAGGTTGCTCTGGCTGTTCGGTAGCATGGAACCTTTTAGCTGCTTCTCCGCTCATTACTGAGATAGCTGTGTTTCAAAGTTATGCTCCTTTTTAGAAGATATTATTGTAGAACGAGTCAACTGCCTTGACAGTGGCTCACTTGTAGTTCACAGGTTAGCAGCATATTTGTGTTCCTGTTGGAAGAGCTATTTTGAATGACAGGGAATGGAATTACGTTTGGGCAATTTTAAATTTTAAGTGTAAAGTTTCTACGTATTTTAGAGACTTTCAAGTGTTGACTCTGGTGGTTTCCCCCTCTTTTTTAAAAATAAAAGATGATGGGATATCATGTTTTATGGTTAATAGGTATAGACGATGGATGTTTCTGGAGGGGGAAAGAAGGGGATAGAAGCTGTAGTTGACCATTGGGACCTATGGGAACTCTGATATTTCCTGGAAATCTTTTGAAAACAAACTGTAGCTTTGACCTAAAGAGACTGTCTTCTGCCACCAGTGCTGTAAAAGCGGTGTTCTGAACCACTATTTCCAGATCTGTTAGCGTAATGGAAGGAAAGGGTATCCGTTTCTTGCCTTGTCAGTTCTGTGACGAAGCTTTGACCGTGTGACAGCATGTGACAGTTCCTCTGAAGCATGATACATGGTTTTTTTTCTGATGAAACCAGAATGTGGCTGTGATGTAACTGGGTATGGGTGTGTTTGATTTCCTATGATCGTATGAACATCTCGCAGAAGAATAGCCCTAGTGCTTTTCAGCCTAGCCCTGCGGGTGTAATGCTGCTGGTTTGGTACCTCTTGGTCTGTGACCCACTGCAGAACTGAGGAAGGATGGGAACCTGAGGAATGCTGTCAGAAATTATGTGAAAGCTGTTCTTGTTTTAAAAGAAGAGCCTGGTTTCACTTTTGTTTTAACACTGAATCAGCAGATGATAAATAGTCTTGATGGCCAACTCCTTTACCAATTTTCACAGATTTGACTAATTTTAGATCCCTCTGAGTTCCCTGTTTTTTTCCCCTTTCCTGTCTACAGGTTGATGAACTTTCCCAGCAGCTGGAGATAGAGTCTAAAAAAGGCATGCAGCTAGAAGCACAAAATCATGATTTGCGAGAGGAGTTGTCCACCATGCGTGGGAGCCATGAAAAACTGGAAAAGAGCAAAAGCCAGCTGAAAGAAGAGGTGGCTAATCTCAAACACCATATGGAGACTAACATGGTGGATCGCAGCCAAATAGAACAATACAAAAGAGAGGTGGAAGAGTGAGCTGAACAAGAAATAAGACAAAAACTGCAAGAAGTCAATCTGATTTTGCAGGTAAGTTAATTTCTTATGTGTGTCTGTTACAGACTTCTGTTTTGGTTGTCATTTTATAGGGGCGGGGGGTGGTGCCTGATTCCATGTGTTACGCTGTACTTCTGTTTTTCCTGAAGGGCAGTGGGAGAAGGGAATATGGTTGGGCAAGATGCTTTCATGTGCGTGCAGTGTGCCTGCAGGCCCTGAATCAAAAACTTGCCAAGGTAGGTTTTCATTTTGCAGTTCTTGGAGGGGTATCACTGTCCACTGGTCTGTTCTCATTGTTTATCCTTGAATGGGTATTGCAACTTAGAGTTGTCACAGCCAGGCATACACATCTTCCTTAGTCATTGCACAAGGGGCAACGCTCAGAAAAGAAGTCACCAAAGCTGCAGGGTGGGGGCTGGGGGTGCGGCATCTCCATGATTTCTTTGAGGAATGCTATGCCCTGTCCTACAGAGATAGTGTTCCTTCATCAGTAGCTTTGATGAGTAATAGTGCTAAGATGGGGGTTCTTTCTGAATGAAAAGAATCATTTAGTGTGGTAGTTCCAGGGTTGTGCCCTGGTCGCTGATGGCAGTGAGGAGGCACAGTTGCCTCGCTGAATAGAGCTGGGCCCTTGAAATTGGGTGCACGCAATTGACTGGCGAGGAGAGTTCTCTTTTTCTTTGCGGTGGTTGAAGGCGTGTATCTACTTCAGATGCAGGCAGCCTCCCAGGACAGATTAGAACAAATCAGAGCCAGTCGTCATGCTTTGCTGACAAACCAGCTAGACCACAGAATTGGAGACCTCGAACGTGAATTGGACAGGATAAAAAATACCCAACGAGACAGTATTTTTCAAAAAGAATCTGTACAGGCAGAAGCGGAAAAGTACAAAGACCTGTACCTGGAGGAAGTTAAAAATGGAAGATGCCTAGGAAATAAACTAGAAGGGTAAGTCCATGCATTTTTGGGGTGATAATAAGATACTACTTCTTCCTCAAGCAGTTTTCTTCGTTAAATACTTTTTCTACATCTGGTCAGCATTATGCATAAGATAGCATATTTGTGATGAAAGTACCTTAAGGGTCTCCCCTGTTCATTGGAACTATCTTCATTTCTCTTCAGTGTTCCAGCAGTAACACCACCGATCATGGGCATTAATAGGATATTTTTGAAGTTGAGTTTGTTTTAACAGGCAGCCTTTTTGCCAGTCTCTAATCTCCTCTTCTTACTCTAAGTATGGCAGAAAAGATAATGTCATGTCCTTTACTGCTTGAATAAGGATAGGCCCTTCAGAGAACGGCATTTGGTGCTGTGAAGAAGAACAACAAAAATCTTTTGGCTTCCATTTTAGCCACATGTCATAGGTTTCAGCTTTCTTTGGGAAAGGAAGGGTAGCCCAGAGTTCTTATGCAGGTGATGTACCTTTCAGGAAGAGCTATGTAAACACACGGTGTGCACAGACTGCTTTGAGGCCTTAATGCTGAGAAGTCCAAAGTATTGGTTAACTCTTGCTGCTTCTTGCAGGTAGTGTGGCTACCTAGAAATAGGCTCTTCAAAAAACCTCAGATCAAATTATGGACGTTTTTTTTGGACTCTCTTAATCCCTTCCACTTTGAGAAGTCAAATAATAGTCAAAGACCTGGAGGGTAACTTTGCGGAGGTGTTATTACCAAAGATAATTCTTTGTATGCTTCTGAATGTTTCAGAGCTAATGAGAGACGAGCAGAAGCCAATGCTAAGCTCCTTCAGGAGTGCCATAGAAGCAAACCTTTAATTGCAAGCAGCGCTGTCAGTGGTCCAGTTCTGTATTCAACTGAACTGGGACATACTAGCAACGATCTGGCACTGAATAGAAGTCTAAATCTAGGAGGAAGCTTCCTAACCCCAACCGTGAATACGTTACCATCAAGAAACAGAGTTGAAGCCTATGTGGCTAAGGTAAGCGTTTTTAAATACTGTTCTCAACTAGTGTTGAAGAGTATCTGTAAGCAAGGTTGTGCTTTTCAGTCTAAAGTCAGAATCCATTTCTAGTTCCAAACCATATGCTCTAATATGCTAAACCAAATTGCTCATCAAACCAGTATACAACTAGGTGGTAGAAATGAAGACTTCTGGTCATTAGGGTTATAAAATTTCCAGAAGCGCTCAAAGACCAAAAAATACTGAGTTCTAAATGATGAACTGCTTAACAGGTTTTTTTTGCAAGTTCTCTTTTGCAAGAGAAACTGTGATGAAGAATACTGTGGCATAGGAAGCTGCCAAAGAAGCTCTTCAGTAAAATTTAGTGCCGATGCCCCATCCCTGGCAGTGCTCAAGGCCAGGCTGGGTGGGGCTTGGAGCAACCCGGTCTAGTGGAAGGTGTCCTTGCCCATGGCAGGGGGGTTAGAACTGGATGATCTTTAAGGTCCCTTCCAACCCAAGCCATTCTGTGGATGACCTTGTTTAAAACAGCTAACTTTATGATGAGTGCAAAATCCCATCAGACATCTTTGTTTGAGACACCTTTTCCTCCTTCACTGATGTTCATGCTAGCAGTTTCTTCACTAGAACTTGTTTTAGTACAATACCAACAAAGGCATGCTTCAAAACTAGGATGGCATGAACAGGACACGTAACTTCTCACTTGAGTGTGGGACGTATGCTGTGCATAGGAGGCATTTGATTTTGTGGGTCCTGCTATGTGGTGTTATATGTAACTGCTCCTCAGGAAGTCTACAGAGCTTTCTGATTTTGTACAAAAGCTGCAACCTCTGCAATACCTCTGGTCAAAGTGTGCCCTGTAATTAGCAGTCAGCATGATAGCACATCCCTCACAGAATGGTAAACGTGATATCATGAGACTTGGAAACAGATGTCAGTCGTTGTAATCCGTTTCCCACCTAGCATAGGACTGAGGCATGGGCAAGCTTGCCTGTTCAGTCAGTGTCTGTCCCTCGCGTATTCTGTTGTTGAATGGATGTGAGAAGCATTCGCTCACTTTTAAGCCTTACCCTGGTTCACTGGTCCCACCTACACTGGGAAGAATCCATTTAAAATAACGTGTCTACATACTGCACCTGGTTTAAGAAAAAGAAAAAACCAAACCAAACAACAAAACAAAAATAGACAAAGCGGTGTGTAGGTAATGCGTAGCAGCGGCAGTTAAGAGATGAACTTTTCTGTATCATTGTGAATGTGTTTTTTGTGTCAGAGGGGCGGACAAAACACTACCTAAAGAATGTGGGAGGCAATTAGTACTGTACCACCTGCAGGGATTATTCTGCACGCAAGCAGCAGAAAGGAGGCGAAATTCAGGGATCCACTGCAAAACTGAAGTAAGGAGAAAGCCAGGACAAGGGAACAAGAGGGACAGGGAGCAGGGAGCACGTGAGGGCAGGGGAAAATGAGAGAGAGATGGGAGCGAGATGTTACAAGAAGAAAAAGGCAAAGGAGGAAACCATCCCACTTCTAGGAAAAAAGCTGTCCTAGTTTAAAAGAAAAGGATTTAACAGTTATGGTTTCTTTTTTTGAAGAAGAAACAGGAAAAAAAGAATAACCTCCCTGTTACTAAATCCAGCTGCACATCTCTTTATGATATTTCTTCCTGTAATCACCAGTTAGGGAACAACTGAGACTAATTGTAGTGGCACTGCCTGTAGCCTCAAGTCACCTGACGTTCAGTGTATTCAGGGAAGTCTTAAAACCTGATCTTCTCTGGAGTCCTTCAGAAGAAAGGAACTGAGTTCTCAGAGGTGCAGTAGTTGCTAGAGGACTAGGTGAGTATTTCACTTAGAACTGCGGGCTTAATTGTTCTCAGTCGGGTGCAGTATGTCATGTGCATAACATGCATCTGAGAAAAGAGGATTGAATTGGAACGTAAGACTTTGAAGTCAGGAAGTAACAAAAGGGAAAAACTGCATGTATCCCTCTGCATACAATAATGGGTGGCAAATCTCAATCAGTTTCCAAATGCAAAATCACCAGATGCACAGTCTGTGCTGTCATTTCTGCAGGAGTCCCGTGCCATTCAGGAGGCAAGTTGGAGCATGAGGGAAGAAATCAGAGATTATAGTTTTAGTCTGTTTTGAAATGCTTTGCTGGTTGTGCTGCCTGGTATTCTGTCTGTTCACCAGACTGTTTCAAAACAGAAGAATTTCTCTGACTCTAAGCCTTTTCTTCACTTCACTGTTTACTTCAGTTATGCCTCAGCTTTGTTTTCCCACTAACCTGGTTCCCTTCTACAGAATTTGCCTTGCCTTTAAATTCAGGATGCTGCCTTGGCTGGAGATGACAAATGCTTCTGCCACTGAAGCTCTAAATGACAGGGAGTTAAGAAGCTGAAATTGCAGTGTGCCTCAGGCAGTCCTTTGAGGCTTCTTTTTTTAGTCAAAGCTCTCTGCAGATTTGGTGTTCCTTGTAGTAGCTTCCTCAAGGTGAGAAAGGCTATTGGAAGTAGGGAACATGCCAGCCATTCTGAAGAGGAAGATGTTTGTGTAAATTTCGTTTGTGCAGAAGCTTTGAAATAGCTTCAGGGGCAAAGAGGTGAAAATAGTTCACACTGCTATTATTCAAAATGATGGTAATCGTTGGTCCTGCAGCTGTTGGAAAAAACCCTGGTAAATGATGCTGACAAGAGGAAGGAGTGCTCCACTAGCAAGTGGACACAGTTTCTTCTTTAGACTTAACTAAGGAATTTGGTGTTTAAAGGCTTGAAAGATTGCACCGTTTTCCTAAACATTAAGCATGACTATCAGTGATTACACATAGAGCCGTACATGTTGAAGATGGTCATATCACAAGTTCAGCAAAAAAATGAGCGTGTTATTCTTAAAAAAGCATAAAGAAATGTGTTCCATCACAGTATAGCCCCTTCCCCTTTATCAAATATATACGCTACAGAAATGAATAACCTTGAAGTGCAAAAGGATCTTTAAAAATACAAAAAAAGTTCATATTGGCACAAGCTTATTAACCAGTAGAATCCCAATCACATGCAATGTCTTCGGGTTTTTTTGGTGGTTTTTATTTGTATTAGAGCTTCAGTAATGTGGAATAAATTACAAGTACTTGACAAATTCTGTGCATGTAATTAGACAGTGACTGTAGCAACTAGCAATTCAGTATTTCAGACCTGCTCCCTTAGTCCATAGACTAAGGCAAGGAATGTCTCCTGCAAGTGCTGCAAGGAGGTTTTGGGACTGGAGTCCTGTTGTTAGGTTTAACAAATGTCAAGCTTAAATCCTCAGAGCTGTGCAAAGGCTGGTGAAAATGAACATGGGTGTCTTGACAGACAAGAACAGTGAACTCTGCAACCAGGGTGAATCAGTGGATAAATGAAACCAGTTTAATGTGGGAAGGGAAATGTCTGCTTCCTACTTCATCTTCCAATTTCTGTTCCATTTCTGATTTGGCTTTCTGCACTCTTGTAGCAGTCTTTGTTGTTAGCTTTTTTACTTGCTTCATTTACATGTAGGCCACGTTCTTGTTTCTCACTGAAGACCTGTGAACTTCAGGCCGTTTTTCTTTCTTCTTCAGCTCCTTCATCAAAAATCTGTCCGTCTCTCTTCTCTGCAGCCAGATACATGGCAAGGTTTGCAGCCAGCATTGTTTAATGTTGGGATGGTATTTTATACTGGAAATGTTGTTTATGCTGTTAGGTTTTGATTAAAACTTACTGATGTATTCACATTTTCCTAACACTGCACATATTTTGAACTTTAGTTTGTCCAAGTGAAAGAATGACTGCTGCAGGGGACTTCTCTGCTTTATGTATTTGTAATGCAATGGCTTCTGTGGTAGTTAACCATCTGTGAGATGTAATGCAATGGCTTCTGTGGTAGTTAACCATCTGTGAGATGATAGTCTATGGATTTAATCTGTTATAATGGAACTTTGAGCTCTAGGAGTAGGCTGGTTTACCCTCCTTGCCACTTCTGATATACAAAAAGTTCTTGGTGGTCGCAGCAGTTGTGTCTAGGAACTCAACTTCAGAACAGTACTGGTACTCCAGACTCGGAGCATCATCTCACGGAGTCTTACAGGATCCAGCTTACTCTGTGCTAAAGCAGCCTGTGTGGATAAGTAGTAAGTCAACACCACTTTCTGAAAAAGAACTGTTGAGAAGGTGCCTGCTGCAAATGAACACCTGGTGTGTTACCGCCTGAAGAGATGTGCAGTGAGGTGAGAAGTACCTGCTCAGGAGGTTTGGAACACTCAGCTGTGATGCCTTTCCCAGGGGTTTGGGGGGAAGGAGAAAAGTGGAGGCAAGTTAAGGTCCTCGGAGGTGTATTTTGCCTGGCTCTTCATTCATTCCCTTTTCAGAAATCAGTGTGTTGGCTTTATTTCCACCTATTTCTCTTCCCTCAGACATGGATGAGAATCACAAAGACATTGATGGAATGGATAAGAGGAAAACAAGACCTTTTTCTTCTCTTGATTGATTTGTACATGTTGCAGAGTAACATTTGTACATGTTACTTGGAATTATATTTTTAGGTTTTCTCTCATTATGTGTGGATTTTAAGAATGTTTTAGAAGTTTAATATTAGAAAAACGTAACTGTTAAAATATTAACTGTATTTTCTGTATAATTCTAGGTATGGCAGGAACTAGATGAAAAAATCGCTAAAGAACTTAAACAAGGTAATGTGTCACTATGTTAGGGGCATTTTTAAGGAAAAAGAGGAGTGTTCCTACTCTTGAACATAATGGCTTGAAAGCTGTGAAGTTCCTGTGCTAAGCACAGGGAGGTTTTTCTGCTAGCTTTCCAGTTTAGACTTGAATGTGAAAACTTCCAGCTTACCAAAAGATTGTGTAGAATGTTATGCAGTTGCCTGAAAAAGACAAGTGCAGAGAAAACTAACCCACTTCCTCTACACGGGTGCACTTGGCTTAAGCTGAAGTCACGTTTTTCTAGAGTGAATCCTTGAGCACAAACGTCAAACGTAAAAGAAGCCCCGAGAGAAGATGTTTATAGACTTCAGCCATCACTGCTTCTTCCATGTGCATCAGTTGCATTCCGCACTAAATCATACCGTGCACATTCTCTGCTGTTGGACCTTGGTTTTTTGCTATTTCTTATTCATTGCTTGTATTTGTAGCTTATGTTGCAGTCTTTTTTGAATAAGCAAGAAAAATATAATCAGTGATGAAAGATACCCTTTCTTTGGGAAAAAATGATTTAGTAGCACTTAGGCAAACATAAGATGAGTTGAATGCTTTTAACACATAGCATGAAACATGCTCTATAATATGAGGCCAGGTGTCCAAAGAGGAATTCCACCTGTTTCAGGGTAGTCGTTCCTCCAGAGTCACTGCTTTGCTTTGCAGTGACTGGTGCTATTTCAAAGCAGGTGGCCCCTGCGAGAATTTCCTTCTGTTCCTGCATGCTTTTGGTAATACAGAGAGTGTTCAGCTGTAGCTTCACAGCTCGTTCCGTGTGTCCGAATGGACACAAAGCCGTTGCATTTCATCCGTGTGCCTTTTGAACCTGACTGTGCATCTGCTAGGTGTCATAGAGTGCGTTTGGTTTCAGGACCTTGTCTGAAAAATGTGGCTGGAGAAGAACAGTAAAGGTGGGCTTGCTGTCATTGAGTATGTGTTTTTGTGGAGGAAAGAGGGTTTTGCCAGGGTGAGTTACAAAGACGCCCCTCAAAGAAAGTGCCAGGCTAGGAGACTTGTCCTGGCCTGACTGCACTGCAAAGGTGTTTGCGTTTTCACCGGCGGATTCTTTTTAAGTTTGTCACAGAGAAGGCAGAAGCTGGTTTTTAGGAGTAGAGTTCCAATAAATCACTGCTTTGAACATTCAAGGAAAACAGATACTGGAGGTTCGAGAGATCTGCAGGGGGGCTCAGTTTAGCACTGGTGTACGCCGGAGTCATTTGTGGATTCCCTGAAGACGTTCGCTGTGTAGCCTATAGAATTTCTTTCACTGGCTTTAGAAATACTGTTGACTGGTAAGCAAATGTGGAAAAAGATTGTTTCTTCCTTTGTGCGTAGCCCTTTGATTGTTACAATCCCTTGGAAGTTTTTAAATCTCTTTCTGGATTATAGTCTCTCCAGTTATCCATGATGTTTTCATAGTGACTGATTTGGCCCTGTCTAGTGTAAAAGCAACACCGGAATCTTGTTTCTCTTCTCCCTAGCCACTGCTGAACTTGAAGCTGGATCTGCTGGAGCTTCTCCCGTGGTATTTTCTGATGGATCTTCAAAAAGTATCCACGTTGACCAGGATCCCCTTTGCAGGGCAGTACAGGAGTACCGCGATGTTTTAACCAAAAATTACCTGATTTGAACAAAATGCTAGGAAAAAAGCTCCGGAAAGGATTTTGTTTACATAGCGCGTCTATAGTTTCTCATCCCACAGTTCAGATGTGCATATGTGTTTATTGCAGTCCAAATGTGAATTCTATTAAATGGATGTCAAGCACATTGCACTTGCCTGTTGGTTTATTGATGCATAGGTGTTTTATTTTGCACTCACCATAAGAAGCACACCTGTTTTTTTCTGACTAGCAGAATGACTCACCTTGATTCTTGAGCGTGACAGAATTGTCAGAATGTTTCTTATTAAGGTAGAAGCATTATTTTTTCTCCACTGATGTTCTGTGTTTTAACGAAAGCATTCCCTTTGTTCTGCTTAATCCTTTCACCCTATGTGTTTTTAATGTTTCCAGTGTTACTTTAATGCTTAGGACATTGTTTGATGTGATTTGAGCCTGCTGCTTCAGTCCAGATGCCGTGATTGTTTCTGCCGATAAAGTGAAATCTTTACCAGTGGTCATGCTGGAGGACAGGGCACTTTACGTTGCTGTCACCTTATGCGCCTTAGGTTTACCATTACTGTGAGTGTGTAGCAGTGCCAAGAGAGTTATGTGGTGGGTTTGGTATGTTTGTTTTGGATCACAGAACCACAGAACGGGTGAGGTTGGAAGGGACCTCTGGAGGTCATCCGTTCTAGCTCCCCTGCTCAGGGAAGACCACCCAGAGCTGGTTGCCCAGGACCGTGCTGGCTTTTGAGCATCTCCCAGGATGGAGCCTCCATGGGCAGCCTGTGCCAGTGCCCAGTCACCCTGATCGGAAAGAAGCATTTCCTGATGTTCAGCCCCGACCCTCTGTGTTTCAGTTTGTGCCCATGGCCCCTCACGGTATTCATCTTGGGGTTCGTATTAAAGGTCGCTGCAGCTGTAGACATTCCCAGTTACTACATCAGCAGCTGCGCTGTACCTGAAACACTTCATGTGCGGGAAAAATGAATGTTAAAATATTAACTTCCAGTCTCCTCAGTACTTTCCAAACCTTGTATGATAGGACAGCCAATCTTTTTGTTGCTGCTAGCAGCTGATGATGTGGTGGCTGTAGCCCAGATGGTAGCCAGTGTTCTGGGACATTCGTGTCAATAAAAGAAGCAGGTTTTCTTATTTCAGGGAGTTACCTGTTACTGAAGATCTACATTGTCATTTCCTGTCCACAGAAGTCAGTAGTGATCAGAAGATGATAGAACAAAGTCCCAGTTCTGGGAAAGGAAGAATGGTTGTTCCAAGATCAATTAAGACTGGAAAAATTTGGGGGTTTTACCCACTAATTCAAGGACTTGAATTAACAGGCAGTGAGGAAAGCAATGAATGTTGCTGTGACGCTGTTCCTTTTTATATGAATACATATTTTTGAAGGTAATATACTGTATTTAATTCCAGATATTCTGTTTGAAATTTAATAAACTTTGTCATCTAATATATGTCTTTGTTTTATCGTTTCCCTTCTTGACATCGCTTTCTACCCCTTTCCCTAACCGTACAGCTCTCCAGAGCGCTCTGCTCCTTTCAGCTCTGTTCACCGCTGCACCTTCAGCCTGTCCTGGAGGCCAGGCAAAAGGCCAGCATGTGTGTATGTCCTTTTCCACAATTGTGTTAAGATCAGTTCCCAGACTTTCCCTGTATTTTAGAGCAATCCTCCTTGTGGTTTGGGCAGAAGGTAGCAGGTGAGCTTCTGGTGGCCGTGAAACGCTGGGAAATCCCACAGGTTTTGATCCCCTGCAAAGGAAAAAGGTGTAACGAAATTTCTCCAGCCTGCACCAGAGTGGTCAAAGAGAAGTTCAGCTTTTGCTACTTTCTAGTGTCTCTGCACAGAGGAAGCAGGGACAGAACATCTTGACATTCACGTTGTGTTGTCAGTCACGGTGATAAACTCAGACGTGACCTGTGCTCAAGTTTCCTCACCGCTCTCTGCCGCCAGCTCTTAGTGAGAGGGGAGAGCTCTTGGCTGGTGGAGCAGCAGAACAGAAATTCGGTGTTGGCATCTGCCATAACCGGCATTGATAGCAGTTATGATGAGGTGTGAGGGGGTACAGAGAAGTCCAGGCAATTCCTGCGCTCGAAAGTCCATCCCCAGTGTCACTGTGGGGACACTCCTGATGAAGCAGGAGAGGGCATGGCACTTGGGGGAGGCTCTGAGGCCTGGAAGACAGGGAATGTCTGTCCCATCTTCAAGAAGGGCAAGACCGAGGAGCTGGGAACTGCAGCCTCACCGTGCTGCCTGGGAAGGTGGCGGAGCACGTACTCTGGGAGCCGTTTCCAAAGATGCTGGGGACAAGAAGTTGGTAGGGAGGAGTCAGCATGGGTTTGCAAAGGGTGAAATCATGCCGCACTGACCTGGTACCTTTCTAGCGATGTGTGAGTAACTGAGTGGACAGAGGAAGAGCAGTGCGTGTTGCTTACCTTGACTTTAGCAAGGCTTTCTCTGGCTTGTGCCCGAACAGTCAAGTTCAGGTTCAGGAACTTCCTGATCTCTTTCCAAAGAAGAAAGCAAGCGTGTTTCTTGATTTCTTTGCTCAGGTACATTAGAAACCCTTTGGGGTCAGTAGCTACAAGCAGGTTGCAGATCTTTGCAATCAGTTGTATGGAATAAACAACTCTGTTTCAGAAAATCTTATTATGCCAGTTGCTTTTTCCTCATGAGCAAATGTGTCAGGAGTTTCCCAGGTTTTGCTGTCTTCAAAATACCATGTTGAATTGTTGCTACAAAACATTAGTTTTTCAGTTACTCATTGGCAGAGTAGTGGTTGAGTAGTGCTGCTGCAGCACTAGTATGTCTTCCCAGTGAGTCCTGACCTCTGAAACATCCAGGCTTTTGCTTATAATTCATTGCTGATCGCTGCCACTCCGCTCCACTGATGCTCTGCAGAGGGAACATAACTCTGGTACCCTATAAGCACGCTGACCGCCTGTGTCCTGTTTTCATCCTGCCTTTACCTCAGAGGTACCCCTCGCCACACTTCCCTGGGTATAGAGATAAAGCACTTGTGACTAAAAACAAAGCAGCTGCACGTTCTGTGTGCCTAGAAAAGCCAGTGGTAAATGCTGCTTTACTGCTGGCTCCCAGCGAGAAGCGGAGGTTACTGGCTGCTGGGCAAACCAGCGTTAACATCGAGCACAGCAGCGAGGGAAAGCCCGGTCCAGTCATTCACTGCAGCGATGACGTGTCTGTTTTCTGGTTGCCAGTGAGAAACCTGCTCTCAAATGTGGGTGGCTGCTCCTTGCTGCTTGTTGGAAACAGCCCCCGCTACCCTGCAAGTGGTGCGGTGTCGTGGTTTAACCCCGGCTGGTAACCCAGTGCCACGCAGCCGCTCGCTCGCTCCCCCCTCAGCCAGAGGGATGGGGAGAGCTGGAAAGGAACGCAAAACTCAAAGGCTGAGGTAAGAACGATTTAATAATTGAAACAGAATAAAAATGGAAGAATAGCAACAACAGTGACAATAATAGTTATAATGAAAAGGGAGAGGGAAAGGAAGAAAGGAGCACGTGGTGCACAACGCAGCTGCTGGCCGCCCACCGGCTGATGGCCAGCCAGTCCCCAGGCAACAAGCCCCCTGCCCAGCCAGCCCCCAGGTACACAGAGAGCAGGCGTGCCGTCCCATGGCATGGAACACCTCTGCGGTTGGTTCGGGTCAGCGGACCTGGCAGTCTCCCCTCCCCAGCCCTTGCGCCCCTCCAGCCTTTTTGCTAGCGAGGCCTGAGGAACTGCAGTGCCTCACAACAAAGCCAAAAGACAGCACTGCGCTAGCCCCTAAGAAGGTAATTAACGCCATCCCAGCTGAAACCAGGACGTGCTGCTAACACATCTGGCGATACCCGAGCTCACTATGCTGAAGCAGAGCTGTATCCTGTTCCATAAAACAGGGAACTGATCTTCTGTGCAGGTGTCTATCTTCCATAATTTCTGTCTAAGCGTCTGGACCAGTTACCTAGCGTCGTAGTACCTGACCACGCGCTATTCGCACACAGCGAGGGCATGCTGAGGGCTGGTTGTTTTGGGTTTTTTTTCATTTTGTCTGTACAATGCAAACAGTGCAGGCAAATCGCATGTGACCAAGGGAATTTCAGCTTCTTCCTGCACCCCACTGCCAGTGTTCCTTGCACTCCAGAGCAAGGAGTTCAGACAAAGGATGCCTTTCTTAAGCAAGGCAGAAATGTATGAGACTTTGAACAACCAGCATGCCAAGAGATGTTTCCCACTACCAAACCACATCTCTTCAACTATGCCTATTAGTGGAGCTTTTTCTCTAACGTGAGCTTTGGTTTCTTTCCTATCCATCACACTGGTTACATATTGCCAGTAGCAGATGGTGTTGGCTCTTTGCACCTGCAAATGAAGTTGATTTTATAATTATCTTTCTTGACACAGTCAACCTTGAATTTGCAAATTGCTTTTCATTGGTAGTACCGCCTCTCCCTAAGCATAAGCGCTACTTTAACTGAGGTTACTGTGATAGCTGATCATTGTACTACCTATTAACTATGATGAATTAATAATGATTAGTTATTACTATTAATCACTGCTATAAGCACAGCAAGGACAGTGACTGTTAGGAAGACAAGCAGCACAGTCCATGTTTTATTCAGGATAATCTGGACCACACACTAGTTGGGCCTTTTGAGCACAGCTGTGTATCACAAACAACAAGGACAATATTCACTTTTTATCTTCCTTGCAAATTCTGTTCTATTTGTAGAAACTGAGTACAAGTTCTGCTCCCACCTCACAGGCCCACCCCCAGATGTCTACAGCAATACCTTCATGTAGAATGGAGCTCCAGGCACCTTTACAAACAAACAAACAAGCAAGCTTCCTTCACATCTATAAACACGCGTGGCATCTACACGAATACTACTGCCAGTCACCTTCTTGCTGGTGAAGTGCCAATTGGCCATAGCCTTAGAGAAAGTTCCCTTTTAACCTCCGGCTGTATTATCAAAATCCTGTGCATAAAACTGCGTTCCCTGTTGCAGGAATGAATAGACAGTTATTACCCAGCTCAAATGCTCCTCTTTAATGGCTCTTCATGAAACAGCATCATGCTTACCTATTTCTGGAGCATCCAGGCAAAAATAACCCTGTACAAAGCTAACAGTCCTCTCACAGCAACTAGGTAGCCACAGTAGAAATTATTTACCAAGGAATCCTAAATCGCACAGGCCCATTCCAGCTCCCTTTTCCACATAATTCTTCAGAGCAATCTCATCAACAATGTGTCTTTGTATTTACTGTTCATAAACTCTGTTTTGTGCTGCCCTCTAATTTTCAGGAGTTGCAGGGCTGCTTCTCAGAAATACATCAATATCTCAGAGAAGCTGGGATTTAAAACCTGGTTTGGTTCTTGGCATCCACAATGGCGCTGAGCTTTCTCCCATCAAGAAAAGGACATACGTGGGGGATTTTTTGGCTCATCTATTTGGGGGCAAGGAAAAAATTGCTTTGAACATGGGCTGAATTTAATCTTCGCCTTATAAATGACTGGCTGTTTTACATTCCAGCTTCATCCCTGCAACAAAATCCTGCACCTGTATTTTGCCATCTGTCCTATGAGGGGCCCGAGCCACTGTGAGAAAGACCAGCTTTCATTTTGCACATGGAAGACAAGATGTGTCGATGTTACGGGCATACAGACAGGAGCAAACAAGAGAAAAGTATGTACCAGAAGTGCAGGGGGAAAACGATGGATCACTGGCCTTTGCAATTTACCTAAACGTCCTTATGTCTAGATTATCTTCACTGATTAAGCCTTTCTTGGTGCTGTAGTAGAACCTTTGTCATTCTAGAAGTTTTTCACTTTAATAAGTTACTATGGCTCAGATGGTACATGGAAGAGTGCAGGGAAACTTCAGTGCTTTCATAAATAACGCTCAGCTGCTCAAAGGCCCAGGGTGATGAAGGGCATTGCCCTGGGTACATCTGTGTGTTGAAGCATGGCATTAGCAGTAGGGTAGCCTGGCAATTCCCTTTCAGCTATGAGCAATTCTGCTGGCACGTGCACTTTGCAGAAAAGCAAAACTGCTGACATACACAATGTGATTGTAGAGCATCATACACATCTTACCAAAAAAAAAAAGTAAGGGCTCCCAGGTTGAAGTTTGTCTTTCTTACTGCTTTCTACACTGACCGGACTTCTAAAAAATGGTGGAATCAGAAGTTAGATAACACTCAAAATTACTGAATGGATACTACAAACTACGCCAGATGTTAACCTCTAGATAAAAAGGAAGCTGTCCCCTTCACCCATATAACAATCATCACTTACATTATAACAATAGCTAACTCTACCAAATATTTGAATTCTGTTCCATTTCTCATCAGAGACACTTTCCACTCAGATCCTGGCAATTTTAATTGAATGCGAGCTGATGACTTTTCGGGGAAGCGACCTTGAAAATCAGAAGCACAATTCTTCACAATGCTTCCCCAGTATAGTTACACAGAAGAATCTTAAGCCTTTTCAAAGGCCTCTTTGCACTTGTTAGACGTAAGCTGCCCTTACGCCTGACTCTTGTATCCAGGTTGAATTAGAACAAGCAGGAGAAGAAACATGGCAAAAAGCAAGGCCGTTTCCGCTCAGCGTTGATGAGCACGCACTTCCATGCATTTTGCACTTGCAGTTTAATCATGGAAATCATTCTGCACACTCCTACTGCTAATGACCTGATTGTTAGGAGAAAGGTGGGCCCCAGTCCTATTGACTGTTTACATCTTAATGTGCCCTGGTTTTGAAATCTATGTCCAGACTAGCTGAGGTTCTAGGGTGTTACATTTCCTCTGCAGCATCACACACTTTCAATCAGCATCGGCTCTTTAGCCATAATCGCTTCCTGCCCTGGCTTCTGCTCGGCACTGCAACTTGCTGCAGAACAGAACCCCCCCAAACCTGGTCTGTGTGCATGAAATGGTATAGATGAAGTGGTATTTAAGTGGCACTTGGCAAGAACCGGTTATATTCATTGGAAATGCTGTGAATGGGTTTGAAATGGTTGTAAATAGGTTTTCACTGTTGCATGTTTTTTACTGGTCTTCTGCATGCATGTTGTTTTAAATGCAATTTTGACAATCTGTCCCCTGTATCTGAGGGCACTACGTCACCTGCATGTTCCATCAGTGCAAATACTGCAGATTCTTGCCATATGCCACCTGCAACTCTGGCCGCTTCACAGAAACGTCACAGCATTCATCTGCACACAGGTAGGTTTCTGTCGCGACGGAGGGAAGACACAGTCACTCAATATGAGTGATCAGCAGACTTCGTTTATTGTCCCTTACAGTCACCTTTTATGCCTTCCTATAATTAGCTCATACATATTACAAAAGTTAAGCTCATTATTGGTTAGTTGCCTAAATACCAAGCCCGCCCCTAGTTTCTCTTCTGTAGTTATCTGTTCCCACCTGCAACATTCTTTTCCCACCGCGATCTTCCTGATATTGTGTAACAAGAACAGCCAAGGATAGTGTATTTTTGCTTTACTTCAGATAAGCTGAGGGCGATGTGCATTTTTGTTCAGCCAGCTGGACTATGTCTATGTGACCCTTTTCAGCTAGCCAGTTATCCACAGGTTTCCATCTGCATCATAAGCAGAGCTGAAGTCTGAAATTATACAAGTGAGAGTTCTGAAAGACTTAAGCGCAAAAATCCAAAGCAAGAACCAACATTTTAAAATAACATTTTATGATAGAAAGCTTCCATATGAAATTCTAGTGCCCTAAAATATTTCTTGGTAGGGAATGTTTTCTCACAATTACTCAGTATTTCTTGTAATATGAATGGCATGCACAATAATTGTATCTGTGTTAGAGAAAACTTCCCTATAATGGGCACTGCTCTAAAACCTGACTTTGTCCACATTCAACAGGTTTGTGTTCTGCTTGCTTCTGCTTTTTGTGGATTTCACTACTTCAAATCCAGCTTCTTTCATTTCTCCACCTGTATAATCTCCGCTTGTTTCTATGCAGAGCATTGTAATCACTGCTGAGAAAACTGGCACTAAAGATAAAACTAAAGTACAAAACAAAAAGATGATGGTGGGACAACCAGTAAAGCTGTTTTGGTGGACAAAACCAGCGTATGCACATGCCCTTGTGCTCCCTTGAGTAATGAACACCTTTTATCAAAAAGTGCAAGTAGCAGACAAGGAGTTCAGCACTGAGTGAAATTTCTCGGCGTTCAGCAGCACCGTGCCTGATGTAAAGCTGAACGGCAGCAGCACGTTGTTCCACTCAAGTTCCAAAGTTTCTGGAACGTTCTGCAAGGCTCCAGGAAGGGAGGTATTACCGCCTGGGTGAGGTCAGGCCCTTAGTGCTAGCAAGTAATTCTTGGCAAAAGTCTGAATGCTATTGTGTTTTCAGCTTTGATTTCCACCTTTGTCAGTGAAGCTTTTATTTTCTTCAGGGACAACATTGCTACCGGAAGAAATGTCAGCATTTCTGCCATAACTAAACACTACTACAAAAAAAAAGGCCCCAGAAAAGGTCCCCAAGACAGAATATAGCACACTGGAAGAGGCTGTTAGAACAGGACTTCCAGGACAAACGCCCGGCTCTTTGCTCTCTTCTGTCATATGTTTTTAACCTAAGCCTGGTACAAGTTTTCCCTCCCTCCCTCAAGGCTTGGCCCACACAGATAGCACCTTCTGGCACATCTAGGTTTTGCGGTTTGTCTGTGCACACCCGATATATGAAGTATGTCTTATTATTTAAGCAACAGGGAAGCAAAGACTGATTTACGTGACACAGCTTTACTGGATCTTTACCGTGACTGAAGAACTCTCTTCCACTTAAAATAAGAACAATCCACAGATTTACTTTTGCGATTCTAATCAAGGAACTGCCGTTTCCCCAGAAAGCAGAAATAAGGACACAATTAGTAAAAATTAGTGGAGTTGCATGCACAGGTGCCAAAATGCACCACAGACCAAATATAACTGGCAAGCACAAACCGTCCTGACATTTCACTGGCGCGACTCACATTCGTAGTTTCCAAGTCTCTTCAATCAAGGCTTCTACCTTCTTCAGAAGTGCCTTCATCGTTGTTGTCATTTAATTCCTGAAGGAACAACAGCTCATGGCTTGGTATTTGTCATATTAACTGTGGAATTAATTAAATTCTTTCTTAACAATGCACAGAGAACTCAACCCTGGCATTTAGGATCATTTCTGTGTGAATCTGCAGAATAAAATTCTTAGCAGAGCGCAGATTCCTGCAGGAGAGACTGAGAGGTGGAATTATGTTACCACATTTGCTATGAAAGTAGTACAGCAGTGGCCATGAGAAATCATACGAACCACCTGTACTGTACCTTCAGCTCTAGCACAGTGTGTTTAATGTGTCTCTCAGCTGCTTTACTTATAAAACGGATTGAAGAATAAATGCTCCAGGAACTAAGGATGACGGGCTATAGTTGATAGCAAAGGCTGAGTCATACAGAAATTCTCCACTGTTGGAGTAAGTCCTCAGAACAGAATCCATGTTCTTTCAATCCAATAGACCATGCAGTATTTGAAGAACTTTGGTTGCAAATACGTGGACATGGAGGCACTTCACATGGACTGCAACTAGGGACGTTGCCCTTGGACCACAGAAGATGGCTCCTGCATTGCTTCATGCACAACAAATGAATGTAACTCATCTTTTTATAAGACAAGTCAGTCATTTCGCTGGAGGCATCCTTTTCCAGTACTCATCAAGACTTGTCCTTTCACTCCATGATCTCTATTAAACAAACAAAAGGAGGAAGTGACCAACCTAGGGCAATGCAGGAAATTTAATGGAATATGACAATTACCTCCAATTCAGCATTACCTCTTCTTGTCCTTAGCATCACCTTTCTCTGCCCTACTCATTTTGGGAAAATTGGTTTATGACTCTGCAAGGACTCACTGGGTTTTAGGGAACATCGCCTGTTATTTATTGAATCTTTAATCTAGGCTTTTTGCAGGAAAAGACAGTTTCCAAGAGCACTATGGACTATGATGACCCTTTTCCTATCTCAGCAGGGCTCTTCACGTGCTGCAAGGAACCAGCTCAGCCATCCAGCCACAGTGGGCAGAACCACTGTAAATGCCTTCAAGACTGAAAAGGGAGTTACTTTTTTTTTTGTTGAGGGTACTTTTCCATCAGAAAGAGTAAAGCACAGGCTTTTTGTAGACAATACTACTCCTCATCTCCCAGGAGACATTTGCTTTGCTACGTCTCTACAACCAGTGGGAATCGGCAGAGATCCTTTGCCCCAGCCAGCTGACACCCACTGACTGGCATTCCCCCACTCCGCACACAACGGTAATCTGTGGTGCTCTTTTTCCATTCCAGTCCTCTTTCGTACCTCCTCAGCATCAGAAATAACTTCTCCTCCCCAAAATTCAGCTCTACTTCATTTCCTCTATGTTTTACCTTTTCACCACTTTCAACACTTTTGCTACGCTGGCTGCAGTGTGGGTTCACCTGGAGTCAAGATACATCCGCAGCCTTCACACCTGCTGAGCTTCCACCCTAGGCTCTTCCTCCTCTGGGAACTGACATCTTCTAGCTTTCTGTTTTAGTATCACTAATACAAGGCCATCACTGTATGTCCACATTCTGGTTTCAATCCCATTTATTTTTCCTGCTTTATTGAAATGAATCAAAGTAAATTAATGACATAAAAAATATTAACTTTCAGGGATGACCTATTTTTTAGCTGGACTGCACTACAGGTTTGATTCAATGAAAATAGTTTCAGGGTGGTTATAATTCAATAACGCATCAACTACTTTTCCTGAGTGCTTTCTTTCCACCACATACATACAGGGATCCAGCTATCCACTATGGATTAAAAGTTACTGTAAATTCACAAGACTATAATTTAATGTCATAATTTTTAAAAGCATATTGGGCCCTAGATTAAATTTCAAGATACCCCTTCTGACTGGGTGTAAGAGACTGTGCTGCTGAGACCCACCATCGCCACAGCAGATGTGTTGTCTCAGCATTGCTGTGGCAGGAAACTCATGCCATCCCCACGGGGAACGATCTGTACATTGTTAAGGCAGGAAGATAACACCACCGGCACAGAAGGGATTTAAGGCAGGAGGGTAACACCGCTGCCACCGCAGAGATCGGTCTATACATTGTTAAAGGAGGAAACCGACGGACGCCATGGAGCAACGGGGGAGGCTGATCCTGCACAACCCAACCAAACCCCTGTGCACGTGCCCAGACGTGGGGTCAGGGGGTCAGGGTGCCCAGAGGCCCCTGAGGAGTGTTGGGCACGTACACCATTGCAGGGTGGAAGGTGTGGTGTAGCAGAACAGCTTGTAGCAACTCCATAAAAAATGGAACCAACTAACATGGGACAGAACGTTCCCCCACCGGACTGGGAAACGAATCAGACCATTGAGACGCTGCACTCCGGGGTGGTGGCTATTGCCTTGAACTCTTTCTTTTTCTTCCCTTATTTCTTTCCTTCCTTTCTCTCACTTTAGCTCTCGCGCTCTCTCCCTTTGCATTTGCAGATTTATTGTTAGGCAAATAAAGTTCCTTGGCTCTTGACTCTGTGTCTGTCTGTGTGTGTGTGTGTGTGTGTCTGTGTCTCTGTGTGTCTGTGTGTATCTGTGTGTGTGTGTCTGTGTGTGTGTGTCTGTGTGTGTGCCTGTGTATCTCTGTGTGTGTCTGTGTGTGTGTGTGTGCGTGCGCACGCGTGTGTGTGTCTGTGTCTCTGTGTGTCTGTGTGTATCTGTGTGTGTGTGTGTCTGTGTGTGTCTGTGTCTGTGTATCTCTGTGTGTGTCTGTGTGTGTGTGTGTGCGTGCGCACGCGTGTGTGTGTCTGTGTGTCTGTGTGTCTGTGTGCGTGTGTGCCTGTGTATCTGTGTGTGTCTGTGTCTGTGTCTGTGTATCTCTGTGTGTGTCTGTGTCTGTGTATCTCTGTGTGTGTCTTGTGTGTGTGTGCGCCTGAGACGTGCCTTGGTGCGAAGTGAGTGCGGAGTCTGGATCCGCGGTTCTGTTTGTCCGTGAGGAAAACAGCCGAGGGACAAAGCGATCGAATTGAACAAGAGATGAGTCTCTACAGAAGTTTACAAGTGTGACCTCCTGAGAGTGAAGGGCGGCGGCAGGGGTGGGAAGTGGTAAGAGAATTTACAGTGAGGCCCTCTCAGGATGAAATAACCCCTCTTTGGTGAAGCGTGTGCCCACACTCCTACAGATGTTCATGATGTTTCCCCCACTGAAGTATGGGGCGAAGATTTCTATAAACTGGATGACTTTTGGGCACCTATCATGCTCGCCCAGCTGCCTGAGGGCGAGAATGGGCAAAAAATCAGTGGTTCCAACCGCAGAGCATAGTGGATAGGATCACAATATTGCAGAAGGAAGCTAAAGTTAGGCCTGGCAAGGGAAAAATCCATAATTTGTGCAGTTTTAGGGGCAAGTTTGCAGCAGCCATAGAAGATAGGAGCCAAAGATTGTGTCAAGATGATGGCATGGTAGATTCCTTGAAAATGGCAGTTAAAACACTGCCAGAGCAGTTAGAAAAGTCCAAACAGCTATTAGAGCAGGAGAGAAACCAGAATGCTTTGTTAAAAGACACATTAAGAGAAGAATTGTGGAAACAAAGTGACTCGTTTGGGGAGGTGGAGTTGAAGTTAACAGAGAAAGGGATTAGACAAATACACGCCCAGGGGGAAAAAGAGGCAGCAGAAAACCCTCCTCACATGTATCCCCTGGTTAAGACTGAGTGTTTGTATGAGACAGACAATGACACTTGTGCCCAAATTGTGCCCAAATGGTTATTAAAGAGGCTTATTAAAGTTTACAGCACCTGAGTTAGTAAAATTAAGGCAGGATTTTGCAAAGACTCCAAAAGAATCTGAAACAGAATATGTTTGGAAAGTGTCCTTGTCAGGAGGGGATGGGATTTTGTTGTCAGAGAAGGAAGCAGAAGGATACTGGGGCCCAGGTGTGTTTTTAACTGCTGGCAACCATCAGGCCCCATGGTCATTAACGCAGAGGGCAGCGTATTGGGCCGGGGCAGTGAACCCTCTGGAAGGGGAGACCCCCTAGCCATAACAGGTGTGGTGGATCAGTTGGTAGGAAGTGTACAAAAGGCAGCTTGTCTGCAGATGATGTATGACAGGAGGCTTGAATCTCACCAGGGCTCCCCCAAGATGGTGCCTGTGGACCCAGAAGGGATGACTCCTCTAATTCGAGGACTTCCTGATTCTTTAAAACCCACTGGGATCCAGCTACAGGGGAAAATACAAAATACCCCCATATCAGGCAGAGTTATGTGAGGGGAAATTGCTCAACAGCTAATTAACTCTGGGACAAAATACGGTCCCGTTGGTAGGTCCTGGCAAAGACCTGAAACGAGAGCCGCAGAACTGCGGGAAAAGCTGAGGGACGCTTAGCACAGGCTCAGGGAAGTCAGAATTCTAAATTGGTCCGATGTACTGATCCTGGGGGAGGGAGACCCCTAAGCCGGCAGGACTGGTGGCAGCTGGGGCTCCAGAGAGGTATTCACTGGGATCTAATGGATGGGCTCCCGACCCAGAAACTGGAGAAATCTGTACAGACATGGTCAGGGCACAAAGTTAGTTTCAAGCCACCCCCTAGTGCCCCACCATCAATAGGCATCGGGGAAAAAGCTGATGAAGTAAAGAAACTATCCTCCATCCCCCGAAGGTGGGGGGAGAAGGGAGGGTGAATGTTTATTAGGCAACTCACCTTAAATTTGAGAGGAGATTTAATGATTACAGTGGCCGTTGGAACACAGAAAAAACCAGTACTGACACAGGAGCACAAATCACTGCACTGACGCAGAGTGAGGCAGAGCAATGTGGAATTCTGACTTTGCCTAAAACCCCAATTGTCCTAAATGCTTTAGGGAAAACTCAGTCGGTCCCTGTGGCCTTGGTAACATTATGGATGCCTGGGGAGGCAGACCCAGGTAACACCCAGGCTGCAAAAGGCCCTTTCCCAACAAATCTTTTGGGCATAGATGTGCTGAAGGGCAGGCAGTGGTATGATACCCAGGGGAATGCATGGTCCTTTGGCACTCCTCAGATCAGAGAATTAGCTGAAACGTCCTGGGCAGAAGTGCGCCTGTTGCAAGCAGCACCTACGCTCCCCCCTTCCAGGATGACTGATGTGACAGCCTGTCCCTTGCCGTTAGGGGCCCGGAGGGGATAGCTCCTGTGACTGAGGATCTTAAACACCAGGGCATTTTAACATTCACCCACTCCCCATACAATTCCCCAGTGTGGCCAGTTGGTAAATCAAATGGGAAGTGGAGACTGACTGTAGATGATCATCGACTTAATGCAGACACTGTTCCCTTGGCAGCAGCGGTGCCTAACGGAGCTGAGCTCATCTCACTCGTTCAGGAGCAGGCTCATGCGGTGATGGCCACAGCTGATGCGAAAGAGATGTTTGTCATGGGTCCCCAGCAAGAGGAGGACCGTGATCGTTTTGCTTTACACATGGGAGGGACAGCAGTACAGCTTCACTCGCCTCCCTCAGGGATATAAACATTCTCCCACCTTAGCACGTCATGCTTCGGCACAAGGATGAGCCCAAATTCTCCCAGAACAGGGAGTTAGAGTTTATCAATACATCGATGATGTTTTGATAGGAGGGGATGAAATTATTCCAGTACAGGTGACACAAGGAAAGATTGTACAGCACTTAGAGTCTCTGGGACTCCAGGTACCAGAGGGAAAGATACAAACTGCTGCAAATGAAGTGAAATTTTGAGGGATATGGTGGAGAGGAGGTTCAGCCTGTATTCCTCAGGACACCCTCTCAACACTAGAGCAGGTAAAAATTCCAGAAAATAAAAAGGAGCTGCAGCATGCCTCACGCTTATTGTTCTTTTGGAGAAGACACATCCCAGACTTTGCAATAATTGCACGACTCTTATATGACCTGCTGCGAAAAGGAGCAGCTTGGGAATGGGCTCCGGCCCACGATGAAGCGTTACAGCTTTTGGTGTCTGAAGCAAACACCCACCGGGCTTTGGGTCCTGTTCACCCCACTGACCTGTCCAGATTGAGTGGGGGTTTGCACACTCAGGATTGTCCGTTCATCTTTGGCAAAAAGGACCAGAAGGTCCTGCCCGCCCGATCAGATTTTACTCCAGGAGCTTTAGGGATGCTGAGAAACGGTACTCTAATTGGGAAAAAGGATTGTTTGTAGTGAGTGTTGCTCTCAGAGAAGCGGAGCGAACCATACGCCAACAGCCTCTAATTTTAAGGGGACCTTTTAAGGTAATTAAACCTGTGTTAGCAGGAACTGCACCCTGCACCCCCCACCCCCTCCACCCGGGGTTAGGGTTAGGTTTTTGATTCAGACTATTAAGTACAAGACCAGGTGTTGTCCATGATCAAGTAGTCTAAAAATAGTAAAGCAGTAGCACTGGAGTCTACCCCAAAACAAACCCACTTGTTTAAAAAAGGTTTGGTGAAGGAGTATGGCATTATACAGGAAGATGTAGCATTTCAAAGACAGTAATAATATCGGTGAGTTATGGATTTACGCTGATGTATTTATTCAAACAGTATAGTACAAAGTACAAGTAATTAAGCTAATGTTCCAGGAGGTGACACTGCTCTGGTCATTTTCAGCTGTTCACATTATAGAATTCTGATCATTATCATCAGTGATTATTTCTTTTACTTGAATGCCTTTTGTATTGTTGACTTCCATTTATTATGAATTTTCTAGTCTACCAGTGACTGAAAAAGTGTTAATTAGATTATGCTTTCTTTCAAGGAAAAATGAATTATTTGAGAAGAGGCCGATGCTTGTTCATAGTTTTAGCATTTTTGTTTTTATTTAAGACTTTATAACAAATTACTAGATATGGCTGACTATATTCGGGTTGTGATTTGATACACATGAGCAGAATATACTTTCATTTTATATTAAGTATTATATATTAGACTTCTCTTTTCCTGGGATGGTAGATTGAAATTGTCATGGATAGAGATGAAGAAGAACTTGAGGAATTGCAATCCAAGTGGTGGTGTCAGCTTTTTGTAAATGCTAAGGTTTTTTTCAGACTAAGCAAAGGTATTTGGGAGGTTATATATCTATTTTCAGCATCCAGTGCTTAAAGGGAGTGGGGGACATAACCTTAAATTTAAACCTCCTCTTGCCAGTTCAATAGCATTACAGGTGAAATGGTTCTAATTTCACCTTTTTATACTACCCAATTGAATGAATACCAAGGTGGGGGAAGTATATCAAATTATTTCAGGTGAAAAGTGATACATGCACTTACTCATTTGGTTCTCTCCAGATCTGGAATTAAAAACTTTACCACTTATTACATGATTCATAAATCTTTGTTGAAGGGAAATGCAACTGTTTCATACTCTTATGATTCTGATGCTTTTGATAATTTGAAAATGACTATTATAGAAATATTTAAAACTCCGTTTCCAAATCTGGCTAGTTTCTGTTACCATCGACTTGTTCCTCTGTTATGTAATTAGTTCTGTGACTAAAGAAATAGCCTGAAATTTACTGTCCAGTGAAACGGGTAAGTTCTGGATACCTATTAATCGCAGAACTTGAAGGGTAGTTATTTAGTTATTGGACTTGCCAGCGCTGGCGAGAAGAGCCGGCCACGCAGCCTCTTGCTGCTCAGCTGCTCAGTACGAACCGCATCTGACCGTGCAGTTTGTCTAACCCAGTCAAAAGGTCAATTGTCCCAAACAGACCCTACTCAGCTGTGCAGCACTTGGAGTACACCAGGGTGCTCAGTGGCTCCAGGGACTCTGCCAGCGATGAAACCTGCTACTGCTGAGGCGGGGGAGCCCCCAGGCTTGGTGGAGGAGCGAGGAAGAATGGCACTGAGAAAAGAAAGGACAGGCAGCTGGGAATTCTTGCTTCTTCCTTCTGCTCCCCCGGTTGCTCTCAGCCTAAGGGTGGCCGCACAGATGCGTCCCCTGAAGGCCATCTTCTTCAGTCCTGTTGGCCATCAGTGTTTCTGGAGCTGTCGAGCAAGAGTGTTAGACTCTCTAGACACAGAATTCTAGAAAGCTCTCAAGAAACAAGCTCTGTTGTGCTTCCAAACTAAGATGCACAACATTTTGTGGAATTCTGATACTGGTTTTTGTTTAAATTAGCATGTTACCAGTTTCCTCTTTTTCCCCCCCTGTGATAACTGGAACCCATATTCTTTCCTGAAAGTTGGAATTTTAAGAGGTATCTTTTTAAGGTAATATGGATGATGTTGAAGTATTATATTAGTCACTGTTTGTCCACCAGGAAAAATGCTATCAGAAGAAATTATTCTTATTTAAATGAAGTTTTTTTCATCCTGTCACAGCTCTATTTTCTGTATCAGCTGCCTTCATGTATAATAGTAAAAATAATACAGGCTTATAAGTGATGATACTGTTAAAGCAGAATACCAGATTTTGATACACACTGTACATACCCAGCAACACTTCTGCAGGGTTGTACTGTGTAATATTAATAAGACTCATATGCTTATTTTTAATCAGTTTGCATGGAATAGGAAGCTAGTGTAGGGAGCTTTGGTGAAAATGGCATAAATGCTGGAAGAGTTTAATGGGAATTTTTAAATAATCCTAGGTCCAAAGCCTAGTCTTTTTTTTTTTTTTTTTTCAGTCTCGGGGTTGATGGAGATTGGGTTATAGAAATACAGAATTTTTTTAGAATAGGATTTTTTTAATACCAGCCTGTTTTATTTTCTGTTGTGCATTTTTTTAAAACAATTTTGCAGTATAGAGAAATACTAAAGTAATCATGACAACGAAAGTACCGTATTTCTTTAAACGACTTTTTTTTAATAGTCAGTGCTTCTCAGGGTAGGAATTGTGCATGTCTGCATTGCTGAATAGCATCTAGCATGGTAAGGCCTTAACTGGGGTCTGTGGTTACTCTTGCAGTCTAAATAAAAACTGTGTAAAAAGCTCCAATGTAAAAACGGTTATACTGATGGGTTGGTTAGAAGGCATTCCAAAAGGGAGGTTTATTAGTATTACTCAACTAACAGGCACTTGGCTTTGTTTATTTACATTGCATGGCTTCTTTATTCAAGCAAGATTTATTCCTTAAGGTTGGATTAAATCTACACTTAGGCTCATTTTTATATTTAAAGAATTATTGGCCTTATCATCAAGCGTTAGGAGAAGGCAAATCATACGGGTTTTCTGAGCTTGTTTATGGCGCCGCTTGTTACTTGTCTTTCTACTCCACACCAATGCTCACATTATAGGTAGATTTTTTTTACCTCTTAATTTTATACCCTAATGCAGACATTTCCAACAAAACCTGTAGCTGTACAGTAGTTCTAATTGTCTGTTATTCATCTTTTCCTTCTTGTGAAGGAGTTGATACTGACTATCAGTAACACGCTCCAGGAGTAAGTGGATAGCAGTTTTACAACAGCGTATCTGTTTCTCTGACTAGTCACCTAAAGTTCTGTCCCTTTCTGTGCCATTCTTAGCCTGCCCTTCCCTGCCTCAGGAACGCTGCAGGTTAAATGTTCTAGTATGAAAGTTACCTGATCTGGTTTTAGAAGTTAAAATTAAAAGCATGTGCTGCTATGTTGTATCTAGAAATTAACAGCAAGATTTAGGTTTTAAAGCCGAGAAATACTGTGCTTAGTTCTCAGAAATATCGACAAACTTGCTTCTGTATTTTTCATTAAGTATATTCAAACGTGATATGAAGTGATCTGTCTTTTTATGGCCTGCCCCAAAATTGTTTGAGGATCTTCAAAAGCTATTTAAAGTAGAAGAGGGGTGGTAGAAAGTGCTTTTAAAGTATAAAGCTCCTGAAGTATTGTGGGTAGGAAGGTTAAAGTAAGTTAGGTACAGAACAAATGTATCTTTGTGGTTCTTCCTGAATAATGGTTTTCCATGACAATTTGCAAGTGACACATTCGCTGAAAAGCACCTTGAACATGTGCCACTCATAATAAAGGGGCAACATTAATGTCCAAGGTGTAAAGTATGAGAGTGTTCCTGTTTACTCCTGTCTCTGCTTCGAACAGTTTTGTACTTAGTCTTCCTTTGTATTTTAAGTTTCTTTCTATCCAATGTCTTCAGAATGCTTCTAGCATTTAAACACATTTAAAATGTAAATACATTTAAGTTCCTTGTTACACTTCACAGGATTGTCTTGTGTTTGCTGCTAATAAAAAAGTGTTAAAACAAAAGAAACAAAACAAAAAACCTTCTGAGGAAATTTTTTCGTGGATTAAGGTTTTGTATAATGACTTTACATGTAGAACTAAATCATTTAAGCATGAATGTGATGTCTGCTTTTTTGTTGTTTGTATGTAACCTGAAGATGTGTTGCAGTATGCTGAACAAGTGTTGCAATTCAAACTCGGATATAAAATTTGCAAGTGAAATTTTTCTACAGTAAAGAAAGAAAAATTGTACTGCAGTGACTCAGATTTTTACAGGGGACTAACCTTTTTCAAGATTGCAAGTAATATATTTGAATTAAACTTTTGTTCCTCCTTCAGATTGCTTTGTGGAGGTGAAGAGGGATATTTTAAACGCATGCTGTGTGGAACTGCTGATTTATATGTGTACGTACAATTGTGTTTTGGAATGTCTTCAGTAAAGCAATTTTTACAAATGGAAGTAAGTCAGTTTTATCTGGAACAATTCTATATTAAAATTTTTGAAACAGCACTCATAGATTCGATGTTATCTTTAGGAAATACACAGGCATAAAGTCATCAAACAATATGTTCTTGTGTCCTGATCTTTTTCCATATGATAATACTGAAACATGTCAGCTTCATTTGTTGCAGGAAACAGAGGGCTTGAAGGAACAGAGCACCGAAAGCCAAATCCCATCCCATAACTCTTCAAACTTACTTTTCCCTCTCTCATCCCCACCCCGCAATCATATTTCCTGGAGTTCCCATCCATATTTGCATTCTTCTGGTCTCTCTGTTCTTTTTTTCTGAATCATACTTCTGGGGTTTTTTTGTAGAGGAAAAGAACTGCTGAGAGAATGCCAAATAAGCACAACTACTGTTTGTTGCCCTTGCAGTTCCTTCAACAGCCTTCAAAGTACTGAAGATTTCCTGGTTAAGAAGTGTTACACTACAAGGTTTAGCAGCTGTGCAGTGTTCCCTGGCCAAGCTGGGAAAGGGTTTGTCAGAGGACTACATACTCTGCCTTATTTTATCTTAAAAGAAAAGTAGCTCTTCCTTGGTACCGTATTCAAACTGCCCAAACTGGTTTGGGAATGGTAGACTAGTGTGATGCTTAACTCTCCTCAAATGCTGCACAGCCTGGCTTCTGTTCCCATTTGATGTCTGCAGCTGGACGCTGAGTGTAGTCTTTCAGCTTCCAATGCTACTCATTTCCTTACTCCTTCCATATGTAAATAGCAGTTGTATGGGCTCTATTCTCTTGCTTTCCCTTTTCAGTTTGATGATTGTAGAACCCTTTTAAGGGGCTGTTGAAGGAAAAGAGTCTCTTATGGAGCCATCCAGCAACATGACTTGGTTATTTGGTACCATCAGAGACAACTGAAATATGACTGAAACACATTTTGCAAGTAAAAAGTGACGCTGTGGTCAATGGAGGAATTTTGAAGAACAGTGTCCTAAATCTGTCTCCTCTGGAGGTTACAAGTCCACAACTAGTTACTTACACTATGAACAAAACATATTCTTGGATTAATTTATCTGATCTAGTGACATATGTAAGATCATATCTAGTTGACTGGGGAGAGTTGTGTTAGGTCATAGCGATCCTCTCATTCCTACTTCATCGCTTCTCAGCTTAACTGTGGCAGTTCAGTGTACGTGGCATGAAGTTACCAGCATTAAAGAAACGTCGGTTCTGTCATAGGTGTCCTGCTGTAGCACACTGGGTATCTATACAGAAATGATGATCTATCTCCATCTATGTGGAGTCTAGAGAACATCTCTTCCAGAAACCACTTGAGAATTCTTCAGCGCCTGGTCCAACACTCCCAGTCTGTTGACCTTTATTTCTTAAAGAGATAAACATACAGCAGAGTGTATGCGTGAGATTATACACATGTGTAAAAACACATTAGGTTATTTTCTTTAAAGAAAGGAAACCTGGTGGTGTGTGATCAATGTACTTGGATGCATATGCTTCTTTTGAGGGTGAAAGGTATTAGGTGTGCTTTTTAATGATGATTAGTTCAAGAGCTTGTATTAACTAGAATTCCTGGAACTCTTCAGCCATTATACAGAGACTGGCATGTACTCAGTCTCTGTCAGGTGTAAATTCAGCATATGCAAGTGATGCAGCTGCTAACCTCCAGCACGCCTGCAATAGAGATTTTTCACTTACTGATGTTTGCCTAGAGTCTAAAAATCTGTATGACTAAAAATGTATGTTTTCAAATATGCTAGCCTGTGATGTAACCTAGAAGTCACCATTATCACCTAAATCATACCTGATTTCATCTGCTCATTAGCTGCGTTTTCTTGCTCAGAATCTCTCACTGTCTTCATTTCCATCAAAACAGGCAGCTGAGTGGGAAACTTGGGGACTCCTCTGTCTGCTTATTTTTACCAAAGGAACTTCTGTCATTTCATAAAAACTCTCATTTTTTGATTCAAGTACAGATTTATTTCTTTTACTTATAACACTTATGTGTGTTTCTAGAACAGTGTATGTAGATTTGGAGAACAGGAGGAGAAGGGACGAGAAGAGGTCACCTGCTCTATACACCAGCCTAAGGACAGGCTTATCTCTCTACATGGGTGCCAATATTTTCTGTTAAAACCTCTATGATTAAGGTTTTAAAACAGCCCCGGTCAACACCACTTGTAATACTTTACTGTCCTTACTACTAAAAAGGATTTCATAAGGATGAGTATCTTCTTTTGATACCTTTAGTAGCTAATACAAATTTCCCTTAAGCTTATTAGTTGTCCTATCCACTGTGGACAGGAAAATTGCTCTCGCTTTATGCAGCAACCTTTTGCACATGTGGTACACATTTGCACATCACATCTCTCTCCAATTTTTTCCTTTCTTCAGATAAACTGGTTAAATTCAATTTATCTATCTTTTCCTAAAGCTAGAAACCGTGATCACCACTCCTGGTATTTCCCCTACCTCCATTTTGCTCAGAACTTTCTTGAAGGAGAGAGCCCAAACTATATGCAGTACTGCTGGGCTTCTTTTCTAAAGTTGCTTTATAATATTGTTTACACAGATATAACAGTCAACTTGTCTAATAATTCCTCTAGAGCCTGTGAGACTCTATGCCTCTGCTGAACTTTGTTCCAGTCTCAAAGCAAGCTGTGCAGTGACACCATCTGGTTTGGTTTTGCCTATAGATTTCTTCTGCATTTAAATTGCTGTTTCAACCTAATTCAGTTTAAGCTGCTTTATAAAAACTCTCTCCTTTCCTTGTAATAGCTTTGTGTCCTCATTCGGTGCTGCCTACACAAGACTTCTCCTGTTTTCAGGAATAGAGCTGGCGTTTCTCCCACACGAAACGTTTGTGGGGAGGGGGCTCAAAGGCTGTTGTCTTACGCAAGCAGCTTCTTTCTTACAGACTTCCATGAAACTCCATTTTATCTTTTTTTCTTTGTCAGTAATCCAGATTAAAAGGTTAACAGGAACTGTAGAGTTACATATAGCTTTACAAGCAAGAACTTAAATAGTTAGGCACACTGACTTCAAGGGGGAAGTCAGGATAAAAAAAAATGTAAACCAAATAATACTGTGGCTAAGAGATGAAAAACATATTACTGTTACTGCATTTGTGAAAATGGTAGCAATTTTTATAGTAAGTAATATTTTTTTCTCAAAGTACTACAGTTGAATGTGATTTACAGAAATGAGCTGTGGTGTTTTGTTGGGTTTTTCCCCCTTTTCCCTGTTAGTGGGCAGGAAAGAATCAAACTGCAGGGAGTTTTTTATTGCTGCATTTGAGTATGGTCTTTTTGAACAACCTGCCTGCCAAGTTTGTTAGGAATCTTACTTAGATGGCACTGTTTGTTACACTTGTTAATAAAATATTGCCAAAGAGTAGCTTGAAATGTGTAGGTGAAGTTGCACTGATAGCTGAGCTGATTTAACAGCTCAACAGTGCCAAACAAAAATCTTCCTCTTTTCTGCCGGTGTGCCTTCCACCTCCCCTTGTATAAGCTTCATTCCGAATGCTCTAAGATGCTGCAGCTCGCTAAACTATTAGACAAAAGAAAAGTTCTTTGCCAGACTGTGGAGCTGGATCAGCTTAGCACAAGGGTTAAAGAGCACCAAAAATGGCTTAATGCGGAATTAGAAGTTGGTGCATGGGGAGGAAGGAGGGGTTTAGGTTTTGAAGAGGAGCTGATTCTTCATCCTTTAGTGGACCTGAGCTATTAAGGTGGCTCCAAGCTATGCAATGCTACCCTTTGAGAAGCTGAATTGTACAACATGTTTTTCAGGAAAAAATGTTGTTCCCAGAAGTTGTGGTAAATTCTCCTGAGTCCCTATCATGTGTCCACCTGCCCCCCCCGTCAAAACTAAATGCATGAATTGAGTCGATCTGCCCTCTTTAAGACTATACGTATTTTCTTCTGATCTGTTTCTGTTATTTTTTAGAAAGTCTTGCCTTTTGTTGTTGTTGTTGTTGTTTGAATTGCTGATGCAGTAGCTACCAGAAGGCGGAAGATGACCTCACCAAAAGCCAAGAAAGGCACAGCATCCAGAAGGGGAGTCCAGAAGTAAATTATAGATGGAACAACAAATTAAGCTGCTCTTTGGCTTACCTCTGGGTTGTCTTTTTTTTTCGGTTACCGTAGCACTGGAATCTATTTCTTTCCTTTTAAAGTGATGAATCCTGAAAACATTAATGTTGTTTGTACCTGTTTTGAAGAACAGATGTTTTATTAAAATAGATGTTTATTAATTAGATTTTTTATTAAAATATTTGCATAATTTATGAATACTTCAATACGAATGCAAAGTTTTGCCAACTTTGAAGTGAGGATGTGTTTTCTTTATACACACAAATCCATATCTTACAGGCAAACTGAAGTGCTTTTTTCTGCTTTCTAATGTAGAAATAAAGCTTTATTTACTTTTGTTGTGGGTACTTTATAAAGAACAGTGGTGTTGCATCTGATTTCTTCTAATTTTGAGAAAGTCCTATTGAGGGACACTTAGATGTACACCAAGAGGAAGTCTGAAATGGTAGAGACACCTTTTAAATATTTTTGAAGTGTTTGAATTAAAAAAAGAGAACGTAAGACAAAAATCACGTCCTTGCATTCCAGTTTGTTACAAAATAAGTTTAAACAATTATTTGGAGAACAGGTAGTGAATGTTAGTTATTTTTTTCATAGTGACGTGCGGAATTAGACTCTATAACTCGAAAGTTATAAAGTAGGTATGTTTATTGCGCGCAGATGCACGGGGGATCGCTCCTCCACAAGCGTGCATGCCCGAAGTGACGAACCATCCCACATTTATACAATGAAACAAATGAATATTCAATTAACGCCTATACATATTCGTTACCTAAACCCCGCTTTGTATGTTAATTAGCTTATCAGTCCGTTTCCTGGAATGTGGTGGTCCTGCAGGTTTGTAGGTGATTCATGTTCTTGTGACCATCTGATCTTCTTCAGCAAGGAAAGGTGATTCATGTCCTTGTGACCATCCAATCTTCTTAGCACTCCCTCCCTCTAGATAGCATTGGAATGTCTCTCATCTTCTCTCATTCTCTTTTAAATAGCCCCTTTTGTTAGAGAAAGAAGGGCAGGCGTCTCCCCGTCTCCCCTTTGTTAGAGGAAGAGGGGCAGGCGTCTCCTCAAAAACTGTAGTTGTGTAGTTGTCTCCTCAGAGCTGTGTGCCTATGTGACCAGACACCGCACCCATGACTAGTCACCATACCCACATTTCTGAGTAGACATATACAATCACAGTCGGTGTTAAGCGTCCCCATTTCACACTATTTCTCCATATCAATCCCCCCTTTTTATTAAATTAAGTAAATTCTTTTACTTAAGCAGTCTTCCCGAATGATATAAAGCATCATACATACGTGTTACCCTTGTAAACATTCTCCAAACCCACAAATAGAACATAATGGTTAGTGTATTAAGGAAATTCCTAAACTGATCAATAAGATCACAATGGGGTGTACCATAGTGTTAAGAATTCCTGTTGCAGAAGGTGACCAGCCAAAGAGAGTATTCCACCAATTACATCCTGTTCTACCTTTTTTTTTAAAAAACTTTCTTGATCCCCTCTATATCATGATGGATCATAAGAATAGTTTCGTGTCCCTTTTCTTTGGTTTCTTCCAGTATACGTTGTAAAATCTGCATGTTTTAATAGTTCTTTTATACTGCTTATATTTAGTCCTATGGGGGTAGGAATTATCATCTGTGATAGGGTAAAGTTAGATGTAAAATTACAGATACAGTAATTTGAATATTGTGCAGTCTCCTTTACCTCCCCATCTACAGTTATTATGTTACACTTAGTTCTCAAACACGCACATCCCTTCCCTGCATATATAATTACTGTTTTCAAGTTTGCATTTGGTTGGGCCTCGAAATGACATATTTTCTGATCTGTATCTAAACAAGTATCCTGAGCCATTATAGTATTGCTTTCACAGAGGAAGCCCTGCTGCTCTCGCATAATACAAGATTCTAAATCTACTGTTTGCCACTTGTTGCCTGTCTTTCTGGCCCATGTTCTATGTTCAAAAGGATATTTTCCTAGGCATATTATAAAGATGGGCTCGGTTAAGGTAAAATTGTGCCAGCATTCCCGTGAATTAAAGCACATGGTTGTATTTAGAAGGGTAAATGCCTTATCTACCTTTCTGACATTAATCAGGGTGTCTCCTGAAATCTTGGTGTTATCTTTTTCATTATACGTTTGACACCCTACTTTTATCCTATCTCCTAATTTTCCCCATAATCGGTCGACTTTGTGTACATCCTCCCGATCCCATTGATTCCTTTGGTACACCTCATTTTCAGAAAAAAACACCATAGCTAGTTTCGTCTTTGAGTCCACCTTTCCCATTATTCCAGTGTGTTTTTTCCGGGCATGATTCCAAGGCCAGTTATCAGGCTCTTGGTTGTAGGCAAGAGAGAGGGTACAAAAAAACACAAGTGGTTTAAACCCACTATTGATCATTTTAAGAATCTAAACGTTCCTCACATATACATATAAAATCTGTTTTGATCAAAATATCTTTGTTTGAGTTGGGGCTTACTGATAACAAGTTGGGCAAGACTGGCCACTGGCTCAGTCCCAGACTCTATTGTTCTATATTGTTTGTTGTGGTGCCCTTCCCATATGGAGGATCCACAACCGCTCAGGTTCACTTACTTGCCACCCACATTGTTCCCATTTGTCCGAGTAAATTTAAGTTTCAGTTCTTTTTTATCTGGGGTTACTTTCCACGAAGTTGCAGGGGCTTTCTTGATCCGGGTATGGTGAATCCAAGAATTCTGTCCCTCAACCTTGATTGCAGTGTAGGTGGTGAGTAGGACTTGAAAAGGTCCTGTCCACTGTGGTTCCAGGGTTTTATCTGCAAAACACTTAACGTATACATAGTCCCCTGGTCGTATATCGTGAACAGGTCCATCCAGACCCCTACTGCGTGTTCCCATCACATGCTTCTCAATTCTCATTAATTGTTTGTTTAGTGCCACCATATAGGAAGTCATTGTTTCTTCACCAATCTGTGAAGACGTCCCCTTTTGTACCCCATAGGGTCGTCCATATAAAATTTCAAATGGGCTAAGCCCCTCTTTTGCTCTTGGTCTAGTTCGAATTCGTGTAAGAGCTAATGGCAAATATTGGGGCCAAGTTAGATTTGTTTCTTGACCTAGCTTGACAATCTGTTGTTTGATTAGATGATTCATCTTTTCCACCTGGCCACTCGATTGTGGTCGGTATGGGATATGTAATTGCCAATCTATTCCTAGATGGTGGCTGATCTGTTGCACTATTCTGGACACAAAATGTGGTCCTCTATCCGAGGACATTACTGCTGGGACTCCAAACCTAGGTATTATCTCTTGGAGCAGTATTTTGGTCACTTCCCGGGCTTTAGCAGTTCTGCACGGGAAGGCTTCTGGCCAACCTGAAAAGGTATCTGTTAGTACCAATAAATATCGATACCCCCCTTTTTTAGGAAGTTCCGAGAAATCAATCTGCCAATGTTGCCCTGGAACATTTCCTTTCCCAATTTTCCCAACTTTGGCCCCTTGGTAATCTTAGGATTAGTCTGGAGACAAAGATCACATTGTTGGGTTACTTGTCTAATAGTAGTATACGAATTTTGTGCTATTATGTTTTTAGTGAGATCCTTACATAGAGCTTCTGCCCCCCAGTGCCTTTTTCTATGTTCTTCCCGAACTACTGACCATACCATGTAGGGAGGAATCACTATTCTCCCATGTGAGATTACAGCCCACCCTTCCTCATTATATGATCCCTCTAGGTCAGAAATCAGTTTGCGATCTTCTTTAGTATAGTCTGGTTTACCTTCTAGAGATATTTGTCCATCGGGTATTAGCGCACCCTCTACCTTGATTGCTTTTCTGGCTGCCTGTTTTGCTTCCCTGTCCGCCAGTTCATTTCCTCTTTCCAATTCTGTGCTCACTTTCTGGTGTGCCTTGGTGTGCATAATTGCCACCCTTTCAGGAAGCTGGACCGCATTTAGGAGTTTCAAAATTTCTTCTGCATGTTTGATGATTTTCCCTTGGGAGTTTAATAGTCCCCTTTCTTTCCATATTGCTCCATGAGCATGTACCACTCCAAAGGCATATTTAGAATCAGTCCAAATATTTATAGGTTTTCCCTGAGCTCTCTCCAGAGCTCGAGTAAGGGCTATGATTTCAGCCTTCTGTGCCGAAGTGTCAGCTGGTAGCGGTCCCGATTCTATCGCTTCTTCAGAGGTTGTAACAGCATATCCGGAATGTCGCTTTCCATTCAGCATATAGCTGCTCCCATCCGTGAACCAATGTTCAGCTCCATTAATAGGAACATCCTTGAGATCTGTCCTACTAGAATAAGTGGCTTCGATTGTTTCTAGACAGTCATGATCGACTGATTTGCCAACATTCCCATTAAGAAATGAGGCCAGATTGACGATGTTTGTAGTCACGATCTCAACATCATTATGGCCTGGTATTTTAGGAATCTCTGTGGGGAGAGCCAATGCCCCCCTTTTGTTTCAAGGACTGCAGACACTGTGTGGGATACTAAGACAGTCATTTTCTGGCCCAAGGTAAACTTCCGGGCCTCCTGGATGTTTAGGATGACAGCTGCTACTGCTCTCAGGCAACCAGGCCACCCTTTTGCAGTGGCATCCACCTGTTTAGAGAAGTATGCCACTGCCCGTCTGTATGGTCCCAAATCTTGTGCCAGTATTCCTAATGCCATTCCCTGTTTCTCATGGGAAAATAGGAAAAATGGCTTACTCACATCAGGAAGTCCTAGTGCTGGTGCCGACATCAAGGCTTTCTTCAGTTCATGGAAAGCTCTGTCTGATTCAGCATCCCACTGAAGATCCTTCTGATTAGCTGCTATCAGGGAATATAATGGTTTAACAAGCAAGCCATAATTACATATCCAAAGCCTGCACCATCCTGTCATTCTCAGAAATGTCTGCAGTTCCTTTACAGTTCGTGGTCGGGGGGCTTGGCATATGGCTTCTTTTCGGGCCTTCCCTAGGACCCGTTGTCTGGCACTGATCTCGTACCCTAGGTATGTGACTTGTTGTAACACCACCTGTGCCTTCTTCTTAGAAACCCAATATCCTTGTAGTCCCAGAAAGTTCAGCAGGCTCACAGTCCAAATAAAACAAGATTCTTCGGTTCTGGTTGCAATAAGAAGATTGTCTACATATTGTAACACTTTCCCTTCTCCTGACGGTGGTTCCCATATCTCCAAATCCTTTGCTAATTGGTTTCCAGAAATTGTGGGGCTATTTTTAAACCCCTGTGGCAACACCGTCCATGTGAGCTGGGTCTTTCGACCGCTTCTGGGATTTTCCCATTCAAAAGCAAAAATTCTTTGGCTGGCTTCATGGAGAGGGAGGCAAAAGAAGGCATCTTTTAAGTCTAAAACTGTGAACCAAGCTAGGTCAGGTGTCAGAGTGGTTAGTAAGGTATAGGGGTTAGCTACTACAGGATACAGATCCTCTGTTATTTTGTTAATGGCCCTTAGATCTTGAACTATCCTATAAGACCCATCAGGTTTTTTTAACTGGGAGGATAGGTGTGAAATTCTGACTCACATTCTTTTAGTAGTTTTAATTCTATGAATCGCTCTATGTTTGGACGAATTCCTTCCCTATCTTCCCTTTTCAGTGGGTATTGTTTAATTCTTATCGCACCCTGTCCTTCCTTTAATTTTACTATAACAGGTGATGCATTCTTGGCACGTCCCGGTATGTCAATTGCCCATACTCCGGGATATACCTGATCAATAATTCTGGTATCAATTTCCCTTTTTATAGGAGTACTGGCCAAAGATAGGCTCATAACCTGTATGTATTGGTGATCATTTACCTCCAGAGTAACTTCCCCTTTTTAAAATTTGATTGTTGCCTCCAATTGTTCTAATAAGTCCCTACCAAGAAGGGCCTTTGGGGATTTGGCATTCTTGTTTGTTTTCTTAGTTTGTACTTTAAAGGTTTCAGGATGTTTTCCTGGTGGCCAGCAGCTCCCACAACTGTAACAAATTATTATTTTTTTACTGAAGTTCAACAAATAAGTTGGTTTCGTATTCACTAAAATTCCACCTCATACCCATTCCCTGCCCTAGAGGGGCCGTTACCGGTCCTGTTGTGCTGCAAATGCTGCAGCAATTGGGGTGACATTGTCAGGTCCTTCTGCTCAATCGTCAGCAACAGCAATCCCCTCCCCCCCACCATCAGGAGGGTTCAGGGCAGGAGATGCTGTTCCTGCACTGCAGGTTACACAGGCCTGCCTCTGCAGCAGCACTTCTGTTTTAACTCTTTCTTACCCTGAATGCAAATCTGCTACTTGTTGCTTTAAGTCTGTGTTATTACATATCAGCCTTCGCAGGCAAATAGCAAACACCCTGCCGTGCATCCAGCATGACTCAGCCGCACCTTCGAGGGGGTACGGGGGTTTGTACAAACTCACCCCAATACTTTAACACTTTCACAAGGTCTTTGATTCTCCACACACACACACACCTGCCTCAGGTTTTACATACATCAGTACAAGTTTTTATCTTACAACGTGTTTCATTCTGGTTGCTCCACAGAAGGAACCGCAACCTGAGCTTTTAACACAAAAATTTCAACAAGAACGTCTTTCTAGTTTAGGTCTTAGGGTTTTTTCCTATCCTTTTCTAGAGCCATAATCAAAGATCAGGTGATGTTAATCCCGCACTCTTTCTAGTGCTAGTACCATAGGATCCCGAGGGGGTACTAATCCACAGTCCTTTTGCCACTCAGGTTTGTCCTGGAGGACGAAGAACATGTCTGTATACGATACTTCATCCCATTTTCCCTCTCTTCTGAGAAACAACATTAATCGCAGGAGAGTGTTACAATCTAACGTTCCTCCCTCCTGAGGCCATTTCGCATCACTTCAATTTATACAAAGGCCACCACTGATTACAATATTTAATCAATTTCCTTCTATTTTCAGTACCACCATGTCCTACGATATCACTCCAATGTTTTAATATACAACACAAGGGCGATTTTTCACAGGGCTTACTCCTTCCATTTCCCATTTTGCAATTTTAATTACTTTTTCTCCGGCCGCCTTAGCCACCCAAGGTCGGAAACACAGATAGAGCTCCTTACTTGTTTTGCACTCAAACGCGCGTCTCAAGCACTCTTGCACTCACACTCAGTCAAAATAATTAAGCTATACACGGAAAATCAAAATGTGCATCTCAATCACACCATTCACACTCTCCGGGCAGCCCACAGTCACACAAGCAGTATGTTATACGGTACCGTGCACTTATGTACAACTTTGAGGAACACTAACAGTTCACAAAGTATGCGTTTCAATGAACAATTGCCAAAAAACAAACAACAAACAAAAAACCAAATTTTTCCTGGTCTTAAGCAGAGTGTTAAGTTTTCCGCTATTTGCCACGAATTACCAGAATATTAATATTTTTCAACATACATTTCATAACACCAAGTTTTGACCATATAACAAGACAACACACAGAACAAACAAGACACAGAGCGCTATTTCAGTTGTTACATTCTAGGAATTCCCCAATTCTTAAGACAACTTAAAGGAAGTTTTTAGCTTCCTTTTTTCCTATGCAAAAGTTTCCCTTTTACTTTTGCTAAGAGGTCCCTCTTGTTCCTGTGAGATTCCGCCTTATTCCGTCCCGCCCCCCGCTTTCCGTCACGAGGCCTCCGGGCTTTTAGGAATGGCAGTAACCTCGGGTTTGCTCGATCTGCCCTCAAGATCGCTAGCGGCCACCCCTTGGTCAGCAAACCCCCTCCCAAGGTACCTTTCCTCCTGGGGACTGCGCTGCGCGCCGGACGTCTCCATGCGTCTCACCAGCCGCCCCGTTACTAAACATACCGTTTTATCCGCGGATCCAGGGGTTTCTCTTCTGCTCCCGGGTGAACAGCTGAGAAGAGGAGGCTCCTCCGAGGAAATCTCCCGGGGCGCGCTTAGGAGCGTCCGCTCCGCAGCTGGTCCCTCAGCCAAGCAGAAATCCTCCTGCCTGGCTCGCCAAAACTGACGTGCGGAATTAGACTCTATAACTCGAAAGTTATAAAGTAGGTATGTTTATTGCGCGCAGATGCACGGGGGATCGCTCCTCCACAAGCGTGCATACCCGAAGTGAGGAACCATCCTACATTTATACAACGAAACAAATGAATATTCAATTAACGCCTATACATATTCGTTACCTAAACCCCGCTTTGTATGTTAATTAGCTTATCAGTCCGTTTCCTGGAATGTGGTGGTCCTGCAGGTTTGTAGGTGATTCATGTTCTTGTGACCATCCAATCTTCTCCAGCAAGGAGACTTAGCACTCCCTCCTTCTAGATAGCATTTGAATGTCTCTCATCTTTTCTCATTCTCTTTTGAATAGCCCCTTTGTTAGAGAAAGAAGGGCAGGCGTCTCCCCGTCTCCCCTTTGTTAGAGGAAGAGGGGCAGGCGTCTCCTCAAAAACTGTAGTTGTGTAGTTGTCTCCTCAGAGCTGTGTGCCTATGTGACCAGACACCGCACCCATGACTAGTCACCATACCCACATTCCTGAGCAGACATATACAATCACAGTCGGTGTTAAGCGTCCCCATTTCACACTATTTCTCCATATCACTGGGAACCAAGGAACAAGCTAACTGCAGACCCCTGAGCCGTTACAGCTGAGGAGGCAGCCAGACAGACAGAGAAACAAATAGCCAGATAAGGGAACGGATGGCGCCGATATGTAATCAAGAAAGCCGTGCAGAAAGAAACTCCCTAACTTTGGAATAGAAATTATTGCTATGTCAAGATAAACTAATAAGTTCCTATTGTTCTAACGGTGTGCCTTAAATGTCAACCAATCCGTGTTTTTTACGCTTAAGATGTAACCAATCAGTGTGTAATATGTAGAAGGTAGAAACGTATAATTGTAAGAAAATCACTAATAAATGGACATTTGCTTGCATCAAGCTGCATCCCGTCTCTTCATTCGCCGCAGGAGGCTGGTGGCTGAGCACAGTTTCCTGTGGTCCCTTGTGTCTCAGGAACTCACCATCCAGTGGGAAGGCAACGGCTGTGGAGGGAGCAGGGAGGTCATTCCTGCCTGCGGAGGGGACAGGCCAGGAGCAGGAATGTGGCTGGGAAAGGGACTGTGAGGTCACCTCTGAAAGAGCAGAGAGGTGAGCCCCTGCCTCATGGCTGGGACACGTACTGTTAAGCTCCATCTGCCAGTATCTTGGGCAGGCCAGCAGAAGGCCCCTGGGTGGCACATGGGCTGTGAGATCCCCTCTGCCTAAGGACCTGGGCTCCCTCCAGGAAGGGGCTTATTTCTTGCTTGTCACATCTCTGCTGCCTGAGTACGTTAGGCACAGCAGCAGGCACACAGGTTGGTCGTGTCTAGGCAAGAAGCTGAAAGGCTAGCAGCCTTGGAAGAGCGTGGTGAGGCCATGGCGTGGTCAGGTGAAAGGCCACAAGGAGGGTGCTGGGTCGGGATGCCTGCCTGAAGGGTGGTTTCCCAGGTGGTGGAGCTTTCCTTGGAGCTAGGAAAGAGCAGGGGAGAGAAGCACAGCCACACAGTGCATCTCGGACAGTGGAGAGTGGAGATCAGAAGGAGGAAATGTCACTCAAGGGCTAATGCTGTGGTAAGAGAAGTCCTCCACAAGGAGTAGAAGATCTGTGCATGTCTTTGTGTTTCAAGGAACAGAGTGTGAGGCTGGACAGACACCAGTGCATGTGTGGAAACGCCAGGGTGAGAGCAAGGTGGGGAAGCCAGGCGGGTGTCTGCAGCCTGCAGGGAAAAAGCAGCAGCTGTGGGACAGCGTAGGACACCCTGTGATGGACATGGCAAAGGGCACTGGCAAGGCTGGGAGTCACCAAGAGAAGCAAAGTCTTTGTCCTTGTGGTTACAGCCATTGTCTCTGCCACCGAGGCCTACGAAGAGGTAAATTGTTCTTAGCCCCTGGGGCCTCATGGCCTCCTTGCAGCCACTTGCAGGACACTCTTCTCCCCTTGAGCAATACTGCCCGGTGAAAGTTCCCAGCATTGGCCACAGCCTGCCACCCTGATTCCTGGCACCTGCACTCTGCTGCTCTCCTGACTCACCCCCCCCCCCCCCCCCCCCAGGAGATGAGACTCCACCATTTCTTTGCTACGAGAGCCAAGGTGGACACGGATGATGCAGGGTTTCAGATTCAGCTGAGCATCACAGTTGTTGGCCCATCTGTCAGCTGTGCTAGAATGCCGATGCAAAGAACCTGCAGACACCTAAAGGAGCACTGTCACTGTGCTGTCCTGTGACTGTCGCGGGGGGGAAGGGGGGGATGGCCTGACCACTGGCATGTAGGATCCCTCCAAGACTCTCTCTTCCTGCCCTCCCTCCTTCTTCACTTACTTTGGTGTCTGTAGGGTTGTTTCTCTCACACATTTCTCACTCCTCTCCCTTACAGATGCTGCACACTGTGTTTTATCCTCTCTTCCACAGGTTATCAGAGAGGTGCCACTGGTATTGCTTATTGGCTCAGCTTTGGGCGGTGACTGGTCTGTTTCAGAGCCAAATGAAAGTGTCTTTTATGGACATGGAGTCAGCTGTTGATCCCTTGTCAACTTTGCCAGCCCTACAAACTCTCTGAGTACTCCTAAACCCTTGCCATTTAAACCCACTGGATCTTTAAAGTCCCCAATAAGATGTGAGGTTTTTCATCCTAAGGCTTCCTCACGCTGGTTAAATAAGAATTTTTTCCTCTTCCTCTCCTTGATTTAGGGTCTTTATGTCAGAGAAGAGATGCATTGGACCTCAGCTGTAGCACCAGGGCCAAGATCAGATGTGTAACAATAAATGGGGGTAACAAGTGCCCAGGGTCCCATGAAAGCAAAAGTTTGCTGCAGAGCATGCTGGGGTTGTTGGCAGGTGGCATTGTAAAGGTGAAATGAGATGTCCCGCAGGAAGGCAAGCCATGCTGTCCATGGGACCAGAGAGATGCAGGGCTGGACTGTGCAGTGGTGGCAGGAGAGGGCATTGCTGCAAGTGATATCTCTGCAGCCCCAGAGGACCTGTGGTTCAGGTGAAGCTGATGTCCAGGTAGGACCAAGTGCTTTTGAAAGTGTCCTTGTCTATGGACAACCCATGATCCAAGATCAATGTGAAAACAATTGGTCTGCTCCTCATCTGCATCACCACGGGGATGACTATCTACAGTGCTGGCTAAGTGGGGAGGTCCTAGGAGACTGAAGGTTATTCAGAGTGGTGCCCAACTACAAGAAGGGTAGGAAGGAGGATGCGGATAACTACAGGTGGATCAACCTCGTCTTAGTGCCAGGGAAGGCTGTGAGCAAATCATCCTGAGCACCATCAATCAGCAGGTGGAGGAAAACCAGGAGATCAGGACTAGCCAGCATGGGTTTATGAAAGGCAGGTCTTACATGATGAATCTGATCTCCTTCTGTGACAAGGTGATCTGCCTAGTGGGTGAGGGAAAGGCTGTGCATGCTGCCTACCTGGACCTTAGGAAAGGCTTTTGACTTCATCTCCCACAGCATTCTTGTGCAGAAACCGCCTGCTTATGGCTTGGCTGCATGCTCTCTATGCTGGGTTAAAGCTGGCTGGACAGCCAAGCCCCAGGAGTGGTAGTAAATGGAGTGACATCCAGGTGACGGCCCATAAGGAGTGGTGTTCCCCAGGGCTCAGTGTTGGGGTCAGTCCTGCTCCAGAACTTTATCAATGATCCGGCCAGGGGGATTGCGTGCACCCTCAGTGAGTTTGCATACAACAACAAGTTGGGTGGGAGGGCTGATGTTCTTGAGGGCAGGAAGGTTCTGCAGAGGGATCTGCACGGGTTGGACAATTTCAATGAGTCAAGTTGTATGAAGTTCAACCAGGAGAAGTGCCAGTTCTGCACTTGGGTCACAACAAGCCCACACAACGCTACAGGCGTGGGGCAGAGTGGCTGGCAGGCTGCCTGGTGGGAAAGTACCCTGAGGGTGATGATTGATGGATGGTTGAGCATGAGCCAGCAGTGTGCCCAGGTGGCCAATATCATCCTGGCTGGTATCAGAAACAGTGTGGCCAGCAGGACCAGGGCAGTGATCGACCCCCTGTAGTCAGAATTGCTTCCCTGTAGTCGGCACTCCTGAAGCCACACCTTGAACACCGTGTTTCTGTCTTGGACTCCTTACTTCAAGAGAAACCTTGACGTGCTGGAGTATGTCCAGAGATGAGCAGCAAAGCTGGTGAAGGGTCTGGAGCCCTGGTATGTTGAGGAGCAGCTGAGAGGACTTGGGTTCTTTACTGTGGAGAAGAGGAGTCTCAGGGGGGTTCTTACTGCTCTCTAGAAGTACCTGAAAGGATGTTGTAGATGGGTGGGGGTAGGTCTCTTCTCCCGCATAACAAGAGAAAAGGGAAAAAAGGAAACGGCCTCAATTTGCACCAGGAGAGGTTTACCTTCGGCATGAGGCAAAACATCTTCACTACAAGGGTGGTCAAGCATTGGAACAGGCTGCCCAGGGCGGCGGTGGAATCACCAGCCCTGGAGGTGTTTCAGAAATACATAGACGCAGTGCTTGGGGACATGATTTAGTGATGGAATTGACTATCCTGTGGTAATGGTTGGATTTGATGATCTTGATGGTCTTTTCCATCCTAAATCATTCTGTTTCCATGATTCTATGACACTGCAAGCCTACCTAGACCAGATGCTGAGAAAGCTGGTCCAGCTTAGCCTGCCTCAGTATGGGGGTTGGACTAGATGATCTCCAGAGGTCAGTCCAACCTGAAAAAAACCATAGAGCTAAAAGAACATATATAAATTGTGTCAGCACCAATACAGGACTTCATGTGAAGAATGTTTCTCCATTCAAATTACTTTTCTGAAATGTATTTGACCAATCCGGGAGAAGCAAGCCTCTTTTCTATGGTCAGGTGGTGGGCCAGGAGGAGGGTGATGGGGAGGTATGGTATTAGGAGGGCAATCGTGTCTCAGGAACCCCTAACGCAGGAGGAAGTTCATGGCTTTGAAGGGGCCTGTGAGGCCAGTTCTGTCTCTGGAGGTGACAGGCCAGCGACAGGAACATGTGGCTGGGGAAGTCCCTCTGCCAAGGTACAGCATAGGACCTCTCCAGGAAAAGGGCTGGGATACAGGTTGTCATGTCCATTTTGCCTGTGGACACGACAGGACAGCAGCAGGCATGTGGCTTGGTCATGTCCCTGGAGAAGCTGAAAGGCCAGCAGGAGTCACGTGGTGTAGAAGACCATGTGCAGGTGACTTCACTTTGTTGAGGGGAAAGATCACGAGAAAAAGCAAACATTGTTGGTTCCCTGCATAAAGGGGGGTTCCTGCGACCATAAAGCTTTCCTGGGTAGTGGGAAAAAGCAGGAGAGAGGAAAATATTTCACAAAGCATAATGTTGAAAATTGAGAGTGGCTTTCAAGAGGAAGAACTGTCACTCCGAGGGTCCTGCTGTGGTGCAAGAGCTCAGCCAGAGGGAGTCTGGGTCAGGCCATGGCTTTGTGTTTCAAGGAACAGCAAGTGAGAGTGGAGGTACATCAGTGAACGCATGGAACTCTTGGGGTGAGAGCAAGGTAGGGCAGCGAGATGGTGCCTACAGCCTGCACGGAAACAGGGGCAGGTGTACAACCATGTAGAACAGCCTGTGGTGGAGATGGAAAAGGGTTTTAGCAAGGCTAGAAAGCATGAAGAGAACCCAGCTCTTTGTCCCCTTGGCTATGGCAGTTGTCTCTGACACTGAGGCCTGTGAGAAGACATGTTGTCCTCATGGCACTGGGTCATCGTTGCCTCCTTGCAGCCCCATGGGGAAGCTGGAAGTTGTTGTGCCATTGTTGTCCTTAACATTGCATTGGATCCCCCACCTTCCATGGTCCCCAGGAAGAGCCCTGAGCCCTGTGTGAGGGACAGCACCGACCTTCCCACAGGCTGAAGGTCACGGCTTGGCCTTTCTGCTTCATCAAGCAAGCCAAGGCTTTGCTCAGCAGCAGAGCTGCCTGCACAGCGCCTTTGCCTTCCTGCACTCACAGCCTCCAAGGGTGGGCTCTAACAAGGCCATGAGGACACTTTCTCGGTCATGGCCCTCAGTGGGGCCTGTTAATGCTTCCAGGGACATTGGGGTTTGCTTCTGACTTGGTGTTCTTGAGAGGTTTCTTCAGTCTCCTCTGAAGACCTCAAGTTCACAGCACCAAAGACACCCTGGGCTCATTACGAATCAGAAAGCCCTGAGAAGCCATGTCTCTCCCATCAGGGACATCTGGTCTTCAAGTCTTGCTTGCACAGGTAATGAGATAAGTTTCAGAAGTACAGTGATAGAGGAAAGCAGGTAATGACCACTCTGGAGAAGTGATAGAAGGCTTTTCCAATTGCTCTTGATGCAGAGTGTCTCCTTAATAGGCGTGGCCAGGTGGGAAATCAGTCCCTGGAGCTAAACACTGTTTGGACAGCCTTGCTCCTCAACTCTCCAGCCCTACTATTTCTTTCCTCAGCCCCATGGGACTTACATCACTTTACATGAGACTTCTTCAGCCAACTCGGCAGATGAATATAGCAAGTGCTTGGCAGTAATTATTGCCTACTTTCCTTAGAGAAAGTGGTATAAACAGAAATAAAAGTGGGATTGCTTGTCAAGGAGTGTGTGGGGGAGAGGATTAGAAATTACTAAATAAAAAATACATTTCTCAGATACTCAAGCAGATCCCCATGAGGTCTATTGCCACAACTGAAGAGTTGCCCATAGGGAATATTTCAGACACTACTGAAAGACAGTCCAACTTTTCCTCTCTGAACCTTAAAGGAGAAGCTGCATAGGTAAAATGGATTGGCGTGATCACAGAGGAAGAGGAGAAAGGCATCTGGAGATGGACTTCTTAACCCAGAGCTGTAAATCAGGAAACCAGGATGTCAGCGTATTCCAAATGTCTTGAATTCCATAGAAGGTGTGAACTTTTGGGAACTCATGAAAAATACGAGGATGTTTACAAATCTTTTTTATATCTGTAGAAATTCCCCCACTTTGAACTACATATACACAATGAACGGTATTGACAACAGTACAGAGTCTGCCTTGAGACGCCAGCTTCATATCTAGTGCCATTCCATTTTGCGCAGCTATAGGGGCTATTCCTCAAACTCCTTCCTGCAAAGCCTTCATGGAACCTGCAGGGTCCTTGCCCATCTCTTCCATTGCTGCACATCTCTTTATCACTGCCTTCTCCCATTCAGGAGCCGCTAACCAAGGAGTAACCAAGGCCACAAGAAGGCTGATGATCTGGGCTGTCATTGACATCCATTACACCTGAGAAGCTCATAGGCCACTAGGAGGCACATGGTCATGAAAGCAAGTTTGAGGTCCCTGGAGTCTCCAGCTTCCTTGGGGGATTGGCCATCAGCAGCCCAGCTGGTTATGGCTGCAGTAAGAAAGGCACTTGGACTCTGAGACAAAGTGTCATTTCAAATGGCCTTGGTTAGAGCAAACTCTCCTCACATGGAGACAATCGTGTCAGCTGTATGCCGTCCCTTCTGAGGCTGGAAACACAGAGTGTACAGTGTTGGGAGGGTGGTGCAGCAAGTGGTGCAGATCCTGCCTGCAGAAGGGTTATCCCACACTGCTCCTGTCAGCTCTTGAAGTGCTTTCTGCCAGGGAAACCCATTCTAGTCATCACTTCTCGTGTTCTAAGAGGAGATGTTCACTTGGGAGTCGGTAACTGCAGTCCCAGGCAAAGGTAGGGGCGTGGGGTTGGCCATTCACCAGCAGCTTCCTGCAGATTTCTTCTTCCAATATGGCTTGTTCTGCAACCCAGGGACACACTCAGCACAGCACAGCCTGAAGGCCAAGAGGTACGTGGAGCACAGCACAGGCCTGCTCAGGTTTCCTGTGACACTCATCACTAACTCCTTCATGTACAAAGGTCTTCTGCTCACATTCTCTGAACCTCCTGATGAAGGTTAGAAGGAGAACATCTCCTTTAGACTGCTAGAGAAAGAGACCTTTACTTGAAGGCCTTGGTTGAAGAGAAAGTGGAAGATGATCCCTCACCAATATGGTGCAAATGCTCTCATGGACTTGTTTTGAACAAAAGGACAATGTAGGAGTGGTGAAAATTCTGGATGACAACTTTGAGTCAAGTATGGGTGGAAGTGGAAGGGTAGAAAGCAAGGGAAGTCAGCAAGACAAATTGTAGCAGGGCTGAGTAGAGAGGAAAGATCACCTCCACCAACCCCTGGGCAGAGCTCTTCCTAATGCAGCCCAGGATGCCATTGGCCTTATTTGAAAGGTGCAAAGCCAGGAGAAGAAGAGGTTTTGGGGACACCTGATAACAGCTTTCCCATGTGTTCTTGGGTCATATCAGCAAGAAAAGGCAAACAGGTTTATGCCTCTTGTGCATGATGGGAGGATGAAGGCAATGGGCATCAGCTGAAGCAAGGGAAGACAATCTTTCTCCCCATAACAGCAAGGAAGATGTGTATGACTGGGAGTGAGGTCAGTGAAGAGTCACTGAGATGCTCAGGGGCTGGAACACTTTCCTGGGAGGGGAAACTCTCTATGCTGGGTTAGAGCTGGCTGGACAGCCAAGCCCCAGGAGTGGTAGTAAATGGAGTGACATCCAGGTGACGGCCCATAAGGAGTGGTGTTCCCCAGGGCTCAGTGTTGGGGCCGGTCCTGCTTCAGAACTTTATCAATGATGCAGCCAGGGGGATTGAGTGCACCCTCAGTGAGTTTGCATACAACAACAAGTTGGGTGGGAGGGCTGATGTTCTTGAGGGCAGGAAGGTTCTGCAGAGGGATCTGCACGGGTTGGACAATTTCAATGAGTCAAGTTGTATGAAGTTCAACCAGGAGAAGTGCCCGTTCTGCACTTGGGTCACAACAAGCCCACACAACGCTACAGGCGTGGGGCAGAGTGGCTGGCAGGCTGCCTGGTGGGAAAGTATCCAGAGGGTGCAGGTTGACAGATGGTTGAGCATGAGCCAGCAGTGTGCCCAGGTGGCCAATATCATCCTGGCTTGTATCAGAACAAAGGCATATCAGAAACAGTGTGGCCAGCAGGACCAAGGCAGTGTTCGACCCCTTGTAAATGGCTGAAGCCAAACCTAAGACACTGTGTTGTCATTTTGGGCCCCTCACTTCAAAAGAAACGTTGAGGTGCAGGGGAAGGCTCCTTGCAGCTCTCACTCACCGCTGGTGGACCCCTTGCACTGGCAGACCCTGCAGGGAAGGGTGCTTGCCCACTACCCCATGATGCTTCTCCACAGCCACGACAGACCCCCAGTACAGCCCCACCAGCGTTCCCCGGGAAGGGGCATGTGAACGCCACACAGCTTTGCTACCCTGACAGCAAGACCAAGATTGACCTCTGGCCCAGACCAGAGAGTGGAGAGGACAAAAACAACCCAAAAGTACCCCAAGGTCCCCTCCCAACTCCACCCTCAAGGAAGGCTGGCCAGCACACAGATGTTGGCATTGCAGGGTTGGTGGTGCTGGCCCCGTGTCTTCCCCTTTCACATGAAATTCAACTCCCAAAACAAAACACAGCTGAAATAGGAAACTACGGTGGGAATGGGAAATCTGCACTGAGCACAGGAAAGCATCAGCAGGATGGGAAACCGTTGAGATGGGAAGTTGTTCCAGAATTAAAAGTCAAACCATCACAACGCTGGCTGAAGCAGGTGCTGGTAGAATGATCACCATGGGGACAGAACACTGTTTGCCCCAACAAATGCCAACTGGCCAGCCGCCACGGCACATATTGCAGCAAACTCCTCGTGGTGCTCCTGCCCTCCGGGTAACCCCCAACCAGCTCTGCCGGCCAGAATCTCACCCCATCACCCCCCTTTGCTTCCCCCAAGAGAGATGTTCCCCCTCCAGCTGCCGATGGTGTCAGAGGTGCTCGGCATGAGCTTCAACACTCCGACCATGCCACCACCAGTCACTGCTGGCATGCTGCCCTCTGCCAAAACCACAACAAAGCCCCAAGGTGAGGTCTGGGAGTGGAAGAGCCCGCAGATGGGTGGCCGTGCCAAGGAAAGCTTGCATTGCCCTGGAGGTGGCTTGGATTTGTTGTCATTTTTGAGAAGTGGGGACCACCCCAGCAAGCCCAGAGAAGCCCCTGGACCTGCCCGAGCTGTGGCCAGATGCCTTCAATGAGGGCTCTCCTGAGCTGGCAGAGGACAGCCTGCAGTTTCAGGATGAGCATTTGTCCACCATGGACAGCAGTGACCCGCTCACGTGGCTTGACAGCATCCTGGAGCTCCCTGAAGTTCTCAACAGCTGCTGTTTGACAACCTTTCTCAACAAGCTCCCAGAGCTCTCAGAAAACGTGGCAAATGGTGGCTGCTCCATAGAGCAGACAGTGACTGCAGGGCTAGGGGACAGCAAAGACACCGACAGTGGTGTCCCTGATGTCCCTGTCTTGACCACCACCCTCACCTGACCTCTTGGAGTACATGATGGAGGGCGAATGTCCAAAAGAAAAAATTGGCGGCCACGACGCAGGACGACACCAATTCCTCCTGGTGGAAGGTGGCAACATCCCCCTGCCGCATGCTGGTCTGAGCATTGTTCTGTTTGTCTTCTCAGGAACAGAATTAAGACTCAAAACAGAGTCAAGAGCCAAGGAACTTTATTTGCCCAACAATCAGTCTGCCAATGCAAAGGGAGAGAGAGCGAGAGAGAAAGACAGAAAGAAAGGAAAGAATAAAGGAAAAATAGAGAGTTAAGAGCAATAGCTACCACCCGGAGCTGCAGCATCCCGACAGTCCGATTCGTTTCCAAGTCCAGTGGCAGAACGTTCCGTCCAATGTTAGGTGGTTCCATTTTTTATAGAGCTGTTACAAGCTGTTCTGCTACACCACACCTTCCACCCAGCAATGGTGTACATGCCCAACATTCCTCAGGGGCCTCTGGGCACCTTTATCCCCCCGACCCCCGGTCTGGGCACAAGCACAGGGGTTTGGTTAAGTTTTGCAGGATCAGCCTCCCCTGTTGCTCCATGGCGTCAGTCAGCTTCCTCCTTAAACCTCTGCAGTGGCAGTGGTGTGATCTTCCTGCCTTAAATCTCTTCTGTAGCAGTGATATCTTCCTGCCTTAACAACGTACAGATCATTCACTGCGGTGATGGCATGAGCTTCCTGCCATAGCAATGTTGAGAAAACACATCTGCTATGGCGATGGTGGGTCTCACCGGTGCAGTTTCTCACACCCCCTTCCTGGACCCCAAGGGGAAGCAGGGTGGGCTGGCAGCGCTCCTCCCCACCTGCCTGCCAGGGAGTCCCATGGAGCTCTTTCAGGTGGGTACGATGGACACTTCAGAGGAGAGCTGAAGTGTCCAGAAAACCAGAAGGGTCCAAAAGACCAGAAGACCAGAGGGTCCCCAGAATGGTCCCCCAGACAGTCTCCTGCAGATCCTGCTTCAGAGTCCCCTGGCCAGACCCATGGCTGCCGTTCAGCATCATCTGCCCCACATGGCCCAATTGGTGGAGGAGGCACTGCAGAGGCAGCCCCGGGTCATTTTGACCCACTTGCAGTCACCACTGGGTGTCCCCTCCAGACGGGTGGTGCCCAGATCGAGCAAGGCTTCTGGCAAAAAAGCCAAGCACCCTGCACTGGCTGGTACCCCCAGGATGCTAAAGACCTCCCTACGAGACAGCATGACACTCAGGAAGTGCAAGAAGATGGTGGTCTGCTAGGTGGCAAAAAGCTCCAAAACCCTCTGGGAGGGGAACCTGGACAGGGACGGCACAACTGTGGGCTGTAGTGGGCAGCAGGTGGGCGGCAGCAAGCAGAGGGCATCCAACAGCGACTCCGTGCTCACCAAGTGAGCCAGAACCCTGAGGGACTCCAGGAGACAAAGTGCCCCACACCGCCCTGACCGCTGTTGATATATTGATAGAGAAGGTGTGGAGCACAGATCCCTCTGACGTGTGACCTGCACCCGCCCACTACAGCCCCAGCCCTCTCCCATATCTCTCCTTCTTAATTCATTAAAGGCTTGATGTTCCGTGCACAGTGCCTCTGCCTGCGGTCATTCACGCAGTGGGAGACAGGGATTAATGCAGCCCCTGCCGCATGCAGAGAACTGACCTTCCACACACCCCTGTCTAGGTGACACCTCCACCGACATGATCCACACTCTAAAGCAGTTTCAAATGAAGGGACTTCCCATCAAGGGAGGCAGCCTTGGCAGGGGTGAGAAACAAAGACCAGGTCGTGAAAAGAACACCATTAGCTAAGTTACGCAGGAAGAAGCCTTCCAATGAGGAAAGTTCTGGCTGCAAGAGAACACAAGCTGGTAAGGTCTTGGGATCCACTGACACCAACAGAAAATGAGTTAAAAATAGGACAAAGATAATTGCGGCAGTGGGAGATGGCGACCTCCAACTCAAATAGTTCCACCCGAAAGAGGCCAAGACCCTGCTCGGAGAACATGTGTCGTTTGGTAAAACACGTCAGTAGTGCTATTGAGGATGCATACGTATTTGCATTAGAAGTGAAAAACCAGTAACCAAACCGTGTATGACACATGACTATGCAATATATGGCACTCTGAGAAAGGCCTCGAAACCCTTCTCAGTATTCCAATTGGATCAAAAAAATTTCTGTGTGCTTTTTAATTGATGGAGCTGTCCAAATGTCAGTAGTCACTGCTGACCCGGCCAAGGCATTACATACACAACCTGGCTGCCCCAAAGTAAGGTATACCGGAATAGAGGGAGTAAGTAAGGAAAGCTAAGTGGCCAAAATTAATTTATGGCTACCCCGCCCAGGAAAAACAAATGGCAGATGCAGAAGTGCTCGCTGGAGAAGCTGAGAGTAACATTTTGGGATCTGACCTGCCATATGGTCGGTGCTGGAAAACGCCCGGCTGGTCTGTATGGTCTTTTGCTTCTTTGGTGACAGCAGATGAGGAAGACAATAGGGAGACCCACATAATTACTGGGTGGATGTGGGAGAAAAATGGAACAGGGAAATTAATTTGTCTGTTACAACCATCCACACCTCTTCCTCGCTCTCCAGTTACCAGTTAAAACAATGCCCCTTGCCAGCAGCAGCAAACTCCGCTATGGATGGGGTGGTGGCACATTTAGAAAAGAGAGGTATCAGCACTAGAGCCCACTCTCCATACAGTTTTCTGCTCTGACCAGTCAGAAAGCCTTACGGGCAATGGCACCTAACTCTCGATAGCCGCAAGTTAAATGCTAACTCCCTTTTAGTGTGGCAGTGCCCAACAAGACCCAGCTGGTGACACAAATACAGGGAGCCTCCCTGATTTGGAAGGCTTCTTTTGATATGGGAGATAAGTTCCTCTAGATTCCGCTCCACATCCAAGATAAAGCCCAGTGTGCCTTTACCTGGAAAGGGACTCAGTACGTTCTCAATAGGCCTCTGTAAGGATATAAACACTGCCCTGCTATTGCTCACAATGCTCTGGCTGTAGTCTTAGCACAGATCTATTCCACCTGGCATCACAGTGTATCGGTACATTGATGGAATCCTCAGCGGGTGAGAAGGGACAGAAAGCATTAGAGAGACAATGAAAACCATTTGGGAAACACTGATCAAGTTGGACTCAAAGTCCCAGAATCAAAGTGCCAAGGGCCAGCACAAGAAGGTAGATTCCAAGGAGTCTGGGTGGGTTAGAGGAGCTGCCTCTGTTGCACCAGAGACACTGGAACAGAAAGCATCTGGGCACAATCCACCTAGTATGCTGGAACTACAAGTTTGCATTCTGGTGTAACCGTATTCTTGCCTTTTCTGTCATTGCTCAGCCCTGGTATAGTTTGTAAAAAAAGGGAAAATCATGGCAGTGGACATCTGATCAGCTCTGTGGTACCGTCATGTTCCCATTCCTATTCAAATACAGGAACTTATGAGTAAGCATGGGCTAATTCCTGGCACACCATGATTCGCACAGTAGCCCACAAATCCCTCAACTAGATTTGTTCTGCCTGTATTGATGACAGTTGCATGGCTCTACATTATGAGGGAAAGCAGATTACACAGCTTGCTCGTTTGATGTGCAGGGCTGTGTTTCAAAGGACTATGACAAGCCCAGAAGAGCACAGCATAGTACGGTTTACGAATCAAGTAAATATCACATTACAAACCATACTGCATGTGGCTTCACGAGAAACTGGGGTTTATGTAGGTGCATGGGAAGCAGGTCTGTTGCTCAAAACACAGCAAATACTGTTTAAAAGTATTCATATACTGAAACAATAAGATGACATACTTTTTCATTTGTCTCTAAATCCCCATGTAGATGTAATTCCTGAAATCGTACAGCTTGAGGCACTTTTCATGTAAAGCCAAGAAAGCTCAACTCAGAAGGCAAAGAACCTTATTAACAGAACAGATCATCTGCGACTACAAGACACCTTCCCTCTCATTGAAACAGAACAGCATAGTTAAAAGCAGGTTTTAAATTCCACGTGGAGATATTCAGAGCTTGAAAACTACAGGACATACTCTTTTCAGCAAAAAATATTCCATTCCTTTCCACTTCTCTGTCAGCCTTACCCTAGTGTTTCTTATTTTTCATGCTGCAGCACAGAAAGCCAGTCCCCACAGCTGCACAAAGGCTTCCACTGCCAGTGTGCAAAGCATTGAGGAGTCTGGGCTCCGTCTTGGCTGTACAGGAATGACCCACCTCAAATGAACTACACAGCTTGCACCTGGGGGTATCACAGAGTGATACTTAATCACTGCTTTTCCTCCCAGTAATAACAAAACAAAACAAAAGGAAACAAAACAAAAAACCCAAACCAAAACAAAGCATAAAAAAAAAAAAAGGGGAAAAAAAAAAAAACCCTCCTTGCTTCCACAGGTCTTCTTCCCAGGCGAGAGGTTTATGGAAGTGACGACTGATTTCACCCAACATACAAGCCACCTTCTGAACAATTTTCAGAGCTGTCCAAAAAAAACCCAGATCTTACACATCAATCAGTCCAAAGACAGAGGTCTCTGCACTACTAGGACACAGGCAGGAACACTTGGATTTACTAGACACCTTTGTAAAAGCAAAAGGCATTACACAACCGTACCAGATCCTTGACCAAAAGACTTTTCAAACCACCTGTTTGTTGACACAGTCCCTGCACTTCAACTCTTCCACCCATGACAATATTCTCTCAGGGATCAGACTTGCCTGCTCTGATCAGAGAATCAGTCAGCACAGTTCACTTTGAACCAAGCTAAAAACAAGGCCCAACCTCTACATTCACACTTGGGATACACGGCTCCTAGCGCAGGGCTCACACTGCGGTCCCACCTGAGGTACTGTCCCGATCGGATATCGGAAGTCGATATTGGGGACGGTTCTTAAACAATCCCAAGAATTAGATTAAGGCACAAACGAGGCCGGATGCCATACAAGCTTACAAGTTTTATTCTCTACAACAACTGATACTTGCGATAGGACAGAGAGGAAAAGAGAAAGTCAGAATCCCTAAGCAAGAGAACGGGAGAGGGGCATCTATTCATCACCACCAATATAGGACTCCAGTGATGTATTGTCTCGGCGCGGTTGTCCAAGTCCCAGACTCTGTGGAGGTGAGCGAGCGGGTGGAGCAGGTGGAGTTGGTGAAGTCCGTGGAGACCTCTGAGTCGCCGAGCACAAGAGTGAGCGGAGCCCCAGCAGTTATAGGTTTCAGTCCACACCATTTCCCCGAAAAACCGCCCAGTTCTCTGAAATAGTTTAGTTCGCACCATTTTTGCCCGCGCACCCAGGTGTTACTGTGCTGGCTCCCCAGCCCCAGTTCCGACGGGCAGCGTGTCTCCGGCGGCAGCCATCCCGACTGAGGCTTTTTCTCGCCAACAACAGGATGCTGTGGTCACAAAGTAGGTAAACAAAGTCCCTTCTGCTCGGCAACAGGAAAATGGCGGTCGTGAAACAGTGATGTTGAGACAATTTTATTTTCTGTCCTTACATACCAGGGCATGCTGGGAGCTGTAGGCCCGGGGCTGCCCCATGGCCATGTTGTTCCCAGGGCATGCTGGGAGCTGTAGGCCCGGGGCCATCCCACGGCCAGGTTGTTCCCAGGGCATGCTGGGAGCTGTAGGCCCGGGGCTGCCCCATGGCCAGGTTGTTCCCAGGGCATGCTGGGAGCTGTAGGCCCGGGGCTGCCCCATGGCCAGGTTGTTCCCAGGGCATGCTGGGAGCTGTAGGCCCGGGGCTGCCCCATGGCCAGGTTGTTCCCAGGGCATGCTGGGAGCTGTAGGCCCGGGGCTGCCCCATGGCCATGCTGTTCCCAGGGCATGCTGGGAGCTGTAGGCCCAGGGCTGCCCCATGGCCAGGTTGTTCCCAGGGCATGCTGGGAGCTGTAGGCCCAGGGCTGCCCCATGGCCAGGTTGTTCCCAGGGCATGCTGGGAGCTGTAGGCCCGGGGCTGCCCCATGGCCAGGTTGTTCCCAGGGCATGCTGGGAGCTGTAGGCCCGGGGCTGCCCCATGGCCAGGTTGTTCGCAGGGCATGCTGGGAGCTGTAGGCCCAGGGCTGCCCCATGGCCATGCTGTTCCCAGGGCATGCTGGGAGCTGTAGGCCCGGGGCTGCCCCATGGCCAGGTTGTTCCCAGGGCATGCTGGGAGCTGTAGGCCCGGGGCTGCCCCATGGCCAGGTTGTTCCCAGGCTGTGCTGGCAGCTGTAATTGCCCACCCTCCGCCTCCTGGTAGCCACGTTGGGCTGGGGGGTCGCAGCCTGTGTTGAGTCTGCGGCCAGGCTGAGTGGGGGCTAGGGCCGGCCATGGGGCGAGGGAGGCCCTTGGGCCGGCGCAGGGGTGTCTCCTGCCTGCTGGCTGCTCGAGGGTGTGTGTGTGTGGGAGCTCCCACACCCCAGCGTGCCGGGCCCCCGGGCAGCTGGAGTCAGGCTGGGCTGGGGCAGCCCTGGGGGAAGCCCAGTCCCCTTGAGGGACTGGGAATATGCAGCTGCCTGGGAGAATTACCAGCCAGAGTATGCGTGTTCAGGCCTTGCTTCCCTTGCTGGAAAATAGTTCATTTTTATATACAGCCTCTCACCACCGAGATCCAGGCAGTAGGGATTGTGCCCTGTGGGGAGCAGCCTGGTGACTGGAGCCTGCTGCCCTTCAGTGGCAGAGCTGGATGCTTCTCGCTGACAGGATGAAGTTGTAAAGAGTCATCAGGAGAGGCTGCAGCTAAAGCAGTGATTAACTAGACCTATTGAGTAAACTCAGCAAAGGGTGGCAAGCCTTCTGAGGCACCTGGGCTATAACAATAGCCAAGGGAAGTGGGGTAACAGAGCACTGCTGTCAAAACCATATAGCACCGAGAATAAATGAGGTTCTATAATACAAGCAGAGTGCATGTGCCCCAAGAAAGTTCAGCAACTTGTTGACCACCAGTAGTCTCAAAAGACCCCAAGAAAGCCCCACAGGAGCAAAGTGACATACACAAGTGCCTTATGCATATGTAAATAATTTCAAGGAACTATTTAGTGTGAAGTAAAACTTGCCATCTGAACATGCCCAGAAAGGACCCTGAGGGGCTGGATATTGAACGGTGGAGCATGTTGATAGGTCACAGGTCTTTTCTTTTCCTTCCCTCACAAAATTCCACTTTGTTTTGGTAGTAAGTGAAACCACATATATTTCAATGTGTTTTCTCGATTGGTAGTTTTTGCCCAACATATGGGATCTCCAGGTTTAAACCCTGGTGCAAGAAAACCCCAACAAGGTCACATGTCTGGAATAAAGGTTTGCAAGTCTGGGGTATACCATGGTTCTATTCCACGACTCACAACTAATTGTTCACAAACAATTCCTGAGGAGAGTATTCTCCTGGGGTAAGGGATTTATTTCCCGTGTTTCAACTCTATTATCTGTATTGGACAAAAAGTGTTTAAGGGACCAAGCCCCTACCCCATTTGTTAAGCATTTGAATATGCCAACCCGGGAACAACAGGACTTTTGTGGTGTATGGATTAACTGTGGCGTCTCAATACATACTGGATCCCCCCTTTGCAAGAGGTCCAAGTCCCCTGCCCAGTAGGCATCTCGTTGAGGGGCCCACCAGGACCTCCTCTGCCAAGCTGCTTTCCAGCAAGGTGACCCCTGACTGTGCCGGGGCCTGGGCTTGTTCCTCCACAGGCACCAGACTCGGCACTTGTTGGACTTGATGAGGTTTCTTCTGGCCCCTTTCTCCAGCCCAGCCCGGTCCCCACACGCCACCTACTGTGGTACCAGACACCCCCACCCCCTGTTTTGTGGGTGCAAGCCATGCCCAATGCCTGCTTGGCCCCACTGGGTTCAGGCACTCAGAGTGACACAGCCCCAGCTGCGGGACAGATGGATGAGCCCCAGCACCAGGATAGAAAAAAGACTGAACATTTCAGATGGGGGGCAGCCCAGGGGGTTCCCAGCCCTGCACCCTGCCAGCCGCTCACTCGCAGGGAAACCCATTGCTCTTCTGGGAGCAGCGCTGCCACCACGGGGGCTTGCAGAAGCGGATGCAGTGGGGCCAGCAGTCGCATCTCCACCAAAGCTTTGAGCAGCCCCACAGCCAGGAGCAGCCCTCCTGCAGGCACAGTCCTGCCCAGCACAGTCCTGAGGCCGCCTGCCCATGTGCCCTGCCCACGGGCACCCGGTGCTGGGGCCTGGGCTCTGCTGGGGTGCTGCTGCCTGGCCCCACATGGATGGTGCTGCCCAGGCCCATGGAGCTGATTCTGTCTGGCGCCAAGGGGCTCCTCTTCGTCACCCCCACCAGGCTCCTTCTGCCCATCCGCATAGGGCTGCTTCTGCTTGGCACCGTGTCCTGCCCTTGGTCTTTGTCCCCATCTGCTGTCTTCCCTGAGTCTACATCTGCCCCCAGCAGCTCCACTCGAAGGCCCTGGGGCCACCCTCTGGGCTGCAGCAGGCCTGGTTAGAGCTGCTCCTCTTTCCTGGCGGGGGGGAGGAGGGCACTGCGGGGGGGGGGGGGTCCTACCACAGGCTTCCTTTCGCAACTTGGCCATCATCACTTGGAAAAACTTTTTGTACTGCTTGGTCACGATGAGGGTATCCTGGACGATGCAGATGAGCTCCTTGGTGAGGTTCTGTGTAACCACAGCTATGGCTGAGGGGCTGCCGGGGGTGGCTTCACATGGATGGGGCTCTGTGCTGTTTCACTGACATCCATGAGGAACTCCTGCTGGGTCCTGGCCAGGGGCAATTCCCAGCTTCCCCACTGGCACCGAGTGGCCCTGAGGGACTGGGAATGTGCTATGCAGGTTAGTGCCACTAGCTGTGCCATCACAGCAGGCCAGTGGTCTGGGATACGGTAGAGGGAGCCCAGGGTAGAGGAGCCACTGCATGACAGGGAGGGCAGCAGGGCCCGTGGGGACTGGTGCTCCCTCCGCAGAACATCTGCACTTGCCCTGCCGTGGAGGACGGGGAAGAGAGAGAAGGCTGTTGCCCTGCAGTGCTCATGCACATCTGCAAGCCCACGTGTGGAGTTCCAATTTCTGCTAGTGAGGACTGGCAGGTTTCTTGGACAGGGAGACTGGGAGGGCAGTCAGACGTTGGGTTGCCTGAGGATCCTGACATCTTCTTCCTCAGCCAAAGTGCCACGAGTTCCAGAATCACACAGTGGTCGTTGTTGGAGGGAACCTCCGGAGATTATCTAGTCCACCCCCCTGTAAAAGCAGTCTGTGCTAGAGCAGATTGCACAAAATTCTGTGCAGGTGGCATTGGAACGTCTCCAGAGGCCTTTCTGGGCAGCTTGTGCCAGTGATGTTAGTTGGAGCGCTGTGCAAGGGTCCCTGCGCTGGTGGGGGGCAGTGCCTGTACCAGCTGCAACATCAAGGCACTGCAAAGGGGCAGGGAGATGATGAGCACAACAAGCCCATGCCACGCTCCCTCCCCCCACGCATCACAATGCCTCTTGCCAGGTCCCTGATGGCTGTGGAGGCCACCTGGCCCTGGGCACCCTCTGCCCCAGGGTGCGCTGGAGCTGTCTTTGCCCTGGAGCTGTCTCAGGCTCGCGCTAGTCCACCCAGATCCTGAGCCCTTCCTTGCACCCCAGACCCCTCTGCAGGGACTCTAGCACCAAAAGAAAGCCCACTGGACTCGGGGCCTGGCCCCCTAAATTCGGCCATTCCCCTTGAGTCTCCACAGCACCCCTCCATAGGTGTCTGTAATGCCCCAGAGCCTTGTGTTGCTCTCTAGCCAGATCATGGGAGCCCTCCCGAGGCAGTCATGGTGACCCAGGCACTCTGTTTGTCCCACAGTCCCTCAAGGAGCCCTGCAGGGTCCCTCTGGCCCCCTTAGCGCCTCTGTACTCTGCCTGGAAAAATTGCTGAGTGCGTCATGTGGCAGGGACATGGCAGAGCAGTCAAAGGAGCTGCTGTGCTTTCACTGGGTACCTGGAGACCCATGGGACAAAGTTACAATGGACTCTCCTCTAACTTCTCCCCTCCTTTGTTCAGTCTTTAGGCTTCATGGTACATTTCATATTCGTTGTTATACACAGGCTTGGCTTGTGTATGCTGAAGGAGGTCTGAACTAGATGAGGTCCCAGTCAGCCCCTTTCTCCAGCCTGCCCAGGTCCCTTGGGATGGCACCACGATGCCCTGGCCTAAGTGCTGCTCCTCCTGCTTTGGTGTCATTTACCAAAGTGAGGGTGCCTTCTGCCCCATCATGGAGACCATTAATTAAGGAAGGTGTCAAAGAGGTTTGCAGCCAGTACTGACCCCTGGGTGCCACCGCTAGTTCCTGGCCTCACACCAGACTTGGTGCCACCGAGCAGCACCCGCTGGGCCCGGCTGTTCAGTCCTTTTCAGTCCCGCTCGCTGTCAGCTCACCCAGCCCTTTTCCATTTGAGTGACTTGAACTCCATGTTTAAAAGGAAGAGATGTCAAGAGGGGCCCATGCAAGCACACAGCTTTCAAAACCCCATGGCATAAACTTCCCACACTGGGTATTTCCACCAACTCCCCCAAAACCTAGAGAAGTACATGCCCCCTCAGTGACTTGTGCAAGGCCAGCAACTGCTTTTAATTCTGGCTTTGGCTTCTCTGCCGGTGGGTTCCAAATGAGTGTTGTTTTTGCAAGGTGATCCCCAAAGCAGAAGAGAGATTAAAGCTCTTCCTCAATGGTCCTGTGGGCAGGTGGGCCAGCTGGCGGAGCTGTCCCAGTCTCTGGAAGCTCCCTCTGAGCTCTTGGTGACCACAGGCAGCACTGGGAGGAGGGACAGGGTGGGCTGCTGGTGTTTTTTGTGCAGCTTGTTCAAAGTTGGAGTCACTTGCGGTGCTTCCTGGATCTTCCTCCTCCTCCTCCTCCTCTCTGATTTTCCATGATACAGATGCTGTGCTCCACGCTCATCCAGGCTTGCAAACCGCCCGTGTCTCCACCACAGCACCCTGAGTATTTCTCTCAGCTGCATCTGTAGTGCACTGAAATGCTCCTCCTCCTCCTTGCTGAGTGGTGGTACTCTGTGTACTCCACAAACCAGCTGTGGAGATCATAGCCACGCTGTGGAGATCTGCTCCGCTCTCTCTGCCTCAGCAGGGTTTGCTCCTGAGCAGTCCTGGGTGCAAGAGGTGACTCGGAAAAACTGTTGGAAAGCCCTTGAGTTGTGTCAATCCTGGGAGCATGACGATGCCTTGGAGGACTCGTTCTCCTCCTCTTTGATGACTGGTGGTACTCTCTGTGCTCCCCTAATTGGCTGCAGAGATCATAGCTGCACCGTGGGGATCTGATCTCTCTCTGCCTCAGCAGGGTTTGCTCCCAAGTAGCACTGGGTGCAGGATTTTGGGAGCTGCTGTTAGAGGTCCCTGGAGTTGCGTTATCACTGGGAGCATGGTCATAACTTGGAGGACTTGTTGTTCTCCTCCGCCTTGCTGAGGGGGCGTACTCTTTGTACTCCACAAACCGGCTGCGGAGACTGTAGCCACGCCGTGGAGATCTGCTCTGCTCTCTCTTCCTCACCAGAGTTTGCTCCCGAGCATCCCTGGGTGCAGGAGAATACTGGGAGCTGCCACTGGAGCACCCTGGAACTGGGTTATCATTGGGAGCGTGGTCACGACTTGGGAGACTTGTTCTCCTTGTCCTCCTTGCTGAGTGGTCATACTCCATGGTGTGCACGAACCAGCTGCGGAGATTGTTTCCCCACTGTAGGGACCTGCTCCGGGTCCTCTCCCTGGCACTGTTCCTCTGGCAGCGGGAAGAAGCGCTGAATCCGTGCTCCTCTTTGTCATCCTGTTCTCGTACACTGTGAAGTGCACAGTGTCTTGGTTGACACCAGTCTGGGCATGCAGCTTTTTGTCTAGCCAGCAGCCTTCCACAGCCGCAGAAGAAGCGATGCAAGCGTGAGCCCATGTAGGAGGCGATGCTGAGCCCGCCTGCCCAGAGGGGCCACAGCCAGCCTGCAGCTGCCTCCCATGGACCTGTTGCAGTTAGCTGGTTGGTGCTGGCTCCTGTGAAGGAGCTGCTGTCCTCTGGAGTGTCCTCCATGCTCGTCGCCATGTCCTGCCAAGAGAGCTGTGAAAAGGTCCTGTCCTTTCCTCCTGAAAGGACCAGAGCAGTGGGGAACCCCCAGAGCTCTCTGAGGGGACAGCTAAAGACCTCCCAAAGGCCCTCCTGGACGTCTTGCAAAGGCACATAAGTAGGATGGATCTAGGTGGGATGCTTTGAGCGGGAGCAGTGTTGCAGCCGTGAAGAGAGCTGCAGTGTGTGGGGGCAAGGAGAGCAATGCCAATACCCCAGCAAGAAATCCACATTGCATCTGGTGCCCTGACCCACCTCCCCGGGGTTACCTTAGTCCAACGAGGCTGATCCTGTGGTCCCACAGGACCCATCTGCTGGCTGCTCGTCCCCCACTGACTGAGGAAGGAGCGGGCATATGATCCTCTTGGTGAGGATGAAATCCGCTGACTGATTTGCAAATCAGAGCATGTGCAGGAGAAAAAGAACAAACAAGGATCAATGTTTGTTTAGAGCTGTTTTGCAGCCCCCTCTGGGCTTCACTCATTTACTTGGAGTGGTTTCTATGACAGAGAGAAGACATGTCAAGACAAGAATATGGGAAATTCAGTTGGGGTCTTCCCACTAGGTCTGCCCCTGTCACAGCAATACCTCGCCTTCATACCCCCTACGGCCTCCATTTCATAGAATCATAGCATCACAGGATGGTTTGGCTTGGAAGGGACCTTAACGGTCATCTAGATCCAATCACCTGACATGGGCAGGGGCACCTTCCAACAGACCAGGTTGCTCAAAGCCCTGTCCAGCCTGGCCTTGAACACTTCCAGGGATGGGGCATCCACAGCTTCTCTGGGCAACCTCTGCCAGTGTCTCTCCACACTCACCGTAAACAAGTTCTTCCTAAGATTGACTCTAAATCTACCCTCTTGAAGTTTAAAACTGCTGCCCCTCACCCAATCACTACACATCCTGATCAGGAGCCCCCCAAATCTTCCCTGTAGGCCCCTTTAGGGACTCTTCTCTGTATCAAACAGCTACAGAGAGCAGACAAGTAGCAGTTTACATCGGGGCAGCAGCCTAAAGCCCAGCAAGGGAAGGGAAAGACTGACAGGGGGCAGTTCACGTTGGACAGCACTGAATGATGCGGGTAGTAACTGTCTGCTAGGACAGAAAGACTCAGGAGGGTCGGAAGGAAAATAGCCAAACTGGGAAAGGGAAATGCATTCTCGACACATTTTAGTAGTGGCTATTACCTGACATAGAAAAGTAAATAGGCTTGCTGCGCGAGAACTGTGTTTATGTCGCAATGATCCACCAACGTATCGTCCATCTGGTACCACAGTCCATCGCTGGCCTGTAAATAAAGGCAATGATATCTGGAGATGAACTGCATGGTTTCTCCAGAAAAACACAGGCAGCAAACTACAGAAGCAAGAGTCCACCAGTGCAAATCCCATCCAGCCAGTCAGGAGACCTTCTCCCCCAAAAGCTTGGCTACCAGAAAAGTTTGCCTTCCCCAGCACACATTCTTCCCCGTGACAAAGGAAGTGGCTCTTTACCTTTGTGTAGCAGAAATAGTGTCCTGCCTGAGAGCTGCCACCGCTGTGCACCAGGACAGCATATAAGGTGTAGAGGAGTGGTTCTGCAGCTCCCTGAGACATGTATGGCCAGAGATCCAAGTACTGGGGATACTGCACAAACTGCAGAGAGACCAAGAGGGCTCATAAGTGATCCTGGCATACAACGTGAAACAGCCTGCCAAGACCAGGACCCAGCCATGTTAAAATACATCTCTGGGGCTCATCAACACTTCTTGTCCCTGAAGCAGCAGGTAACGCCTTGGGTGGCAGGAAACTGTTCTCGGCCAGAGCAGCTCTGTCGCAGCAGAGCATGTGCTTGCCTTGCCACAGGAGCTCTCCTCTCCCCAGAAGGGAAACACCAAAAGCTCCACCTGAACAGCTTGTGACAGAGCATCCTGCTTTGGGAAATCTCCTGCTCCAGGAAGAGAAAGAGAGTTGCCCTCCAATTGCGTACACACCTTGCTGATCTTCTTGCCGGAGAAATCAAAGCATTTCAGGCACAGCGTCAGCACCCTGGGCGCGCGATCGATTGTAAACCTCTTGAGGGCAGTAACCATCTCATCACACCTTGAAAGCAAGCAGAGAGCCAAGCACTGAAATGCACCCTAGCTTGCCCCAAGGCAGCCAGACAACCGTAGCCATCTCACACGTCCTCAAGCCACTTCAAGACTCTTCAGAACCATTAGGCCGTAAGAAAGAAAAGCTGTGCCTCCTGATTGTGCATCGAACCTCCTGAGGCTCGATGACATGCAGCATCTCCACACAGGCACAAGTCTTAATCTGGTGTTAGACATCCTCTTACCTGTTACATTGAAAGCTGTTTTCACCAGCCAGCCGCTCAGGTTTGACAAAGTCCTCCAGAGCTGCAGTGACAGATGAGGCTGCCTGGAGGGGTGAGAAACGAGAGCTCTGAGCTGGGGGAAATGCCCTCGCCCAAGCACTCAGGAGGAGTTGCCCACAAGACCCAGGTGAATGACGCTGAGGAGACCCACCATGACCCTGCAAAGAGTGGCCAAAAGGAGGAGGAAAGAGGGTATGATGCCGTATGAAAACCCATCACAGCAGCTAAGGTCTGCAGGGTTGGAAAGCTGACCTTCCAACACAAGGGGCAGAAATACGGGAGGCAATCTTTCTCCCATCAAATAACAGTTCCTCCACAACTCTTTTACTGTTTGGGATATCCCTGAGAAAATGCAAAACCTCAATTTTGGCTTGTTGCAGCATTCACAATGATGGAGAAAAAGCTGTCAGGATTCACTTGTCAGCAGCGTAGGCAGTTGTGGAACTTGAGGTCCATTTGAAAATGCTTCAGTTATTTGCATGTAGTAGACCTAGATGCAAGGGCATTAAAATCTGGCATGAAAGCCTATATGAGCAGGATATGCTCTAGTCTGAAAGAAGACAGGTTTGGTGCCATGAATGAAGAGACGGGACGCAGCTTGATGCAAGCAAATGTCAATTTATTGTACAGAAGCACGAGTTTTTATACACTTTCAGAAGCTGCGCGTTTTTAAACAGATTGGTTCTTGAAGCTAAGCCTTGCATACTAGGCAATCCCTGATTGGTGGTTAACTGCCATCAATTAACAGCAAGGTGTTACCTTTCCTTGGAGCCATCCTTGGCGCCACCTGTCTCCCACTCCCCTGTGCTCTGCAAACATGCCTCATCATGTTAATTGTTGTCTAGACAAGCTCAAGCACATTCCCCTCAGCTAACTGATTGCCACGCATGGGCCTAGTTTGCAGACCGCTCCTGCAGTTTGGATTGAGATAAAATGAAACACAGACAACTAGAAAGAAGTACAAGTGCAATACTGCTGGTTGACTTCATGTTTAAAAACATGGCACATCAGTGCAGAGAAAAACTAGTCTGTAGCATCCAATTAGAGCTGCTGCATTTTTCTAAGCTGTCCGGCTTACTCTGCATCCAGGCAAAACAGTTCACAGAAATAGTATATTCCCTTTTTTACGTATCACTTCAGGAGAAAAGGAAAGAAAAAACAACAGGCAAGACGACACACAAACCCCCAAAACTGTTGCTATAGAGGTATCATCTACAGAGATAAAGAAGGCCTAAAATGAAGGAAGAATCACCTTTCTAAATCTTCAGCTGCTCAGTCTTGAAAATATGGAGGAAGAAAACTGAAATGCACGTGAGTTAGCATGCGGTTGCATAAAGCTATCCATGAGATCAACTAGGACTCTAGGAATTTCCAAAGAAGTTGATCCCACCACATCTGCTTTCTCCCTACCTGTGAGAAAGGACATCGTGAAAATCAACCTTCAGACAGATAAGATTCCTTCTCCCTTTGAGTACTGCATTATCACAGAGAGCCCAGCACCCCCAAAACAGCAAGAGAGATGAAGGAACCGGCACTTACTGCCACAAAGCACTTCCAATTGGTTTGATACTGCAGGTCAGCTACAAGCAACAGGATCCAACTCATGTTCAAAGAGCTCCAGCTCTACGTCTTATTGAACAATGGAAGTGGTGCACTCTGGAAACTCTAATTTAGATGTCCCACTATATATGCTGGTAAAAGCATATATATATATATACACACATACATATATATATATATACACACATACATATATATATACACACACACACTGATTATTAAGACTTAATCTGGGGTTTGCCTCACACCTCCTGCAATGAAGCTACTGATACTTACCTATCGCAAACCATCCTTGAAACAACTCATCAGCAACTAGTAGACTCTGCATTAAAACTGTAGCAATATTAATATTTGATGTCTTCACAACAGTAAAGATTTATTTATTTTTTAAAAAGCAGAAAAGTCTGAGAAAGCCATTATTTGTCACGGGATGATCCAAAGGCTGTTAATCTCCTGTCTACACCTTAAAGAAAGAAAAGAGGAGAAAAATCTAATTTAAACAAGTGTTATTAGGGATAAAAAATTCAGACTGATGTTACATTAAGTTGTTTGGGAGGCTGAGGTATCAAGCCATGGTCTTCAGTATAAAAGAAAATTATAGGGTTATCAACCAGAGAAGCGGTGCTCTGAGCCTATATGCTGGCATGCTTACAGTTTTTTTCATGTCTGGCAGGTTGTTTTACAAACTAAACTCAGCAAGATGACAATTCCACTAGAAGGTGCTTCAGATGGTTTTGCTAATAATTTTGATCAGCTGAAATGGAGAAAAACATAACTTCATTTATTTGGCTTTTCCAGAACCTGTCAAGTCTGAGCAGAACTATTAATTTCCCCCTTCTGCATCTCCCCCACCTTCTTCCAGAAAAGTCGCACTTCAATTTTATTTTTTTTCTACGAGTATTCTGCATAATCAGCCTTTGTTCCCAAAACAAATTTTGGTCATTCTTTGTTCACTTCCTTTGCTAGAAGGAAGTGCCATTTGTTGAGAATATTCATTGGAGGCTGGTACTGCTACCGCTGCAAACATGGAAGTGCTAACCACATCTATTGGCTTTTGTTTTAAGAGCTTTTTAACCAACTTTGTTAATGGACTGAATGCAATTTAGATATGGAACTTGGCTAAAATGTAGCTTCAATTGGCTATTAAAATTTAAGAGCCAACTAAGACAGCTAATTACAAAAAAGCTCCAGTGATAATGCTAAGCAGAACTAGTAATAGCAAATGACAGTCTGTCTAGTCTTATTCCCAAAGGGAAAGAAACTCTTAACTAAGAAGTCAACCACACAATGTGCAGAAAACCTAATTGCATTACTGTTATTATGGTATCCCAAATCTGGCAGCTCACTAGGATAAAACAGTGAGTAAAGTCTGTCAAACTACTCAGGAAAGCAACTGACCCTCTTCTTAATGTTAGCTGTAACAGACATCGGGAATTACGTTATCATTTTATATTAACTTATTGGCAAATATTCCTATAAAAATTAGCAAAGCAGCACCATCTAAAAAATATCTTATACCCATCCTGAATTTGATTCTTTCGCCAGATATTTTAGGTTAAGGGAAAAAAAATAGAAACAATCTGTCTGCAAAGTGTTCAAGCACTAAAAGAAGCATTCTGTGCTTCATTATCAATAGCCTCATTACACCATCAGCTGAAGTGCCGACTAGTTCTCCTGTGAAGATTTATCATGTATAGTGGCCACTTTGAAACATAGGTAGCGGAGACTTTAACATTCCCTACTCAAGAGTCTCCCTGCTGTGCTGTAAATGCCAGTCCGTTTTTTTCACAGCTGTGCGCACAGATTGGAAAGAGCAGGAGAGCTTGGGAGTATGACTGCAATACCAGTAAGGACACTTGTCTTCACGGCACTGCTCAAGTGGCTCTGGGAATGCAGGACCCTGCTGTTCTCTAATATTTACACACACCTGCAGTCACCAAGAGCCGTAAATACAGTCTAAAGGCAGCTTGCTTCTTTTGTGTTGGGGGCTTTACTTTCAAACAGGGATGGCAACAAAATCCTACCGTTTCCCTATCCCTGTTTTGCAAAACAGCACACACGTGTGCAAGCACATACAGTATGCGGTATGTACAGTAGTACTGCAGGGATTGTCACAGCCTTCCACTTCGCTTATCCTGACCATCCCACGCTTTAAAACATTATTGCAGTTCACAGTGAGCCAAAGACATTCTTGCTTGCCAAGACTGTAGTTTTGCAGTCTCTTGTGAGCAAAGGCAAGCCCTGAAACAACATTCACCTAGGATGGAAAGCACCCTTTTTCTTCGCAGAACACTTGTCGGTACAAACTTTTTCCAGGACTTTTTTGGGGTGGGAAGAGGCAGGGGTGGCTTACGAAATCTGCACCTCAGAACATTCTTTTCAAATATATGGAAATATCTGTGTTTCCTGCATTTGGCTTTGGCAGTCTCAAAAGAAAACACACTGCTTTTAAACTTCAAAATAAAGAGAGAAAGTTTACTGGTAAATAAGTTTCTAAAACAATTAAAATGTCAAACAACTAAAGTACAAAAGAATGACATTAACTTTGAGTATGCAAGACAGCAAGAGAATACAATATGCTTTCCTGACAACAGTTCTTCGGAATAGTATAACATACTTTTTGAACAAAATGATTAAATGAAGTCATTAAAATGATAGTTTGGTTTGAGGAGCTTTAAATATGAGAAAGGCTTTAGCAGTCCTATTTTTGCATCTGAAATGAAAAGAATGCTATGCTTAAAGTCACCAGCCACACTTGGCTGATTGAGTCTGTATAGCAGTCAGAGTAGAAACGAACTTTTAAATATGTTATTCCAGTTTTATTTCAAAAAAATGGATTCCCTTGTTTTCAAAACATAACCTCGGCATTCATTCAACATTTTATGCTACAACATATTTATTTCAGTAGCGATTCGGACATAAAATCAAGCTAGCAGAGCACTGGACATCCACACAAATACACCACCCACTGGCTCACATGCATTCGTTTTGGTTTGCCGAACTTCATAAAGCAGTCTCCCTGATAAGAATAATGTTCATGCCCTAACATTTTTTTTCTTTTTTGCAGTATCTAAATGTAGAGTAGTGGCATTTCACACCAAAATTAAACACTGCATTTTTTTTACTTACAACTCTGAAAACAAGACTCAAAGCCAGGCAAGGAAGTACTTTTAAGAAAGGTTTTGGAAGGTTACATGCTTCTCAACTATGCAAAAAAGGTAAACCATTATTTTGTTATGAGAAGCACATGTGAGTCAAGCTTTCACTGGAACTAGACACTTTACAAAATTATCAATAATTACAGCTTTTCACTAACATAAAAAGAAAACCTGAGGGGGCAGTTGAGAATGGACCTTGGGTTTTGGTTTGTCCTTTTCTTTGCCCTGGGCCCTATGTCTGAAATTCTGGTCTCCTCCTTTCCAGAGAAAATCTGAATAATTAGAAAAGTGACACAAACACAAATACTATGAAAAAAATAACTAACATTCACTACCTGTTCTCCAAATAATTGTTTAAACATATTGTGTAACAAACTGGAATGCAAGGATGTGATTTTTGTCTTACATTCTCTTTTTTCAATTCAAACACTTCAAAAATATTTAAAAGGTGTCTCTACCATTTCAGACTTCCTCTTGGTGTACATCTAAGTGTCCTTCAATAGGACTTTCTCAAAATTAGAAGAAATCAGATGCAACACCACTGTTCTTTATAAAGTACCCACAACAAAAGTAAATAAAGCTTTATTTCTACATTGTAAAGCAGAAAAAAGCACTTTAGTTTGCCTTTAAGATATGGATTTGTGTATATAAAGAAAACACATCCTCACTTCAAAGTTGGCAAAACTTCGCATTCGTATTGAAGTATTCATAAATTATGCAAATATTTTAATAAAAAAGCTAATTAATAAACATCTATTTTAATAAAACATCTGTTCTTCAAAACAGGTACAAACAACATTAATGTTTTCAGGATTCATCACTTTAAAAGGAAAGAGATAGATTCCAGTGCTACGGTAACCAAAAAAAAAAAAGACAACCCAGAGGTAAGCCAAAGAGCAACTTAATCTGTTGTTCCATCTATAATTTACTTCTGGACTCCGCTTCTGGATGCTGTGCCTTTCTTGGCTTTGGTGAGGTCATCTTCCGCCTTCTGGTAGCTACTGCATCAGCAATTCAAACAACAACAACAACAAAAAAAAGACAAGACTTTCTAAAAAATAACAGAAACATATCAGAAGAAAATATGTATAGTCTTAAAGAGGGCAGATCGACTCAAATCATGCATTTAGTTTTGACGGGGGGGGGGCAGGCGGACACATGATAGGGACTCAGAAGAATTTACCACAACTTCTGGGAACAACATTTTTTCCTGAAAAACATGTTGTACAATTCAGCTTCTCAAAGGGTAGCATTACATACCTTGGAGCCAACTTAATAGCTCAGGTCCACTAAAGGATGAAGAATCAGCTCCTCTTCAAAACCTAAACCCCTCCTTCCTCCCCATGCACCAACTTTTAGTTCCATGATTCCTCCCAGCATTAAGCCATTTTTGGTGCTTTTTAGCCCTTCTGCTAAGCTGATCGAGCTCCACAATCTGGCAAAGAACTTTTCTTTGGTCTAATAGTCTAGTGAGCTGCAGCATTTTACGAGCATTCTGAATGAAGCTTATACAAGGGGAGGTGGAAGGCACACCGGCAGAAAAGAGGAAGATTTTTATTTGGCACTGTTGAGCTGTTAAATCAGCTCAGCTATCAGTGCAACTTCACCTACAAATTTCAAGCTATTATTTGGCAATATTTTATTAGCAAGTGTAGCAAACAGTGCCATCTAAGTAAGATTCCTAACAAACTTGGCAGGCAGGTTGTTCAAAAAGACCATACTCAAATGCA